>NC_058081.1:324819542-326019542 GCF_014858855.1 Bufo gargarizans
TTTCAAAGTTTTTCCAATTTTTCGGACTGACTGACCTTCATTTCTTAAAGTAATGATGGCCACTCGTTTTTCTTTACTTAGCTGCTTTTTTCTTGCCATAATACAAATTCTAACAGTCTATTCAGTAGGACTATTAGCTGTGTATCCACCTGACTTCTCCACAACGCAACTGATGGTCCCAACCCCATTTATAAGGCAAGAAATCCCACTTATTAAATCTGACAGGGCACACCTGTGAAGTGAAAACTATTTTTGGTGACTACCTCTTGAAGCTCATCAAGAGAATGCCAAGAGTGTGCAAAGCAGTAATCAAAGCAAAAGGTGGCTACTTTGAAGAACCTAGAATATGACATATTTTCAGTTATTTCACACTTTTTTGTTATGTATATAATTCTACATGTGTTAATTCATAGTTTTGATGCCTTCAGTGTGAATCTACAATTTTCATAGTCATGAAAATAAAGAAAACTTTTTGAATGAGAAGGTGTGTCCAAACTTTTGGTCTGTACTGTATATATATATATATGCAATGATCCGTACCGTGGTATGGTTAGGCGGACGCAAAAATAATGCAGTGGGTCCGGATATGGATATAGAAGTCTATTGTTTTTGTTCGTGACGCCAATTGCAGCGTGCGCAGGGTACAATCTCAGGGCCCTTTATAGTGTTGCAACTCAAGTACCAGGTTAGGAATGCCAGAGTGGTGTAATGTCTCTGTGTATCAGTAGTAATAGTGTCAACGGTGTCTCCTACCTTGGTACAGCTGGACTCCTGGATCCTGGCTCATTTGCAATAAATGAATGTGTTGCTAGTACGAGTAATTGAGGGTTTTGGTAGCAATAATTGAGATCCAGACTTGGGATATAATTCAACTTGTCTTTACTGGAGGCAGCATTAATCAATATGAGATACAACAATAATCTTGGGTCCCATCAGGTATTGGCAATGTATGGCAGGGATCAATATCTCTTCTGCTTCTATCATATGCCTGGAGCTCTCTTGCAGGATTAGTCATCTGCTTATGGCTCTGTAATATGTGGCAGGAATCTATATCTTCTGCTCTCTGTCTTCTGCTGTGTATGAGACTGACTAGCTGAGGAGGCATTTGGCTTCTCCTGGTCTCTGGATGTTACTCACAGTTATGCTCACAGGGGATAGTTCTTCCTGGAAATCTGGAGGTGGCTGCTTGCTTGTCACCAGCTGAGGTTGAAGGGCTCAGACTGGGAATGATTATCTTTTGTCTCAGCCTAGACAAGAGACTGGCTTGGATCCCTAGAACTGGGAGCTCCTACTTGCACAGCCTTCCACTAGTCGGGGTGGCTGGCACACTAACTCTAACTTCCTTCCTCCCCATGCGGCAGGACATGGCCGAGCCCACTCTGCTCAAAGAGGGGGTAGATAAACTGGAATGAACTATTCCAGCCTAGATATGCTCAACTGTTACTAAGGCCCTGCTAAACACATTGCTACCACCTGCTGGTGTACATGAAAATTACAGCAAAATACATGTAACAGGCTTAGAATATGCACATTTGTGAGAATATAAGATAAATCACATTAGATGACAAGGCACATGTTACCAACAAATAGTAGCAGGGAAAAAGAGTTTAGTAACATAACTCTGGGATGTTACATATACACTAGCTGAAGGACCCAGCTTTGCATGGGTGTATTTCATCTATTTCATTTTATGTTTGTGTGTGTCATTAAAAGATATTGACAGTATCCACTATAACAGTGACATCTACAGCACCCAACCCCCTTAACAGTAACCTCCACAGCCCATCACCCCTTAACACTGTCCCCCCACAGTGCCCGGTCACCTTATAATAGGACCTCCACAGCAGCCTGCCCCTTTAACAGGGAGTTCCACAGCACCCAACCCCCTTGACAGTGACCTCTACAGGGGCCCGCCCCTTTAACAGTGACTTCTAAAGCACCCGTCCCTTAACACTGACCATAGGTTACAGTCCCCTTAACTGACCTCCACCATTTCTGGCCCCCTTAACAGAGACTGCCCCTTTAACAGTGACTGCCACAGTACCCCGCTCCCTTAACAGTGACCTCCACTGTACTCCGCTCCCTTAACAGTGACCTTACAGTATCCGATGCCTTAACAGTGACTTCACAGTACCCAACTTGCCCCTTTATTAGTGGCCTCTACAGTGGCCTGTCCCCTTAAGAGTAGCATCCACAGTGTTCTGTCTTCATACACTTTTACACAATGTGCAGTCTGACATTTAGGATAAACCCCTCCTGTCTTCCAAATAAGGACTGTTCTTTGTAGTCTAATTTGTTTATTGGCAAAACAGGAGTATTTGATTGATTATTGATTGATTGGTAAAACTATAAGAATACAAATAACGTGAATAAGTATATCACATAGCATGTACTTTAACATTTGCATAACACTGAAGCACCTAGTAAATTTGCTGCCTAAAATAGGACTTCATGTCTAACATCTAACAATTATAACTACTTTCCTGAGTAACAATGATAACTAGCTGAACAGCTCTGCATAACATAATGTCCCTGAAACAAAGATAGATCTCTCACGAGCTATGCATTTACAAGGACGGTAGAGTTTAAGAAGGAGATATGCAGAAGGACAGCTCTGCTGATGTGCCCTGGTGACTGCAGGCTTCTCTTTCCCAGGATGCTTTTCCCTCCTACAGTGCAGTGCACCACCCACAATGCAGTAGTCTTTGTAACAAGAAAAACAAAGTGTAATACAATTTAACACAGCTAGATGGTGCTATAACCACATTAATCACTACATAAATACCAAAACTGAGAAAGTGTCATGGTCTTACCTTCTTACTGTTCTCCTTCGTTTGACATGTGCTGGCGGCCATCTTGGTTTCTGGGTTTCTTGTAGCCTCCCACCCTGCGGCTTCTCCTTCCCACTGGGAGGAGCTGGATGCCTAGCTCATATATATAGGAGGTCTGTGGCTTCAGTTCCTTGCTTGGTCCTCCTGTGTTCACATGCTTCTAAGACTGCTGCTGCTTCTGGTTCCTGATCCTGGCCTCGTCTGACTACCCCGTTGGTTCCTGATCCTGGCTTCGTCTGACTACCCTGCTGGTTCCTGATCCAGGCTTCGTCTGACTACCCTTCTGGTTCCTGACCTCTGTCTACGCAAGACCCTGCTTCGGTTTAGCCATCCGTTTGGACTTTTGCTTACAGCTTGATTTTCAATAAAGCCTTCTTATTTCCACTTATCTCTTGTTGTACGTCTGGTTCATGGTTCCATGACATTAGGACCAAGCCATGAATTCTGACGGTACAGGGCCATCCTCGCTACCTACGCTGGTTGCCAGACTTGATCAGCAGGATCACCTGTTGGGTCGGTTCGCTGTGGCGTTGCAAACCCTGCTTGAACGCACGGCTCATTTCGCTTCCGTTGCCGATGGGTCGGTTGTCGCTCCTGGGCCTGCTCCTACTGCCGCTCCGGTTGTTGCGCCAGAGTCTACCCCGACACCTGTTGCTGCGCCTGCGGTGTCTCGGGGTATGACCGGTTCTGCCCCCCTTCCACAGCGCTTTGGGGGAGAGCCAACTCAGTGCCGAGGTTTCCTTAACCAGGTGGGCATTTATTTCGAGTTGCTGCCACATGCCTTTCCTACTGAGAGATCAAAGGTGGGCTTCTTGATCTCGCTGCTCTCGGACAAGGCCTTGGCCTGGGCCAGCCCTTTATGGGAGAACAACAATCCGGTGGTTGCCGAGTTTTCCGGTTTTGTTGCTTCTCTTCGGAAGGTATTCGATGTGCCGGCTCGTGCTGCCTCTGCTGCGAAGCTCCTTATGTCCATCAGACAGGGTTCACGATCCGTAGCTGAATACGCCATTGAGTTTCGTACCCTGGCAGCAGAGGTGGGCTGGAATAATGAGGCTCTGGTCGCTGCTTTCTCTCATGGTCTCTCGGATGCCTTGAAGGATGAGGTTGCAGCTAAGGACCTACCAGTGGAGCTCGAGTCTCTTATTTCTTTCCTGATTTTGATTGACACCAGACTCAGGGAGAGACCTTCTTTTCAGGAGAGCCTGCGGAGGTCTTCTAACAGATTGGCGCCTACGTTTGCTGTCCCACCCGTGCCTCCCTCTCCTCCCACGCCTCCTGGGGATGACTTGTCTGGGGGTGAACCCATGCAGCTGGGGTTTGCTCGCCTGTCCGAGGGGGAGAGGGTACTCCGGAGACGCGAGGGCCGATGCATGTACTGTGGTCTCGGTGGGCATTTTCGGTTGGCATGTCCGAACCGTCCGGGAAACGCTCGCACCTGAGATCCTGTCGGGGGCAGATCTTGGGTGGAGTCTCCTCGTCCCCGGTTTCCCGTGTTGACAAACCACTGATCACTGTTGTCCTCTCCTGGGTCGGGGGCTCGGTGACGACCCAGGCGTTGGTGGACTCTGGTGCTGGTGGTTTGTTCATTGATAGTGTGTTCGCTGCCGCCAATTCCATTCCTCTGCAGCCTCGAGGTTCCCCACTGGCTCTTAAGGCGATAGACGGCAGACCCCTTCTGCCGCCACACGTGACTCATGAGACCCTTCCAGTGGGGATAGCCATTGGTGCCGTTCACAGAGAGTCGGTCTGTCTCCAGGTGATTTCGTCTCCACACTACTCGGTGGTCTTGGGGTACCCCTGGCTCCAGAAGCATAATCCGACTTTCGATTGGAGATCGGCCGAGATCCTCTCGTGGTCACCGCAGTGTGGGGCTAGTTGCATCCATGGGCCTGTCAAGTTGCTGTGTACTTCCTCGGACTCTCTGTTGCCTCCTGAATACGAAGAGTATCGGGATGTATTCGATAAGGTGCGCGCGGTTGCCCTACCTCCGCACCGCCCATACGATTGTGCCATAGAGTTACAATCTGGTGCCGTTCCTCCTCGTGGCAAAGTCTATCCACTGTCGGTAGCGGAGAATGAGGCCATGGAGGAGTACGTGAGGGAGGCGCTGTCACGCGGACACATTCGCAAATCCTCATCCCCGGCAGGGGCTGGATTTTTCTTTGTGAAAAAGAAGGGCGGTGAGTTGAGGCCTTGCATCGATTACAGGGGCCTCAATCGCATCACGATCAAGAACGCTTACCCGATACCCTTGATTTCCGAGCTGTTCGATCGCCTCAAAGGGGCCACGGTCTTTACCAAACTCGACCTGAGGGCGGCATATAACCTGGTAAGGATCAAGGCGGGCGATGAGTGGAAGACCGCGTTTAACACCAGGACCGGTCATTATGGATCCTTGGTTATGCCCTTTGGGTTGTGCAATGCGCCCGCAGTCTTCCAGGAATTCATCAACAATGTTTTCCGTGACTTGTTGCAGCAGTGTGTGGTGGTCTATTTGGATGACATCTTGGTATATTCTGAATCCATGGAGGCCCACATTATGGATGTCAGACGAGTGTTGCAACGGTTACGAGAGAACAGGCTGTTCGGTAAGCTTGAGAAATGCGAATTTCACCGATCCCAGGTAACCTTCTTAGGTTACATCATTTCCGCTGAGGGGTTCTCCATGGATCCTGAGAAGGTTTCGGCTGTCTTACAGTGGCCCCAGCCCAGTGGTCTCCGTGCCCTGCAGCGCTTTTTGGGCTTCGCCAATTATTATCGGAAGTTCATCAGGGACTTTTCTATGCTAGCCAAGCCTCTCACGGATCTGACCAGGAAGGGCAGTAATTTCCAGGTCTGGCCGCTCGAGGCCATCCGAGCTTTTGAGGCTCTAAAGTCCGCCTTTGTGTCGGCTCCGATTCTGTCGCATCCCAACCCTGGGTTGCCCTTTGTCCTCGAGGTGGACGCATCTGAGACGGGAGTAGGCGCCCTTCTGTCTCAGCGTAGAACACCAGAGGGTCCTCTGCTTCCTTGTGGGTTTTACTCCCGGAAACTGTCTTCCGCGGAGTGCAACTATCAGATTGGTGACAGGGAGTTATTGGCCATCGTGCAGGCCCTTAAAGAATGGAGGCACTTGCTCGAGGGCTCGGTGGTTCCGGTTCTCATCCTGACGGACCACAAGAATCTGACCTACCTTTCTGAGGCCAAGAGATTGACACCACGTCAGGCCAGATGGGCTCTGTTCTTGTCACGTTTTAATTACGTGGTCTCCTACCTACCCGGTTCCAAGAACATCAGAGCGGATGCCTTATCACGGCAGTACTCCGAGCTGTCCGGGGAGGAGTCAATTCCGACTTCGGTCATACCTCCGAATCAGATCCTGGCCGCCATTCGCACCAGCCTGACCTCTCCCCTGGGTGAGCAGATTTTGGCGGCCCAATCTGGTGCTCCCTCTGGGAGACACAACGGCAGGTGTTTTGTGCCTGAGGAGTTGCGCACTCGGTTGTTGCGAACCTACCATAACTCCAAGGTCGCGGGGCATCCTGGAAAGAATCAGCTGTCCTGGGCTGTTTCACGTCTGTTCTGGTGGCCTTCTCTACGTTCCGACATCGCCGCATATGTAGCGGCATGCTCCGTTTGTGCCCAGAGTAAGTCCCCTCGGCACCTTCCGTTGGGCCTTTTGCAACCCATAGCCACCGGGGAGCGCCCATGGTCACACCTGGGGATGGATTTCATTGTGGACCTCCCTGCATCCCGAGGCCATACGGTCATTCTCATGATTGTGGATCGGTTTTCCAAAATGTGCCACTGTGTTCCTCTCAAGAAGTTACCCTCTGCACAAGAGTTGGCCACGATTTTCGCCAGGGAGGTCTTCCGGTTGCACGGTTTGCCCAAGGAGATTGTGTCGGATCGGGGGAGTCAGTTTGTGTCCAGGTTCTGGCGCGCCTTTTGCTCCCAGTTGGGGATTCATCTCTCTTTCTCCTCGGCCTACCACCCTCAGTCCAATGGGGCCGCAGAACGATCCAATCAGGCCTTGGAGCAATTCCTTCGTTGCTATGTCTCCGATCACCAAGACAATTGGGTTGACCTCCTGCCTTGGGCTGAGTTTGCCAGGAACACGGCGGTGAACTCTTCCTCTGGGACGTCTCCCTTCATGGCCAATTATGGGTTCCAACCTGCCGTGTTACCGGAGGTATTCTCTCCCCAGGATATTCCGGCTGTGGAGGATCACCTTTCCGTCCTACGTGCTTCTTGGGTACAGATCCAGAGGTCCCTTGAGGTCTCTGCGCAGCGCCAGAGACTCCAGGCTGATCGCAGACGAGCGCCCGCTCCTTCCTACCAGGTCGGAGACCGTGTATGGTTGTCCACCCGCAACCTCAACCTTCGAGTGCCCACTCCCAAGCTGGCGCCTCGCTTTGTTGGTCCCTTCCGAGTGCTTCGCAGGGTAAACCCGGTAGCCTATGCCCTTGCGCTTCATCCTGGCATGCGGATCTCCAACGTGTTTCATGTCTCCCTGTTGAAGCCATTGGTGTGTAATCGTTTCACTTCCTCGGTTCCTCGGCCCCGTCCGGTCCAAGTGGGCAATCGTGAGGAATATGAGGTGAGCAATATCCTGGACTCACGCCTGGTCCGCGGTCGGTTGCAGTTTTTGGTCCATTGGCGTGGTTATGGTCCAGAGGAGCGTTCCTGGGTTCCCTCCGCAGATGTCCATGCTCCTGCTTTGCTCCGAGCCTTCCACGCACGCTTCCCTCAGAAATCGTTCCTTACTCCGCGGAGGAGGGGCCCTTGAGGGGGAGGTACTGTCATGGTCTTACCTTCTTACTGTTCTCCTTCGTTTGACATGTGCTGGCGGCCATCTTGGTTTCTGGGTTTCTTGTAGCCTCCCACCCTGCGGCTTCTCCTTCCCACTGGGAGGAGCTGGATGCCTAGCTCATATATATAGGAGGTCTGTGGCTTCAGTTCCTTGCTTGGTCCTCCTGTGTTCACATGCTTCTAAGACTGCTGCTGCTTCTGGTTCCTGATCCTGGCCTCGTCTGACTACCCCGTTGGTTCCTGATCCTGGCTTCGTCTGACTACCCTGCTGGTTCCTGATCCAGGCTTCGTCTGACTACCCTTCTGGTTCCTGACCTCTGTCTACGCAAGACCCTGCTTCGGTTTAGCCATCCGTTTGGACCTTTGCTTACAGCTTGATTTTCAATAAAGCCTTCTTATTTCCACTTATCTCTTGTTGTACGTCTGGTTCATGGTTCCATGACAGAAAGACGTAATCTGTAATGATTTTCCCTAACCCTGTTGCGAAGAACACTCCCCGTCTGGCATCAACAGACGCCACTACTGAGTCCTCCTTTCTTAGCAACCAATTTTAGTGAATGATGGGATCAAGCTTCTTCAAAGCGTTATCTTTGGAGACTGTTTGTCCTTCACTGAGGTTGTCTATTTCCTTAGCATGACATTCACATTGTATCGTGCAAATTATTATTATTCTTGGACCTTTCCAGATTAGGAGCGTTAAAGGCGTTTTTGCAGTTATGCCAACCTTTGCAGGGCTTCTCACTCATGGGTAATGTCGACTTGTAAGATTGATCTATATGAACTACACAGACTATAGCACAAACGAGCAACATCCAGGTTGAAACAATGGGATTTGAGTTGGTGGTCCGAAGTCACCATATGTAGAATAGATACTTCAGGTCGGATCTCTTCATCTGCATCTGGGACTACCAATTTAAACGTGTCGGCTCTGGTACTGCAAGATGTTGAACGTTACAGGAATGCAGGACCAGTAAACCATGTTGTGTCTTTAAGGTCGCTTGGTGCGACGGATATAGTCGCGTGGTCCGCAGGATTATGTTGTGTAGGCACAAAGTGCCACTGTTTAGGACAAGTGGATCTCCTGATCCATAACACCTGATTGCAGACGTAGATGTAAAAGCGTCTGATTTCATTGCAAATATATGCTAGGACTACCTTGCTGTTCATATAAAACTTGACTTCTTCGATTTCCAGGTTCATTCCTGATGTTATAAGTTCAGCCAAATCCACTGCAAGCACAGCAGCGCAGAGCTCCAGTCTGAGAATCGTGTGTTCGCGGAGTGACGTCAGTTTGGTTCGGCTCATGACAAATCCTATATGGCATTGTTATTAGACGTCAATGGTCTTTAGGTATACAGTCTTTTTATCTTGACTTCAGTTGATGGCACGGAAGCATAGGGTTGTACCACCTGAAGGCTGGACAAAGCTTTGAGAGACTTCTTCCAACCTGTCCACAGGTCCTTTTTCACCATGGGAAGTGGGTCATCCCAATCAGAAGTCTCTGTGGTGAAGTCTCTTAACATCATTTTGCCTTGGATAGTAACAGGCATTCCGAATCCCAGAGGATCATATAAGCTGTTTATGGTGGACAGAACTCCTCCACGTGTGAAGGGCTTTTCTTCCTTGGTAATTTGGAAGATGAATGTGTCTGCCTTTAAATCCCAGAGCAAACCGATGCTCTGCTGCATGGGAAGGGAGTCGGTGCTAAGATCCAAGTCCTTTAGATCACTTGAATGGTCTTGGGATGTGAAGGCCTCCATTAACTCACGGCTGTTGGAGGAGATTTTGTGCAACCTCAAATTAGATAGAGCGAGCATTTCTTGGGCCCTTTTCAGGAGACTGATTGTGGTCTCATTCGTGGGTGTGGATTTCAAGCAGTCGTCCACGTAGAAATCTATTTCCACAAAGGATCTGATATCTGACCCATTCTTTGCTTCACCCTCTCAGGCTGAATTCCTGAGACCGTAGATAGTGACTGCAGGGGAAAGACTGTTTCCGAAGATGTGCATTCCCATTCAGTACTCTACAATGTCTTCATTGGGGTCGTTGTTGCGGTACCAGAAGAACCTCAAGTAGTTTCTGTGTTCTTCCTTGACGAGGAAGCAGCGGAACATCTGTTGTATGTCAGCCATAAATGCTACGGAATATCTGCGGAAGCGTAGAAGTACCTCCAGAAGTGTGTTGTTGAGGTCTGGACCAGACAGTAAGACATAATTTAGTGAGACGGCTTCACACCTGGCGCTCGAGTCGAATACTACTCGTATTTGCCCTGGTGTTTTAGGATAATACACACCAAATATGGGTAAGTAGCAACACGCCTTGGAGTCTTGGAGCGCGCGTGTCATTTCTGCATGGTTGTTCTGGAATATTCTTTCCATGAAGGTAAAGAAATGTTCTTTCTTCTCTGGTGTCCTCTGAAGTTTGTGCTTGAGGGAGATAAATCGACTGTAGACAAGTCCTTTGTTGTTAGGTAAGCGTTGCCTCCGGGGTTTAAACGGTAAAGGTGCAACCCAGCTTTTTGACTTGTCTTTTACTATTCCTTGATCCATGATATCTAGGAACAGCCTGCCTTCTTAGGACATTGCGACCCTGTTGTCTTCTCTTGTCCTATGGAAGACTCTGCATCCTAAGTGATCTTGCTCATCATCGCAGGCATGGTCTTCACAGGAGCGATCAGCGAAAGGACAAGGCACATGAGCTCTATGTGGCAATTCTTTTATCAGGAAACTGCTGTGACATGCCTGGAATAGGGAAGGACGTCCATTTTCAAGTGTGCTGGTGAGCATACTGTTGACTGAGGTCGCTTGTGTGCTCCTCCTAGACAGACGTCTCCTATGATGACCCATCATGTCTCTGGGCATATGGAGCGTTCTGGGAACCGTTAATCTGTCCTCTAGCTTTATGAACTCGTAGCATGTCTCTTCCAAGGAGGCTTCTTGGGGCTTCTGGGTCCAGTTTCAGTATCAGGTAAGCTATACACTTCAGGTGGGGGTGGTATGCTGCTACCTCTGGTGTAGGTATCTCGTAACGGTTGTCAGGTATGTGATTGCACTCCAGTATGGTTGGCAGTAACAAGCAGGTCTGACCATCTAAGGATTCCACCTTGTACCCACTTGCTTTCCGCCCCACTGTCTCAATGGTACCTGCACATGTCCTTAAGGAGTATGGAGAACCAGGCCCTACGATGTTAAAGGTGTCGAAGAAGGTGGATTTAGCTAAAGACCTATTGCATTTGTGGCAAAACCAACCTCGCCACTGGGTTTTGGAGAGGCCTGTTTACCAGCCTCTTGCCTCAGGATTATGGCCCATACTAACTTTTAAACCCCTGGACCTATTCAAGTGAATTTTGGATAGGTTTGTCCCCAAGTTATACTGGTTAAATTTATGTAAGTTATATGTATGGACAATGTAAACTCACAAAGTTGTAACAATTTATAATAAGTGTAACTTGTCAGCTTGGGAGATAGTTGAGTGGATAGACAGAGGGGAGGAATATGCTGGGTGTGTTTCTATTGTCCCATTGTGCTATTGTCCCATTGTGTGTTTAAATGGTGATGTCTGTCCTGTTGTCTCCACATTTGTATTGGCGATTTCCCTTTGTCCTGAGAGATAATTGGATTGCTCCTCGGTTGTCTCCAGGGCAGAGAGGAGGAAACCATGATGCATTGTGGGGATGTGTTGTATCTGTCCTGTGTCGCAGTCTCCCTTCTGGTCCCCTAGGGGTGTGAACGATTGGTTGCTGTACTTACATTGTATGTGTTGTAATATATTGATTGGTTGTATTTCAAAACCCTGTGGGCAGTACTATGTTGGTGGTTTGTGAATAAAAGAGGCTGTACGTGAAGTACAATCAGTTCCTGTTTTAACCCTCAAAGTGAAGTGTCGTCTCATTCTTGGGGGGAGGATTTATGGTATGCTGTTCCAGTTTGACTGCTAGGAGCGTAAACCTATTCGTATGGTTTCCTATTCCACTGTCTACAGCATTCATATGTTTGAAGAGGATTTATCTGCTTCTTCGGCTCGGTGATGGTGGTGTCTGCCAGAGTGCTTGGAGACCTCAGGAAACGCTAGGAGCATCCAGCAACGGAGGTACTCAGTCGGGGTGCCAGGTGATCCATTACATTGCATTGATCATTAGATTGCGTATACCTTGATCGCCTTATCTCGGTGACTGCCCAGATAAACTCTGTCAAGGCAGATTTTTAACAGGACTTCCCTCCTTCGAGTCCTTTACAGGTCTCAGTATAGTGAGAAGTAACTACTGCGGTGTCTATGTCAGTGTCTATCTGCTTCCATTATGCTTCTCTACTTGGAATGATACCTGAAAGGGTGGTCCAGGGTCTAAAACCGTATTGTGTCCTGTGCTGCCGCATTCTGTGCATGTCACACTGACCTTACAGTTCCTGACAAAGTGCGATGTTGTAGCGCAGCACCTGAAGCAGATGCTGTTTTCTTTGAGGAATTCTTTTTGCCCCTCTAAAGACTTCTCCCTGAAGGCTCTGCATTTTAGTAGAGGATGTGGTTTCTTGTGCAAGTGGCCTTCTTTGGTAAGATATTTGTGTTTGTTCTCTTCTTGAGAAGACTTAAATGGCCTGTATGGAGAACCTGTGGGGGCAACGTTAGTTTGGTTTGTTTTATGAGGTTTGACACCAGGGGTAGTGGGACATGACAATGTAGTCAAAAGTCAAAACTTGGATCATTTCTGATCCTTGCCTGTTGAGTAACAAAGTCTACAAACACCATGAAGGGGGGCAATGGTACATTATGAAACAGTTTATAATTTTGAACCATGCGTGATACACTTCTCCTATAGATTATAAGGGAGTTTTTGGACAATCGGGTTGACACCTCTTGCGGTGTCCAGGAATGCTAGCCCTGGCAGATCTCCTTCTGCCTGAGCAACCTGTATCTCTATTAACAAGTCGCTGAGTTCCCTGAGCTTCTGGTAACCCTTACCAACTATTCTGGAAAAATTATAAATTATCTTATATAAAGCATTTTCTATAGCTTCTATTGACCCATAACACTCATCAAGTCTTTCCCACACCATCTTTAGGCCTTTACCCTGATAGATTATGTTATTGTCTCTGATTCTATTGACGTGTTCAGCAGACTCGCTTCCAAGCCACTTTACCAAGAGATCTAACTCCTCAGTACAGGAAATAACTAAGTACCTTATGGCATTCTGGAAGGATTCTCGCCATGCCCAGTAGTTCTCTGTAACCAGCTCCCGTTTGGCAAGGAACTTAGCGAAGTCCATGGCGGCCTGGTTAGCGCTAATACCACCGCGTATGTGGTTGTTATGCTGCAAGTGTGGTGTATCACCATACCTTTTAGGGGTTTCTGGCTTAGGGAAGTTTGTATAATACCGTTCTGACGCGAAGGTTGTCCTTTTAAGTCAAAGCGAAGGTTGTAGCTTTTGTTCTGTAGGGCGGTAGTTGTGGTCAGCATCGCCTTGTCGCATACCGTCCTGCTTGAGGCACTGTGGTTTAAGGTAGGATCTTTGGCACTCTGTATAAGCTGGCTGATATACTGGATCACAGTCATCATCTGTCTTGGGATGCTGATGGACATATTCTGAGATGCGCTGTGCTGGATCTTGTTCATCTACGACTGGCCCAAGTACTTGACTGTGTTCCTCAGATTTAGGGAACTCCACAGCTTCCAGGTACTCTGCCTTGGCTATTGCAGCTGCCGCTTCTTTCTTTGTCGTAAGTTTTTCCAGTGAAGCTTGCAGGAGTACTTTCTCCTTTTCCATTGATGCTTGCAGGCATACTCTCTCCTTTTCCAATGACGCTTGCAAGCATACTCTCTCCTTTTTCGTTGACGCTTGCACGCATGCTCTTTCTGTTTCTTGATCTGCAGCTGTCAGAAGTTGATTTTTACCTTCATTTTTTCAATCCCCATCTGCTGCGGATTAGGAGGGGGTGTGGCCTAACCGGGTAATGGGTGTGGCTTATCTGGAACTAAGGGTAGGGTTTTCAAGTCCGTCTTTAAGTCCCTTAACAGTGCCACCCACAGCGCCCTGCCCCTTTAAAGCTGTCCTACAGCAGTGAAGAAAAACGGCTAGGTTGTTATGGAAACCTGTGTGTATGTGGAGACTAAGGACCTGCAAGCTTCTATTGGCTGATAAGGGACATGCAACCATGTGTATGGCAGTTAGGTTATGTGATTCTACATATGGATTTTTCTGTGAATTTTTTGGATTCTTATTCACTTTTTGTTTGCTCTGTTTCACTCAACACATCGATACCAATAGGATTTTTTTTTTATTACTAGCACTTGGAGACCATTTGTATTTTGATTCATTGGTAGGAGGTATATTGATTTTATATGTTCAGTACTCAGTCGGGGTGCCAGGTGATCCGTTACATTGCATTGATCATTAGATTGCGTATACCTTGATCGCCTTATCTCGGTGACTGCCCAGATAAACTCTGTCAAGGCAGATTTTTAACAGGACTTCCCTCCTTCAAGTCCTTTACAGATCTCAGTATAGTGAGAAGTAACTACTGCGGTGTCTATGTCAGTGTCTATCTGCTTCCATCATGCTTCTCTACTTGGAATGATACCTGAAAGGGTGGTCCAGGGTCTAAAACCATATTGTGTCCTGTGCTGCCGCATTCTGTGCATGTCACACTGACCTTACAGTTCCTGACAAAGTGCGATGTTGTAGCGCAGCACCTGAAGCAGATGCTGTTTTCTTTGAGGAATTCTTTTTGCCCCTCTAAAGACTTCTCCCTGAAGACTCTGCATTTTAGTAGAGGATGTGGTTTCTTGTGCAAGTGGCCTTCTTTGGTAAGATATTTGTGTTTGTTCTCTTCTTGAGAAGACTTAAATGGCCTGTATGGAGAACCTGTGGAGGCAACGTTAGTTTGGTTTGTTTTATGAGGTTTGACACCAGGGGTAGTGGGACATGACAATGTAGTCAAAAGTCAAAACTGGGATCATTTCTGATCCTTGCCTGTTGAGTAACAAAGTCTACAAACACCATGAAGGGGGGCAATGGTACATTATGAAACAGTTTATAATTTTGAACCATGCGTGATAAACTTCTCCTATAGATTATAAGGGAGTTTTTGGACAATCGGGTTGACACCTCTGGCGGTGTCCAGGAATGCTAGCCCTGGCAGATCTCCTTCTGCCTGAGCAACCTGTATCTCTATTAACAAGTCGCTGAGTTCCCTGAGCTTCTGGTAACCCTTACCAACTATTCTGGAAAAATTATAAATTATCTTATATAAAGCATTTTCTATAGCTTCTATTGACCCATAACACTCATCAAGTCTTTCCCACACCATCTTTAGGCCTTTACCCTGATAGATTATGTTATTGTCTCTGATTCTATTGACGTGTTCAGCAGACTCGCTTCCAAGCCACTTTACCAAGAGATCTAACTCCTCAGTACAGGAAATAACTAAGTACCTTATGGCATTCTGGAAGGATTCTCGCCATGCCCAGTAGTTCTCTGTAACCAGCTCCCGTTTAGCAAGGAACTTAGCGAATCCATGGCGGCCTGGTTAGCGCTAATACCACCGCGTATGTGGTTGTTATGCTACAAGTGTGGTGTATCACCATACCTTTTAGGGGTTTCTGGCTTAGGGAAGTTTGTATAATACCGTTCTGACGCGAAGGTTGTCCTTTTAAGTCAAAGCAAAGGTTGTAGCTTTTGTTCTGTAGGGCGGTAGTTGTGGTCAGCATCGCCTTGTCGCATACCGTCCTGCTTGAGGCACTGTGGTTCAAGGTAGGATCTTTGGCACTCTGTATAAGCTGGCTGATATACTGGATCACAGTCATCATCTGTCTTGGGATGCTGATGGACATATTCTGAGATGCGCTGTGCTGGATCTTGTTCATCTACGACTGGCCCAAGTACTTGACTGTGTTCCTCAGATTTAGGGAACTCCACAGCTTCCAGGTACTCTGCCTTGGCTATTGCAGCTGCCGCTTCTTTCTTTGTCGTAAGTTTTTCCAGTGAAGCTTGCAGGAGTACTTTCTCCTTTTCCATTGATGCTTGCAGGCATACTCTCTCCTTTTCCAATGACGCTTGCAGGCATACTCTCTCCTTTTTCGTTGACGCTTGCACGCATGCTCTTTCTGTTTCTTGATCTGCAGCTGTCAGAAGTTGATTTTTACCTTCATTTTTTCAATCCCCATCTTCTGCGGATTAGGAGGGGGTGTGGCCTAACCGGGTCATGGGTGTGGCTTATTTGGAACTAAGGGTAGGGTTTTCAAGTCCGTCTTTAAGTCCCTTAACAGTGCCACCCACAGCGCCCTGCCCCTTTAAAGCTGACCTACAGCAGTGAAGAAAAATGGCTGGGTTGTTATGGAAACCTGTGTGTATGTGGAGACTAAGGACCTGCAAGCTTCTATTGGCTCATAAGGGACATGCAACCATGTGTATGGCAGTTAGGTTATGTGATTCTACATATGGATTTTTCTGTGAATTTTTTGGATTCTTATTCACTTTTTGTTTGCTCTGTTTCACTCGACACATCGATACCAATAGGATTTTTTTTTTATTACTAGCACTTGGAGACCATTTGTATTTTGATTCATTGGTAGGAGGTATATTGATTTTATATGTTCAGTTAACTATATATTACAGCGGGAGTATATATGCAGATTGGCTAGATCTGACCAGATCTTAGAATTAGTCCTATCCAACCTGCATTAATCTAGTGTGTATTTTCAGCGGCTATTATTAGTATTTATTAGTTTATTTTATTATGTAGGGTTTACAGGCCTGTATTTTACAGTTATTGGAGATATTAATTAGATTGTCTTTAATATATCCATATTCACCTATATGCATCTGGAATATATTATATGCTATTGATTTGATTTTATTTATGAATAAATAGTGTGATTATACCATCTATGTGTTCCGGATATTAGAGTGCCCATCTATTCTTTGTTATTTAATTTTAGTGCCTTGAGTGCGACATCAGATTGGTGCACCTGGCCATCCCAAACCAAGAGGCAGAGCCGTCCTATTTTTCTTCTTTTTCTTCTTTTATAAAGAGAAAGACCTGCAGGCTTCTATTGGCTAATGTAGGTCATGTGTTGGTCCATATTTTAATTTTTTAAGAATATCTCAGGAACGGTACGTCCTAGAGAGCTGAGACCCGGTCTAAAACATTCCTGCTTCCATGGGGTTCTGATCTATGCTTCCGTTCCGCATCTCCGTGATTGCGGACCCTTTCAAGTGAATGGATCTGCATCCATAATGCGGAGTGCACATTGGCCAGTGCCTGTGTATTGCGGATCTGCCGTATGCGGGCCGCAATACGGCCACGGGCACACAAGGTTTGTGTGCAAGAGGCCTTAACAGGTGGGGCTGTTCTACCCTACCCATAGAGAGGAGGAGTTAGATCAGAATGGTCTGTGTCAGTCTATAGCTGGACAGTGGATGTCTAGACAGTGAGAGAGGAAGAGTGAATACATAGCCCTGCATAGTAAACCAGCCAGAGAAAAGTGGACAAAGATTGAAAAAGAGAACTTGGAAGCATTCCACTGTTGAGAGGATGTGTGAAGGAGTTACAGAATGTGGAGCTAAGAGATCTGAAAACGACTTTAAAACCCACAGCTAAGTTGTCTAGGAGAATAGAAACTTCAGGAGCCTGGACATATATTAGTGGCAGATTGAGGGTGACTGCTGAGAACTAGCATCCTGCAGAGGAAGGTGCAGTAGTTAGGACTCATTCACGCGCCCATATCTGTTTTTGCGGACCGCAAATTGCGGATCCACAAAATAGGGATACCGGCCATGTGCCTTCTTCATTTTGCAGAATGGAACAACCCTCTCCATGATAGAAATGTTTATTCTTGTCGGGCAAGAATAGGACATGTTGTATCTTTTTTGCAGGGTCATGGAATACACATACAGATGCGGACAGCACACAGTGTGAAATAAGCCCTTAGTCTGACGCGCAGTGGGGTTGCCCCACGTTTGCATAGTGGAGAGATTTTTGTGCAGTCCTAAAGTCAGCTAGAGAAGTGCAGTGTGAGGAAAACTACTTTAAAGAGACATCTTGGCCTGATAACTACTGCTGCAGCAATGTAACTTGTGAAAACTGAGGAAATTGCACATTGTGTAAGAACTGCCAGTCCATGCATGCCGAGTGACTAATGTAGCTCAGCCTGATTCTTCAGTAGAGTAGCATTCTGCTGTTAACCCAGTGTCAGCATTGCCTGCATCGACACACTACACCAACATTCTCATCAATTTTTTTTTTTGTTAAACCATCATATTCGTGATCACTACACCAATACACAGCGTACCACACAAAATTATCTGTAAGTGATAATGAATTTAAGCTTAAGTCCTTTTCCGTTTATTTCTGTATCCATACAGTGCCATTTTTAAGTTGTTTATTATATACAAACTAGCATATATGTGATCACTACACCAATAAACAGGGTAGTGCACAACATTATCTGTGAGGCTCAAAAATGTCAGGGCTATGGAAGGGTTCCAAATGAAAGACCTAGAGCCAGAATCTGGCCAGCTATCTGGCCACAAGTAGTACTAGTACTAGTAGTACTAAGTACTAGTACTAGTACTAGTAGTAGTAGTAGTAGTAGTAGTAGTAGGCCATAGTTGTCCTTGTTTGCTTCAGAAAGGCACAACTTTATTGTTGAGGAGAAAGAGGATGAGATTGTGGATTGAATGGCTCACTCGTCCTCTCAGTTGCAGCAGGATGACTTGGAGGTGACATCAGAGTCTCATACTTTCCATGGAGCCAAGGATCACAAAGTTCCTACTGCGTCTCCTCCTTGCAGCCCCTGAGAAGACATTCAGTGGAGTCCTCTCAATCTTCAATGCCCATTCCTAGTGAGGTACCTTCTCTTTTCCTCAGAACTGGCAAAAAACAAGCCAGGCTGCATCCACGGGTAGTACGGTGTCTTTCACATTATCATCATCCCTTTCCTCTGCTCCATTTTTAGCCATTGATAACAGAATGCATGGCCAGGAAACAACTCTACACACTCAGGAATCTACTGGTGCGCAAGCTTAATTCCCACCTGGCCAAGTTGTTGGCTGTGCAGTTGCTGCCTTGCCATTTTGTCGAGTCTGCTGCCTTTAGGGAGCCAATAGCGTGCACCTAGTTTTGCTGGAAGATACCACCCCCACACCAAATCCTGGCCACCCTGAACCAGTGCGAAATAACACATGCTCCCTGCATGGCACACATCATCAAGCTTTCTAAATAAGTACACTGGCTTGTGCAAGATGCTGGCAAAGTCCAGGAGACTGTCCAAGCATTTCAGCCATTCTTACGTGGTGTGGAATGTTCTCCTGGACTTGCAGCAACAGAACTGCATGCCGCTACATCTCTTAATCTGTGATGTGCCCACTAACTGGAATTCAACATAGCACATGCTCGAGCGTCTGTATGAGCATGGGAAAGCCATGAATGATTTTTAGAGGTGAGCGGACACCTGGATGTTCAGGTTCGACAGGTTCGGCCAAACTTCACAAAAAAGTTCGAGTTTGGGACCGGAACTTGACCCGAACTTGACCCCGAACCCCATTGAAGTCAATTGGGACCCGAACTTTTGAGCACTAAAATGGCTGTAAAAATGTCACGGAAAGAGCTAGAGGGCTGCAAATGGCATAAAAATGTAGTTAAGAGCATGGAAAGTGCTCTGCAAACAAATGTGGATGGGGAAATGACTTTAAATAACATAAAATACGTAAAAATAAAAAATAATAATCTTGATCTAGGAGGACGAGGTCCATATGGAGTAGGGGGTTGAGAAGGCGGTTGATGTGGCGGTGTAGGTGGAAGCGGCAGTAGAGGAGGAGGAGGTAGCCTACACTGCTTTTTTGTTTTAATTTAAAAAAAATTTTTTTTTAGTTAAGGTATAACCTAAAACATTGGGAAATATAACCTGTGATAACCCCCTCCAGTCATGCTAAACACACGTTCAGACAATATACTGGATGCAGGGCAGGCCAGCACCTCAAAGGCGTAAAGTGCAAGCTCAGGCCATGTGCCCAATTTGGAGACCCAGAAGTTGCAGGGGGCAGAACCATCAGTCAGTTCGTGTAGGCGTGTGCAAACACACTGCCCCACCATGTTGCACGTCCCTGTGATGTTCATGATCAAATTAAATTTATGTTCTATCAACTTTCGATGTTCTTTTCTGCGCCTACAATGTTGATCACGGTTAGCGGCGAATCAGGGTTCCACCCCGGAGAGGGAGCGTGAGAGAGAGAGAGACCACTACCAAGGAAGATCAATGCATGACATTTAATTGTGATTGAGTGGAAATGTGGGAGAAGCTATTAAAACAGAAGAACTGAAGGAAAGGAGGGGGCGCGCGGCAATTACCCACTCCCGACTCTGGGATGTAGTGACGATAAATAACAATGCAGTACTCTTAAGATGCCCTGTTATTGGAATGATTAATAAAAAATTATAGGGAATGTCACTGTGGTATTTTGGATTTGGAAACATTAGCCAGGAGAGGCCCTGCTGCCTCTTTGTTGACTCTAGATAACTTCTGCCTGATCGCACGTCCCTGTGACGTCCACCATCCATTTGGATATCTTCTCTATCAACTTGCAATGTTCTTTTCTGAGCCTACCATGTTGATCATGGTTATCAACGAATCAGGGGTCCACACCGGAGAGGGAATGTGAGAAAGAGAGACCACATCCATGGGAGATAAATGAATGAAATTTTATTTTGATCAAGCGGAAATATGGGAAAAGTTATTGAAGCGCAAATGTGGGACAAATTATTGAAGCGCAAATGTGGGACAAATTATTGAGGCGCAAATGTGGGACAAATTATTGAAGCGCAAATGTGGGACAAATTATTAAAGCGCAAATGTGGGATAAATGATTAAAGCGCAAATGTGGGACAACTTGTTAAAGTTTAAGCATTGAATGAAAGGAGGTGGCGCGCATCAATTAAAGAAGAATTTCTGAAATTCTATTCCCTGTCACCTATGCAGAGCAGGGGTTTCTATCCGTCAAAATTTGTAAAATGTCACCTGACAATGTAACAGACGATTTTTTGAAATTTATGTTCCTGTCACCTATACAGAGGTGCCCCTGTGACGTCCACCATCTATTTGGATATCTTCTCTATCAACTTTCGATGTTCTTTTCTGAGCCTACCATGTTGATCACGGTTATCGGCGAATCAGGGTTCCACGCAGGAGAGGGAGCGTGAGAAAGAGAGAACACATCCAAGGGAGATAAATGGATGAAATTTTATTTTGATCGAGTGGAAATATGGGGAAAGTTTTTGAAGTGCAAATGTGGGACAAATTATTGAAGTGCAAATGTGGGACAAATTATTGAAGCACAAATGTGGGACAAATTATTAAAGCGCAAATGTGGGACAAATTATTGAAGCACAAATGTGGGACAAATTATTGAAGTGCAAATGTGGGACAACTTGTTTAAGCATTGAATGAAAGGAGTGGGCACGCATCAATTAAAGAAGAATTTCTGAAATTTTATTCCCTGTCACCTATACAGGGCAGAGGTTTATTTACGTCCAAAATTGTAAAATGTCAACCCAAGAATGTAACAGAAAAATTAGTGAAATTTATTAACCTGTCTACTTAGCGGAGCAGGGCTCTATGACAGAAAAAAATTGTTTAATGTCACCCAAAATGCAAAAGAAAAATTAGTGAAATTTATTAAGCTGTCAACTAGGTAGAGGAGGGGTATATTACACCCAAAAATTGGTGAATTTCACCCGAAAATGTAACAGAAAAATTTGTGATTTTTTTTTACCTGTCTACTAGGACTAGCAGTGGTACATCACACCCAAAAATTGGTGAATTTCTCCCGAAAATGTAGCAGAAAAATTTGTGAATGTTTTTAACCTGTCTACTAGGTAGAGTAGTGGTATATCACACCCAAAAATTGGTAAATTTCTCCAGAAAATGTAACAGACAAAGTAGTGAAATTACAAAATAAAATACGTACAAATAAAAAAATAAAAAAAATATTTATGAGGTGGAGGTCCATATGGAGTAGGAGTTTGAGGAGGCGGTGGACGTAGCGGTGTAGGTGGAAGCAGCGGTGGAGGAGGACGAGGTAGCCAACACTGGTTTGAATTTTTATTTTAAATTAGGGTACACTCCAAAAGAGTGTGAAATATCCAAAATACAAGAATGAGCAATTGTGCTGCAGTATAACAATGGCTGGTTAAAGCTGGTATACAGGTCTATTCTAAACAAGGTACGGACAAGTCCTGTGGGATCCATGCCTGGTTCATTTTAATGAACGTGAGCTTGTCCACATTGGTTGTGGACAGGCGGCTGCGCTTGTCTGTGATAACGCCCCCTGCCGTGCTAAACACACGTTCAGACAATACACTGGCTGCAGGGCAGGCCAGCAATTCCAAGGTGTAAAGGGCAAGCTCAGGCCATGTGCCCATTTTGGAGACCCAGAAGTTGAAGGGGGCAGACCCGTCATCCAGTACGTGTAGGCATGTGCACACATACTGCTCCACCATGTTGGTGAAATGCTGCCTCCTGCTAAGATGTTCCATATCAGCTGGTGGTGCTGGTTGTTGTGGTCTGCTGACAAAGCTTTTCCACATTTCGGCCGTGCTAACCCTGCCTTCTGAGGTGCTGGCGGTGCCCCAGCTGTGTTTGCGACCTCTTCCTCTGCCTTCGTTTTGTGCTTCCACTGTGCCCCCGCTGTCAGGTGGGAATGCCACCAGCAGTGCATCTACCAGCGTGCGCTTGGACTTGCGCATCTTACGATCACGCTCCAGTGATGGAATTAAGGACGGTACGTTGTCCTTGTATCGGGGATCCAGCAGCGTGGCCACCCAGTGATCAGCACAAGTTAGAATGTGGGCAACTCGGCGGTTGTTGAGGAGACACTGCAGCATGTAATCGCTCATGTGTGCCAGGCTGCCCAGAGGCAACGAAAAGCTGTCCTCTGTGGGAGGTGTATCGTCTGTGTCCTCTGTATCCCCCCAGCCACGCTGAGCTGGTCTGGGTGCCACCCTGGATCCATGGATCCATAAAACACATACGGACCTCTGAATGGAGCCTTACAGGGTAGTGATCAGGGAGTTTATATGGGATGATCACCCCCCTGTAAGGCTCCATTCAGATGTCCGTATGTGTTTTACGGATCCACGGATCCATGGATTGGATTCGCAAAACACATACGGACCACTGAATGGAGCCTTACAGGGGGGTGATCAGGGAGTCTATATGGGATGATCACCCCCCTGTAAGGCTCCATTCAGACGTCCGTATGTGTTTTACGGATCCTCGGATCCTCAAAACACATACAGACCTCTGAATGGATCATTACAGGGGGGTGATCAGGGAGTCTATATGGGAAGATCACCCCCCTGTAAGGCTCCATTCAGACGTCCGTATGTGTTTTATGGATCCATGGATCGGATCCGCAAAACACATACAGACATCTGAATGGAGCCTTACAGGGGAGTGACCAATGACAGGGGTGTGATCACCCCATATAGACTCCCTGATCACCCCCCTGTCATTGATCACCCCCCTGTCATTAATCACCCCCCTGTCAGGCTCCATTCAGACATCCGTATGTGTTTTACGGATCCACGGATCGGATCCGCAAAACACATACGGACGTCTGAATGGAGCCTTACAGGGGGGTGATCACCCCATATAGACTCCCTGATCACCCCCGTCATTGATCACCCCCCTGTAAGGCTCCATTCAGACGTCCGTATGTGTTTTACGGATCCACGGATCAGATCCGCAAAACACATACGGACGTCTGAATGGAGCCTTACAGGGGGGTGATCAATGACAGGGGGGTGATCAGGGAGTCTATATGGGGTGATCACCCCCCTGTCATTGATCACCCCCCTGTAAGGCTCCTTTCAGACGACCGTATGTGTTTTGCGGATCCGTGGATCCGCAAAACACGGACACTGCGGATCCGCAAAACACATACGGACGTCTGAATGGAGCCTTACAGGGGGGTGATCAATGACAGGGTGGTGATCACCCCATATAGACTCCCTGATCACCCCCCTGTAAGGCTCCATTTAGACATTTTTTTGGCACAAGTTAGCGGAAATTGATTTTTTTTTATTTATTTTTTTCTTACAAAGTCTCATATTCCACTAACTTGTGTCAAAAAATAAAATCTCACATGACTCACCATACCCCTCACGGAATCGAAATGCGTATAATTTTTTTGACATTTATATTCCAGGCTTCTTCTCACGCATTAGGGCCCCTAAAATGCCAGGGCAGTATAAATACTCCACATGTGACCCCATTTCGGAAAGAAGACACCCCAAAGTATTTGCTGAGGGGCATATTGAGTCCTTGAAAGATTGAACTTTTTGTCTCAAGTTAGCGGAAAGGGAGACTTTGTGAGAAAAATAAAAATAAAAAATCTATTTCCGCTAACTTGTGCCCAAAAAAAAAATCTTCTAGGAACTCGCCATGCCCCTCATTGAATACCTTGGGGTGTCTTCTTTCCAAAATGGGTTCACATGTGGGGTATTTATACTGCCCTGGCATTTTAGGGGCCCTAAAGCGTGAGAAGAAGTCTGGGATCCAAATGTCTAAAAATGGCCTCCTAAAAGGAATTTGGGCCCCTTTGCACATCTAGGCTGCAAAAAAGTGTCACACATGTGGTATTGCCGTACTCAGGAGAAGTTGGGCAATGTGTTTTGGGGTGTCATTTTACATATACCCATACTGGGTGAGATAAATATCTTGGTCAAATGCCAACTTTGTATAAAAAAATGGGAAAAGTTGTCTTTTACCGTGATATTTCTCTCACCCAGCATGGGTATATGTAAAAAGACACCCCAAAACACATTGCCCTATTTCTTCTGATTATGGCCATACCACATGTGTGAAACTTTTTTGCAGCCTAAGTGGGAAAAGGGGCCCACATTCCAAAGAGCACCTTTAGGATTTCACAGGGCATTTTTTACACATTTTGATTTCAAACTACTTCTCACGCATTAGGGCCCCTAAAATGCCAGGGCAGTATAACTAACCCACAAGTGACCCCATTTTGGAAAGAAGACACCCCAAGGTATTCCGTGAGGGGGCATGGCGAGTTCCTAGAATTTTTTATTTTTTGTCAATATGAGACTTTGTAAGAGAAAAAAATAAAAAAAATAATTTTCCGCTAACTTGTGACAAAAAATAAAAACTTCCATGAATTCACTATGCCCATCAGCGAATACCTTAGGGTGTCTACCTTAGGTTTTTTATACTGTCTGGGCATTGTAGAACCTCAGGAAATATGACAGGTGCTCAGAAAGTCAGAGCTGCTTCAAAAAGCGGAAATTCACATTTTTGTACCATAGTTTGTAAACGCTATAACTTTTACCTAAACCATTTTTTTTTTTTTACCCAAACAATTTTTTTTAATCAAAGACATGTAGAACAATAAATTTAGAGAAAAATTTATATATAGATGTCGTTTTTTTTATATTTTACAACTGAAAGTGAAAAATTTCTTTTTTTTTCAAAAATTTCTGTAAATTTCGATTAATAACAAAAAAAGTCAAAATGTCAGCAGCAATGAAATACCACCAAATGAAAGCTCTATTAGTGAGAAGAAAAGGAGGTAAAATTCATTTGGGTGGTAAGTTGCATGACCGAGCAATAAACGGTGAAAGTAGTGTAGTGCAGAATTGTAAAAAGTGGTCTGGTCATTAAGGGTGTTTAAGCTAGGAGGGCTGAGGTGGTGAATAACAGAATATGACAGCAGTATATAACCCTTGAATTTCACACGTGCAGATGCAGCAAGGGCTGTAAAATTGTGTATTTTGCCCAAAAAGGGTGTTTTATTAATAGCAGAGTATAGCCACAGTATCTAAAGTGTGTATATCACACGTACAGACTAGGCCGCAATTTAAGTTTTTTGCCCAAAATTGTTGTTTTTCAAATAGCATAATAGAACCACAGTATCTAAAGTGTGTATCTCACAATGACATACAGTACAGACCAAAAGTTTGGACACACCTTCTCATTCAAAGAGTTTTCTTTATTTTCTTGACTATGAAGGCATCAAAACTATGAATTAACACATGTGGAATTATATACATAACAAACAACTGTAAAACAACTTATAATATGTCATATTCTAGGTTCTCCAAAGTAACCACCTTTTGCTTTGATTACTGCATTGCACACTCTTGGCATTCTCTTGATAAGATTCAAGAGGCAGTCCCCTGAAATAGTCTTCCAACAGTCTTGAAGGAGTTTCCAGAGATGCTTAGCACTTGTCGGCCCTTATGCCTTCACTCTGCGGTCCAGCTCACCCCAAACCATCTCGATTGGGTTCAGGTCCGGTGACTGTGGAGGCCAGGTCATCTGGCGCAGCACCCCATCACTCTCCTTCATGGTCAAATAGCCCTTACTTTCAAAGTTTTCCCAATTTTTCGGCTGACTGACTGACATTCACTTCTTAAAGTAATGATTGCTAGAGTTGAGCGGACACCTGGATGTTCGGGTTCGAGAAGTTCGGCCGAACTTCCCGAAAATGTTCGGGTTCGGGATCCGAACCCGATCCGAACTTCGTCCCGAACCCGAACCCCATTGAAGTCAATGGGGACCCGAACTTTTCGGCACTAAAAAGGCTGTAAAACAGACCAGGAAAGGGCTAGAGGGCTGCAAAAGGCAGCAACATGTAGGTAAATACCCTGCAAACAAATGTGGATAGGGGAATGAATTAAAATAAAAATTAAATAAATAAAAATTAACCAAAATCAATTGGAGAGAGGTCCCATAGCAGAGAATCTGGCTTCACGTCACCCACCACTGGAACAGTCCATTCTCAGATATTTAGGCCCCGGCACCCAGGCAGAGGAGAGAGGTCCCGTAACAGAGAATCTGGCTTCATGTCAGCAGAGAATCAGTCTTCATGTCATAGCAGAGAATCAGGCTTCACGTCAGCCACCAATGCAACAGTCCATTGTCAGATATTTAGGCCCAGCACCCAGGCAGAGGAGAGAGGTCCCGTAACAGAGAATCTGGCTTCATGTCAGCAGAGAATCAGTCTTCATGTCATAGCAGAGAATCAGGCTTCACGTCACCCACCACTGCAACAGTCCATTTTCATAAATTTAGGCCCAGCACCCAGGCAGAGGAGAGAGGTCCCGTAACAGACAATCTGGCTTCATGTCAGCAGAGAATCAGTCTTCATATCATAGCAGAGAATCAGGCTTCACGTCAGCCACCAATGCAACAGTCCATTGTCAGATATTTAGGCCCAGCACCCAGGCAGAAGAGAGAGGTCCCATAACAGACAATCTGGCTTCATGTCAGCAGAGAATCAGTCTTCATATCATAGCAGAGAATCAGGCTTCACGTCACCCATCACTGCAACAGTCCATTTTCATAAATTTAGGCCCAGCACCCAGGCAGAGGAGAGAGGTCCCGTAACAGACAATCTGGCTTCATGTCAGCAGAGAATCAGTCTTCATATCATAGCAGAGAATCAGGCTTCACGTCAGCCACCAATGCAACAGTCCATTGTCAGATATTTAGGCCCAGCACCTAGGCAGAGGAGAGAGGTCCCGTAACAGACAATCTGGCTTCATGTCAGCAGAGAATCAGTCTTCATATCATAGCAGAGAATCAGGCTTTACGTCAGCCACCAATGCAACAGTCCATTGTCAGATATTTAGGCCCAGCACCCAGGCAGAGGAGAGAGGTCCCATAACAGACAATCTGGCTTCATGTCAGCAGAGAATCAGTCTTCATATCATAGCAGAGAATCAGGCTTCACGTCAGCCACCAATGCAACAGTCCATTTTCATAAATTTAGGCCCAGCACCCAGGCAGAGGAGAGAGGTCCCATAACAGACAATCTGGCTTCATGTCAGCAGAGAATCAGTCTTCATATCATAGCAGAGAATCAGGCTTCACGTCAGCCACCAATGCAACAGTCCATTTTCATAAATTTAGGCCCAGCACCCAGGCAGAGGAGAGAGGTTCCGTAACAGACAATCTGGCTTCAAGTCAGCAGAGAATCAGTCTTCATATCATAGCAGAGAATCAGGCTTCACGTCAGCCA
Source organism: Bufo gargarizans (assembly GCF_014858855.1). Taxonomy (NCBI): domain Eukaryota; kingdom Metazoa; phylum Chordata; class Amphibia; order Anura; family Bufonidae; genus Bufo; species Bufo gargarizans. The sequence goes on from NC_058081.1 coordinate 324,847,197, forward strand.
CCAATGCAACAGTCCATTGTCAGATATTTAGGCCCAGCACCCAGGCAGAGGATAGAGGTCCCATAACAGACAATCTGGCTTCATGTCAGCAGAGAATCAGTCTTCATATCATAGCAGAGAATCAGGCTTCACGTCAGCCACCAATGCAACAGTCCATTGTCAGATATTTAGGCCCAGCACCCAGGCAGAGGAGAGAGGTCCCGTAACAGACAATCTGGCTTCATGTCAGCAGAGAATCAGTCTTCATATCATAGCAGAGAATCAGGCTTCACGTCAGCCACCAATGCAACAGTCCATTTTCATAAATTTAGGCCCAGCACCCAGGCAGAGGAGAGAGGTCCCGTAACAGACAATCTGGCTTCATGTCAGCAGAGAATCAGTCTTCATATCATAGCAGAGAATCAGGCTTCACGTCAGCCACCAATGCAACAGTCCATTTTCATAAATTTAGGCCCAGCACCCAGGCAGAGGAGAGAGGTCCCGTAACAGAGGATCTGGCTTCATGTCAGCAGAGAATTAGTCTGCATGTCATAGCAGAAAATCAGGCTTCACGTCAGCCACCACTGCAACAGTCCATTGTCAGATATTTAGGCCCAGCACCCAGGCAGAGGAGAGAGGTCCCGTAACAGAGGATCTGGCTTCATGTCAGCAGAGAATTAGTCTGCATGTCATAGCAGAGAATCAGGCTTCACGTCACCCAACATTGGAACAGTCCATTGGCATATATTTAGGCCCCGGCACCCAGACAGAGGAGAGGTTCATTCAACTTTGGGTAGCCTCGCAATATAATGGTAAAATGAAAATAAAAATAGGATTGAATGAGGAAGTGCCCTGGAGTACAATAATATATGGTTAAGGGGAGGTAGTTAATGTCTAATCTGGACAAGGGACGGACAGGTCCTGTGGGATCCATGCCTGGTTCATTTTTATGAACATCAGCTTGTCCACATTGGCTGTAGACAGGCGGCTGCGTTTGTCTGTAATGACGCCCCCTGCCGTGCTGAATACACGTTCAGACAAAACGCTGGCCGCCGGGCAGGCCAGCACCTCCAAGGCATAAAAGGCTAGCTCTGGCCACGTGGACAATTTAGAGACCCAGAAGTTGAATGGGGCCGAACCATCAGTCAGTACGTGGAGGGGTGTGCACACGTACTGTTCCACCATGTTAGTGAAATGTTGCCTCCTGCTAACACGTTGCGTATCAGGTGGTGGTGCAGTTAGCTGTGGCGTGTTGACAAAACTTTTCCACATCTCTGCCATGCTAACCCTGCCCTCAGAGGAGCTGGCCGTGACACAGCTGCCTTGGCGACCTCTTGCTCCTCCTCTGCCTTGGCCTTGGGCTTCCACTTGTTCCCCTGTGACATTTGGGAATGCTCTAAGTAGCGCGTCTACCAACGTGTGCTTGTACTCGCGCATCTTCCTATCACGCTCCAGTGCAGGAAGTAAGGTGGGCACATTGTCTTTGTAGCGTGGATCCAGCAGGGTGGCAACCCAGTAGTCTGCACACGTTAAAATGTGGGCAACTCTGCTGTCGTTGCGCAGGCACTGCAGCATGTAGTCGCTCATGTGTGCCAGGCTACCCAGGGGTAAGGACAAGCTGTCCTCTGTGGGAGGCGTATCGTCATCGTCCTGCCTTTCCCCCCAGCCACGCACCAGTGATGGGCCCGAGCTGCGTTGGGTGCCACCCCGCTGTGACCATGCTTCATCCTCATCCTCCTCCACCTCCTCCTCATCCTCGTCCTCCTCGTCCTCCAGTAGTGGGCCCTGGCTTGCCACATTTGTACCTGGCCTCTGCTGTTGCAAAAAAACCTCCCTCTGAGTCACTTCGAAGAGACTGGCCTGAAAGTGCTAAAAATGACCCCTCTTCCTCCTCCTCCTCCTCCTGGGCCACCTCCTCTTCCATCATCGCCCTAAGTGTTTTCTCAAGGAGACATAGAAGTGGTATTGTAACGCTGATAACGGCGTCATCGCCACTGGCCATGTTGGTGGAGTACTCGAAACAGCGCAACAGGGCACACAGGTCTCGCATGGAGGCCCAGTCATTGGTGGTGAAGTGGTGCTGTTCCGCAGTGCGACTGACCCGTGCGTGCTGCAGCTGAAACTCCACTATGGCCTGCTGCTGCTCGCACAGTCTGTCCAGCATGTGCAAGGTGGAGTTCCACCTGGTGGGCACGTCGCATATGAGACGGTGAGCGGGAAGGCCGAAGTTACGCTGTAGCGCAGACAGGCGAGCAGCGGCAGGATGTGAACGCCGGAAGCGCGAACAGACGGCCCGCACTTTATGCAGCAGCTCTGACATGTCGGGGTAGTTGTGAATGAACTTCTGCACCACCAAATTCAGCACATGCGCCAGGCAAGGGATGTGCGTCAAACCGGGTAGTGCCAGAGCTGCAACGAGATTTCGCCCATTATCGCACACCACCAGGCCGGGCTTGAGGCTCACCGGCAGCAACCACTCGTCGGTCTGTTGTTCTATACCCCGCCACAACTCCTGTGCGGTGTGGGGCCTGTCCCCCAAACATATGAGTTTCAGAATGGCCTGCTGACGTTTACCCCGGGCTGTGCTGACGTTGGTGGTGAAGGTGTGTGTCTGACTGGATGAGCAGGTGGAAGAGGAGAAGGAGGAAGCCGAGAAGGAGGAGGTGGCAACAGGAGGCAAAGAATGTTGCCCTGCGATCCTTGGCGGCGGAAGGACGTGCGCCAAACAGGGAGATATAGGGAGATATAGCGTCCCTGGCCATGCTTACTGGTCCACGTATCTGTGGTTAGGTGGACCTTGCTACAGATGGCGTTGCGCAGTGCACACTTGATTTTATCGGATACTTGGTTGTGCAGGGAAGGCACGGCTCTCTTGGAGAAGTAGTGGCGGCTGGGAACAACATACTGTGGGACAGCAAGCGACATGAGCTGTTTGAAGCTGTCCACCAGCCTAAATGACAGCATTTCATAGGCCAGTAGTTTAGAAATGCTGGCATTCAGGGCCAGAGATCGAGGGTGACTAGGTGGGAATTTACGCTTTCTCTCAAATGTTTGTGAGATGGAGAGCTGAACGCTGCCGTGTGACATGGTTGAGACGCTTGGTGACGGAGGTGGTGGTGGTGTTGGTGGTACATCCCCTGTTTGCTGGGCGGCAGGTGCCAACGTTCCTCCAGAGGCGGAGGAAGAGGCCGAGGCGGCAGCAGCAGAAGAGGTAGCAGGGGAAGCCTGAGCGACTTCCTTGTTTTTAAGGTGTTTACTCCACTGCAGTTCATGCTTTGCATGCAGGTGCCTGGTCATGCAGGTTGTGCTAAGGTTCAGAACGTTAATGCCTCGCTTCAGGCTCTGATGGCACAGCGTGCAAACCACTCGGGTCTTGTCGTCAGCACATTGTTTGAAGAAGTGCCATGCCAGGGAACTCCTTGAAGCTGCCTTTGGGGTGCTCGGTCCAAGATGGCGGCGGTCAGTAGCAGGCGGAGTCTCTTGGCGGCGGGTGTTCTGCTTTTGCCCACTGCTCCCTCTTTTGCTACGCTGTTGGCTCGGTCTCACCACATGCCTCTTCCTCCGAACTGTGAAAGTCAGTGGCACGACCTTCATTCCATGTGGGGTCTAGGACCTCATCGTCCCCTGCATCGTCTTCCACCCAGTCTTGATCCCTGACCTCCTGTTCAGTCTGCACACTGCAGAAAGACGCAGCAGTTGGCACCTGTGTTTCGTCATCATCAGAGACATGCTGAGGTGGTATTCCCATGTCCTCATCATCAGGAAACATAAGTGGTTGTGCGTCAGTGCAGTCTATGTCTTCCACCGCTGGGGAAGGGCTAGGTGGATGCCCTTGGGAAACCCTGCCAGCAGAGTCTTCAAACAGCATAAGAGACTGCTGCATAACTTGAGGCTCAGACAGTTTCCCTGATATGCATGGGGGTGATGTGACAGACTGATGGGGTTGGTTTTCAGGCGCCATCTGTGCGCTTTCTGCAGAAGACTGGGTGGGAGATAATGTGAACGTGCTGGATCCACTGTCGGCCACCCAATTGACTAATGCCTGTACCTGCTCAAGCCTTACCATCCTTAGAACGGCATTGGGCCCCACCATATATCGCTGTAAATTCTGGCAGCTACTGGGACCTGAGGTAGTTGGTACACTAGGACGTGTGGATGTGGCAGAACGGCCACGTCCTCTCCCAGCACCAGAGGGTCCACTAACACCACCACGACCATGTCCACGTCCGCGTCCCTTATGTTTTCCTCATTGTTATCGTTTACCACAACAACAAAAATATTATTTGGCCCAATGTATTGTATTCAAATTCTGCTGAATATAAATTTGAGGCCTAGAATTTAGGCGCTGGGTGACAGGTATAGATTTACTGACAGAATTAGACTTGGAAATGCACAGTAGCGTGTGTGTGAAGTTATTCTGAATGACCCTATCAGCACCTTGATTCTGATATACCCTTTTAGGGATGTATTTAAAGTAGGCCTGATACAGCAGAAACCACTAAATTAGGAAATTGCTAAATTGGGAATTGTATTTCAACCCAGAACAAAAAATGTGCTTTGACGGACACTAAATAACTTGCCCAGCCACAACAGTACAGCAGTAACGACAGATTTAGCGGGATATAAATTTGAGGCCTAGTATTTAAGCGCTGGGTGACAGGTATAGATTTACTGACGGAATTAGACTTGGAAATGCACAGTAGCGTGTGTGTGAAGTTATTCTGAATGACCCTATGTGCACCTTGAATATTATATACCCTTTTAGGGATAGATTTCAAATAGCTCTGATACAGCAGAAACCACTAAATTAGGAAATTGCTAAATTGGGAATTGTATTTCAACCCAGAACAAAAAATGTGCTTTGACGGACACTAAATAACTTGTCCAGCCAGAACAGTACAGCAGTAACGACAGATTTAGCGGGATATAAATTTGAGGCCTAGTATTTAGGCGCTGGGTGACAGGTATAGATTTACTGACAGAATTAGACTTGGAAATGCACAGTAGCGTGTGTGTGAAGTTATTCTGAATGACCCTATGTGCACCTTGAATATTATATACCCTTTTAGGGATAGATTTAAAATAGCTCTGATACAGCAGAAACCACTAAATTAGGAAATTGCTAAATTGGGAATTGTATTTCAACCCAGAACAAAAAATGTGCTTTGACGGACACTAAATAACTTGCCCAGCCAGAACAGTACAGCAGTAACGACAGATTTAGCGTGATATAAATTTGAGGCCTAGTATTTAGGCGCTAGGTGACAGGTATAGATTTACTGACGGAATTAGACTTGGAAATGCACAGTAGCGTGTGTGTGAAGTTATTCAGAATGACCCTATCAGTCCCTTGATTCTGATATACCCTTTTAGGGATGTATTTAAAGTAGGCCTGATACAGCAGAAATAAATAAATTAGGAAATTGCTAAATTGGGAATTGTATTTCAACCCAGAACAAAAAATGTGCTTTGACGGACACTAAATAACTTGCCCAGCCAGAACAGTACAGCAGTAACGACAGATTTAGCGGGATATAAATTTGAGGCCTTGTATTTAGGCGCTGGGTGACAGGTATAGATTTACTGACGGAATTAGACTTGGAAATGCACAGTAGCGTGTGTGTGGTGTTATTCAGAATGACCCTATCAGCACCTTGATTCTGATATACCCTTTTAGGGATGTATTTAAAGTAGGCCTGATACAGCAGAAACCACTAAATTAGGAAATTGCTAAATTGGGAATTGTATTTCAACCCAGAACAAAAAATGTGCTTTGACGGACACTAAATAACTTGCCCAGCCACAACAGTACAGCAGTAACGACAGATTTAGCGGGATATAAATTTGAGGCCTAGTATTTAGGCGCTGGGTGACAGGTATAGATTTACTGACGGAATTAGACTTGGAAATGCACAGTAGCGTGTGTGTGAAGTTATTCTGAATTACCCTATGTGCACCTTGAATATTATATACCCTTTTAGCGATAGATTTCAAATAGCTCTGATACAGCAGAAACCACTAAATTAGGAAATTGCTAAATTGGGAATTGTATTTCAACCCAGAACAAAAAATGTGCTTTGACAGACACTAAATAACTTGCCCAGCCAGAATAGTACAGCGGTAACGACAGATTTAGCGGGTTATAAACTTGAGGCCTAGTATTTAGGCGCTGGGTGACAGGTATAGATTTACTGACAGAATTAGACTGGGATATGGCCAAAAAATAACCACACTATTGCTGGTTAAATGCACTTGGTGTGACAGCTTGACCAACCACACTACTGAGGGTTAAATGAACTTAGTGACAGGCGCAGCTTGCCCCTGATGTAGTATATGGCCAAAAAATGAACAGACTATTGCTGGTTAAATTCACTTGGTGTGACAGCTTGACCAACCACACTACTGAGGGTTAAATGCACTTGGTGACGGGCGCAGCTTGCCCCTGATGTAGTATATGGCCAAAAAATAAACAGACTATTGCTGGTTAAATGCACTTGGTGTGACAGCTTCACCCTGATGTAGGCTTTAGCCAAAAAACAACCACACCATTGAGGGTTAAATGCACTTGGTGACAGGCGCAGCTTGCCCCTGATGTAGTGTATGGCCAAAAAATAAACAGACTATTGCTGGTTAAATGCTCTTGGTGTGACAGCTTCACCTTGATGTAGGCTTTAGCCAAAAAACAACCACACCATTGAGGGTTAAATGCACTTGGTCGCAGCTTGTCCTGGCGCACCACAAGACACAAAATGGCCGCCGATCACCCCAGAAAAAAGTGACTGACAAACGGTCTGGGCAGCCTAAAAACAGTGAGCAATTGAGTATCAGCAGCTCAATGACCCACAGCTGCAGATCGATCAATAATCAAGTCCTTTGGAGGAGTTAATCTGCCTAATCTCGCCCTACTGTCGCAGCCGCAACCTCTCCCTACGCTAATCAGAGCAGAGTGACGGGCGGCGCTATGTGACTCCAGCTTAAATAGAGGCTGGGTCACATGGTGCTCTGGCCAATCACAGCCATGCCAATAGTAGGCATGGCTGTGATGGCCTCTTGGGGCAAGTAGTATGACGCTTGTTGATTGGCTGCTTTGCAGCCTTTCAAAAAGCGCCAAGAAAGCGCCAAAAAGCGCCAAGAAAGCTGCGAACACCGAACCCGAACCCAGACTTTTACGAAAATGTCCGGGTTCGGGTCCGTGTCACGGACACCCCAAAATTCGGTACGAACCCGAACTATACAGTTCGAGTTCGCTCATCCCTAATGATTGCCACTTGTTTTTTTTTTACTTAGCTGCTTTTTTCTTGCCATAATACAAATTCTAACAGTCTATTTAGTAGGACTATTAGCTGTGTATCCACCTGACTTCTCCTCAACGCCACTCATGGTCCCAACCCCATCTATAAGGCAAGAAATCCCACTTATTAAACCTGACAGGGCACACCTGTGAAGTGAAAACCATTTCAGGGGACTACCTCTTGAAGCTCATCAAGAGAATGCCAAGAGTGTGCAAAGCAGTAATCAAAGCAAAAGGTGGCTACTTTGAAGAACCTAGAACATGACATATTTTCAGTTGTTTCACACTTGTTTGTTATGTATATAATTCCACATGTGTTAATTCATAGTTTTGATGCCTTCAGTGTGAATCTACAATTTTCATAGTCATGAAAATAAAGAAAACTCTTTGAATGAGAAGGTGTGTCCAAACTTTTGGTCTGTACTGTATGCAGAAAAGGCTGCAAAATTAAGTTTTGTACCCAAAATGGGTGTTTTTTTAATAACAGAATATGAAAGCTATATATAACCCTTGAATTTCACACTTGCAGATGCAGCAAGGGCTGTAAAATTGTGTATTTTGCCCAAAAAGGGTGTTTTTAAAAACCCAGAAAATTATTGCTGTATTTCTAGCTTAAATTGCACACTTACTAATCCTGCAAAGGCACCAGATGTTGGATATTGCCAAAAACTTGTTTTTAACAATCACAGATGCAGCAAGGGCTGCAATATTAAGTATTTTGCAATAAAATTGTGTTTTTTTAACTAAATTGCACACTTACTAATTCTGCAAAGGCACCAGGTGTTGGATATTGCCAAAATCAGGTGTTTTTTCAAAGCCAGTGTCAGGATTCAAACCCGTGACCAGCCACATCCCAGGCAGTAGCCCTGCTTACTAGGCTACCATCCTCTCTGGACATTCCTCCCTGAAACCTATTAGTTAACCTCAGTCTTGCCAAGCCTTGCTCATCACCCTTGATTCCCCACACCTGGTACTTCCCTATATAAGTCCAGCCCCTTGCACTCTAGCTTGCTGATTATTGAGCTCCTGAGCCTTGATCAAGCTTCTCCTCATCTGTTGCTCTTGCTACTGCTGGAAGTCCACTGCTGACCAGGAATTGCCTACCGACTACTCTTCTGCCTTATCCCTACCTACTGAACTGCTACCACCGTTGCCATCCGGATTGTCTGACCACGCTTACTGCCGCCTGCCCTGACCCACCGCCTGCCTACCGACTACTCTTCTGCCTTATCCCTACCTACTGAACTGCTACCACCGTTGCCATCCGGATTGTCTGACCACGCTTACTACCTGCCTGCAGTCCTTGCCACTGGGCTCCACTCCTACCTCCAGCCAGCGGTCCTCTGACACAGGTGAGCCTGTAGGACTGTTACAGCCAGATTATTATTGCAGTATTTCAAGCTTGGATTTGAATGTCACAAAAGCACAGATGCAGTGCTGGTGCACTGAGCTTGCATCAAATGGCCGCCGCCGCCCACTTAACTAACAGACGGATAAAAGTTATTTTTCTCTGACTCTGGGCTCAGGGCAGGGTAAAAACATTGTGCACTGCACCCACACAACTAAATCTATGTAGATTGCTTAGTTCAATTGGAGTTCTGATAACAGATTCTGTCCTATTCTCTCCCTCACAGCAGCAGCATCATCCTCTCCCTACACTAAGCACAGCAGAGTGAGGTGCAGCGCTACGTGACTCCAACTTATATAGAGGCTGGGTCACATGCTGCACTGGCCAATCACAGCCATGCCACTAGTAGGCACCATGATGGCTTCTAAGGTCACACAGTTAAACGCTTGTTGATTTTCAAAAAGCTCTAAGAAATGGCCAAACACCAAACCCAAACTTTTACTGAAATGTTCGGGTTCGGATCCGGGTCCAAAAATCCTAAAGTTTGGTACGAACCAGAACTTTACAGTTCGGGTTCGCTCAACCCTAATGATTTTGTAATGCACCAGACAGCCTCAACAGCAGGGAGCATGCTTTGTTTTGAGATCAGGCAGTGGTAGCACCTGTCAGGTGCTGAAGACCTTTGAAGAGGCCACAAAGTTTGTCAGCAAGGACAACTGCGGCATGAACTATGTCATCCCCCACATATTTGTCTTAGAACAGACGCTGACGCTCATGCAGCAAGAGACAATGGCAGAAGAAAAACAGCAAATGCATTTTGCTGTCCACCCTGTAGCTGTTCGTCCTCCACAAAGGGAATCTGTCATGGAGAAGCAGGATGAGGACCTGTCACTGCAAGAGGAGGAGGAGATAGAGGACAATGATGACAATGGCACCAGCCAGGATACCCAATGGTCTCAGTGAGGGCGGAGCAGGAAAGAACTGGCTTTTTGGGCACACTGGCCAGAATGGCGACCTGTATGCTTTCTTGCTTACATAGTAACACAGGCGTATCGTTGAAATCAAGCAGTCTGATTATTACTGGATCCTTGCTAACCTACCTTTAATCTGGCCAGTCTCTGTCCAGACCCTGTTCCCTGACCCCATGGATTTCTGGACAGGCAGACTGGAACAGCTGCCTGAACTGTCACAGCAATCTGGCAAGTCTCTGGTGCATACCCTGTTTACTGACCTCATGGATTTATGGTCAGGGGGCCAAACTTGCACAGCACCCCATCTTTCTTTCTTTCTTTCTTTCTTGGGATGGTTTGCTGGGGGCATTGTAACACCCAATTGGACCAAGTTCTCCCCCAGTGTCCAAAACATCACTTTAACATCACTTTTATCAAAATTAACAAAACCTTCATTTGTGAGGATATTCACACTCCTTCAGCTGAGGCTGATCAATAGATCTGGCTTTGTTGGCGGCGCCCCATTTTTCCACTGTTGCTGCCTGCCTGCTTTCATCGTGCCACCACCACCATCATGCCACTGCTGCGGCTTGCCAGCCATCATCTTCTCTAACTCTTCATGGGGGGGAGAACAGAACTGGATCGCACATCCACAATGCTATGCTTTGATCTAACTCGCTAATCAGCGCTATAATAAAGTGTACAGCCCCCCATACTGCATGCTGTACAAGAGGCATTAGTGTACATTTTGATCAAAAGGCATAAGCCCACTCACCACGACAAGGAAGTCTCTTTTGAGTGGGACCTACTCTGACAAAAAGGCACAGCGCAGTGCGGTGACAAAGCGGTAATGCCCTGGTAGGCGGCGGGACCCAGGAGTCAAAGCAGCAACCCTGCTGTCTGACAATGCCACCCATGGCACTGGGTCCCACCAACCCACCAGAACAGCACCACAAAAACAAAGGCCACCACGCAGTACTGCACCATGTGAACAGCTGTCTAACACAACATGTCCATTGCTATCAAGAGCTACAGGTCAATGACCACTATATGCTGATACCAGTAAAGAAAAAAAAATAGACATAAGTATTAATGGGGGGAGAACAGAACTGGATCGCACATCCACAATGCTATGCTTTGATCTAACTCGCTAATCAGCGCTATAATAAAGTGTACAGCCCCCCATACTGCATGCTGTACAAGAGGCATTTGTGTACATTTTGATCAAAAGACATAAGCCCACTCACCACGACAAGGAAGTCTCTAAAGAGGCTTCCTTGTCGTGGTGAGTGGGCTTATCCCTTTTGATCAAAATGTACACTAATGCCTCTTGTACAGCATGCAGTATGGGGGGCTGTACACTTTATTATAGCGCTAATTAGCGAGTTAGATCAAAGCATAGCATTGTGGATGTGCGATCCAGTTCTGTTCTCCCCCCCATGAAATCTTCTCTAAGTCTGCTGATGCCTCCATCATGCTGCTGCCTGCCAACATATACTATATGGCTGCTGCCATTGCTTCAGCTGCTGCTCCTTGCTGCTAATCCCCTACTGCCACCACTATCAACTCAAAAAATATGGCACTTCTACCACTATGACCACTGCTATTACTATTACTACTACTACTAGACAATCGACCTTCTGTCCTGTATGTTCCATGCTATGCTGCTTTTGATGCCGCTACTATTACGGTCACATACCACTATATCCGTAGTTTTTCTTCAGACAATCAACACTTGTGCATGTCATACAGGCAGGCATTCTGACCCTGTCAAGGAATAATTTTTGTACACTTGGCCCCCCAAGGCACTTTTAACCCCTTAAGGACCAGGCTCATTTTCATCTGACCAGTGTCACTTTATGTGTGAATAACTTTAAAACGCTTTTACTTATCCAGTCCATTCTTAGATTGTTTTTCATCACATATTGTACTTCATGACACTGGTAAAATGGAGTAAAAAAAAAATCATTTTTATTTATAAAAAAATACCAAATTTACCCAAAATTTACAAAAATTAGCAAATTTCTAAGTTTCAATATATCTACTTCTATAATACATAGTAATACCTCCAAAAATAGCTATTCATTTACATTCCCCATATGTCTACTTCATGTTTGGATCATTTTAGGAAAGCCATTTTATTTTTGGGGAGTTACGAGGCTAAGAAGTTTAGAAGTAAATCTTGAAATTTGTCAGACATTTTCCAAAACCCCACTAATTAAGGACCAGTTCAGGTCTGAAGTCACTTTGTTAAATAATAAAAACCACCCCAAAATTACCCCATTCTAGAAACTACTCCCCTCAAGGTATTCAAAACTGATTTTACAAACTTTGATAACCCTTTAGGTGTTCCACAAGAGTTATTGGCAAATGAAGATGAAATTTCAGAATTTTTTTTTAAATTTTTTTTTTCAGCACTGTTGGGCGTACAAGTTTGTTTGCTCCACCATCAGATTCACAAAGCAAGGGTTAACAGCCAAACAAAACTCAATATTTATTGCCCTGATTCTGTAGTTTAAAGAAACACCCCATATGTGGTTGTAAACTGCTGTACGACTAAACGGCAGGGCGCAGAAGGAAAGGAATGCCATATGGTTTTAGAAAGGCAGATTTTGCTGGACTGGTTTATTTACACTGTCCCATTTGAAGTCCCCCTGATTCACCCCTAGAGTAGAAGCTCTATAAAAGGGACCCCATCTAAGAAACTACACCCCTCAAAGTATTCAAAACTGATTTTAAAAACTTTGTTAACCCTTTAGGTATTCCACAAGAGATATTGGCAAATAGAGATGAAATTTCAGAATTTCGATTTTTGGGGAAAATGTTTCCATTTTAATCCATTTTTTCAAGTAACAAAGCAAGGGTTAACAGCCAAACAAAACTCAATATATATTGCCCTGATTCTGTAATTTATAGAAACACCCCCTATGTGGTCATAAACTGCTGTATGACCAAACGGCAGGGCGCAGAAGGAAAGGAACGCCTTATGGTTTTTGGAAGGCAGATTTTGCTGGACTGGTTTATTTACACCATGTCCCATTTGAAGCCCCCCTAATGCACCCCTAGAGTAGAAACTCCATAAAAGTGACCCGGGACTACAGGATAAGGTGGCAGTTTTGTTGGGAATTTTTTAGGGTACATATGATTTTTGGTTGATCTATATAACATTTTTGTGAGGCAAGGTTACAAAAAATAGAAAGTCTGAAATTTCATCTCCATTTGCCAATAACTTTTGTGGAACACAAAAAGGGTTAACAAAGTTTGTAAAATCCATTTTGAATACCTTGAGGGGTCTGGTTTCATAGATGGGGTCACTTTTATGGAGTTTCTACTCTAGGGGTGCATCAGGGGTTCTTCAAATGGGACATGGTATAAATAAACCAGTCCTGCAAAATCTGCCTTACAAAAACCATATGGCGTTCCTTTCCTTCTGTGCCCTGCTGTTTGGTCATGCAGCAGTTTACAACCACATATGGTGTGTTTCTGTAAACTGCAGAATCAGGACAATAAATATTAAGTTTTGTTTGGCTGTTAACCCTTGCTTTGTTACTAGAAAAAATGGAATAAAATTGAAAATTTTCCACAGTTTTTATTTTATTTTTTTGACTGTGTTCATTTGAGGGGTTAGGTCATGGGGCATTTTTCTAGAGCAGATTCTTACAGACGCGGTAATACCTAATATGTCTAATATTTATTTAGGTTTTATACTATATTATCCTTTTAAAAAAAAAAAAAAAAAAAAGCATTTTAGTATCTCCATCGTCTGAGAGTCATTTATTTTTCAATTTTTTTATCCGATTGTCTTAGGTAGGGGTTCATTTTTTGTGGGATGAGGACGGTTTTATTGGCACTATTTTCAGGTGCATATGACTTTTTGATTACTATTACACTTTTTCTGAGGTAAGGTGACCAAAAAATGGCTTTTTTGACACTTTATATATTTTTTTTTTACTGTGTTCATCTGAGGGGTTAGGTCATAGGGTTTTTTTATAGTTCAGGTTCTTACAGGCGCGGCGATACCTAATATGTCTACTTTATTTTATTTTATTTAGTTTTACAAAATAATATTTAAAAAATATATACAGTGGGATGCGAAAGTTTGGGCAACCTTGTTAATCGTCATGATTTTCCTGTATAAATCGTTGGTTGTTACAATAAAAAATGTCAGTTAAATATATCATATAGGAGACACACACAGTGATATTTGAGAAGTGAAATGAAGTTTATTGGATTTACATAAAGTGTGCAATAATTGTTTAAACAAAATTAGGCAGGTGCATAAATTTGGGCACCACAAAAAAGAAATGAAATCGATATTTAGTAGATCCTCCTTTTGCAGAAATTACAGCCTCTAAACGCTTCCTGTAGGTTCCAATGAGAGTCTGGATTCTGGTTGAAGGTATTTTGGACCATTCCTCTTTACAAAACATCTTTAGTTTATTCAGGTTTGATGGCTTCCGAGCATGGACAGCTCTCTTTAAGTCCCACCACAGATTTTCAATTATATTCAGGTCTGAGGACTGAGATGGCCATTCCAGAACGTTGTACTTGTTCCTCTGCATAAATGCCTTCGTGGATTTTGAGCAGTGTTTAGGGTTGTTGTCTTGTTGAAAGATCCAGCCCCTGCGCAGCTTCAGCTTTGTCACTGATCCCTGGACATTGGTCTCCAGAATCTGCTGATACTGAGTGGAATCTATGCGTCCCTCAACTTTGAAAAGATTCCCAGTCCCTGCACTGGCCACGCAGCCCCACAGCATGATGGAACCACCACCATATTTTACTGTAGGTAGCAGGTATTTTTCTTGGAATGCTGTGTTCTTTTTCCTCCATGCATAACGCCACTTGTTATGGCCAAATAACTCAATTTTAGTTTCATCAGTCCACAGCACCTTATTCCAAAATGAAGCTGGCTTGTCCAAATGTGCTTTAGCCCACCTCAAGCGGCACTTTTTGTGCTGTGGGCGGAGAAAAGGCTTCCTCTGCATCACTCTCACATACAGCATCTCCTTGTGTAAAGTGCGCCGAATGGTTGAATGATGCACAGTGACTCCATCTGCAGCAAGATGATGTTGTAGGTCTTTGGTGCTGGTCTGTGGGTTGACTCTGACTGTTCTCACCATTCGTCGCTTCTGTCTATCCGAGATTTTTCTTGGTCTGCCACTTCGAGCCTTAACTTGAACTGAGCCTGTGGTCTTCCATTTCCTCAATATGTTCCTAACTGTGAAAACAGACAGCTGAAATCTCCGAGACAGCTTTCTGTATCCTTCCCCTAAACCATGATGGTGAACAATCTTTGTCTTCAGGTCATTTGAGAGTTGTTTTCAGACCCCCATGTTGCTACTCTTCAGAGAAAATTAAAAGAGGAGGGAAACTTACAATTGACCCCCTAAATACTCTTTCTCATAATTGGATTCACCTGTGTATGTAGGTCAGGGGTCACTGAGCTTACCAAGCCAATTTGAGTTCCAAAAATTAGTTCTAAAGGTTTTGGAATCAATAAAATGACAACAGTGCCCACATTTATGCACCTGCCTAATTTTGTTTAAACAATTATAGCACACTTTCTGTAAATCCAATAAACTTCATTTCACTTCTCAAATATCACTGTGTGTGTCTCCTAGATGATATATTTAACTGACATTTTTTTATCGTAACAACCAACAATTTATACAGGAAAATCATGACGATTAACAAGGTTGCCCAAACTTTCGCATCCCATTCTATATTTGTTTTAGTGTCTCCTAAGTCTGAGAGCTATAGATTATTTTATTTTTTTCTGGGCGATTGTCTGTGGCTAAATAGAATTAAAATTGGGGAAGGGGATTATGAATTTAGTACTCCATGGAAGTGTGGAACTCCCTGAAGCAACCGTCAATGCTGAGGCCCGGATGATCGGGACACGTGTCACACTAAGTGGTGATGTCCTTCCGTATCCCCCTCATTTGACACACTCTGCACTTTTTTTGGGACCGTCCCTTCTTTCCAGTATGGGGGACCACACCTAGAAAGTGTTGGCCAGGGACGATCTGGGCGCTTCCAGTTCCCAAGGTACTCCATCCTGCTCTTTCCCGGTCAAAAAAGATCAGGGCATTGAAGACTGCTTCATAGAACTGGAGGAATTTCCCTGTGTTGCCATCGCTCTGGGACCGCACAAAAGAGTTGTACAAGGCACCCTGTAGCAAGTAGACCGCAACTTTTTGTACCATGCTCGGGTTTTGCGCATGGCGTTATATGGCTTTAAAACTTGATCAGAGAGATCAACTCCTCCCATATACCAATTGTAGTCAATGATACAATCGGGCATGAGGACCGTTGCCGCAGTACCTGGCACAGGGACAGGGGTGATGACCTTACCGTGAATTGTGGACAGTACAAGGACATCCCTCTTGTCCTAATATCTGACCAGCAACAGGTTTCCACTGGTAAGGGCACGGGTCTCACCCCTGGGGATAGGTACCTGGAGGGGGTGGGTAGGGAGGCCGCGTTGATTTTTCTGCACGGTCCCACAAGCAGACGTGGATCTGGCGGCGAGGGACTGGAACAAGGGAATACTAGTATAAAAGTTATCAACGTACAGGTGGTAACCCTTATCTAGCAGTGGGTGCATAAGGTCCCACACAAGTTTCCCGCTAACACCCAGAGTGGGGGGACATTCTGGTTGTTTAATACGGGAATCTCGCCCCTCATACACACAAAACTTGAAAGTGTACTCTGAGGTACTCTCACAAAGTTTGTACAGCTTCACGCCATACCTCGCCCGCTTAGAGGGAACATATTGGAGGAAAATGAGTCTCCCCTTGAAAGCAATGAGAGACTCATCAACAGCGACCACTCTTCCAGGTACATAGGCCTCCAAAAATTTGGCCCCGAAGTGATCGATGACCGGACTGATTTTGTACAGTTGGTCATAGGCAGGATCACCTCGGGGGGGTGGGGGGTGGGGACGACATGCTGCATTATCTGCATAATGCAGGCATTTCTGAATGGCCTCAAAACAAGAACATGTCATGGCCATACAGTAGAGTGGGGTCTGGTAGAGGACGTCTCCACTCCAGTACTGCCTGACACAGTTTTTTTTTTTACTAGGCCCATGTGCAGCACGAGGCCCCAAAACCTCCTCGTCTCAGCTGCACTGACCGGGGTCCGGCGTCCGGCCATCTAGGTCCTAGCCAGAAAGGAGCCCAGGTGATGAGCAATGAACTGTTGGGCGTACAAGTTCGTTTGCTCCACCATCAGATTCACAAAGTGGTCACAAGAAAAAAACTAAAATAGTCATATTCAGTGAAGCCCACTGTGGGAATCTGGATTCCTGGTTGGCCAATAAAATCAGGAATCACAAGCTCAAACTCCTCTGGGGTACACTATGCAAGTTCACCAGTAGAGGGCTCAGCTGGACTTATCTGGTGGGCCGGAAAACCAGTACGAGCCCCAGAGCTACTCGTACTAGTGTGGGCCACAGGGTCCCTGGCATGGGGGTCCCCTTGCTGTGCCTGGCTGCGTCTCCGCTGCCTTGGGGGCTCATCATCATCACTAGATGATGAGGAGGACGCAGATGACAAGAGGAAAGTGGGGTCATCCTCGTCCTCACTGGGGCTCTCGGAGTCGGAGGAAAACAGGGCGTATGCCTCCTCGGCCTAGAACGTCTGGCGGGCTATAGGGGAGTGTGTGTGTGTGCATGTGTGGAAAACTTTATTTAGTGTGCATGTGTGTGGGGAGAAAAGTGTTCGCTTACACTTACCCTTAAACCTAACAGAAAAAAAAAAAAATTACAAAAAAAAATGAAGGCACAAAAAAATTGGAAAAAAATAAATTAAAAAATTCAAACTCCGAAGCTGATCAGCGGTGGGGTGGGCGATGTGCTAACAGTGGCCGGACGCTAAGAGTGCCGGCCACAGTCAAGGTATGCACAAAAAAATAAAATAATGCTTGCGCCCCAAAAAATGTGTGGGGGGGGTAAGTTGCAGCACCCCTGGGGGGTCTATGGTCACAAAGCTGAGTGTGCTGTGGACCCCAGACACCCGATCAGGTTGATGCTGAAAAAAATAAATAAAAAAAATTCCCTAAACTCTCCCTGCCTAATCTAATCTGTCCCTTTTTAGTGCCAGATAGCACTGTGGTGGCTCAGATAGGGGGTGCTGGGCACAGATGAGGGGTGTTGGTGGTGCTGGGCACAGATCCACGATGCTCCTCTCTCCATGGCTCCAGGACGCAGTGTGGACGAGAAGGAGAGCAGATCTGGGGGAAGTCTTACCCCCGCCCGTGCAGCCAATAGGAAGCGATCCTGGCAGGTGATGTCACCGCCACCTCCCAGGATCTAAGGATGGTTATTGGTGGTGTGTCCTTAAGTACTGGGACATCAGGGTGTATCTGTATGCCCTATGTCTCTAAGAGGTTATAAAAAAAATTGTATCCTATCGCACCGTGTGTGTTTAAACATTGTCTGCCCCTGTTAAGGGGCAATTTTTGTAAGCTTTGGAATATGAAGAATAATAACATGCCATGGAGCGGTGTGTTTTTAAACACTCTATATGTTAATGCCATCAAATGAGCATTTACCCATAGCTATGATTGTCAGTGTCACTCAGATATGATTTACTATTGCAGTCTTTGCGTTCAAGAGCCTGGGGAGGGGGAGGTAAAATAAAAAATTCATAAAAAAATAGACAAGAGGTTATAAGTTTTCCTAAAAAGTTTTCCTATGAGATTTATTTATTTATTATACACACTTATATAAAAGGGTGTTATATACCAATTTTCAGGGCAATTGGAGCAACTTTGGTTCCGTCCAAATCATTTGAGGTCCAAATTAAACTTTTTTTCAAAATTTGGCGAACCTAAACCAAACAATCTTAATTGTTTTGCTCATCTCTACTCTGTACCCGTGTCTCTGACCGCTATGGGTTAGCCGTCAATCATACAGAGACTACTCTAGGAGGTACTGGCCTATTTGTTCCTCTGTAGTGAAGTTCATATCCATGTAAAAGGGTGAATACCAGGGGACTGCCAAGGCAATGCTCTTAGGAGTAACCCAAATCCAAATTTGCTGGTTGCCACAGTGGTTCCATACCCACTGCCATAACACTTTCCTTTCAGGCAAAAGATAAATAAGAAAAAAATCAGCTCCCCGGCACACAGAAGAATAGTTGACAGGTTATATCGGAAACTTAGGAGCACAAAATAACACAAGGCCAGTTACTAAGCATTCAATGAAGGGATAAGTTGAATCTCGCCCTCCGATTAGCTGTCACGAGGGTGTCAAGAGCCACGTCTGACTCCGTTATACCCGGGGTCAGGAAGTCGCAGCGGGTGGCTGCGCGCTCTATGTCTAAAGATCACGGTGTTTCTTAGTGTTTGTTTTCTGTGTTTGCCTTGCTATCCTTTTTGTCTCACTCAGGGATCCGTAGCTTCTCCTCCTCAGCTGTTTCTTGTCTGCCACTCCCAAACTCCTTATATTCTCCTCTCACACTTGTCTAGTTGCCAGTTATAGAGCTTCCTGCCTGGACATCTATGCTGACCCACTGGAGCTGAGAATCTGGTTGTTGTTCCAGAGTGCTACCCTCCGGATCCCTGTTGGGCTTTTGTTGTCTCCTGTTGTTGCCCTCCTGGGATTATATGTTTAGTTTGTATTGTCTGTCCTCCCCTTGGTGTTTTCCTTTAGAGCTAGTGGTGCGGACTAGTGTTCCCACCGCCCTGTTCACTATCTAGGGCTCATCCTAGGGAAAGCCAGGGTTTTAGGCACGTGATCGGCGTACGGGTGAGGAACCCGTCTAGGGACGACAGGGCAGACAGGCGCCAGTCGCAAGGTGAGTCAGGGGTCACCACCTTCCCTCTCACTAGGGCAGGGCCTCCCTCTTTTCCTCCCTCCGTGTCACGTATGTGACAGTTACGCCGATCGTGATATTATAACTGGCCCTTATTTTTTTTTTGAGAAAAAAAAAATATATATATAATTTATTTTATTTTTTTCTCTACTTAGAATCCAATATGGATCCTATTGCTGCTTTGGCAAAACAGCTTCAAGGCCTGTCTTTGGAGGTGGCAGGATTGAAGGCGTCTGTCCTCCAACAGCAGCAGCAAATGCAGCAGACCGTAAGCCCAGCGGTTGCTATGGGTAACCAGGTTGTTACAGAACCCAAGGTTGTTCTTCCTGACAGATTCTCTGGGGGAAGGGACAAATTTGTGTTGTTCCGTGAGGCCTGCAAATTATATTTTAAGCTGCGCCCTTACTCCTCAGGTAATGAAGAACAGCGGGTGGGGATTGTTATTTCCCTGCTTCAGGGGGACCCGCAATCCTGGGCGTTCTCGTTACCCCCTGGTTCCCAGGCTCTCCGGTCAGTGGAGGGTTTTTTTGGGGCTTTGGGTCTCATATATGATGACCCTGACCGTGTTGCCCTGGCTGAGTCGAAGTTACGGAGACTCCTTCAGGGAGATCGGCCAGCAGAGGAATATTGCTCAGAGTTCCGCAGGTGGGCTACGGATACTCAGTGGAACGACCCGGCTCTCAGGAGTCAGTTCTGCTCTGGGTTATCTGAAAGGGTTAAGGATGCGCTGGCGCTGTATGAGACCCCCCTTTCCCTTGATGCTGTTATGTCCCTCTCTATCAGGATAGATAGACGTCTTAGGGAGAGATCGAAAATTCCTGAGCAATCGGTAACCTCTCCCAAGCAGCAGTTAGTCTGTACTGACTTGGATGAGCCTATGCAGCTAGGAGGAACTTCTCGTCAGGTCCGTCCTCCTGAGGTTTGCCGTAGGTGGGGGGCTTGTTTTTTCTGTGGGGGGAAGGGTCATTTCATTAATGTCTGTCCCTCCTTTTCCCAAAAACAAAAGACCGTCGGAAATCTACTAACCCCAGGCTGTGCGGAGGATGTCAGCCGGGGGGTATACGTTTCCTCCATACGAACATCTCAATTTGTGTTGCCAGCGGTTATTGTTGTTGTTCTCTGTACGCTGCAGAGACCCATTCCCATATTCGCTATTGACTCTGCTCCTCTGTCTCAGAGAAACCTCACTCACGTTGTCCATAACTTACATCTTCGGGTAGGGGACCACCATAAGGAGCGTCTTTCATGTTACGTTCTGGAGGGCCTTCCCTCTCCTGTGGTATTGGGTCTTCCCTGGTTGGTAGCGCACAATCCAGTGGTGGATTGGCAGACCAGGGAGATATTGGAGTGGAGTGAGCATTGCAGAGAGAATTGCTTAAATAACAATTGCTTAATCGCCTCCATAGCTTCCCTACCTACATTTATTTCGGACTTTGAGGACGTTTTTTCTGAAAAGGGTTGTCAGAAGCTACCACCTCATCGTCCTTATGATTGCCCGGTTAACCTGATTCCCGGTGCAAAATTACCCAAGTCCAGGTTGTATAATCTTTCGGGTCCCGAGAGACAAGCCATGAAACATTATATCTCCGAGAGTCTGGCCAAGGGACACATCAGACCCTCTTCTTCACCCGTGGCTGCAGGGTTTTTCTTTGTTAAAAAGAAAGATGGGGGGCCTGCGTCCTTGCCTAGATTTCCGTGAGCTAAACCGGATAACCGTCCGAGACCCATACCCTCTTCCTCTCATTCCTGACCTTTTTAATCAGATTGCGGGTGCTAGGTGGTTCTCCAAACTTGATCTTAGGGGGGCCTACAATCTGATTCGTATCAAGGAAGGGGATGAGTGGAAGACAGCTTTTAACACCCCTGAGGGGCATTACGAAAATTTAGTCATGCCTTTCGGTCTGACCAATGCCCCTGCTGTCTTCCAACATTTCGTTAATGATATTTTTAGTCATCTCATCGGCAGGTTTGTAGTCATATACCTAGATGATATCTTAATTTATTCGGCTGATCTGAAAACACATGAAGTACATGTCAGGCAAGTACTGCAGGTCCTACGGACGAATAAATTATATGCGAAAATTGAAAAATGTGTCTTCGCCGTTCAGGAAATACAATTCCTGGGATATCTATTATCTGCTTCAGGTTTCCGTATGGATCCTGGGAAGGTCCAGGCAATTTTAGATTGGGATCTTCCTGAGAACCTTAAAGCTCTACAACGGTTTTTGGGTTTCGCAAATTTCTACAGAAAGTTTATTAAAAATTATTCAGTGATCGTTAAAGCCCTTACTGACATGACTAGGAAGGGGACTGATTTTTCTAAATGGTCTGACGCCGCTAAAATTGCATTTTCCTCTCTAAAAGAGAGATTTACCTCGGCACCTGTCCTAATTCAACCTGATGTCTCCCAGCCTTTTATTGTTGAAGTTGATGCATCGGAGGTGGGAGTGGGGGCTGTATTGTCTCAGGGTCCGTCTCCTGGCAAATGGCGTCCTTGCGCTTTCTTTTCCAAAAAATTATCTGCAGCAGAAAAGAACTGATATTGGAAATAGGGAACTGTTGGCGATTAAACTGGCGTTTGAAGAGTGGCGTCACTTCTTAGAGGGAGCAATCCACCCCGTCACGGTAATTACGGATCACAAAAACCTTCTGTACCTAGAATCGGCTAAGCGTCTCACCCCTAGACAAGCTAGGTGGTCGCTATTCTTTACCAGATTTAACTTTGTAATCACCTATCGTCCTGGGGCAAAAAATACCAAGGCAGACGCATTGTCTCGTAGTTTCCCTGGAGGGGGTAATGTTAGTGATCCGGTACCTATTTTACAAAGAGGAATGGTTGTCTCTGCTGTACACTCTGTTCTAGAGGGAAAGGTGTTAGAGGCCCAGGGGGACGCCCCGGCCTCTTGCCCCTCAGAGAAATTGTTTGTACCGTTAAACCTGCGTCTTGAGTTATTGAAGGAACATCATAATTCGGCACTTGCTGGGCACCCGGGTAGTAAAGCAACCTTGGAGCTATTGTCTCGTCGTTTTTGGTGGCCAAGGTTGCGTCAGGATGTAATAGATTTCGTGTCTACTTGTTCTACTTGTGCACGTGCGAAAGTCTCTCATACACGTCCAGCAGGGTCTTTATTGCCACTTTTCATCCCTAAAAGACCATGGACACATCTATCAATGGATTTCATCACTGACTTACCTTTGTCTGCGGGTAAAACAGTTATCTTGGTAGTAGTAGACAGGTTTAGCAAAATGGTACACTTTATTGCGCTACCCGCACTTCCTAATGCTAAGACTCTTGCTCAGGTGTTTATCAGTGAAATCGTGAAGCTTCACGGGGTCCCTTCCGATGTGGTTTCGGATCGGGGAACCCAGTTTATTTCTAAGTTTTGGAAAGCTTTTTGTACCCGTTTAGGGGTACACTTATCCTTTTCCTCAGCTTTCCATCCTCAGTCGAATGGACAGACTGAGCGTACCAACCAAAACCTAGAAACATATTTAAGGTGTTTTGCGTCTGAAAACCAAGAGGTGTGGTCATCATATTTACCGTTAGCCGAGTTTGCCATAAATAATCGCCGTCAGGAATCCACTGGCAAGTCACCATTTCTTGGTGCATACGGTTTTCATCCCCAATTTTGTACTTTCAAAGAGGGGGGGGGTCTTCTGGGGTTCCCGAAGAGGAACGGTTTTCTTCATCTCTTTCATCGGTATGGCAGAAGGTGCAAGCTAACTTGAAAAATATGAGTGGTAAATACAAATAATAATACAGATAAGAAACGGTCGCCAGGTCCGGACCTAGGAGTGAATGACTATGTGTGGTTGTCTACTAGGAATATTAAGTTGAAGGTTCCCTCTTGGAAACTGGGTCCTAGGTTCATTGGTCCTTATAAAATTGTAGCCGTCATTAACCCTGTGGCTTTTCGCCTGGAGCTACCTCAGACTTTTAAGATCCATAACGTCTTCCATAAGTCGCTGCTCAAGAAGTATGTTCCACCTCTAGAACCATCACCGCTGCCACCTCCTCCTGTTGTTGTGGATGGTAATCTGGAGTTTCAAATATCCAGAATTGTTGATTCTCGTCGGGTCCGCCGCTCTCTTCAGTATCTGGTGGACGGTCCCGAGGAAAGAATGTGGGTTCCAGCGTCAGAGGTAAACGCCAACAGGTTGATTCAGGCTTTCCATGTCTCTCATCCGGAGAGACCTGGTCCTGAGTGTCCGGAGGCCCCTCGTTGAAGGGGGGGTACTGTCACGAGGGTGTCAAGAGCCACGTCTGACTCCGTTATACCCGGGGTCAGGAAGTCGCAGCGGGTGGCTGCGCGCTCTGTCTAAAGATCACGGTGTTTCTTAGTGTTTGTTTTCTGTGTTTGCCTTGCTATCCTTTTTGTCTCACTCAGGGATCCGTAGCTTCTCCTCCTCAGCTGTTTCTTGTCTGCCACTCCCAAACTCCTTATATTCTCCTCTCACACTTCTCTTGTTGCCAGTTATAGAGCTTCCTGCCTGGACATCTATGCTGACCCACTGGAGCTGAGAATCTGGTTGTTGTTCCAGAGTGCTACCCTCCGGATCCCTGTTGGGCTTTTGTTGTTGCCCTCCTGGGATTATATGTTTAGTTTGTATTGTCTGTCCTCCCCTTGGTGTTTTCCTTTAGAGCTAGTGGTGCGGACTAGTGTTCCCACCGCCCTGTTCACTATCTAGGGCTCATCCTAGGGAAAGCCAGGGTTTTAGGCACATGATCGGCGTACGGGTGAGGAACCCGTCTAGGGACGACAGGGCAGACAGGCGCCAGTCGCAAGGTGAGTCAGGGGTCACCACCTTCCCTCTCACTAGGGCAGGGCCTCCCTCTTTTCCTCCCTCCGTGTCACGTATGTGACAGTTACGCCGATCGTGATATTAGCTGTTTGAGAAGAAGGCCGGCTCATGCAAGCGCAGCCTTCCCTTCATTGTTTACCTGATCTCTGTCTACATTGCAGCAGTGAATAGGTGTAATTTCAAAAAGCCATCCCATCAGTGGCATACATACCAGGGTCGCAGAGGTCGCAGTTGCGACCGGGCCCGGCACTCCAGGGGGCCCGGCCGCTTGTGGACCCCCCCCAGGCCACTGGTAGGACCCCTGCTGTACTCACATGTAATAGAGCGCTCTGATGGGGCCTGGCATGAAGTACAGTGGCAATTTCGGGCCCCATCAGAGCGCTCCATGCCTCCATTACATGTATAATATGGGGGTGTGGGGGCCGGAGGGTCAAGGAAGAGGGGGGGAGCGCACTCACTCACTCCCGGCCAGGCAGTTCCGTTTCCATAGTGAAGCAGGGAAACCTCTCTGCTCCCTGCTTCACTGATCTTCAGAGCTCAGGAGCTCCCCCTGCTGGCCCCAGATTGCGCTGCTTGCTGTGGGAGGAGAGCTGAAAGCCCGGCAATCTGCCTCCTCTCATCAGGGAAGAAGGTAAGTATGTGTATATTTTTTTTTTTTTTTCTAACGCTGCAGACTGGGGGCAGGGGGGGTTTGATGGCCATACCATAACTAATTTGAGGGGGCACCTAATGTGGCATAACTACTGTGAGGGGGCCACATATAAAGGCATAACTATGAGGGGGCACATATCAAGGCATAACTACTGTGACGGGTCATGTAATCTGGCATAACCAATGTGAGGGGGAGGGGCACATATGTGGGCATATCTAATTTGAGGGGCACATAATCTGGCATAATCACTCTGAGGGGACACATATCTGGGCATATTTACTTTGAGGGGGCACATAACTGGGCATAAATACTGTGAAGGAGCACATAATCTGGAATTACTACTGTGAGGGGACACATAATCTGGCGTTACTAGGTGAGGGACACATAGTCTGGAATTACTACTGTGAGGGGGCACATAATCAGGCATTACTACTGTGAGGGGACACATAATCTGGCATAACCACTTTGAGGGGGCACATATCTGGGCATAACTACTGTAAGGGGACACATATTTGGCATAACTACTATGAGGGGGCACATATCTGGGCATAATTACTGTGACAGGAACAAAGGTGGACATAACTACTGTGAGGGGCCACAAGGTGGGCATTAGTACTGTGTGGTTCCACTTAGGGGAAATGTCCTAGACTACCCTGCTATACATTGGCATGGCTCAGTCTTACAGGCCAGCACAGCGCCCGCTGCTGGTGATTTCACAGGGGCAGTCACCATCCCTTCCTTATGTGATTATTCTTTTTTTCTCACCACAGGGACCTTGTTCTGGATCCAGCGGACATCACGCTGACGCCAGCGACACCCTGGATGAGGTAGGACCAGATTTTATTAGGACTGGGTGAGTGTAGCCATGCATTGGGCTTAGGGCTCTTTAACACGAGCGGATCCTGTGCGGGTAATCCACTGCGTGAAAGACAGCCAAGCCCCGTTCCAGACAGCAGAGACACAGAGCATTAACATGATTGGTAATGCTCTGTGCCTCTCTGTGATCTTTTTACTACAAAATCACAGAGACATGGGGGCGGAGCTAGCGCCGGACCGAGATGGACGCATAGTGCTTTACTCCGTCAGGAAGATCGTCCCTAACGCCAGCTTAATATAGCCCATGAAAGCAAAGATGATAAAAATCGGGAACCCCAAGCAAGGAGAACACCCTGCGATCCTTAAGGGCCAAATACCCGGCGGTGATATGGAGAAATTTCTTAAAAAGGCGGCCGCAACGATTGCATCTCAGGAACCTAAAATGGCGCCGGCTCAACAGGCCAAAACCCTGAAGCGCGCACCGGCACTTTCCGATGGAGAAAGCGATTGGGAGGACCGCCAAGCCAGCTCAGACACACCGCGCACCAAAAAGTATCTGGATAGAGCCCTCAGCAGAGTCATGGAGCCCATTATGGCGGAACTATCTGCATCGGGGAGCGGGTGGAAACCTTAGAATCCCACCAAATCGCTGCATTAAACCATCAAACTGTGGTAGCGATATCTCTCAACCGCTGCACTGCTCAACTAAATGAGCTATATAACGCCCTTGAAGACCAAGAAAACAGAGGGCACCGCAATAACTTGAGGTTCAGAGGGATCCCTGAGTCAGTTCTGCCTGGCGATATTAATACAGTCATCCTCACAATATGTGGCTCCCTGTTGGGATCTGATTTTCCTCAAGAAATCGCAATTGAACGCGCCCACAGGGCGCTGTGTCCCAAGCCCAAGCCATCTGAGCCACCTCGAGACATCATATGCAGGTTCCTCAACTTCCCTGTCAAATCAGCCATCTTGGAAGCGGCACGCAACCACACTGATCTCACCTATGAAGACTCCAGGTTAGACATATATCAGGACTTAGCTCCCTCCACTCTCAAAAAGCGCAGAGCCCTAAAACCTCTGACCGATTGGCTACGGTCAAACAAGGTTCTATACCGCTGGTCCTATCCATTTGGACTTGCTTTCTCGCACGTCGGCAGGCGTTTTAACATATCATCATACGCTGAGCTTCCTTCAGTTTATGATCACCTGAATGTCTCCCCTATGCCCATTGAAAATTGGGAACTTTATTAAGACCTAGGTGATCTACCAGACCTGCCCAAGGTGACCCCATTTGAAGTTCAGAGGACCCCGAAGTCTTCAAGATCCAAGAAGAGAGGGCATCAACTCACTCCCAGGAGCCTTTCCCAAGAGTCCTAGATGGTCCCTAGCTCTGGTTCCTGTGTTAAATGGACTTCCACTCTAGCCAATGTCACGCCCCAGTAGTCGCCTGCAACTCGCGGACATTTGAAGAATGTGGCTATTTGTTCTTTTATGATTGTTCCTTACAATATATTATGCCCATCCTTGCCTCCTTTCATGGCACTCCTGGGTGTTATACGATCTTCTAACCAGTCGTCGGACCCCCCCCCCCCCCCCCCCCCCCAAATT
Source organism: Bufo gargarizans (assembly GCF_014858855.1). Taxonomy (NCBI): domain Eukaryota; kingdom Metazoa; phylum Chordata; class Amphibia; order Anura; family Bufonidae; genus Bufo; species Bufo gargarizans. Next base: position 324,874,468 of record NC_058081.1, read on the forward strand.
TCTAAGGCCTATTCTGCCTTACACGTTCCCCTTCATTTTGTGGTTCTAATTTGTTATTTACTTGTTTTTCACCCTATTTTTTTCCCAAGGTATATGTTCTATATATTGGTACAATGCGAGGCCTCCACACACCTGATCCAGTTCCGGATCCAGAAAGCGGAACCCCACACTGTCAATGCATTCTCCTGGAGGACACATCAATGCCTGCAAGGTAACCTCACACCTACTTCCTTTCATGGTGGATCTGCACATAGCCTCCTATAATGTTAAAGGCTTTTACTCCCCCTCAAAGCGGAGTCAAATCTTTACCATTCTAAGGAAGAACGGTGCTGGAGTTGTGTTCCTCCAGGAGACGCATTTCCGCTTCAATCATTACCCCAACATGCAATTTTCTCACTATTCTAACTGGTACCACTTTGGGGGTAATACGTCACCTTCAGGAGGGGTCAGTATAGGATTTCAAAGGAGGATTCCTTTCCTATATACATCCCACGTCCAAGACCCAGAAGGTAGATTTATTTTAGTTAAAGGCACCATAGGCCCACAAACATATGCCTTCATAAATCTATATGCCCCCAACTCCAACCAACTTCACTGGTTCTCAACTCTCTTCCCAATCATTGAATCCTTCAAGGAGGGGATTGTGATTCTAGGAGGAGATCTGAACGTTGCCTTATTCCCGCAAATTGACACCTCTGCTCATAAGTCAAACCACTCCAGCAAGTCCCTCAGAGCCCTACGTAATATTTTCTGGAACTTACAACTGATTGACGTTTGGCGTTCTCATCATCCTAGTACCCAGGACTATACCTTCTACTCCCTAATGCATGGCACCTATCATCGCTTAGACTACCTGTTCGTCTCTAAGGAACACCTTCACCTTTGTAGCAAGGCCCTAATAGGCTCCATGCATCTTTCAGACCATTCCCCTATCTTCCTCTCAGTATCAGCCCCTAATAGTAACCCCCATAGTTTCAATTGGCGACTAAATGAATCTCTCCTGGGATTCCAAGACACAGTTGACTTGGTCTCCAAGCACATCACAGAATACTTCTCCATGAACAAATCCCCTGATCTTTCTGTCAACACCCTTTGGGATGCACACAAGCCTGTCATCAGAGGCCAATTTATTAACCACTTCAACCTCCCTGGCTGAAACACCCTTAATGACCAGGCCACTTTTTACACTTCTGCACTACACTACTTTCACCGTTTATTGCTCGGTCATGCAACTTACCACCCAAATGAATTTTACCTCCTTTTCTTCTCACTAATAGAGCTTTCATTTGGTGGTATTTCATTGCTGCTGACATTTTTACTTTTTGTTATTAATCGAAATGTAACGATTTTTTTGCAAAAAAATGCCATTTTACACTTTCAGTTGTAAAATTTTGCAAAAAAAAACGACATCCATATATACATTTTTCTCTAAATTTATTGTTCTACATGTCTTTGATAAAAAAAAAAATTGGGGGTAAAAAAAAATGGTTTGGGTAAAAGTTATAGCGTTTACAAACTATGGTACAAAAATGTGAATTTCTGCTTTTTGAAACAGCTCTGACTTTCTGAGCACCTGTCACGTTTCCTGAGGTTCTACAATGCCCAGACAGTACAAACACCCCACAAACGACCCCATTTCGGAAAGTAGACACCCTAAGGTATTCACTGATGGGCATAGTAAGTTCATAGAACTTTTTTATTTTTTGTCACAAGTTAGCGGAAAATGATGATTTATTTTTTATTTTATTTTTTTCTTACAAAGTCTCATATTCCACTAACTTGTGACAAAAAATAAAACATTTTAGAAACTCGCTATGCCCCTCACGGAATACCCTGAGGTGTCTTCTTTCCAAAATGGGGTCACTTGTGGGGAAGTTATACTGCCCTGGCATTTTAGGGGCCCATATGCGTGAGAAGTAGTTTGCAATCAAAATCTGTAAAAAAATGATCGGTGAAATCCGAAAGGTGCTCTTTGGAATGTGTGCCCCTTTGCCCACCTAGGCTGCAAAAAAGTGTCACACATCTGGTATCGCCGTACTCGGGAGAAGTTGGGGAATGTGTTTTGGGGTGTCATTTTACATATACCCATGCTGGGTGAGATAAATATCTTGGTCAAATGCCAACTTTGTATAAAAAAATGGGAAATGTTGTCTTTTGCCAAGATATTTCTCTCACCCAGCATGGGTATATGTAAAATAACACCCCAAAACACATTCCCCAACTCCTCCCGAGTACGGCGATACCAGATGTGTGACACTTTTTTGCAGCCTAGGTGGGAAAATGGGCACACATTCCAAAGAGCACCTTTCGATTTCACCGGTCATTTTTTACAGATTTTGATTGCAAACTACTTCTCACACATATGGGCCCCTAAAATGCCAAGGCAGTATAACTACCCCACAAGTGAACCCATTTTGGAAAGAAGACACCGCAGGGTATTCCGTGAGGGGCATGGCGAGTTCCTAGAATTTTTATTTTTTTTGTCACAAGTTAGTGGAATATGAGACTTTGTAAGAAAATTTTTTTTTTTAAAAAATCATCATTTTCCGCTAACTTGTGACAAAAAATTAAAAATTCTAGGAACTCGCCATGCCCCTCACGGAATACCTTGGGGTGTCTTCTTTCCAAAATGGGGTCACATGTGGGGTATTTATACTGCCCTGGCATTCTAGGGGCCCTAATGTGTGCAAAGTAGTTTGAAATCAAAATGTGTAAAAAATGACCTGTAAAATCCTAAAGGTGCTCTTTGGAATGTGTGCCCCTTTGCCCACCTAGGCAGCAAAAAAGTGTCACACATGTGGTATCGCCGTACTCAGGAGAAGTTGGGGAATGTGTTTTGGGGTGTATTTTCTCACAAAGTCTCCCTTTCCGCTAACTTGGGACAAAAATTTCAATCTTTCATGGACTCAATATGCCCCTCACGGAATACCTTGGGGTGTCTTCTTTCCAAAATGGGGTCACATGTGGGGTACTTATACTGCCCTGGCATTTCAGGGGCCCTAAAGCGTGAGAAGTCTGGAATATAAATGTCTAAAAAATTTTACGCATCTGGATTCCGTGAGGGGTATGGTGAGTTTATGTGAGATTTTATTTTTTGACACAAGTTAGTGGAATATGAGACTTTGTAAGAAAAAAAAATAATAATAATATTTCCGCTAACTTGGGCAAAAAAATGTCTGAATGGAGCCTTACAGGGGGGTGATCAATGACAGGGGGGTGATCACCTATATAGACTCCCTGATCCCCCCCCCTGTTATTGATCACCTCCCTGTCAATGATCACCCCCCTGTAAGGCTCCATTCAGACGGCCGTATGATTTTTACGGATCCACGGATACATGGATCGGATCCGCAAAACACATACGGACGTCTGAATGGAGCCTTACAGGGGGGTGATCAATGACAGGGGGGTGGGTGATCAATGACAGGGGGTGATCAGGGAGTGTATATGAGGTGATCACCCCCCTGTTATTGATCACCCCCCTGTAAGGCTCCATTCAGACGTTCGTATGTGTTTTGCGGATCCGATCCATGTATCCGTGGATCCGTAAAAATCATACGGACGTCTGATTGGAGCCTTACAGGGGGGTGATCAATGACAGGGGGGTGATCAGGGAATCTATATGGGTGATCACCTCCCTGTCATTGATCACCCCCCTGTAAGGCTCCATTCAGGCGTCCGTACGTGTTTTGCGGATCCGATCCATGTATCCGTGGATCCGTAAAAATCATACGGACGTCTAAATGGAGCCTTTCAGGGGATGATCAGGGAGTCTATATGGGGTGATCATGGGTGATCAGGGGTTCATAAGGGGTTAATAAGTGACAGGGGGGTGTAGTGTAGTGTAGTGGTGTTTTGTGGTACTTTACTGAGCTACCTGTGTCCTCTGGTGGTCGATCCAAGCAAAAGGGACCACAAGAGGACCAGGTAGCAGGTATATTAGACGCTGTTATCAAAACAGCCTCTAATATACCTGTTAGGGGTTAAAAAAATTGCATCTCCAGCCTGCCAGCGAACGATCGCCACTGGCAGGCTGGAGATCCTGTCTCTTACCTTCCGATCCTGTGAACGCGCGCGCCTGTGTGCGCGCATTCACAGGAAATTACGGTTCTCGCGAGATGACGCGTATATGCGTCACTCTGCACAGAGCTGCCGCCTCCGGACCGCAGATCTGCGTTAGCGGTCCGGAGGCGGTTAATATTGGATCCTATCAAAAAAGATTGAGGGAAAAAGAAATAGATGAGACGTTGAAACACATACAGAAACTTGAATCGAGCCACAAAACAAGCCCTTCTGATCCTCAGCTGCGGGAACTTTCGGAATTCAGAGCAAAACTCAAATCCCTTTTAATTACTAAGACAGCCAAATACTACATGAATACACAACACAAATTTTATGCACATGGTGACAAGGCCACTAAATTCTTAATGAGTAGGATTAAGGGGAGGAGATCTGCTAACTATGTCCATCAACTGTCCTCTCATGAGGGCAAATCAATCTTCTCCGTTCACCAGATAGCTGCCCAATTCCGCTCCTTTTGCGAAAATTTATATAATCTTACCCCATCTTCAACCCCTGAAATAAGTGCCTCCAGTATCTCAGCATTTTTAGAATCGTCTAATGTTCCTTCCATTTCTCCTGAACAGAAAACTAGATTAGAAGCCCCCTTCTCCTTAACTGAGCTTAACAAGGCTTTGAGCCAATTACCATCAGGGAAGAGTCCAGGACCAGACGGCCTTCCGGTCTCATATTATAAGACCTTCCACAAACTCCTGCTCCCGTACCTCCTTGACATTTGTAATACCACTCTATGTGGAACTCCGCTTTCTAGAGATATGACAGTGGCCCATATCACACTCATACCCAAAGAAGGGAAAGATCCTAAACATTGTTCCAATTATAGGCCCATATCCCTCCTAAACATAGACCTCAAACTCCTAGCCAAAATGTTATCCAATAGACTGGCGACCCTCCTCCCATAACTTGTTCATGGGGACCATGTTGGCTTTATCTGCAGTAGAGAGGGCAAAGATAATACTACCAGAGTAATTAACACCCTTTGCCATGCCAAGCATACCTCCTCCCCCTTGCTTCTTCTCAGTACTGATGCTGAGAAAGCATTTGACAGGGTAAATTGGACGTACTTAAAGTGATGTTGAGGTTTGGCCTTCCTGGTCCCTTTGTTCAAGCCACTTTTGCCATGTATAACCAAGCCTCAGCCCTAGTACTAGTCAATGGAAACATATCCTCTCCATTCGCCATAAACAATGGGACTCGTCAGGGCTGCCCCCTTTCCCCACTTTTATTCATCCTAGCATTGGAACCACTCCTTTCTGTCATAAGGTTGGATATGGAGATCAAGGGTCTAAGTTTAGGAGGCAGGGAACAAAAAATCGCAGCATTTGCTGATGATGTCCTCATAATGACGGTTAACCCAGCAGTCTCTCTGCCTCGTATCCAAACTCATCTTGACTTCTTCAGTACAATCTCAGACTTTAAAATTAATGCCAACAAGTCTTTAGTCCTTTGCTCGGGTATTCCCCATTCAACTAAACAGCAATTAATGGTAGATTCCCCCTTCAACTGGACCTCTCCCTTCATTAAGTATCTTGGAGTTAAAATTAGCCCTAAAATATCAGATCTCTTCCCACTAAACTACATCCCTCTAAGATCCTCAATTTTTGATGCAATAGATAACCTTGCCCGGTCTAATCCTACAATGTCTTGGTTCGGACATAAAAACCTACTTACTTCCCTTATACTCCCTCGTCTCACCTATTTGCAACAAACCCTACCCATCCCAATACCCAAAGCTTACTACTACTCACTAATAAAAAATTTTAGATCCTTCATCTGGAGTGGGAGGAAAGCAAGTCTCTCATTCTCCCTCCTTACAAAACCCAAGCATGCAGGGGGTATAGGCCTACCAAATCCTGAACTATATGGTAAAGCCATACTCATATCCCGTGCAGTAGCATGGCTACGCTCCCCAACACAATCATTAGCAGTAGAATTGGAAATTGACTTACTCAACAGACTGGCTAAGGCCTCCTGCTAGGTCATCAAACTATCCTTCCCGGATTGATGTCCTATTACCCAATTATCAAAGCCACTCTTGGGGCTTGGAAATGGCTCTCCTCCTCTCATTGTTTTATACCCTTTCCCTCTCCACTTCTAACAATAAAAGATGTACTAGAGACGGCTCCCCTCTCACTAAGGTCATCGACCTCCCCAGGTTTAAAGGCCTCGCCATTTTCACTAATTTCTCTGATGCACTCTTATGGAGAAATACTAGATCTAGAAGCCACAAATACTCTTCTGAATCCCCATCCCTGTGACCTTTTCTCAATTTCATACCACAGATCCTACATAAAACAACATATTCACTTGAGTGATTTATTTCGCCCCCTGGCCTGGTTAGAATCAATAATATCCCAGTCCACCACCCCTAAAAGATTGATATCGCAAATCTACAGTAAACTGCGTTCTACACCTATCTTAACAAAACCTCCCTTTGTGAAACAATGGGAAACAGATTTGAATATCATACTCCCGTTCGCCTCCTTACATAGGCTCTTTCAGTCTCCCCACGGGGCCTCCCGCTGTGTGCGTATCCAAGAGAACGTTTACAAGATTCTTACCAGATGGTATAATACGCCAGATAAGACATCTCTCTTCACCGACTCTGCTTCGGACGTCTGCTGGAGGTGCCGTGGGGAGAGGGGGACCTTTCTTCATATTTGGTGGTCCTGCCCCATCATCCTCCAATGGTGGTCTGAGATTTTCTCATTAGCTAACAAGATTTGTCATACCGACATCCAGCCCTCCCCACAATTAGCTCTCTTATCTCTTCCTTAAGAGTATAGCCACACCCAACCACCATTTATCTTCTCACAGTTGTTGTTAGCTGCACGTCTTCTCCTACCCAAATTCTGGTTGCAACCCTCAGTCCCACCGAAGGAACAATTGATACAGAAAGTGGATCAGTTGCACAGGTTAGAAGAGTTATCCTCATGGGAAATGCGTTCTCACGTGGCATTCCTCAAAAAATGGTCTCTGTGGTCAACTTTTAGGTTCCCCCATGACTAGGGATGAGCGAACTCGAACCAAGTGCATTTAACCAGCAATAGTCTGTTCATTTTTTGGCCATATACTACATCAGGGGCAAGCTGCGCCCGTCACCAAGTGCATTTAACCCTCAGTAGTGTGGTTCGTCAAGCTGTGACACCAAGTGCATTTAACCAGCAATAGTCTGTTCATTTTTTGGCCATATACTACATCAGGGGCAAGCTGCGCCCGTCACCAAGTGCAATTAACCAGCAATAGTGTGGTTATTTTTTGGCCGTATCCCAGTCTAATTCTGTCACTAAATCCATACCGGTCACCAAGCGCCTAAATACTAGGCCTCAAATTTATATCCCGCTAAATCTGTCGTTACCGCTGTACTGTTGTGGCTGGGCAAGTTATTTAGTGTCCGTCAAAGCACATTTTTTGTTCAGGGTTGAAATACAATTCCCAATTTAGCAATTTCATAATTTAGTGGTTTCTGCTATATCAGAGCTATTTGAAATCTATCCCTAAAAGGGTATATAATATTCAAGGTGCACATAGGGTCATTCAGAATAACTTCACACACACGCTACTGTGCATTTCCAAGTCCAATTCTGTTAGTAAATCCATACCGGTCACCCAGCGCCTAAATACTAGGCCTCAAATTTATATCCCGCTGAATTTGAATACAATACATTGGGCCAAATAATATTTTTGTTGTTGTGGTGAACCATAACAATGAGGAAAACATCTAGTAAGGGACGCAGACGTGGACATGGTCGTGGTGGTGTTAGTGGACCCTCTGGTGCTGGGAGAGGACGTGGCCGTTCTGCCACATCCACACGTCCTAGTGTACCAACTACCTCAGGTCCCAGTAGCCGCCAGAATTTACAGCGATATATGGTGGGGCTCAATGCCGTTCTAAGGATGGTAAGGCCTGAGCAGGTACAGGCATTAGTCAATTGGGTGGCCGACAGTGGATCCAGCACGTTCACATTATCTCCCACCCAGTCTTCTGCAGAAAGCACACAGATGGCGCCTGAAAACCAACCCCATCAGTCTGTCACATCACCCCCATGCATACCAGGGAAACTGTCTCAGCCTCAAGTTATGCAGCAGTCTCTTATGCTGTTTGAAGACTCCGCTGGCAGGGTTTCCCAAGGGCATCCACCTAGCCCTTCCCCAGCGGTGAAAGACATAGAATGCACTGACGCACAACCACTTATGTTTCCTGATGATGAGGACATGGGAATACCACCTCAGCATGTCTCTGATGATGACGAAACACAGGTGCCAACTGCTGCGTCTTTCTGCAGTGTGCAGACTGAACAGGAGGTCAGGGATCAAGACTGGGTGGAAGACGATGCAGGGGACGATGAGGTCCTAGACCCCACATGGAATGAAGGTCGTGCCACTGACTTTCACAGTTCGGAGGAAGAGGCAGTGGTGAGACCGAGCCAACAGCGTAGCAAAAGAGGGAGCAGTGGGCAAAAGCAGAACACCCGCCGCCAAGAGACTCCGCCTGCTACTGACCGCCGCCATCTGGGACCGAGCACCCCAAAGGCAGCTTCAAGGAGTTCCCTGGCATGGCACTTCTTCAAACAATGTGCTGACGACAAGACCCGAGTGGTTTGCACGCTGTGCCATCAGAGCCTGAAGCGAGGCATTAACGTTCTGAACCTGAGCACAACCTGCATGACCAGGCACCTGCATGAACTGCAGTGGAGTAAACACCTTAAAACCAAGGAAGTCACTCAGGCTCCCCCTGCTACCTCTTCTGCTGCTGCCGCCTCGGCCTCTTCTGCTGCTGCCGCCTCTGCCTCTTCCTCCGCCTCTGGAGGAACGTTGGCACCTGCCGCCCAGCAAACAGGGGATGTACCACCAGGGCCGGCCTTTGGGGTGTGCGGGCTGTGCGGCCGCACAGGGCGCCATAGCAACAGGGGCGCCGGGCGGCCGACAGCTCGCAATGTAATATGGGCAGGCGAGGCGGCACTTATGTTTTCCCACGGGGCGGGCCCCCCGCCCCCTCCATCTCCCCCTCCCCTGTATTCAGCAGGGGGCGCCCGGCGCCCGTTGCGGTTTAAAAAAAAAAAAACTTGCTTATATAAGTTCGGGCGGCTGGCGGCGCCCCTCATTCTGCGCCGCCTGAGTGGCTGAGGCTGAGCGCTTGCCGCTCTAAAGAATCCTGCCTGCGCCTGCTGTGTGCTGTTAATGTAGCGTGGCCGAGCTCTGTTCGATCCGCGGTACAGGAGCTTTTGTTTCCTGTACCCGGCCGGACTGACAGGAAGTGCTCACTTAGTGTGCACTTCCTGTCAGTCCGGCCGGGTACAGGAAACAAATGCTCCTGTACCGCGGATCGAACAGAGCTCGGCCACGCTACACTAGAGGTGGAGGTGGGAGTAGAATTAGTCTGAGAGTGAAAAGGGGGAGGGGGGAGGAAATAATGAGAGTGATGGGGGGGGGGGAAATAATGAGAGTGATGGGGGGGGAGAATAATGAGAGTGATTGGGGGGGGGAGAATAATGAGAGTGATTGGGGGGGGAGAATAATGAGAGTGATGGGGGGGGGGGAGAATAATGAGAGTGATGGGGGGGAGAATAATGAGAGTGATGAGGGGGGAGAATAATGAGAGTGATGGGGGGGGGAATAATGAGAGTGATGGGGGGGGAAATAATGAGAGTGATGGGGGGGGGAAATAATGAGAGTGATGGGGGGGGGAAATAATGAGAGTGATGGGGGGGGGGAAATAATGAGAGTGATGGGGGGGGGAAATAATGAGAGTGATGGGGGGGGGGAAATAATGAGAGTGATGGGGGGGGGGGGGAAATAATGAGAGTGATGGGGGGGGAAATAATGAGAGTGACGAGGGAAGGGGGGGGGGGGAGAGAGTGACAATGGAGTCCCCAGAGCCAGACTGCAGCCAGAGTCCAGATCATCTTATTGTCCTGGTGGTAAGTAGACAATGCAATATGTTTATTATTTAATTGTTTAGTTATTAATACTACATTGGAAACAAATTTTCTCAGCTGGACACCGGCCGACACTGCGCATGCGCTGGGAGCCTCACCAGCGGTTAGGGTAGGGAAAAAGCACTGGCCCGTACGTAAATTTTTCCCTTCCCTAACCGCTGGTGAGGCTCCCGTTGCATGCGCAGTGTCGGCCGGTGTTCAGCTGAAAACATCCATCCGATCACTGCGCCTGCGCATTGGCCCATAGTTTTTCCCTACCCTAACCGCCGGCGAGGCTCCTGGCGCATGCGCATTCTGCTGTGAAATTTCCCTAACCTGTCGTTGTGCGCCTGCGCAATGCTGCACACCTCCACACGTCATGTCCGGTGCGACCGGAAGTGATGAGGGTAGGGAAATCTCACGAACTAGAGAAGTATAACATTACACCGGCCTTTGGGGTGTGAGGGCTGGTAACTACTTGGTTGGATAGTCAGCCAGCCTATGCCATGATGCCAGCAACAAGCAGTTTTTTTTTTTTTTTTTTTTTGGGGGGGGGGGGGGGCGCCACAAGGTTAGCTCGCACAGGGCGCCTGAACACCTAAGGCCGGCCCTGTGTACCACCAACACCACCACCACCACCACCTCCGTCACCAAGCGTCTCAACCATGTCACACGGCAGCGTTCAGCTCTCCATCTCACAAACATTTGAGAGAAAGCGTAAATTCCCACCTAGCCACCCTCGATCCCTGGCCCTGAATGCCAGCATTTCTAAACTAATGGCCTATGAAATGCTGTCATTTAGGCTGGTGGACACAGACAGCTTCAAACAGCTCATGTCGCTTGCTGTCCCACAGTATGTTGTTCCCAGCCGCCACTACTTCTCCAAGAGAGCCGTGCCTTCCCTGCACAACCAAGTATCCGATAAAATCAAGTGTGCACTGCGCAACGCCATCTGTAGCAAGGTCCACCTAACCACAGATACGTGGACCAGTAAGCACGGCCAGGGACGCTATATCTCCCTAACTGCACACTGGGTAAATGTAGTGGCAGCTGGGCCCCAGGCGGAGAGCTGTTTGGCGCACGTCCTTCCGCCGCCAAGGATCGCAGGGCAACATTCTTTGCCTCCTGTTGCCACCTCCTCCTTCTCGACTTCCTCCTCCTCTTCTTCCACCTGCTCATCCAGTCAGCCACACACCTTCACCACCAACTTCAGCACAGCCCGGGGTAAACGTCAGCAGGCCATTCTGAAACTCATATGTTTGGGGGACAGGCCCCACACCGCACAGGAGTTGTGGCGGGGTATAGAACAACAGACCGACGAGTGGTTGCTGCCGGTGAGCCTCAAGCCCGGCCTGGTGGTGTGTGATAATGGGCGAAATCTCGTTGCAGCTCTGGGACTAGCCAATTTGACGCACATCCCTTGCTTGGCGCATGTGCTGAATTTGGTGGTGCAGAAGTTCATACACAACTACCCCGACATGTCAGAGCTGCTGCATAAAGTGCGGGCCGTCTGTTCGCGCTTCCGGCGTTCACATCCTGCTGCTGCTCGCCTGTCTGCGCTACAGCGTAACTTCGGCCTTCCCGCTCACCGCCTCATATGCGACGTGCCCACCAGGTGGAACTCCACCTTGCACATGCTGGACAGACTGTGCGAGCAGCAGCAGGCCATAGTGGAGTTTCAGCTGCAGCACGCACGGGTCAGTCGCACTACAGAACAGCACCACTTCACCACCAATGACTGGGCCTCCATGCGAGACCTGTGTGCCCTGTTGCGCTGTTTCGAGTACTCCACCAACATGGCCAGTGGCGATGACGCCGTTATCAGCGTTACAATACCACTTCTATGTCTCCTTGAGAAAACACTTAGGGCGATGATGGAAGAGGAGGTGGCCCAGGAGGAGGAGGAGGAGGAGGAGGAAGAGGGGTCATTTTTAGCACTTTCAGGCCAGTCTCTTCGAAGTGACTCAGAGGAAGGTTTTTGGCAACAGCAGAGGCCAGGTACAAATGTGGCCAGCCAGGGCCCACTACTGGAGGACGAGGAGGACGAGGATGAGGAGGAGGTGGAGGAGGATGAGGATGAAGCATGGTCACAGCGGGGTGGCACCCAACGCAGCTCGGGTCCATCACTGGTGCGTGGCTGGGGGGAAAGGCAGGACGATGACGATACGCCTCCCACAGAGGACAGCTTGTCCTTACCCCTGGGCAGCCTGGCACACATGAGCGACTACATGCTGCAGTGCCTGCGCAACGACAGCAGAGTTGCCCACATTTTAACCTGTGCGGACTACTGGGTTGCCACCCTGCTGGATCCACGCTACAAAGACAATGTGCCCACCTTACTTCCTGCACTGGAGCGTGATAGGAAGATGCGCGAGTACAAGCGCACGTTGGTAGACGCGCTACTGAGAGCATTCCCAAATGTCACAGGGGAACAAGTGGAAGCCCAAGGCCAAGGCAGAGGAGGAGCAAGAGGTCGCCAAGGCAGCTGTGTCAATGCCAGCTCCTCTGAGGGCAGGGTTAGCATGGCAGAGATGTGGAAAACTTTTGTCAACACGCCACAGCTAACTGCACCACCACCTGATACGCAACGTGTTAGCAGGAGGCAACATTTCACTAACATGGTGGAACAGTACATGTGCACACCCCTCCACGTACTGACTGATGGTTCGGCCCCATTCAACTTCTGGGTCTCCAAATTGTCCACGTGGCCAGAGCTAGCCTTTTATGCCTTGGAGGTGCTGGCCTGCCCGGCGGCCAGCGTTTTGTCTGAACGTGTATTCAGCACGGCAGGGGGCGTCATTACAGACAAACGCAGCCGCCTGTCTACAGCCAATGTGGACAAGCTGACGTTCATAAAAATGAACCAGGCATGGATCCCACAGGATCTGTCCGTCCCTTGTCCAGATTAGACATTAACTACCTCCCCTTAACCATATATTATTGGACTCCAGGGCACTTCCTCATTCAATCCTATTTTTATTTTCATTTTACCATTATATTGCGAGGCTACCCAAAGTTGAATGAACCTCTCCTCTGTCTGGGTGCCGGGGCCTAAATATATGCCAATGGACTGTTCCAATGTTGGGTGACGTGAAGCCTGATTCTCTGCTATGACATGCAGACTGATTCTCTGCTGACATGAAGCCAGATCCTCTGTTACGGGACCTCTCTCCTCTGCCTGTGTGCTGGGCCTAAATATATGCCAATGGACTGTTGCAGTGGTGGCTGACGTGAAGCCTCATTCTCTGCTATGACATGCAGACTAATTCTCTGCTGACATGAAGCCAGATTGTCTGTTACGGGACCTCTCTCCTCTGCCTGTGTGCTGGGCCTAAATATATGCCAATGGACTGTTGCAGTGGTGGCTGACGTGAAGCCTCATTCTCTGCTATGACATGCAGACTAATTCTCTGCTGACATGAAGCCAGATTGTCTGTTACGGGACCTCTCTCCTCTGCCTGTGTGCTGGGCCTAAATATATGCCAATGGACTGTTGCAGTGGTGGCTGACGTGAAGCCTCATTCTCTGCTATGACATGCAGACTAATTCTCTGCTGACATGAAGCCAGATCCTCTGTTACGGGACCTCTCTCCTCTGCCTGGGTTCCGGGGCCTAAATATCTGAGATTGGACTGTTCCAGTGGTGGGTGACGGGAAGCCAGATTCTCTGCTATGGGACCTCTCTCCAATTGATTTTGGTTAATTTTTATTTATTTAATTTTTATTTTAATTCATTTCCCTATCCACATTTGTTTGCAGGGGATTTACCTACATGTTGCTGCCTTTTGCAGCCCTCTAGCCCTTTCCTGGGCTGTTTTACAGCCTTTTTAGTGCCGAAAAGTTTGGGTCCCCATTGACTTCAATGGGGTTCGGGTTCGGGACGAAGTTCGGATCGGGTTCGGATCCCGAACCCGAACATTTTCGGGAAGTTCGGCCGAACTTCTCGAACCCGAACATCCAGGTGTTCGCTCAACTCTACCCATGACACAAAAAGACACACTGGACACTCTTCCAACTTGAGCTACAATTTAACTCATTGGTACGCAGTCTGGCCTAAAGGTTTGATTACTGGTTCCTGCCCTTCCTCTGGTAGCAGCCGGAGGACATAATGTAGTTTTTCAACTATTTGCCCTTATATTCTGGTATTTGGCCAGACTCTTGGAGGAAGTCGGCTTTCCAACTTCTACATGTGATTTAAGCTGATTAGGTAATCTTCTTAAGTGGCTTCTCTAGTCGTCTGATCCTTTTCTCCCCTTGTCGTCTGTCTGTCTCTCCCACACTGAATATCTATTTGTACTTGCTCTGATCCAACTAAATGACAGATGTATGCTTGCATTGTACTCACTACAACATCAGCTTGGCCTGCGTGCCTATACCGTGGTACCCTGTTACCCCCATGTTATTTGTTGTATGAAAATTACAATAAAAATAAAAAATCACAGAGACATAAAGTTGTCACCGTGATTTTGTAGTAAAAAGATCACAGTCAATCATGTTACTGCTCTGTGTCTCTGCTGTCCAGAATGGGGCTTGGCACTCAGTAAGAAAATCTGCCGGTTCTTTATAAAAATGTTTGCACTGTGGCCCATTACACTATAGTTACAACACAAGTAGGGGAGGTAGTGGGGGGGGCTTGAAGGCAGGTTGGGGGGGGCGATGGGGAGGGGCCCCATAGATCAGTTTCGCACCGGGGCCCCATGGATTGTGTGTACGCCACTGCAAACCATTCACTTCTATGGGACGGCTCCTTCTTATTCAAGTGTATAAATGTAATTACACTGCTCATTGCTGCAATGTCAACAGTGAGCAGGTACACAATAAAGGGAAGGCAGCGCTCCCACAAGCTTTAAACAGCTGATCCGCGGGGATCGGGGATGCCAGGTGTCTGCCCTCCCGCCGATCTGATATTGATGACCTATCCTAATAGGATAGGTCATCAATATTAAAAAAGTAGACAACCCCTTTAAAGCAACAACTACAAGGAAAAGAATAATAACATGCATGTAGTTATACAGTACAGACCAAAAGTTTGGACACGCCTTCTCATTCAAAGAGTTTTCTTTATTTTCATGACTATGAAAATTGTAGATTCACACTGAAGGCATCAAAACTATGAATTAACACATGTGGAATTATACACATAACAAAAAAGTGTGAAACAACTGAAAATATGTAATATTCTAGGTTCTTCAAAGTAGCCACCTTTTGCTTTGATTACTGCTTTGCACACTCTTGGCCTTCTCTTGATGAGCTTCAAGAGGTAGTCACCTGAAATGGTCTTCCAACAGTCTCGAAGGAGTTTCCAGAGATGCTTAGCACTTGTTGGCCCTTTTGCTTTCACTCTGCGGTCCAGCTCACCCCAAACCATCTCGATTGGGTTCAGTTCCGGTGACTGTGGAGGCCAGGTCATCTGGCGCAGCACCCCATCACTCTCCTTCATGGTCAAATAGCCCTTACACAGCCTGGAGGTGTGTTTGGGGTCATTGTCCTGTTGAAAAATAAATGATGGTCCAACTAAATGCAAACAGGATGGAATAGCATGCCGCTGCAAGATGCTGTGGTAGCCATGCTGGTTCAGTATGCCTTCAATTTTGAATAAATCCCCAACAGTGTCACCAGCAAAGTACCCCCACACCATCACACCTCCTCCTCCGTGCTTCACAGTGGGAACCAGGCATGTAGAGTCCATCCGTTCACCTTTTCTGCATCGCACAAAGACACGATGGTTGGAACCAAAGTTCTCAAATTTGGACTCATCAGACCAAAGCACAGATTTCCACTGGTCTAATGTCTATTCCTTGTGTTCTTTAGCCCAAACAAGTCTCTTCTGCTTGTTGTCTGTTCTTAGCAGTGGTTTCCTAGCAGATATTCTACCATGAAGGCCTGATTCACACAGTCTTCTCTTAACAGTTGTTCTAGAGATGTTTCTGCTGCTAGAACTATGTGTGGCATTGACCTGGTCTCTAATCTGAGCTGCTGTTAACCTGCAATTTCTGAGGCTGGTGACTCGGATGAACTTATCCTCCGCAGCAGAGGTGACTCTTGGTCTTCCTTTCCTGGGGCGGTCCGCATGTGAGCCAGTTTCTTTGTAGCACTTGATGGTTTTTGTTACTGCACTTGGGTACACTTTCAAAGTTTTCCCAATTTTTCAGACTGACTGACCTTCATTTCTTAAAGTAATGATGGCCACTAGTTTTTCTTTATTTAGCTGCTTTTTATCTTGCCATAATACAAATTCTAACAGTCTATTCAGTGGGACTATCAGCTGTGTATCCACCTGACTTCTCCACAACGCAACTGATGGTCCCAACTCCATTCATAAGGCAATAAATCCCACTTATTAAACCTGACAGGGCACACCTGTGAAGTGAAAACCATTTCAGGTGTACAGTGTTCATTTTAGGACATGGTCAGATATCATAGTCAAGTATCAAAATAATGCCAATGTGACACTGACTCTGACACCTGACTCTGACACCTGACTCTGACACCTGACTCTGACACCTGACTCTGACACCTGACTCTGACACCTGACTTTGACTTATGCTCTTCATAGGTCAGGGTCAAATTGAGAGAGTTATAGATAAACTATGTATTTGTATGCTAAATCACACAACCAAAGTATGTCTATTGCTGAGCTTATAACCCTTTGCCAGTCAAGCTGGTAGCTCAGTGGTAATGCTGCTACCCCATGTCTAGGCTTTCTGAGTTCAAAGCCCCCTTCAGCCTCCCAAAAATGCTGCCATTTTATTATGCGCTAGGTAAGAGGCAAATTTAAATGATGTGTGACACTGATATCTGACGTCCTTCACTTGTCAGTATCACAAAACATTTTAGCTTTACTGTGGTTTTGTATTCTACATCACATAGATTAACAAAAATCACAAGTGCATGCAAGGCAAGCTAGTAGCTCAGTGGTAATGCTGCTGCTCAATGTCCAGGCTTTCTGAGTTCAAAACCCCTCTCAGCCTCTAAAAAATGTTTCTATTTTATTATGCCCTAGATAAGAGGCAAATTTAAATGATGTGTGACGCTGATGTGTGACTCTGATGTCTCACTTCCTTCAGTTGTCAGTATCACAAAATATTTTGGTTTTCCTGTGTTTTTTGCTATACTACATCTCATAGATCAAAAAAATCCTCATGTTTCCGGTCTAGAGCTATATCTCAGTGGTAAGATACTTGCTTTGCATGTAGAGTTCATGAGTTCAAAACCTGTTTCAGGCTTTTAATAAAATTAATATTTTATATTTTATTGAGCTCTAGATCAGAGACAAATTCAAGTGCTGTGTGATGTAAGTAGTCCTTTGTTATTTTATTAAGAGTACATGGGCAGCACTATAGTAAAGGGGGCCCTGTATACAGAGCTGTATCCTGGATTTTACATATCTACTGTATATATGTGTATTATACATACTGTGTGCTATAGCTTCACCACACTGAGATTTGCTCAGAAAGCTGATATACATATTACTGCTTTATCCACGGACACAATATATGGTCATACAGATGGCAGTACTATGTGATAGCTTCTAAGTAAAGAAAAACCATGTGGTAATGTCATAGCTTGGAGGTTACATTAATGGCTTTGCTTGTTGAAGTCCCCAGAAAGACATATGTTTTTATCTTTAATAGCATATTCTATAATAAATAATGTGTCATTAACCCATAGGATACCAGCGCTGTACATGTATGTCGCTGGAAACACGGTCACAAATCCCAGCGCCATACAGGTACAGCGCTCTGATCGGGCAGCCACAGGAGCTACTCCCTCCCGATCAGCTGCAGGGGTCCGGCAGGCACTAATAGTTGGACCCCTGCTGTATGCACCGGCATCGGTGAAAACCCTGATGCCGGCTCATTAACCCTTGCACTGCCGCGGTCAGCGCTGACGGCTGCATGTGCGGTATCCCCGTGGTGCTGTGATGTCAGCCTGCTGTCTAGCCCAGTCAGTCAATGGGGGAAGTGGTGTGTGTGCAGAGCACGGGGTGTTATAGAGCTTTAGAGAATAGGGTTGCCACCCGTACAGCAATGACCCGGACAGTCCGGGTTTGCAATCCTATGCCCGGGTACAAGCCTTTCTCAGACCCGGGCACAGGATCAGCTGTGAATGATGGCGGCGGCTGGGCACAGGGAGATGAGCGCTTCCATTGTGGAAGCGCTCATCGCTATAGTCATCTGTATCGCCGTCCTCAGGACAATGATACAGACTGCTGTGCTGCGGCAGGGGAGGGAGAGGCGTCTCCCTCTCCTGTTCCTCTAATAGGCTGCGGGCCTTGTGCCTGCAGCCTATGAGAGGCCGGTGCAGGCGGCACGATGACGTCTTCACGCCGCCTGAGCCGTACAGCACGGTACACAGGCCGGGAAGAGGCCTGCATCGCATCGTTGGAGGTAAGTAAAAGGTTTTTTGTTATTTTTTTAGAGAAGAGAGGCACCTGAAATTGGCACATATGGGGGAAGGGGTGGAAAGAGGCACCTTATACTGGCACATATTGGGGAGGAGGAGAAATGAGGCACTTGAAACTGGCACATATGGGGGAAGGGGGGGAGAGACACCTTATACTGGCACATATTGGGGGGGGGGAAGAGGCACTTGAAATTGGCACATATAGGGGAAGGGGTGGAAAGAGGCACCTTATACTGGCACATATTGGGGGGGAGAAATTAGGCACTTCATACTGGCACATATAAGGGAAGGGGGGAAGAGGCACCTTATACTGGCACATATTGGGGGAGAAAAGATGCACTTCTTACTGACACATGGGGGGGCATCTATGGGGGGCACTTCTTACTGGCACATTATTTGGGGGCTTCTACTGAGGCCACAAAGAAGGGGTATTTTATATGGGGGGCTATGTGTGGTACTAGTATTATCAGGGGGTTTATCTGTTTATGCAGTATAGTATTGGGGAGCATAGAGGCACAGTATTGGGGTAGTAGGATGATTTGTCCAGAAGATGGGAGGATGATGGAAAAGTAGTAAACTAAGATCTTTTTTTTGTTGTTGTCAAACTGACGAAAAATGGCGGAAAAAGGGTAGTCTGGTCTGAAGGTCTGAAAGGAGAAGATGAGGAAAGAGAACATCTACATCAAAGGAGACGTCACTGGATGTAAGAGGTATGCGGCGCTGTATTTCTGTAGTGACGGGATCAGGGGCGTAACGATTGTGGTGCGACAGCGACCAGGGGTGGAGGAGGGACATGGGCGTGGCTGGAGGTGGGACATTGGTGGGGCCTCCCTTCTGTTCGGGTTTGGCTTGGAGAAAAGGTGGAAACCCTAAACGCCATGCGCAAAACCCCTAGCATGATACAAAGAAGTTGCGGTCTACTTGGTGCAGGTTGCCTTGTACAACTCTTTTGTGCTGTCTCGGAGCGCTGGCAACACAGGGAAATTCCCGCAGTTCTATGAGGCAGTCCTCAAGGCCCTGATCTTTTCTGACCGGAAAAGAGCAGGCCGGAGTACCTCAGGAACTGGAGGCGCCCGGATCGTCCCGGCCAACACTTTCCAGGTGTGGTTCCCCCATACTGGAAAGAAGGGTTGGTCCCAAAAAAAAAAGTGCAGCGTGTGTAACAGGAGGGGGTAACGGAAGGACACCACCACTCAGTGTGACACGTGTCCCGATCATCCAGGCCTCTGTATTGACGGTTGCTTCAGGGAGTAACACACTTCCATGGAGTACTAAATTTATAATCCCCTTCCCCCATTTTAATTTATTTCTCCACAGTCTTCACAGGAATAGCTGCAAAGTGGAGGAGAAAATTCTAAATCTCCTTTTTTTTACACTAACATGTAGGCCCTTTTATTTCATTTTTACAAGGGGTAATAGGAGAAAAAGCGCCCCAAAATTTGTAGCCCAATTTCTCAGGAGTAAGGACATACCCCATATGTGGACGTAAAGTGCTCTGCAGGCAAACTCCATGGCTCAGAAGAGAAGGAGCGCTATTTGGATTTTGGTTGTCCAAAATCCCAATAGCACTCTTTCTCTTCTGAGTGGTGTAGTTCACCCGCAGAACATATTACATCCACATATGAGGTATTTTCTGACTCGGGAGAAATTGGGTTATAAACTGTTGGGCGAACAAGCTTGTTTGCTCCACCATCAGATTCACAAATTGTTCACTGAAAAAAACCTAAAAATGTCATATTTAGTGAAGCCCACTGTGCGAATCTGGATTCCTGGTTGGCCAACAAAGTCAGGAGTCAAGGGCTCAAAATCTTCTGGGGTACTCCAGCCAAGTTCACCGGTAGAGGGCTCAGGTGAACTTGCCTGGTGGGCCGGAAAACTAGTACGAGCCTCAGGGCTGCTCATACTAGTGTGGCCCACAGGGTTCCTGGCACGGGGGGTTCCTGGCTCCGCCTGGCGGCGTCTCCGCCGCCTTGGGGCTCATCATCACTAGATGATGAGGAGAACGAGGATGAAAACAGGAAAGTGGGGTCAACCTCGTCCTCACTGGGGCTCTCGGAGTCGGAGAGCAGCTGGGTGTACACCTCCTCGGCCGAGAACATCCGGTGGGCTATCTTAGAACGCTAAAGGGGAGTGCGTGTGTGTGTAAAACTTTATTTAGTCTTTGTGTGTGTTGGGGGGTGGTGTGTTTTTATGTATACCCTACCCTAACCCACCCTAACCTAACAGAATCCCCGAAAAATTGCTCACAGCCCAAAAACTCGCTGATCAGCGGTACCAAGCTGATCAGCGGTGGGGTGGGCAATGCGCTGACAGTGGCCGGCGCTCTTTTACAGCTAAGAGTGCCGGCCACAGTCAGCGCACCTACAAAAAGAAAAAAATGCACTTGCGCCACAAAATATGTGGGTGGGGGGGCAAGCTGCAGCACCCCTGGGGGGACGTGGGTTGCACAAGTTGCTGTGGACCCCAGACACCCTCAGATCTGGGTGCTGCACACAAAAATGTACTTTTTTTTTTCACTACCCCTACCTAACCAAAAGCTCTCCCTAAATGTTTATATGCCAGATGGCACTTTATGGGGTCTCAGGGGCCACGGATGGCGGAGGATCGTGTGGGATGCAGATAGACCGACACAGGGCTCCTCTCTGCTTACTCACACAGAAGTCTGTGGGCGGGGAGAGTGGAGCTCCAGGATGTTATCTCCAGGTCAGTCCCTCCAACCAATCACAGGTGATCCTCACCCTCATCCTCCGTCACCGCCACCTCACAGGATCTACGGAGGGTGATTGGTGTTGTATATTACACCACTGATCACCCTCCTATTCCGGGTCACCGGAGACCTGAATAACCTGAAAATGCTGCAAACCGCAGGTCTGAATTGACCTGCGGTTAGCAACGATCGCCGATATGGGGGAGGATGGTCACAGGACCCCCCCCCCCCTCGGCATTGTCACAGGGTGCCTTCTGAATGATTTCAGCAGGCAACCTGTTCGTAACACTGCCCGCCGCACAGCGGTGATCGGAAATACACAGGTACGCCCTGTGTCCATAAGAGGCTAAAGAGGCTCTGTCACTAGAATCAACCCTATTAGACCATACATACTGCCTGGTAGGGCTCATTATGCTGATTATGTATGATAAATAACTGCAGAGATACCTGTGTTTTTATTCATATGCAAATAAACAATTTGAGCCCTCAGTCTATTACAGTGTTTCCCAACCAGTGTGCCTCCAGGTGTTGCAAAACTACAACTCCCAGCATGCCTGTACAGCCAAAGGCTGTCCGGGCATGCTGGGAGTTGTAGTTTTGCAACAGCTGGAGGCACGCTGGTTGGGAAACACTGCTCTATAACACCCTGTGCGCTGCACACACACCCCTCCCCCATTGACTGACAGGGCTAGACAGCAGGCTGACATCACAGCACCACGGGGATACCGCACATGCAGCCGTCAGCGCTGACCGTGGCAGTGCAAGGGTTAATGAGCCGGCATCAGGGTTTTCACCGATGCCGGTGCATACAGCAGGGGTCCAACTATTAGTGCCTGCCGGACCCCTGCAGCTGATCAGGAGGGAGTAGCTCCTGTGGCCGCCCTATCAGAGCGCTGTACCTGTATGGTGCTGGGATTTGTGACCATGTTTCCAGCGACATACATGTACAGCGCTGGTATCCTATGGGTTAATGCCATATTATTTATTATAGTATATGCTATTAAAGAAAAAAAACATATGTCTTTCTGGGGACTTCAACAAGCAAAGCCATTAATGTAACCTCCAAGCTATAACATTACCACATGGTTTTTCTTTACTTAGAAGCTATCACATAGTATTGCCATCTGTATGATCATATATTGTGTCCGTGGATAAAGCAGTAATATGTATATCAGCTTTCTGAGCAGATCTCAGTGTGGTGAAGGTATAGCACACTGGGTGTATAATACACATATATACAGTAGATATGTAAAATCCAGGATACAGCTCTGTATACAGGGCCCCCTTTACTATAGTGCTGCCCATGTACTCTTAATAAAATAACAAAGGACTACTTACATCACACAGCACTTGAATTTGTCTCTGATCTAGAGCTCAATAAAATATGAAATATTAATTTTATTTAAAGCCTGAAACAGGTTTTGAACCCATGAACACTACATGCAAAGCAAGTGTCTTACCACTGAGCTATAGCTCTAGACAACAAAGATGGGGATTTTTTTGATCTATGAGATGTAGAATAGCAAAAAACACAGTAAAGCTAAAACATTTTGTGATACTGACAACTGAAGGAAGTGAGACATCAGCGTCACACATCATTTAAATTTGCCTCTTATCTAGGGCATAATACAATAGAAACATTTTTTAGAGGCTGAGAGGGGGTTTTGAACTCAGAAAGCCTGGACATGGGGCAACAGCATTACCACTGAGCTGCCAGCTTGCCTTGCATGAACTTGTGATTTTTGTTCATCTATGTGATGTAGAATACAAAACCACAGTAAAGCTAAAATGTTTTGTGATACTGACAAGTGAAGGACGTCAGATATCAGCGTCACACATCATTTAAATTTGCCTCTCATCTAGCGCATAATAAAATGTCAATGTTTTTGGGAGGCTGAAAGGGGCTTTGAACTCAGAAAGCCTGGACATGGGGCAACAGCATTACCACTGAGCTACCAGCTTGCCTGGCAAAGAGTTATAAGCTCAGCAATAGACATACTTTGGTTGTGTGATTTAGCATACAAATACATAGTTTATCTATAACTCTTTCTCACTTTGACCCTGACCTATGAAGAGCATAAGTCAGGGTCAGGTGTCAGGGTCAGGTGTCAGGGTCAGGTGTCAGGGTCAGGTGTCAGGGTCAGGTGTCAGAGTCAGGTGTCAGAGCCTTCAGCCAGCAAATCTGTTCGCCTTTTGATAATTTATATTTAGATTCCGGGGAAAATAACCCAAGTATGGCTAATTCAATAGTTGGGGAGGGATATTCTGAGTTCTTGACCCCATACCCTGGAATATACTTTGCCAGAAATTCTTAATGGCCGGGCAGCTCCATAACATAAGGACATATCTGGCTTCAGGGCGGAGGCATTTCAGACAACCAAATTATTTTTCTTTATTTCTGTACATTTTAGAGAGAAGTCCCGGAGTAAGATATAGCCGGTGTATGATTGTGTCAACTGATGTTGGTGCGAAAGGGAGGCCTTCTTGATATTTTGGTATACCTCCTGCCACTGGAGTGAGTTACCTGCCCCTAAATCCGCTTCCCATTTACCAACACTTTTAAATTTAATAACCGTGCTTAAATCCTTTTTTAGTCTGGTATAAATTTGTGAAACCCTAACTTTTTTCCCGTAAAAGTGTAACAAACCTAACAGTGACTGCATGACTAGTGGTTGAGAAAGTTTATTTTGCATATGTGCGAGTGCATGCTTAAGTTGAGCATATCTGTAGTGGTTTAGCGCCGTAATTGGTGTCTCGTGATTTATTTCCCCTATAGGTTTTAGTTTACCGGCGGTACAAATGTGCGACAACGTCGTGATTCCTCTCCAGGTCCAATAATTATTATCATTTAGGGCTAAAAGTTCTTCTAGAAAAGGGTTATCCCATAACCGGGTAAACTCCAGGGCGTACGTGACCTTCAAAATGGATTTTATCTTATTCCATACTTTCTGCAGCATTACACTTATAGGGCAGGTATGTTCACTGCGACCTAAGAGTCCAGCCTTTACTATGCTAAATATGTTCTGTATAGGACACATCTGTTGTTTAGTAAGGTAGGATAGCAATAATTTTCAGGGCAATTGGAGCAACTTTGGTTCCGTCCAAATCATTTGGCGAACCTAAACCAAACAGAATCTCAAGTGTTTTGCTCATCTCTACTCTGTACCCGTGTCTCTGACCCCTATGGGTTAGCCGTCAATCATACAGAGACTACTCTAGGAGGTACTGGCCTATTTGTTCCTCTGTAGTGAAGTTCATATCCATGCACAGGGGTAAAAGGGTGAATACCAGGGGACTGCCAAGGTAATGCTCTTAGGAGTAACCCAAATCCAAATTTGCTGGTTGCCACAGTGGTTCCATACCCACTGCCATAACACTTGCTTTTCAGGCAAAAGATAAATAAGAAAGAAATCAGCTCCCCGGCACACAAAAGAATAGTTGACAGGTTATATCGGAAAGTTAGGAGCACAAAAAAACACAAGGCCAGTTACTAAGCATTCAATGAAGGGATAAGTTGAATCTCGCCCTCCGATTAGCTGTTTGAGAAGAAGGCCGGCTCATGCAAGCGCAGCCTTCCCTTCATTGTTTACCTGATCACTGTCTACATTGCAGCAGTGAATAGGTGTAATTACAAAAAGCCATCCCATTCACTTCTACGGGACGGCTCCTTCTTATTCAAGTGTATAGGAAGGAGCCATCCCATTGAAGTGAATGGGCAGCTTAGATGTAATTACACTGCTTACTGCTGCAATGTCAACAGCGAGCAGGTACACAATAAAGGGAAGGCAGCGCTCCCACAAGCTTTAAACAGCTGATCGGCGGGGGTGCCAGGTGTCTGCCCTCCCGCCGATCTGATATTGATGACCTATCCTAATAGGATAGGTCATCAATATTTAAAAAGTAGACAACCCCTTTAAAGCAACAACTACAAGGAAAAGAATAATAACATGCATGTAGTTATATATAGGCATGCAATTAACATGGATATAATGCTTTAATGTTTATTGAATTTATAATGCTATATTTATTGTATATATCAGTGTTAAAACATTCAAATATATTACCATTTTTTTCTCCATATTTAAATATAATATTAGTTGTGCTGTAAAATATAGTGAGTGCCTAAAACTTTTATTTATGGATGAAGAATATAATATTTTTTGGAGGAAAAGGTTATAAATATCTTGAAATAGTTGCAGAAAAATGGCATACCAATCCTAGGTCACGCTTGTTCACTTTCAGAAGACCATTAAATGAAATAATGCAAAAACAACAGCAACAAAGTAGAAAGTCGTGATTATTTTAATGACACTGCCATCTGGTGGTGAAAAATAAAACTTGCTAATACATGTGTGAAGCATAAATTAAATTGAGTATAGACCGTTTTAGCATGATAGGAAATGTAAAGCCCTGGATAACCACATTTTATGGGCAAAAACAAGGTCTATAGAAATATAACCTTATTGCTTACACACACATTCAGTATAGCAAGTAGTATTGTTATTTTGCCTGCCAAGAATGATTGAACCATAAAAGAAAAAACCCCAATGCCATTCGAATGTCGTTTTGAGTGATATTTAAAAACAATGAATCTTATTGTGACTGTAGCATCCAATTCAATAAGCAAGGGCATTGTTCTTCAGTGAGAGCAGAAAGACATCCTGCCAGGACTCTGCATTTTCTGATATAAAAGGTTTTCCCTTCATTATGTTTGTCACTTATAGAAAAGGTGAAATTTAAAGATATTTCCCATCTCGGCATGCAACAGCATATCACAGTATAGAGGAGGTTAGATGAAACATAACTCTTTATTGGTATACATTAAAAAAGCTATACACACACCTGTAAATGCCCACGTTACAGTACCTCTTACAAGAATATGTTTCCTGTAACATGGAACGTAGACATCTCTTCATTGAAATGTTGCTGTGAGAATACCCCAGTAATGTAATTTTTTTTTATATTTATGTGACATGCTAACTCAATTGTACACGTGTCACACATAAAGGGGTTGTCAAATGACATTTATCATGTAGACAAAGTTATTACAAGGCACTTACTAATGTATTGTGATTGTCCATATTGCTTCCTTTGCTGGCTGGATTCATTTTTCCATAGCATTATACATTCCTTGTTCCCAGGGGTTACGACCCTCTTGCAATACAGCAGTGGTGGACGTGCCACTGGCGGATCCAGGGGGGGGGGCAACGGGGCAATTGGCGGTGGCGGTGGCAGAGCACAGGAAGATGAGCGCTTCCATTGTGGAAGCGCTCATCTCCAGTTATCTGTATGGCCATCCTCAGGACAGCAATACAGATGGCTGTGCTGCAGCAGGGGAGGGAGAGGCGTGTCTCAGGCACTAGGCCGGCAGCCTATCAAAGGGTGGCATAGGCGGCGATTACGTCATCGCGCCGCCTGAGCCGTACAGCGCGGGACACTGACAGGGAGGTAAGTATAAGGTTTTTTGTTTTTTTTTATATATATACAATACTTTTACTGGCACATTGGGGGGGGGCTGTTATTACTGGCACATTGGGGGGGTTGTTATTACTGGCACATTGGCGGGCATGTATTACTGGCACATGATGGGGGGTGCTTTTTTTTACTGGCACATGATGGGGGCTGCTTTTATTACTGGCACATGATGGGGGGAGTGCTTTTATTACTGGCACATGGTGGGGGAGTGCTTTATGCAATGATTGGCTTTATTACTGGCACATGATGGGGGAGTGCTTTTATTACTGGCACATGATGGGGGAGTGCTTTTATTACTGGCACATGATGGGGGAGTGCTTTTATTACTGGCACATGATGGGGGAGTGCTTTTATTACTGGCACATGATGGGGGAGTGCTTTTATTACTGGCACATGATGGGGGAGTGCTTTTATTATTGGCACATGATGGGGGAGTGCTTTTATTACTGGCACATGATGGGGGAGTGCTTTTATTACTGACACATGATTGGGGGCACTATAGGGGCATCTACTGAGGCCACAAAGAAGGGGCATTTTATATGGAAGCTCTGTACAGTATAATTTTATACTGGGACACATTATGGTGGGTACTATGGGGAAGGATGGAGAGGAGTACTATGGGGTCATCTGCGGGGGGCGCTAAGAAGGAGCCTTTTATACTTGCAAATTATGGGGGACACTGAGGGCATCTACTTGGGCATTTTATACTGGTACATTATGAGGGGCACTAGGAGGGATGGAGGAGAGTATCACTATGGGGGTATTTACTGGGGGCACTATATAGGGGTATTTTATACTGGCACCTTATGGGGGCACTATGGGGACATTAGCTCAACTGGGGGCATTACAAGGGGGTATTTTTTTCACTGTCACATTATAAGGAGAATTATTTCTACTGGGGGGGCATTATTATGGGCTTTATTATTCCCCCATGGTATGAGCCCCCTAGTAGCAGCAACAGCCTCTTCCTGCTCTGCGACCCCACTGCCCCTTCTCCAAATCCTTACTATTAAATCTTTCTCATTAGGATAAAATACAACATCAGCTCCACCGAGCCGCCGGCCAAAGTGTTGAAGTGGTGTCCGAGATCCCCAAGGGCCAAGTCAAGTAATTGTACGTTTTCATGTGAAATATGTTTGTTATGCACATATAGCATACACTGTGCCACACAATGTACAGTATACCGTTATACTGTGTAGTCTGTTCTATAAGCACCATTGTTTTGTGGCGGCGGACAGAAAATAATCTCGAAGTGCCCCTCCCGAGACCAGGCTCTGGATCCGCCACTGGGACGTGCTTGCACAAAATCAAAAAAAGTGTCGGCCTCTCTGGCGGCCGAGACTGCGGGAGTGTTCATACGCATGCTCCTGTTCCAGTCAACTCGCATCTGCTCTGCAGCGATGGCCATGACCCCTGGACTCAAACAGTGTATAATGTGATGGAAAAATTAATTTAGCCAGCAAAGGAGACAATATGGACAATCACAATATATTAGTAAGTGGCTTGTATTAACTTTCTCAACATTATAAATGCTATTTGCTGAAGTGAGACAACCCCTTTAAGTGTGCCATGTATGATATGTCTTGTGATTAGCACAATCAATGTGCCTTAAGCGACTATGAAACACCAGCAAGTTTTAAAATAATTATACACTAAAGTTGGCAAAATGTCCTGTATATTGATGCCATGTGTAGACTGCACACTGCAAATAATGTCACAAGTAGCTTGTGATAAGGAGATATGCCATTAACTTTCAGGCAAGATTACAATGGGAACTGCAACTGCAGCAAGACCAGCTCTGGCTGTTACAGTCAATCACAATGGCTTTCCTCACACCATTTCTCCCTAAGGCCATGCAGTGAAAGGAGAGCACACCCTTTCTTTCCTCGTTTTGAGTTCTGGGTCTCTTGTCTGATGGTAGTCGGGGTTCCCGCGATGTTATGTATTTGTGTTGGTGCAAGGCAAGGAGTGTAGAGTGTGATGGCCATTGTATGGTCAGAAAACAAGGCCAGAGGTACAAGAATAAATAACTCATTTTACTTAAGTGCAAAATGGGAGCATTAGTACATCCAATTATAGCAGACATAGTTCCAACTGTACACAGTGCAGTTCTCTCCCAGATAATGATGCACAGATTTAGGCAAAGGATGGGAGCTATGGCTCTTTCAATTTTGCTAAAGTCTCTTCCAAGAGAACCTATGGTGGGTAATAGTACTCGAGCAATAATGGCTGGGTATACAGGGTTTTAGTGATACGACTGGCCAAGTTGTATACAGGTGTGAAGGGTGTCTTAACAGTGTCTTTTGGTAGCAGGTTGCTTTACTGACTCCAATGCTCAGCCATGCAAATTCTAAGTACTCCAATTCTGTCATTTGCCTTTCTCCTTCTCTCTTTCTGTAGATCAAGCAGAGAGTCTCTGTATCTTTTTGGGCACGAGAATAGAGAGTACCAGGCAACAGCTTCCTCTCTCTCTGAACTCTCACTCTTTACCACAGTTTACCATATTTTTTTCGCCCTATAAGACGCACTGGCCCATAAGACGCACCTAGGTTTTTAAGGAGGAAAATAAGAAAGAATTTTTTTTTACCAAAAGGTGTGCTTTTGGTGGGTTTTGAACTAATGGTGGTCTTTGCATGACACTACTATGGGGGATCTGTGGGTGGCACTGTTATGAGGGGATCTGTGGATGGCACTGTTATGGGGGATCTGTGGATGGCACTGTTATGGGGGATCTGTAGATGGCACTGTCATGGGGGGTGATCTGTGGATGGCACTGTTATGGGGGGTGATCTGTGGATGGAACTGTTATAGGGGGAGATCCGTGGATGGCACTGTTATGGGGGGGTGATCTGTGGATGGCACTGTTATGGGGGGGGGTGATCTGTGGATGGCACTGTTATGAAGGGGGATCTGTGGATGGCACTGCTATATATGTGTCACCCACAGATCCCCCACCCCATAACAGTGCCATCCACATATCCCCCACCCCATAATAGTGGCATCCACAGATGCCCTAATATACCAGGGCTAAACCTGTGGGAGGGGCCAGTGGCATGCAAACGCCACTCACTCACTGCTTTATTGCCTAAACCTTTTATAATAAAAACTTTAATTGAAGTTCCGATCCCCATCCCCATCCGTACTACTTACTAAATGTCCTGTAGCAGGCAGAGCAGGGCAGCCGGCCGGCCGTAACTCACTGACGTCACGTGCCTGCGCCGCCTACTTTATGAATGAAGTAGGCGGCGCATGCACGTGACGTCAGTGAGTTGCGGCCGCCCGCCCGCCCTGCTCTGCCTGCAACAGGATATTTAGTAAGTAGTACAGATGGGTCTGGGGATTGGAACTTCAATTAAAGTTATTATAAAAGGTTTAGGCATTAAGGAAGTGAGTGAGCGGCGGGGCCGGAGTACAGTGACAACACCGGCCACGCCACATTTGCATGACACCAGCCCGTCCTCCCTCCCCCTCCAGCAGACTGCAATGTAAAATGGCAGCATTCGCCCCATAAGACGCAGGGGCATATAGAGCAGGTCTTTATGGACGCGGCGATATCTAATAACTGTGTTTTTAGTTTTTTTTATATTTTTTACAACTTTAGGGGAAAGGGTACGATCCCCTCTGCAATGCATTACAATTAGAGATGAGCAACTATTGAAAACTATTTGAAAATTCAACTCGGCTGCTTTGCCAAATTTTACACTTCGTCACAAAGCGCATTTCTTTATAAATGCTAGGTGAAATGACAGGGAGCGGCATTTGCGCCACCCCCGTCATTGTACCCCTCATATACCGCATTCATACATGATCGTAGCATCTGATATATATATATATATAACACAGTGTAATACACTGACAGTTGCTTATGAGACCCACCCAAGGGCTGGATCTTCTAGGCCTCCGTAAAAGGCAAGCCCAGATACCTCTACAAGACATCGGGCTGCCTTATCACCCATTGGGTCCCCATCACAGCACTGCGGGAAACTGATAGAGAACCTGACTGTCTGCAAACACTGATCGCAGCACAGAAGTCACAGCAGGAGTCCCGCTGTCCAGTGCCTGACCGATCAGCATGTCCTATGTTCGGAAAGGGGTTAACATTAGAGTTGAGCGAACACCTGGATGTTCGGGTTCGAGAAGTTCGGCCGAACATCCCGGAAATGTTCGGGTTCGGGATCCGAACCCGATCCGAACTTCGTCCCGAACCCGAACCCCATTGAAGTCAATGGGGACCCGAACTTTTCGGCACTAAAAAGGCTGTAAAACAGCCCAGGAAAGAGCTAGAGGGCTGCAAAAGGCAGCAACATGTAGGTAAATCCCCTGCAAACAAATGTGGATAGGGAAATGAATTAAAATAAAAATTAAATAAATAAAAATTAACCAAAATCAATTGGAGAGAGGTTCCATAGCAGAGAATCTGGCTTCCCGTCACCCACCACTGGAACAGTCCATTCTCAGATATTTAGGCCCCGGCACCCAGGCAGAGGAGAGAGGTCCCGTAACAGAGAATCTGTCTTCATGTCAGCAGAGAATTAGTCTGCATGTCATAGCAGAGAATGAGGCTTCACGTCAGCCACCACTGCAACAGTCCATTGGCATATATTTAGGCCCAGCACCCAGGCAGAGGAGGGAGGTCCCGTAACAGAGAATCTGTCTTCATGTCAGCAGAGAATTAGTCTGCATGTCATAGCAGAGAATGAGGCTTCACGTCAGCCACCACTGCAACAGTCCATTGGCATATATTTAGGCCCAGCACCCAGGCAGAGGAGGGAGGTCCCGTAACAGAGAATCTGTCTTCATGTCAGCAGAGAATTAGTCTGCATGTCATAGCAGAGAATGAGGCTTCACGTCAGCCACCACTGCAACAGTCCATTGGCATATATTTAGGCCCAGCACACACACAGGCAGAGGAGAGAGGTCCCGTAACAGAGAATCTGGCTTCATGTCAGCAGAGAATCAGTCTGCATGTCATAGCAGAGAATGAGGCTTCACGTCAGCCACCACTGCAACAGTCCATTGGCATATATTTAGGCCCAGCACACACACAGGCAGAGGAGAGAGGTCCCGTAACAGAGAATCTGTCTTCATGTCAGCAGAGAATTAGTCTGCATGTCATAGCAGAGAATGAGGCTTCACGTCAGCCACCACTGCAACAGTCCATTGGCATATATTTAGGCCCAGCACACACACAGGCAGAGGAGAGAGGTCCCGTAACAGAGAATCTGGCTTCATGTCAGCAGAGAATCAGTCTGCATGTCATAGCAGAGAATGAGGCTTCACGTCAGCCACCACTGCAACAGTCCATTGGCATATATTTAGGCCCAGCACACACACAGGCAGAGGAGAGAGGTCCCGTAACAGAGGATCTGGCTTCATGTCAGCAGAGAATCAGTCTGCATGTCATAGCAGAGAATCAGGCTTCACGTCAGCCACCACTGCAACAGTCCATTGTCATAAATTTAGGCCCAGCACCCAGGCAGAGGAGAGAGGTCCCGTAACAGAGAATCTGGCTTCATGTCAGCAGAGAATCAGTCTTCATATCATAGCAGAGAATCAGGCTTCACGTCACCCACCACTGTAAGAGTCAATTTTCATAAATTTAGGCCCAGAACCCAGGCAGAGGAGAAAGGTCCCGTAACAGACAATCTGGCTTCATGTCAGCAGAGAATCAGTCTTCATATCATAGCAGAGAATCAGGCTTCACGTCACCCACCACTGCAACAGTCCATTGGCATATATTTAGGCCTAGCACACAGGCAGAGCAGAGAGGTCCCGTAACAGACAATCTGGCTTCATGACAGCAGAGAATCAGTCTGCATGTCATAGCAGAGAATCAGGCTTCACGTCAGCCACCACTGCAACAGTCCATTGTCATAAATTTAGGCCCAGCACCCAGGCAGAGGAGAGAGGTCCCGTAACAGAGGATCTGGCTTCATGTCAGCAGAGAATCAGTCTGCATGTCATAGCAGAGAATGAGGCTTCACGTCAGCCACCACTGCAACAGTCCATTGTCATAAATTTAGGCCCAGCACCCAGGCAGAGGAGAGAGGTCCCGTAAAAGAGGATCTGGCTTCATGTCAGCAGAGAATCAGTCTGCATGTCATAGCAGAGAATGAGGCTTCACGTCAGCCACCACTGCAACAGTCCATTGTCATAAATTTAGGCCCAGCACCCAGGCAGAGGAGAGAGGTCCCGTAACAGAGGATCTGGCTTCATGTCAGCAGAGAATCAGTCTGCATGTCATAGCAGAGAATGAGGCTTCACGTCAGCCACCACTGCAACAGTCCATTGTCATAAATTTAGGCCCAGCACCCAGGCAGAGGAGAGAGGTCCCGTAACAGAGGATCTGGCTTCATGTCAGCAGAGAATCAGTCTGCATGTCATAGCAGAGAATGAGGCTTCACGTCAGCCACCACTGCAACAGTCCATTGTCATAAATTTAGGCCCAGCACCCAGGCAGAGGAGAGAGGTCCCGTAACAGACAATCTGGCTTCATGTCAGCAGAGAATTAGTCTGCATGTCATAGCAGAGAATGAGGCTTCACGTCAGCCACCACTGCAACAGTCCATTGGCATATATTTAGGCCTAGCACACAGGCAGAGGAGAGAGGTCCCGTAACAGACAATCTGGCTTCATGTCAGCAGAGAATCAGTCTGCATGTCATAGCAGAGAATGAGGCTTCACGTCACCCACCACTGCAACAGTCCATTGGCATATATTTAGGCCTAGCACACAGGCAGAGCAGAGAGGTCCCGTAACAGACAATCTGGCTTCATGACAGCAGAGAATCAGTCTGCATGTCATAGCAGAGAATGAGGCTTCACATCACCCACCACTGCAACAGTCCATTGGCATATATTTAGGCCTAGCACACAGGCAGAGCAGAGAGGTCCCGTAACAGACAATCTGGCTTCATGTCAGCAGAGAATCAGTCTGCATGTCATAGCAGAGAATGAGGCTTCACGTCACCCACCACTGCAACAGTCCATTGGCATATATTTAGGCCTAGCACACAGGCAGAGCAGAGAGGTCCCGTAACAGACAATCTGGCTTCATGACAGCAGAGAATCAGTCTGCATGTCATAGCAGAGAATGAGGCTTCACGTCACCCACCACTGCAACAGTCCATTGGCATATATTTAGGCCTAGCACACAGGCAGAGCAGAGAGGTCCCGTAACAGACAATCTGGCTTCATGTCAGCAGAGAATCAGTCTGCATGTCATAGCAGAGAATCAGGCTTCACGTCAGCCACCACTGCAACAGTGCATTGTCATAAATTTAGGCCCAGCACCCAGGCAGAGGAGAGAGGTCCCGTAACAGACAATCTGGCTTCATGTCAGCAGAGAATTAGTCTGCATGTCATAGCAGAGAATCAGGCTTCATGTCAGCCACCACTGCAACAGTCCATTGGCATATATTTAGGCCTAGCACACAGGCAGAGGAGAGGTTCATTCAACTTTGGGTAGCCTCGCAATATAATGGTAAAATGAAAATAAAAATAGGATTGAATGAGGAAGTGCCCTGGAGTCCAATAATATATGGTTATGGGGAGGTAGTTAATGTCTAATCTGGACAAGGGACGGACAGGTCCTGTGGGATCCATGCCTGGTTCATTTTTATGAACGTCAGCTTGTCCACATTGGCTGTAGACAGGCGGCTGCGTTTGTCTGTAATGACGCCCCCTGCCGTGCTGAATACACGTTCAGACAAAACGCTGGCTGCCGGGCAGGCCAGCACCTCCAAGGCATAAAAGGCTAGCTCTGGCCACGTGGACAATTTAGAGACCCAGAAGTTGAATGGGGCCGAACCATCAGTCAGTACGTGGAGGGGTGTGCACACGTACTGTTCCACCATGTTAGTGAAATGTTGCCTCCTGCTAACACGTTGCGTATCAGGTGGTGGTGCAGTTAGCTGTGGCGTGTTGACAAAAGTTTTCCACATCTCTGCCATGCTAACCCTGCCCTCAGAGGAGCTGGCCGTGACACAGCTGCCTTGGCGACCTCTTGCTCCTCCTCTGCCTTGGCCTTGGGCTTCCACTTGTTCCCCTGTGACATTTGGGAATGCTCTCAGTAGCGCGTCTACCAACGTGCGCTTGTACTCGCGCATCTTCCTATCACGCTCCAGTGCAGGAAGTAAGGTAGGCACATTGTCTTTGTAGCGTGGATCCAGCAGGGTGGCAACCCAGTAGTCCGCACAGGTTAAAATGTGGGCAACTCTGCTGTCGTTGCGCAGGCACTGCAGCATGTAGTCGCTCATGTGTGCCAGGCTGCTCAGGGATAAGGACAAGCTGTCCTCTGTGGGAGGCGTATCGTCATCGTCCTGCCTTTCCCCCCAGCCACGCACCAGTGATGGACCCGAGCTGCGTTGGGTGCCACCCCGCTGTGACCATGCTTCATCCTCATCCTCCTCCACCTCCTCCTCATCCTCGTCCTCCTCGTCCTCCAGTAGTGGGCCCTGGCTGGCCACATTTGTACCTGGCCTCTGCTGTTGCCAAAAACCTCCCTCTGAGTCACTTCGAAGAGACTGGCCTGAAAGTGCTAAAAATGACCCCTCTTCCTCCTCCTCCTCCTCCTCCTGGGCCACCTCCTCTTCCATCATCGCCCTAAGTGTTTTCTCAAGGAGACATAGAAGTGGTATTGTAACGCTGATAACGGTGTCATCGCCACTGGCCATGTTGGTGGAGTACTCGAAACAGCGCAACAGGGCACACAGGTCTCGCATGGAGGCCCAGTCATTGGTGGTGAAGTGGTGCTGTTCTGTAGTGCGACTGACCCGTGCGTGCTGCAGCTGAAACTCCACTATGGCCTGCTGCTGCTCGCACAGTCTGTCCAGCATGTGCAAGGTGGAGTTCCACCTGGTGGGCACGTCGCATTTGAGGCGGTGAGCGGGAAGGCCGAAGTTACGCTGTAGCGCAGACAGGCGAGCAGCAGCAGGATGTGAACGCCGGAAGCGCGAACAGACGGCCCGCACTTTATGCAGCAGCTCTGACATGTCGGGGTAGTTGTGAATGAACTTCTGCACCACCAAATTCAGCACATGCGCCAAGCAAGGGATGTGCGTCAAATTGGCTAGTCCCAGAGCTGCAACGAGATTTCGCCCATTATCACACACCACCAGGCCGGGCTTGAGGCTCACCGGCAGCAACCACTCGTCGGTCTGTTGTTCAATACCCCGCCACAACTCCTGTGCGGTGTGGGGCCTGTCCCCCAAACATATGAGTTTCAGAATGGCCTGCTGACGTTTACCCCGGGCTGTGCTGAAGTTGGTGGTGAAGGTGTGTGGCTGACTGGATGAGCAGGTGGAAGAAGAGGAGGAGGAAGCCGAGAAGGAGGAGGTGGCAACAGGAGGCAAAGAATGTTGCCCTGCGATCCTTGGCGGCGGAAGGACGTGCGCCAAACAGCTCTCCGCCTGGGGCCCAGCTGCCACTACATTTACCCAGTGTGCAGTTAGGGAGATATAGCGTCCCTGGCCGTGCTTACTGGTCCACGTATCTGTGGTTAGGTGGACCTTGCCACAGATGGCGTTGCGCAGTGCACACTTGATTTTATCGGATACTTGGTTGTGCAGGGAAGGCACGGCTCTCTTGGAGAAGTAGTGCCGGCTGGGAACAACATACTGTGGGACAGCAAGCGACATGAGCTGTTTGAAGCTGTCTGTGTCCACCAGCCTAAATGACAGCATTTCATAGGCCAGTAGTTTAGAAATGCTGGCATTCAGGGCCAGGGATCGAGGGTGGCTAGGTGGGAATTTACGCTTTCTATCAAATGTTTGTGAGATGGAGAGCTGAACGCTGGCGTGTGACATGGTTGAGACGCTTGGTGACGGAGGTGGTGGTGGTGGTGTTGGTGGTACATCCCCTGTTTGCTGGGCGGCAGGTGCCAACGTTCCTCCAGAGGCGGAGGAAGAGGCCGAGGCGGCAGCAGCAGAATAGGCCGAGGCGGCAGCAGCAGAAGAGGTAGCAGGGGGAGCCTGAGTGACTTCCTTGGTTTTAAGGTGTTTACTCCACTGCAGTTCATGCTTTGCATGCAGGTGCCTGGTCATGCAGGTTGTGCTCAGGTTCAGAACGTTAATGCCTCGCTTCAGGCTCTGATGGCACAGCGTGCAAACCACTCGGGTCTTGTCGTCAGCACATTGTTTGAAGAAGTGCCATGCCAGGGAACTCCTTGAAGCTGCCTTTGGGGTGCTCGGTCCCAGATGGCGGCGGTCAGTAGCAGGCGGAGTCTCTTGGCGGCGGGTGTTCTGCTTTTGCCCACTGCTCCCTCTTTTGCTACGCTGTTGGCTCGGTCTCACCACTGCCTCTTCCTCCGAACTGTGAAAGTCAGTGGCACGACCTTCATTCCATGTGGGGTCTAGGACCTCATCGTCCCCTGCATCGTCTTCCACCCAGTCTTGATCCCTGACCTCCTGTTCAGTCTGCACACTGCAGAAAGACGCAGCAGTTGGCACCTGTGTTTCGTCATCATCAGAGACATGCTGAGGTGGTATTCCCATGTCCTCATCATCAGGAAACATAAGTGGTTGTGCGTCAGTGCATTCTATGTCTTTCACCGCTGGGGAAGGGCTAGGTGGATGCCCTTGGGAAACCCTGCCAGCGGAGTCTTCAAACAGCATAAGAGACTGCTGCATAACTTGAGGCTGAGACAGTTTCCCTGGTATGCATGGGGGTGATGTGACAGACTGATGGGGTTGGTTTTCAGGCGCCATCTGTGCGCTTTCTGCAGAAGACTGGGTGGGAGATAATGTGAACGTGCTGGATCCACTGTCGGCCACCCAATTGACTAATGCCTGTACCTGCTCAGGCCTTACCATCCTTAGAACGGCATTGGGCCCCACCATATATCGCTGTAAATTCTGGCGGCTACTGGGACCTGAGGTAGTTGGTACACTAGGACGTGTGGATGTGGCAGAACGGCCACGTCCTCTCCCAGCACCAGAGGGTCCACTAACACCACCACGACCATGTCCACGTCCGCGTCCCTTACTAGATGTTTTTCTCATTGTTATGGTTCACCACAGCAACCAATATATTATTTGGCCCAATGTATTGTATTCAAATTCAGCGGGATATAAATTTGAGGCCTAGTATTTAGGCGCTGGGTGACCGGTATGGATTTAGTGACAGAATTAGACTTGGAAATGCACAGAAGCGTGTGTGTGTGAAGTTATTCTGAATGACCCAATGTGCACCTTGAATATTATATACCCTTTTAGGGATAGATTTCAAATAGCTCTGATATAGCAGAAACCACTAAATTATGAAATTGCTAAATTGGGAATTGTATTTCAACCCAGAACAAGAAATGTGCTTGAACGGACACTAAATAACTCGCCCAGCTACAGCACTAAGGACAGATTTAGCTGGATATAAATTTGAGGCCTAGTATTTAGGCGCTGGGTGACAGGTATGGGTTTAGTGACAGAATTAGACTTGGAAATGCACAGTAGCGGGTGTGTGAAGTTATTCTGAATGTCCCTATGTGCACCTTCAATATGATCTACCCTTTTAGGGATAGATTTCAAATAGCTCTGATATAGCAGAAACCACTAAATTATGAAATTGCTAAATTGGGAATTGTATTTCAACCCAGAACAAAAAATGTGCTTTGACGGACACTAAATAACTTTCCCAGCCACAACAGGACAGCGTTAACGAGAGATTTAGCAGGATATAAATTTGAGGCCTAGTATTTAGGCGCTGGGTGACAGGTATGGGTTTAGTGACAGAATTAGACTTGGAAATACACAGTAGCGGGTGTGTGTGAAGTTATTCTGAATGACCCAATGTGCACCTTGAATATTATATACCCTTTTAGGGATAGATTTCAAATAGCTCTGATATAGCAGAAACCACTAAATTATGAAATTGCTAAATTGGGAATTGTATTTCAACCCAGAACAAGAAATGTGCTTGAACGGACACTAAATAACTCGCCCAGCTACAGCACTAAGGACAGATTTAGCTGGATATAAATTTGAGGCCTAGTATTTAGGCGCTGGGTGACAGGTATGGGTTTAGTGACAGAATTA
Organism: Bufo gargarizans; assembly: GCF_014858855.1. NCBI lineage: Eukaryota > Metazoa > Chordata > Amphibia > Anura > Bufonidae > Bufo > Bufo gargarizans. The sequence goes on from NC_058081.1 coordinate 324,913,081, forward strand.
GACTTGGAAATGCACAGTAGCGGGTGTGTGAAGTTATTCTGAATGTCCCTATGTGCACCTTCAATATGATCTACCCTTTTAGGGATAGATTTCAAATAGCTCTGATATAGCAGAAACCACTAAATTATGAAATTGCTAAATTGGGAATTGTATTTCAACCCAGAACAAAAAATGTGCTTTGACGGACACTAAATAACTTTCCCAGCCACAACAGGACAGCGTTAACGAGAGATTTAGCAGGATATAAATTTGAGGCCTAGTATTTAGGCGCTGGGTGACAGGTATGGGTTTAGTGACAGAATTAGACTTGGAAATACACAGTAGCGGGTGTGTGTGAAGTTATTCTGAATGACCCAATGTGCACCTTGAATATTATATACCCTTTTAGGGATAGATTTCAAATAGCTCTGATATAGCAGAAACCACTAAATTATGAAATTGCTAAATTGGGAATTGTATTTCAACCCAGAACAAGAAATGTGCTTGAACGGACACTAAATAACTCACCCAGCTACAGCACTAAGGACAGATTTAGCTGGATATAAATTTGAGGCCTAGTATTTAGGCGCTGGGTGACCGGTATGGATTTAGTGACAGAATTAGACTTGGAAATACACAGTAGCGGGTGTGTGTGAAGTTATTCTGAATGACCCAATGTGCACCTTGAATATTATATACCCTTTTAGGGATAGATTTCAAATAGCTCTGATATAGCAGAAACCACTAAATTATGAAATTGCTAAATTGGGAATTGTATTTCAACCCAGAACAAGAAATGTGCTTGAACGGACACTAAATAACTCGCCCAGCTACAGCACTAAGGACAGATTTAGCTGGATATAAATTTGAGGCCTAGTATTTAGGCGCTGGGTGACCGGTATGGATTTAGTGACAGAATTAGACTTGGAAATACACAGTAGCGGGTGTGTGTGAAGTTATTCTGAATGACCCAATGTGCACCTTGAATATTATATACCCTTTTAGGGATAGATTTCAAATAGCTCTGATATAGCAGAAACCACTAAATTATGAAATTGCTAAATTGGGAATTGTATTTCAACCCAGAACAAGAAATGTGCTTGAACGGACACTAAATAACTCGCCCAGCTACAGCACTAAGGACAGATTTAGCTGGATATAAATTTGAGGCCTAGTATTTAGGCGCTGGGTGACAGGTATGGGTTTAGTGACAGAATTAGACTTGGAAATGCACAGTAGCGGGTGTGTGAAGTTATTCTGAATGTCCCTATGTGCACCTTCAATATGATCTACCCTTTTAGGGATAGATTTCAAATAGCTCTGATATAGCAGAAACCACTAAATTATGAAATTGCTAAATTGGGAATTGTATTTCAACCCAGAACAAGAAATGTGCTTGAACGGACACTAAATAACTCGCCCAGCTACAGCACTAAGGACAGATTTAGCTGGATATAAATTTGAGGCCTAGTATTTAGGCGCTGGGTGACAGGTATGGGTTTAGTGACAGAATTAGACTTGGAAATGCACAGTAGCGGGTGTGTGAAGTTATTCTGAATGACCCTATGTGCACCTTGAATATTATATACCCTTTTAGGGATAGATTTCAAATAGCTCTGATACAGCAGAAACCACTAAATTTTTAAATTGCTAAATTGGGAATTGTATTTCAACCCAGAACAAAAAATGTGCTTTGACGGACACTAAATAACTTTCCCAGCCACAACAGGACAGCGGTAACGAGAGATTTAGCGGGATATAAATTTGAGGCCTAGTATTTAGGCGCTGGGTGACCGGTATGGATTTAGTGACAGAATTAGACTGGGATATGGCCAAAAAATAACCACACTATTGCTGGTTAAATGCACTTGGTGATGGGCGCAGCTTGCCCCTGATGTAGTATATGGCCAAAAAATGAACAGACTATTGCTGGTTAAATGCACTTGGTGACGGGCGCAGCTTGCCCCTGATTTAGTATATGGCCAAAAAATGAACAGACTATTGCTGGTTAAATGCACTTGGTGTGATAGCTTGACCAACCACACTACTGAGGGTTAAATGCACTTGGTGACGGGCGCAGCTTGCCCCTGATGTAGTATATGGCCAAAAAATAAACAGACTATTGCTGGTTAAATGCACTTGGTGTGACAGCTTCACCCTGATGTAGGCTTTAGCCAAAAAACAAACGCACCATTGAGGGTTAAATGCACTTGGTGACAGGCGCAGCTTGCCCCTGATGTAGTATATGGCCAAAAAATAAACAGACTATTGCTGGTTAAATGCACTTGGTGTGACAGCTTCACCCTGATGTAGGCTTTAGCCAAAAAACAACCACACCATTGAGGGTTAAATGCACTTGGTCGCAGCTTGTGCTGGCGCACCACAAGACACAAAATGGCCGCCGATCACCCCAGAAAAATGTGACTGACAAACGGTCTGGGCAGCCTAAAAACAGTGAGCAATTGAGGATCAGCAGCTCAATGATCCACAGCTGCAGATCGATCAGTTAATCAAGTCCTTTGGAGGAGTTAATCTGCCTAATCTCGCCCTACTGTCGCAGCCGCAACCTCTCCCTACGCTAATCAGAGCAGAGTGACGGGCGGCGCTATGTGACTCCAGCTTAAATAGAGGCTGGGTCACATGGTGCTCTGGCCAATCACAGCCATGCCAATAGTAGGCATGGCTGTGATGGCCTCTTGGGGCAAGTAGTATGACGCTTGTTGATTGGCTGCTTTGCAGCCTTTCAAAAAGCGCCAAGAAAGCGTCACAAAAGCGCCAAGAAAGCGACGAACACCGAACCCGAACCCGGACTTTTACGAAAATGTCCGGGTTCGGGTCCGTGTCACGGACACCCCAAAATTCGGTACGAACCCAAACTATACAGTTCGAGTTCGCTCATCCCTAGTTAACATGTGTGGCAACTGTGCATTTAAAACACTAAGGGCCAGATTTATCATTACTCTGACAGCTCACTCCACTTTTACATATGGCTAAAGTCAGTTTTAGCCAAGTCAGATTTATGATCGTCCCTTTAAGACTGTAATAAATGTGGTTTGACGGTAGCAGTTTATCCGTCAGTAAGCAGCTTTACAAAAGTTGCACATCTTTACGAAAAAGTCGCACGTCTTTACTAAAAAGTCGCATGTTCTATTAAAAAGTCTCATAAGATAAGCATGGTCCTCACTGGAGTGAAATTGCGCAATTTTTTGCGACTTTTTTGCGACTTTTTTGCGACTTTTTAAATAGTCACAATAGTAAATCTGTCTAGAGATTAATTTACATAAGAAAACACACCCACTTTCAGAAAACTGGCCAGCATAGTGCAGAGCAGAAAAAAGTCGCAAATTTTTGCGCAGTTTTAGTGATTGCGCAAAAATTTGCGACTTTTTCACTCCATTATTCTGACTTGAGCTAATGATAAATCTGGCCCTAAGTGTCAAGTTAGCACTTACTATATTTGTATATGATAATTACATGAGAAAATGCTAGTTTTACACATTGGTACAATTTATTTTTAAGGTATAAACAATTATTCATTTATTTTGGGGTGTATTTAATAAAGTTTGATCATTACATCCTGGAACATTCTAAGAGGTCTATTTATTTACTAATTAATGTTCCTTTTTTTAGAATGCAGTCATGTATAGTGCTGTCGCCACAATGCTGACGGGAAGTGCAGGCCCAAGCTGATTGCCGATAAAACAAGTGCTTACTTGTTTGTTAGGGTGGGTTCACATATGCGTTATGGATTCCGTTATGGCTTTACGTTATAACATGGTTATAACGAAAAGTAACAGAATTCATAAGATGGACGTCAAAACGGAAGCCTTTAAGAGGCATTCGGTTTTGATCTGTTATAATAAAAGTCTACAGGGAGTGCAGAATTATCAGGCAAATGAGTATTTTGACCACATCATCCTCTTTATGCATGTTGTCTTACTCCAAGCTGTATAGGCTCGAAAGCCTACTACCAATTAAGCATATTAGGTGATGTGCATCTCTGTAATGAGAAGGGGTGTGGTCTAATGACATCAACACCCTATATCAGGTGTGCATAATTATTAGGCAACTTCCTTTCCTTTGGCAAAATGGGTCAAAAGAAGGACGTGACAGGCTCAGAAAAGTCAAAAATAGTGAGATATCTTGCAGAGGGATGCAGCACTCTTAAAATTGCAAAGCTTCTGAAGCGTGATCATCGAACAATCAAGCGCTTCATTCAAAATAGTCAACAGGGTCGCAAGAAGCGTGTGGAAAAACCAAGGCGCAAAATAACTGCCCATGAACTGAGAAAAGTCAAGCGTGCAGCTGCCAAGATGCCACTTGCCACCAGTTTGGCCATATTTCAGAGCTGCAACATCACTGGAGTGCCCAAAAGCACAAGGTGTGTAATACTCAGAGACATGGCCAAGGTAAGAAAGGCTGAAAGACGACCACCACTGAACAAGACACACAAGCTGAAACGTCAAGACTGGGCCAAGAAATATCTCAAGACTGATTTTTCTAAGGTTTTATGGACTGATGAAATGAGAGTGAGTCTTGATGGGCCAGATGGATGGGCCCGTGGCTATATTGGTAAAGGGCAGAGAGCTCCAGTCCGACTCAGACGCCAGCAAGGTGGAGGTGGAGTACTGGTTTGGGCTGGTATCATCAAAGATGAGCTTGTGGGGCCTTTTCGGGTTGAGGATGGAGTCAAGCTCAACTCCCAGTCCTACTGCCAGTTTCTGGAAGACACCTTCTTCAAGCAGTGGTACAGGAAGAAGTCTGCATCCTTCAAGAAAAACATGATTTTCATGCAGGACAATGCTCCATCACACGCGTCCAAGTACTCCACAGCGTGGCTGGCAAGAAAGGGTATAAAAGAAGAAAATATAATGACATGGCCTCCTTGTTCATCTGATCTGAACCCCATTGAGAACCTGTGGTCCATCATCAAATGTGAGATTTACAAGGAGGGAAAACAGTACACCTCTCTGAACAGTGTCTGGGAGGCTGTGGTTGCTGCTGCACGCAATGTTGATGGTGAACAGATCAAAACACTGACAGAATCCATGGATGGCAGGCTTTTGAGTGTCCTTGCAAAGAAAGGTGGCTATATTGGTCACTGATTTGTTTTTGTTTTGTTTTTGAATGTCAGGAATGTATATTTGTGAATGTTGAGATGTTATATTGGTTTCACTGGTAAAAATAAATAATTGAAATGGGTATATATTTGTTTTTTGTTAAGTTGCCTAATAATTATGCACAGTAATAGTCACCTGCACACACAGATGTCCCTCTAAAATAGCTAAAACTAAAAACAAACTAAAAACTACTTCCAAAAATATTCAGCTTTGATATTAATGAGTTTTTTGGGTTCATTGAGAACATGGTTGTTGTTCAATAATAAAATTAATCCTCAAAAATACAACTTGCCTAATAATTCTGCACTCCCTGTATAGGAATCATAACAGATCCGTCTGGTTCTCGTTATGTAAGACGGAAAACAAAGTCCTGTCGACAGGACTTTTTTGTCCATTCTGCATAATGGAAAAGGGACGGATCTGTTATAATTCCCATAGACTTCTATTATGACGGAAAGCAAAACCGAAATCCTTTTAAAAAGCCTCCATTTTGGATTCCGTCATAATACAAGTCTATGGGCAGCAGAACGGATCTGTCCTGGTTTCCGTTATGCAGGACTAGACACTTGCATAATGGAAACCAGGACGAAACCGTTCTGCTGCCCATAGACTTGTATTATAAAGGATCAAAACGGAATCCCATTTAAAGGCTTCCGATTTGACTTCCGTCTTATGGATTCCGTTATTTTCTGTTATAACCATGTTATAACGGAAAGCCATAACAGAATACATAATGCTAATGTGAACCTACCCTTAATGGTCACACAGTTTGCTTAAAAATTGCATGGCTATTAACAAACAGAAAGGACTCAACATTTCTTTCATTAGCAAGCTACATGGACATACAGCTCCTGGCGAAAAAGAAAATACACTACTGAGCAGATCTAAGCAAAATCCAGCTTACCATTCCATTGGTCAGGTGACCCACATGTACAGAATAAACCAGAGGTTAGGTTGAAAGCACAATCCAGAAAGATATCCAGCACTGAAGAGAAGTCCAATAAAACTTCCAGTTTATTTACATCAGTATAAAGTAACACCTGGCAAGGTGTACTGCATTTCAGATAATAAACAATTCCTTAATCATAGCTGACAAAATAAGAGTACAGTACTTATGATGGAACAGTTATAGGTAACCCATCCAGCAAACTACACATTCACGACTTGGTGTTAGCTACCCAATTCAGCAAGACCTGGCAAATCTGCCCTGCAAAAACCCTGCCTCCAGCTGAATAGCAGCACTGGGTCCTGGGTTTGAATCCAAGGTCAACACTACAAGGAGTTTGCATGTTCTTCCCACACTTCAAAAACATACTGAGAAGTTAATTTGGAATTTGAATTGTGAGCCCATCAGGTACTGATGTGAATGATGACAAACCCTGCACAACCTTTTAGAACATGCTGGCGCTATATAAATAAATAACAGTTAAAGAGAATAAATATTCTATAAATCCAGTTACTCTCAGGTGACAACTTTTGTGACTGTACAGCTGTAGCAGGTTTAGCAGTGGGAGTTCGCCTGGCTGTCAGCACAAAATGGCGCCTTGCTCAGGCTGCTCCTCCTACCTTAAAGGGAACCTGTCACCGGAATTTTGGGTATAGAGCTGAGGACATGGGTTGCTAGATGGCCGCTAGCACATCCGCAGTCCCCAGTCCCCATAGCTCTGTGTGCTTTTATTGTGTAAAAAAAACTATTTGATAGATATGCAAATTAACCTGAGATGAGTCAGAGCTTGAAAATATGACTCTTCTCTGGTCACACAAGTAAGATATGACTCTTTTATGTTAATTTGCATATGTATCAAATCGTTTTTTTTACACAATAAAAGCACACAGAGCTATGGGGACTGGGTATTGTGGATGCGCTAGCGGCCATCTAGCAACCAATGTCCTCAGCTCTATACCTAAAATCCTGATGACAGGTTCCCTTTAAGCCCGCTAGGCCGCCCACCCCTCCCTGTTACCATAACAAAAAACTTCACCCCCCAACTGCCTCTTACACTTAACCCTTAACTGCCTCTCCCTCACTACCCAAACCATCGTCATGATGGCCTCCCCCTATGGCTTTGCCCTTATTCCGGCCCTACTATATCAGCAGGAGTCCACCTGCAAAGACCCTATCTGATTAATAGAATGAATGGGAACTTAAGGATAGGGCAGTAATATGTATCCACTATCCACAGCCCAATGGAAAATGACTGAAGTAGCACTTGGAGGTAAAACTAAAAAAATTTGAATATCGTGCAAAAGTTCATTTATTTGAGCAATTCAACTTAAATGGAATTGCATTAATGCAACTTTAAAGAGGACCTTTCATTACAATAATAAAGCTAAACGTAGTATGCTGACATGGAGAGTGGCGCCCAGGGGTCTCCCTGCACTTACTATTATCCCTGGGCGCCGCTCCGTTCTCCCGGTATAGGCTCCGGTATCTTCAGATTTTTGGCTCAACTGGGAGGAGCCTGCTGTAGTTCTCCTGGGCGTCTCCTTCTACCAAGCTGTAGCGCTGGCCAATCGCAGAGCTCAGCTCATAGCCTGGGAGAAAAAAAACTCTCAGGTTATGAGCTGAGCGCTGCGATTGGCCAGCGCTACAGCCTGGGAGAAGGAGACGCCCAGGAGAACTAGAGCAGGCTCCTCCCAGTTAAGCCAAAAATCTCAAGATACCGGAGCCTATACCAAGAGAACAGAGCGGCACCCAGGGATAATAGTAAATGCAGGGAGATCCCTGGGCGCATACTTAGTTTAGATTTTTTATTGTAATGAAAGGTTCTCTTTAAAATTAGAATATTGTGAAAAGGTTCAATATTCTAGGCTCAAAGTGTCACACTCTAGTCAGCTAATTATCCATACCCCCTGAGCAAAGGGTACCTGAGATTGTGACTCTGGGGTTTTCATAAGCTGTAAGGGTAGATTCACATAACCGTTTAGCTTTCCATTCTTCTGATCCGTCAGAAGAAGAGAGAGAGAGAAAAAAAAACAGGATCCAGTAAAAAAAACAGGTCCTGTTGCATCAGTTGACATCCGTTTGAGCCATTTCTGTCTGACATCCGATGATCATATGAGTGCAGGACAATAGTCCCGCGGGCGGCCCGATGCGCACAGTATCATAGTAACCTATGATGCTGTGCTCTCCCGTTTGCACGATGTATGCCGCTCTGGGACATATGGCCCGCTCCAGGACCATATGTCTCAAATGGCATATGGTCGTGTGCATGGGCTCTAACTGATGCAACAGGATCCGTTTTTTTACAGGATCAGTTGTTTTACAGGATCCTATTTATTTATTTTCTCTCTCTCTTCTTCTGACGGATCAGAAGAGCGGAAAGCTAAACGGTGATGTGAATGCACCCTAAGCCATAATCATCCAAATTCTAACAAATAAAGACTTAAAATATCTCGCTTTGCATGTAATGAGTCTATCTCATATGTTAGTTTCACCTTTTAAGTTGCATTACTGAAATAAATGAACTTTGCACGATATTCAAATTTTTCAAGTTTCACCTGTATGCTCGACCACTGTTCTATTCATTCAGGGAACTTGGGCCTCCATTCTTGTGATATGCAACAGTAGGTGACCACCTAGCATGCCACCTTGCTACCTATGAGGCAAATTTAGTTCATAAAAAAGAAAAAAAAATCTAATTGTAACTAATGATTGCTTCCATTGTGGAAATGCTCATTAGTATAGCAGCAGGCCCAGAGAGGATAGAGCTTCAGGACCTTGTGCAGCTCCCGCGCCTGGACAATGCTGCAGCATGAGCGCAGTTCTGATAGCAACTGAAGCACAAGAGGAGAGGTAAGTTTTTTTTTGTTTTTTTTTATCTGGTCTGAGGTCTGTATTTAGGGGTCTATTAATAGAGGTTCACAGCACTCAGAATAGCTGTGGCCTCACTTCCTTTATAAAATGGTGCCGGCCCTAGTGCATCCACACTGCGGCCAGCATTCTCGTTCAGACGCACATACTTGGTAAGTACCTCCTGGAGGTGCATTCAATTCCTAACATCTAGGTAAGTATTTCCACGTGGTCACCTCTCTTTAACTTTACTTTAAAGTTAGCTCCAACTGCTTCCACACAGTCATATTTTGTCCACCTTGTACCCTTTACCTGTTGCTCCTCATCTTATATTCTATTATATTAATTGATTTAGGAATTATTTGACACTCTGGTCTATCTGTTCCATGCTCGATTTTCCACTATTGTCACGTTCCCCCATTATATTCAGTTATCTTTGGGATTTGATAGAGTTACAATCATGTTTTCATTTCCTCACCATTTCCAATCATGAAGCCCACCCACTTTCCATATGAGATTACCCATATTCAGTATACTGCTCTACCAACCCCTATCCTGATATAAGTATAATATAAGTATAATCATATGTAATAGACAGTGATTCAGTGCAATCATGTATTCGTATTGTGTGTAATTATCAGGTATCTGTACTATATGTAATAACCCAGTTTTTTGGGTAATCATGAACAAATTGTAACTCTACTGTATACTGTTATTTCTTGTCATTTCATGTGAACAACAACTTGATTGAGGGCTCTAAAAGGCATAAGCCCAAAACGCTGTTATACTGATGAGCATTTTCACCTTCATTTATGAAAAAATCTAAACTTTACAAAAAAAATGGAAAAATTCAAAATTTGCAAAATTTCAATTTCTCTGCTTCTAAAACCTAAAACCTAAATGATACCTCATAAAATATTTATTACTTAACATTAGTAGGCATGAACCATTGGGCAGTGTACCAGTTTGACTTTGGGTAAACCTAAGGGCATTGTTCAGGTGATTCACTTCAGGGAACTAACCAGGTTGCTACCTCCTAGAGTAGTCCTGGTGTAGTTGGCTGCTGACCCACAGAGGTCAGAAACACTGGTGCGATGCACCAAGGGCTCAGGAAAGAAGTGTAGTCTGTACACAATCCAAAATATAGGCAGGCTGAGTACCTGTGCATTAGAGATAGCAATTCCAAGGTCGGGGCAGGCTGATTAGGTGCATAGTCCAGGTAGCAGTTCCAAGGTCAGGGTAGGTGGTGAGGAGCAGAATGGGTAGACAGGCAAGGTATGGTACTTGGGTAGTCAGACAACAGATAACACCTTTGCTGGTTGCTAGAGACTAGAAAACTTAAAAGCTCAGTCGAAGAGGTGGATCCATAGACCAGACAAATAGGGAGGCTAAGCAGAACCTTAGTTAACAGATGAACAGGGAACAAGAGAAAGGGATTAACTTTTGCAGTGCTGAAAGAAAGCTACTAAGCACTAGTTAAAATACACACAGGAGAGAGGAGTGATTCCTGAACTTGCCCAGGACAGTGGTGGACACGGAGGGCCAACATTAAATTAAAGATTTAGTAACGTGTAGCTCCTGTGCTAGTTGATGTAACTGTCCTTGTATTGCCACTAAATTTACAAGTTCCACAATGGGAGTAACCACATTTATATGTCCCTGTGGTTTGCAATAAATTCACACTACTGTACAATGCATTTGTAAATTCCCAGGTAAGCGATTTCGTTGCCACATAACGGACCTCTTTTTCCAAGATAAAATATTAAATTTTCACTATACAATATTGGAAGATATTTTCATTATTATTCCTACTTTTCTATCATAATCTGCACTAAAGCTGGTAATAAAAACTGGATGCCCTATTGAAATGTGCATGTGAATAGCCTCTCTCTATTAATCTATTCAGTATATGCTCTGGCTCCACATTAAATTCTGTGACATCTGAAGAAACCCTCCTTGCTCAAATAAACTCCCCCACAAGAGGTTTTCTGGTTCCCTTGAGGATGTCCACTACTTACATGCAGTAAAGTGTTGCCCACTATAAGTTTTCTATAAATTTGATGTTTTATTGTTTCACCTTTCACCATCAACAAAAGATCCAAGTTAGAAATGGAAGAGCCTGAGAAGTATACATCTTGTTGTTTATGTTGTCATTAATATAAGGAATTTGCATAAGTTTCGGCCATTTGCATCTGAAATAATTTTATTTAGATGGAAAAATGTCTTGCATGCAAGATTTTTATGGCCTCTATCACACGGTCAGTATTTGGTCAGTTTTTGCATCAGTATTTGATCAGTATATTTTCTTTGACAGACACCTGACTGTGGGCAGATGAGCAGGAACTGCTGAACGAGAGAGGCAGAGTGGCGGGTGGTTGAGAGGGGGCAAGGAGGACAGCAGTCGTTGATGTGGCTGAAGATGCTGGACCAGGAGGAGGATGGTAGCTTTGTATGCTGCTTGTACTCATGTGTTGATCCCATAGGCGTTTGTGATGTGAGATCTTGTGCCTTCACAAAGCAATTGTACCTAGGTGGGTGTTGGACTTCCCACGACTCAGTTTCTTTTGGCACAGGTTGCAAATGGCATCACTGTTATAAGAGGCAGACACACACAAAAAATGCCACACTGCTGAGCTTTGCAATGGCGGCATTCCGGTGGTGGCAACAGCATGCGTTGATTGGCGTGCTGTCTGGCTGACCCCGGGTGCCGATACATGCTGTCTGACTGTGCCACTAGCTCCTTGCGACGACCTCCCCCTGCTTCCAACTCGTCTCCTACTCCTCTGTGTCTCCCCATCTGAACTTTCCCCCTGTTCTTCTTCTCTTCGAGCGGGCACCCACGTGACATCCACAGACACATCATCATCATCAACTGCTTCACTTGTATCTGACAACTCAGCAAAGGAAGCAGCAGCGGGTACAACATCATTATCATCACACTGTATGTCCATGTGTGTAATGCTGCCTGACTGAGACATATCCCTGTTATCTACATCCTCTGGCAATAATAGTTGCTCATCACTGATTTCTTCCAACTGATGTGTAAATATCTCCTCTGACAGATCAAGTGAAGCGGCTGTGGTGCTAGTGTTGGTGGTGGCGGGGGGCGGGCGAGTGGTAACTTGAGAGGTGCCCGAAGCTGAGCTGGATGGAGGAGGATGGTGCGTCAAGGTTCAGAGCGGAAGCTGTAGAAGATTGGGTGTCCTATGTAAGCCAGTCAACTATGTCCTCGGAACTTTTCAAGTTCAGGGTACGTGGCCTCTGAACACTGGGCATTATTCTAGGGACAAAGGAAATCATAGCACCACGACCACGACGGCCCCTGCGGGGTGGCCTGCCTCTGCCTGTCATTTTTTTTTAGATTAGTGGTACTATGCGTGCAAGGTACTGTGCCACCCTATATAAGTGGTGGTCAGTGGGCACAGTACAGTCAGTGGGCCTGACACTCACTGAAAGGCAACTGCAATTCAATTACAGAGAAAAAATTAAAGGGCTTCTGTCACCCCCCTAAAGTCATATTTTTTTTATTGGCTACTTAAAATCCTTATACTGCGATATATCAATATATAGTGCTCTTACTCATTTTCGTTCAGTAGTTTCTTAAAAAAACAGACTTTTAGATTACGTCATTTACCTCTCTACCAGCAAGTAGGGCGGCTACTTGCTGGTAGCAGCCGCATCCTCCTTTCATAAAGACGCCCCCTCCTCATGTTGATTGACAGGGCCAGCAAACGCGCCCGTCCTCTGGCTGGCCCTGTCTGCGTTCAAAATTTCGCGCCTGCGCCGTACCGGTCTTCAGTCGGCGCAGGCGCACTGAGAGGAGGACGCTCGCTTGCCACTCCTTCCTCAGTGTGCCTGCGCTGGGTGTAGATGTGACATCATCGGTGCAGGTGCACTGAGAGGAGGACGCTCGCTCGCCGCTCCTTCCTCAGTGCACCTGTGCCGGGTGTAAATGTGACCTCATCGGCGCAGGCGCATTGAGGATGGAGCGACCGAGCGAGCATCCTCCTCTCAGTGCACCTGCGCCGACTGAAGACTGGTACGGCGCAGGCGCGAAATTTTGAACGCAGACAGGGCCACCCAGAGGACGAGCGTGTTCACTGGCCCTGTCAATCAATATGAGGAGGGGGCGTCTTTATGAAAGGAGGATGCGGCTGCTACCAGCAAGCTGGTAGAGAGGTAATTTACATAATATAAAAGTCTGTTTTTTGAAGAAACTACTGAACGAAAATGAGTAAGAGCACTATATAGTGATATATCGCAGTATAAGGATTTTAAGTAGCCAAAAAAAAATATATGACTTTAGGGGGGTGACAGAAGCCCTTTAAATGACTTTATTTATCTGCAAGGTACTGTCAGTGGGCCTGACACTCACTGGCAGGCAACGGTAATTATATTACAGAGAAAAAATTTAATGACTTTTTTATCTGCAATGTACTGTGCCACCCTATATGAGTGGTGGGCAGTGGGCACAGTACAGTCAGTGGGCCTGGCACTAACTGGCAGGCAACTGCAATTATATTACAGAGGAAAAATGTAATTACTTTTTTATCTGCAAGGTACTGTGCCACCCTATATGAGTGGTGGGCAGTGGGCACAGTACAGTCTGTGGGCCTGACACTCACTGGCAGGCAACTGCAATTATATTACAGAGAAAAAAATTAAATGACTTTTTTTATCTGCAAGGTACTGTGCCACCCTATATGAGTGGTGGGCAGTGAGCACAGTACAGTCAGTGGGCCTGACACTCACTGGCATGCAACTGCAATTATATTACAGAGGAAAAATTGAATGACTTTTTTTATCTGCAAGGTACTGTGCCATCCTATATGAGTGGTGTGCACACAGTACAGTCTGTGGGCCTGTGGCCTCTCACACACGGGTAGAGTTGAGCGAACACCTGGATGTTCGGGTTCGAGAAGTTCGGCCGAACTTCCCGGAAATGTTCGGGTTCGGGATCCGAACCCGACCCGAACTTCGTCCCGAACCCGAACCCCATTGAATTCAATGGGGACCCAAACTTTTCGGCACTAAAAAGGCTGTAAAACAGCCCAGGAAAGGGCTAGAGGGCTGCAAAAGGCAGCAAAATGTAGTCAAAACCCCTGAAAACAAATGTGGATAGGGGAATGAATTAAAATAAAAATAAAATAAACAAAAATTAACCAATATCAATTGGAGAGAGGTCCCATAGCAGAGAATCAGGCTTCATGTCACCCACCACTGAAACAGGCCACTGTCAGATATTTAGACCCCGGCACCCAGACAGAGGCCATTGTCAGACATTTTGGCCCTGGCACCCAGACAGAGGAGAGAGGTCCCATAGCAGAGAATTAGGCTTCATGTCATAGCAGAGAATCAGGCTTCTTGTCATAGCAGAGAATCAGGCTTCACGTCACCCACCACTGGAACAGGCCATTTTCAGATATTTTGGCCCTGGCACCCAGACAGAGGAGAGAGGTCCCATAGCAGAGAATCAGGCTTCATGTCATAGCAGAGAATCAGGCTTCATGTCATAGCAGAGAATCAGGCTTCACTTCACCCACCACTGGAACAGGCAATTGTCAAATATTTTGGTCCTGACACCCAGACAGAGGAGAGAGGTCTCATTGCAGAGAATCATGCTTCATGTCACCCAACACTGGAACAGGCCACTGTCAGATATTTTTAGGCCCCGGCACCCAGACAGAGGAGAGAGGTCCCATAGCAGAGATTCAGGCTTCATGTCATAGCAGAGAATCAGGCTTCACGTCACCCACCACTGGAACATGCCATTGTCAGATATTTTGGCCCTGGCACCCAGACAGAGGAGAGAGGTCCCATTGCAGAGAATCTGGCTTCATGTCATAGCAGAGAATCAGGCTTCACGTCACCCACCACTGGAACAGGCCATTGTCAGATATTTTGGCCCTGGCACCCAGACAGAGGAGAGAGGTCCCATAGCAGAGAATAAGGCTTCATGTCATAGCAGAGAATCAGGCTTCATGTCATAGCAGAGAATCAGGCTTCATGTCATAGCAGAGAATCAGGCTTCATGTCACCCACCACTGGAACAGGCCACTGTCAGATATTTTTAGGCCCCGGCACCCAGACAGAGGAGAGAGGTCCCATAACAGAGAATCAGGCTTCATGTCATAGCAGAGAATCATGCTTCATGTCACCCAACACTGGAACAGGCCACTGTCAGATATTTTTAGGCCCCGGCACCCAGACAGAGGAGAGAGGTCCCATAGCAGAGAATCAGGCTTCATGTCATAGCAGAGAATCAGGCTTCACGTCACCCACCACTGGAACAGGCCATTGTCAGATATTTTGGCCCTGGCACCCAGACAGAGGAGAGAGGTCCCATAGCAGAGAATCAGGCCTTATGTCATAGCAGAGAATCAGGCTTCATGTCATAGCAGAGAATCAGGCTTCATGTCATAGCAGAGAATCAGGCTTCATGTCACCCAACACTGGAACAGGCCACTGTCAGATATTTTTAGGCCCGGCACCCAGACAGAGGAGAGAGGTCCCATAGCAGAGAATCAGGCTTCATGTCATAGCAGAGAATCATGCTTCATGTCACCCAACACTGGAACAGGCCACTGTCAGATATTTTTAGGCCCCGGCACCCAGACAGAGAAGAGAGGTCCCATAGCAGAGAATCAGGCTTCATGTCATAGCAGAGAATCAGGCTTCATGTCACCCACCACTGGATCAGGCCATTGTCAGATATTTTGGCCCTGGCACCCAGACAGAGGAGAGAGGTCCCATTGCAGAGAATCAGGCTTCATGTCATAGCGGAGATTCAGGCTTCACGTCACCCACCACTGGAACAGGACATTGTCAGATATTTTGGCCCTGGCACCCAGACAGAGGAGAGAGGTCCCATAGCAGAGAATCAGGCTTCATGTCATAGCAGAGAATCAGGCTTCATGTCATAGCAGAGAATCAGGCTTCATGTCATAGCAGAGAATCAGGCTTCATGTCACCCAACACTGGAACAGGCCATTGTCAGATATTTTTAGGCCCCGGCACCCAGGCAGAGGAGAGAGGTCCCATAGCAGAGAATCAGGCTTCATGTCATAGAAGAGAGTCAGGCTTCATGTCACCCACCACTGGAACAGGCCATTGTCAGATATTTTTAGGCCCCGGCACCCAGACAGAGGAGAGAGGTCTCATAGCAGAGAATCAGGCTTCATGTCATAGCAGAGAATCATGCTTCATGTCACCCAACACTGGAACAGGCCACTGTCAGATATTTTTAGGCCCCGGCACCCAGACAGAGGAGAGAGGTCCCATAGCAGAGAATCAGGCTTCATGTCATAGCAGAGAATAAGGCTTCATGTCACCCACTACTGGAACAGGCCATTGTCAGATATTTTGTCCCTAGCACCCAGACAGAGGAGAGAGGTCCCATTGCAGAGAATCAGGCTTCATGTCATAGCAGAGAATCAGGCTTCACGTCACCCACCACTGGAACAGGCCATTGTCAGATATTTTGGCCCTGGCACCCAGACAGAGGAGAGAGGTCCCATAGCAGAGTATCAGGCTTCATGTCACCCAACACTGGAACAGGCCATTGTCAGTTATTTTTAGGCCCCGGCACCCAGACAGAGGAGAGAGGTCCCATAGCAGAGAATCAGGCTTCATGTCATAGCAGAGAATCAGGCTTCATGTCATAGCAGAGAATTAGGCTTCACGTCACCCACCACTGGAACAGGCCATTGTCAGATATTTTTAGGCCCCGGCACCCAGACAGAGGAGAGAGGTCTCATAGCAGAGAATCAGGCTTCATGTCATAGCAGAGAATCATGCTTCATGTCACCCAACACTGGAACAGGCCACTGTCAGCTATCTTTAGGCCCCGGTACCCAGACAGAGGAGAGAGGTCCCATAGCAGAGAATCAGGCTTCATGTCATAGCAGAGAATCAGGCTTCATGTCACCCACCACTGGAACAGGCCATTGTCAGATATTTTTGCCCTGGCACCCAGAGGAGAGAGGTCCCATTGCAGAGAATCAGGCTTCATGTCATAGCAGAGAATCAGGCTTCACGTCACCCACCACTGGAACATGCCATTGTCAGATATTTTGGCCCTGGCACCCAGACAGAGGAGAGAGGTCCCATTGCAGAGAATCTGGCTTCATGTCATAGCAGAGAATCAGGCTTCACGTCACCCACCACTGGAACAGGCCATTGTCAGATATTTTGGCCCTGGCACCCAGACAGAGGAGAGAGGTCCCATAGCAGAGAATCAGGCCTTATGTCATAGCAGAGAATCAGGCTTCATGTCATAGCAGAGAATCAGGCTTCATGTCATAGCAGAGAATCAGGCTTCATGTCACCCAACACTGGAACAGGCCACTGTCAGATATTTTTAGGCCCGGCACCCAGACAGAGGAGAGAGGTCCCATAGCAGAGAATCAGGCTTCATGTCATAGCAGAGAATCATGCTTCATGTCACCCAACACTGGAACAGGCCACTGTCAGATATTTTTATGTCCCGGCACCCAGACAGAGGAGAGAGGTCCCATAGCAGAGAATCAGGCTTCATGTCATAGCAGAGAATCAGGCTTCATGTCACCCACCACTGGATCAGGCCATTGTCAGATATTTTGGCCCTGGCACCCAGACAGAGGAGAGAGGTCCCATTGCAGAGAATCAGGCTTCATGTCATAGCGGAGATTCAGGCTTCACGTCACCCACCACTGGAACAGGCCATTGTCAGATATTTTGGCCCTGGCACCCAGACAGAGGAGAGAGGTCCCATAGCAGAGAATCAGGCTTCATGTCATAGCAGAGAATCAGGCTTCATGTCATAGCAGAGAATCAGGCTTCATGTCATAGCAGAGAATCAGGCTTCACGTCACCCACCACTGGAACATGCCATTGTCAGATATTTTGGCCCTGGCACCCAGACAGAGGAGAGAGGTCCCATTGCAGAGAATCTGGCTTCATGTCATAGCAGAGAATCAGGCTTCATGTCACCCACCACTGGATCAGGCCATTGTCAGATATTTTGGCCCTGGCACCCAGACAGAGGAGAGAGGTCCCATTGCAGAGAATCAGGCTTCATGTCATAGCGGAGATTCAGGCTTCACGTCACCCACCACTGGAACAGGCCATTGTCAGATATTTTGGCCCTGGCACCCAGACAGAGGAGAGAGGTCCCATAGCAGAGAATCAGGCTTCATGTCATAGCAGAGAATCAGGCTTCATGTCATAGCAGAGAATCAGGCTTCATGTCATAGCAGAGAATCAGGCTTCATGTCACCCAACACTGGAACAGGCCACTGTCAGATATTTTTAGGCCCCGGCACACAGGCAGAGGAGAGAGGTCCCATAGCATAGAATCAGGCTTCATGTCATAGAAGAGAGTCAGGCTTCATGTCACCCACCACTGGAACAGGCCATTGTCAGATATTTTTAGGCCCCGGCACCCAGACAGAGGAGAGAGGTCTCATAGCAGAGAATCAGGCTTCATGTCATAGCAGAGAATCAGGCTTCATGTCACCCAACACTGGAACAGGCCACTGTCAGATATTTTTAGGCCCCGGCACCCAGACAGAGGAGAGAGGTCCCATAGCAGAGAATCAGGCTTCATGTCATAGCAGAGAATCAGGCTTCATGTCACCCACCACTGGAACAGGCCATTGTCAGATATTTTGGCCCTGGCACCCAGACAGAGGAGAGAGGTCCCATTGCAGAGAATCAGGCTTCATGTCATAGCAGAGAATCAGGCTTCACGTCACCCACCACTGGAACAGGCCATTGTCAGATATTTTGGCCCTGGCACCCAGACAGAGGAGAGAGGTCCCATAGCAGAGAATCAGGCTTCATGTCATAGCAGAGAATCAGGCTTCATGTCATAGCAGAGAATCAGGCTTCATGTCGTAGCAGAGAATCAAGCTTCACGTCACCCACCACTGGAACAGGCCATTGTCAGATATTTAGGCCCCGGCACCCAGACAGAGGAGAGAGGTCCCATAGCAGAGAATCAGGCTTCATGTCATAGCAGAGAATCAGGCTTCATGTCATAGCAGAGAATCAGGCTTCATGTCATAGCAGAGAATCAGGCTTCATGTCGTAGCAGAGAATCAAGCTTCACGTCACCCACCACTGGAACAGGCCATTGTCAGATATTTAGGCCCCGGCACCCAGACAGAGGAGAGAGGTCCCATAGCAGAGAATCAGGCTTCATGTCATAGCAGAGAATCATGCTTCATGTCACCCAACACTGGAACAGGCCACTGTCAGATATTTTTAGGCCCCGGCACCCAGACAGAGGAGAGAGGTCCCATAGCAGAGAATCAGGCTTCATGTCATAGCAGAGAATCAGGCTTCATGTCATAGCAGAGAATCAGGCTTCATGTCATAGCAGAGAATCAGGCTTCATGTCACCCAACACTGGAACAGGCCACTGTCAGATATTTTTAGGCCCCGGCACCCAGGCAGAGGAGAGAGGTCCCATAGCAGAGAATCAGGCTTCATGTCATAGAAGAGAGTCAGGCTTCATGTCACCCACCACTGGAACAGGCCATTGTCAGATATTTTTAGGCCCCGGCACCCAGACAGAGGAGAGAGGTCTCATAGCAGAGAATCAGGCATCATGTCATAGCAGAGAATCATGCTTCATGTCACCCAACACTGGAACAGGCCACTGTCAGATATTTTTAGGCCCCGGCACCCAGACAGAGGAGAGAGGTCCCATAGCAGAGAATCAGGCTTCATGTCATAGCAGAGAATAAGGCTTCATGTCACCCACCACTGGAACAGGCCATTGTCAGATATTTTGGCCCTGGCACCCAGACAGAGGAGAGAGGTCCCATTGCAGAGAATCAGGCTTCATGTCATAGCAGAGAATCAGGCTTCATGTCACCCACCACTGGAACAGGCCATTGTCAGATATTTTGGCCCTGGCACCCGGACAGAGGAGAGAGGTCCCATTGCAGAGAATCAGGCTTCATGTCATAGCAGAGAATAAGGCTTCATGTCACCCACCACTGGAACAGGCCATTGTCAGATATTTTTAGGCCCCGGCACCCAGACAGAGGAGAGAGGTCTCATAGCAGAGAATCAGGCATCATGTCATAGCAGAGAATCATGCTTCATGTCACCCAACACTGGAACAGGCCACTGTCAGATATTTTTAGGCCCCGGCACCCAGACAGAGGAGAGAGGTCCTATAGCAGAGAATCAGGCTTCATGTCATAGCAGAGAATCAGGCTTCACGTCACCCACCACTGGAACAGGCCATTGTCAGATATTTTGGCCCTGGCACCCAGACAGAGGAGAGAGGTCCCATAGCAGAGAATCAGGCCTTACGTCATAGCAGAGAATCAGGCTTCATGTCATAGCAGATAATCAGGCTTCATGTCATAGCAGAGAATCAGGCTTCATGTCACCCAACACTGGAACAGGCCACTGTCAGATATTTTTAGGCCCGGCACCCAGACAGAGGAGAGAGGTCCCATAGCAGAGAATCAGGCTTCATGTCATAGCAGAGAATCATGCTTCATGTCACCCACCACTGGAACAGGCCATTGTCAGATATTTCGGCCCTGGCACCCAGACAGAGGAGAGAGGTCCCATAGCAGAGAATCAGGCTTCATGTCATAGCAGAGAATCAGGCTTCATGTCGTAGCAGAGAATCAAGCTTCACGTCACCTACCACTGGAACAGGCCATTGTCAGATATTTAGGCCCCGGCACCCAGACAGAGGAGAGAGGTCCCATAGCAGAGAATCAGGCTTCATGTCATAGCAGAGAATCAGGCTTCATGTCACCCAACACTGGAACAGGCCACTGTCAGATATTTTTAGGCCCCGGCACCCAGACAGAGGAGAGAGGTCCTATAGCAGAGAATCAGGCTTCATGTCATAGCAGAGAATCAGGCTTCACGTCACCCACCACTGGAACAGGCCATTGTCAGATATTTTGGCCCTGGCACCCAGACAGAGGAGAGAGGTCCCATAGCAGAGAATCAGGCCTTACGTCATAGCAGAGAATCAGGCTTCATGTCATAGCAGATAATCAGGCTTCATGTCATAGCAGAGAATCAGGCTTCATGTCACCCAACACTGGAACAGGCCACTGTCAGATATTTTTAGGCCCGGCACCCAGACAGAGGAGAGAGGTCCCATAGCAGAGAATCAGGCTTCATGTCATAGCAGAGAATCATGCTTCATGTCACCCAACACTGGAACAGGCCACTGTCAGATATTTTTAGGCCCCGGCACCCAGACAGAGGAGAGAGGTCCCATAGCAGAGAATCAGGCTTCATGTCATAGCAGAGAATCAGGCTTCATGTCACCCACCACTGGATCAGGCCATTGTCAGATATTTTGGCCCTGGCACCCAGACAGAGGAGAGAGGTCCCATTGCAGAGAATCAGGCTTCATGTCATAGCGGAGATTCAGGCTTCACGTCACCCACCACTGGAACAGGCCATTGTCAGATATTTTGGCCCTGGCACCCAGACAGAGGAGAGAGGTCCCATAGCAGAGAATCAGGCTTCATGTCATAGCAGAGAATCAGGCTTCATGTCATAGCAGAGAATCAGGCTTCATGTCATAGCAGAGAATCAGGCTTCATGTCATAGCAGAGAGTCAGGCTTCATGTCACCCACCACTGGAACAGGCCATTGTCAGATATTTTTAGGCCCCGGCACCCAGACAGAGGAGAGAGGTCTCATAGCAGAGAATCAGGCTTCATGTCATAGCAGAGAATCATGCTTCATGTCACCCACCACTGGAACAGGCCATTGTCAGATATTTTTAGGCCCCGGCACCCAGACAGAGGAGAGAGGTCTCATAGCAGAGAATCAGGCTTCATGTCATAGCAGAGAATTATGCTTCATGTCACCCAACACTGGAACAGGCCACTGTCAGATATTTTTAGGCCCCGGCACCCAGACAGAGGAGAGAGGTCCCATAGCAGAGAATCAGGCTTCATGTCATAGCAGAGAATCAGGCTTCATGTCACCCACCACTGGAACAGGCCATTGTCAGATATTTTGTCCCTGGCACCCAGACAGAGGAGAGAGGTCCCATTGCAGAGAATCAGGCTTCATGTCATAGCAGAGAATCAGGCTTCACGTCACCCACCACTGGAACAGGCCATTGTCAGATATTTTGGCCCTGGCACCCAGACAGAGGAGAGAGGTCCCATAGCAGAGAATCAGGCTTCATGTCATAGCAGAGAATCAGGCTTTATGTCACCCAACACTGGAACAGGCCATTGTCAGTTATTTTTATTCCCCGGCACCCAGACAGAGGAGAGAGGTCCCATAGCAGAGAATCAGGCTTCATGTCATAGCAGAGAATCAGGCTTCATGTCATAGCAGAGAATTAGGCTTCACGTCACCCACCACTAGAACAGGCCATTGTCAGATATTTTGGCCCTGGCACCCAGACAGAGGAGAGAGGTCCCATTGCAGAGAATCAGACTTCATGTCATAGCAGAGAATCAGGCTTCAAGTTATAGCAGAGAATCAGGCTTCATGTCGTAGCAGAGAATCAAGCTTCACGTCACCCACCACTGGAACAGGCCATTGTCAGATATTTAGGCCCCAGCACCCAGACAGAGGAGAGAGGTCCCATAGCAGAGTATCAGGCTTCATGTCATAGCAGAGAATCATGCTTCATGTCACCTAACACTGGAACAGGCCACTGTCTGATACTTTTAGGCCCCGGCACCCAAACAGAAAAGAGAGGTCCCATAGCAGAGATTCAGGCTTCATGTCATAGCAGAGAATCATGCTTCATGTCACCCAACACTGGAACAGGCCACTGTCAGATATTTTTAGGCCCCGGCACCCAGACAGAGGAGAGAGGTCCCATAGCAGAGAATCAGGCTTCATGTCATAGCAGAGAATCAGGCTTCATGTCACCCAACACTGGAACAGGCCACTGTCAGATATTTTTAGGCCCCGGCACCCAGACAGAGGATAGGTTCATTCAACTTTGGGTTGCCCCGCAATATAATGGTAAAATGAAAATAAAAATAGGATTGAATGAGGAAGTGCCCTGGAGTACAATAATATATGGTTAAGGGGAGGTAGTTATAAATGTCTAATCTGCATAAGGGATGGACAAGTCCTGTGGGATCCATGCCTGGTTCATTTTTATGAACGTCAGCTTGCCCACATTGACTGTAGACAGGCGGCTGCATTTGTCTGTAATGACGCCCCCTGCCGTGCTGAATACACGTTCAGACAAAATGCTGGCCGCTGGGCAGGCCAGCACCTCCAAGGCATAAAAGGCTAGCTCTGGCCACGTGGACAATTTGGAGACCCAGAAGTTGAATGGGGCCGAACCATCATAAGTTTACGGACAGAATTAGACTTGGAAATGCATGGTAGCGTGTGAAGTTATTGTGGATGACCCTATCAGCACCTTCAATCTAATATACCCTTTTATGGATAGATTTAAAATTGGTCTGATACAGCAGAAACCACTGATTTAGGGAATTGCTAAGTTGGGAATTGTATTTCAACCCAGAACAAAAACTGTGCTTTGGCGGACACTAAATGAATAGACCAGCCACAGCAATAAACACAGATTTAGCTGAATATTAATTTTAGGCCTATTATTTAGGCGCTGGAGGACAGGTATACGTTTACGGACAGAATTAAACTTGGAAATGCACGGTAGCATGTGAAGTTATTGAGGATGACCCCATCAGCACCTTCAATCGAATATACCCTTTTATGGATCGATTTAAACTTGGCCTGATACATCAGAAACCACTGATTTAGGGAATTGCTAAGTTGGGAATTGTATTTCAACCCAGAACAAAAATATATCCTTTGCCAGACAGCAGACAGTATTACAATTGGCTAGCTACAGCTGAAACACCAGATTTAGGGTACTGCTATTTTGGCAATTGCATTTCACCCCTAAATAAAATAGCAAGCACAGCCAAGCCCCTGATGTAGGATATAGCAAAAAAAAAAAAAAAACACTATTGATGGTTAAATGGACTTGGTGGCAGCTTGTGCTGGCGCACCACAAGACACAAAATGGCCGCCGATCACCCCAGAAAAAAGTGACTGAAAAACGCTCTGGGCAGCCTAAAAACAGTAAGCAATTGAATAGCAGAAGATGAATGATTCACAGCTGTAGATCGATCACTTCATTAAGTGTTTTTGCTGAGTAAATCCCTGTCTAGTGCCTAATCTCGCCCTAACAGCAGCTGCATCCTCTCCCTACACTGATCAGAGCAGAGTGACGTGCGGCGCTACGTGACTCCAGCTTAAATAGAGGCTGGGTCACATGCTGCACTGTCCAATCACAGCCATGCCAATAGTAGGCATGGCTGTGATGGCCTCTTGGGGCAAGTAGTATGACGCTTGTTGATTGGCTGCTTTGCAGCCTTTCAAAAAGCGCCAAGAAAGCGCCGAACACTGAACCCCAACCCGGACTTTTATGAAAATGTTCGGGTTCGGGTCCGTGTCACGGACACCCCAAAATTCGGGATCGCTCATCCCTACACACGGGCAGTCAACTGCAATATATATATATAGAAAAAATAAATAAAAGCAGACTAAAAAGGGCTTTTTGGGGTGCTGTCAGGATGCTGTCCTTACAGCAGATAAGTCTTTGAGGACTGGAGTGGACACAGAACACTGGCCTAGCTAATGCTTTTCCTATTAATTCAGCAGCAGCAGCACTCTCCCTGCTCTAACTAACACTGCAGCTTTAGAATGAATCTACAAGGGCTGCCGTCCTTGCTTTTTTTTAGGAGGTGGGAGGGTCTGGGAGGGAGGGAGGGTATGCCGTGGCGAACGCGAACAAGCAGTGTTCGCCGGGAACTGTTCACCAGCAAATAGTTCGGGACATCTCTACTCTTTATTAGAAAGTAAGGTCACTTTAAATAGATTTGGTGGAGGGGGTGGGGGGGGAGCAATTTGCCTATTCTGCCTAGGGCACCAAAATTCCTTGTCCCAGCCCTGGTCTCAGCAGTCAAACCCACAGCAATCATATGCTCAGCCCTTATCCATGGCACAACCTATTCAAGTATCAGAAAGCATCTTAAATTTAGCATTTTTTGTATGTAGCATCAACATTAAATTGTAATTGTTTTTTTATATGAATACATGTACAAAATAATTCTAATATGTTATACACTTTGCATTCACTTGTGATATTGGGTAAATAATATACTTAAAAGGAGCTGCATTGCTGCCATCTGCTGGTGAAATTATTACACACTAGTAATTTGTAGAAAACCTACTTTGTCATGTTATTCATTATTGGTACATTAAAACATTTGTAATTTTTTTTGTGTTCCTACATTTTATAAAGAAAAAGAATCACATGAAAACCGCAAAATATAGCCAGTGTGTCTGAAACCACCCTTGACTAGGGATGAGCGACGGCTGGATGCCCAGGTTCGAGGGGTTCGGCCGAACTTCGTTTCAAAGTTCAATTCAGGTTACGAACTTGACCCGAACTTGACCCGAACAACGAACCCCATTGAAGTCAATGGGGACCCAAACTTTGGGGCATTAAAATGTCTGTAAAAAAGTCATAGAAAGGGCTAGAGGGCTGCAAAAGGTTCCAAAGTGGGCACAAAAGCAGTACAATTGCCCTGAAAATAAACTTAATGCAATTGACTTAAAAAGATAAAAATAAAAAATAATAATCTTGAACCAAGAGAAGAAGGTCCAAGTGGAGTAGGAAGTTGAGGAGGCTGTGGACATGGCGGTGTAGGTGGAAGAGGCAGCAGAGGCGGGCGAGGAGGCCAACACTCTTTCAGGTTTTTTTTTTTCTTCTCATGTGTCCATTAATTCTGTGTCAGGTTTCTAATGGTTGTTCGATAGCTCTTGATGTGGGCAGCTACGTAAGGATAAGATGGCCAGACAGGGGGTTGGGAAAAAGGGGTGGGGCAACTGGAATTAAACACCTCAATTTCTGCAGGGCTCAAAAAAACTGAAAGGACTAAGGAACAACTTTTGACCAATATAAGAATTCAGAGGCCCCCCCCCCCCCCCCAATAAAAAAAAAGACGACACATCCCAAGACCTGGAGGGGGAGGGGGAACTGTTTGGGTCGGTGAAAAACATTAACCTGAAAACCTCGGATGAGGGTCTCCAGACTGGAGAGAGAGGTACTAATCAGACAAAAGAGGCGGATGAATGCAATTCTAATAAAGGGGAGCAGGCGCCTAGTCTGAAAGATACATTCCAAGAAATGAAGAATTGTAGTCTGGCCAAAAAAGACCTCTCTATTCAGCCTGGAAATATTAAGGAGGTGGTTGGGCTTTTAAGAACTGATTTACAAAAATATAAAGATAGGCTGACAGAGGCAGAGAAAAGAGAATATCGGATTCAGAGATCTCTTACAAATAACGGTTAAGGAGAAAAATATCCTAAAGGAAGAGAATAGAGAACTAAAAAAACAAATTACTAGATTTAGAAAATAGGTCCAGAAGGGCCAATCTGAGATGCCTAGGGATTAGGGATGAGCGAACTCGAACTGTATAGTTCGGGTTCGTACCGAATTTTGGGGTGTCCGTGACACGGACCCGAACCCGGACATTTTCGTAAAAGTCCGGGTTCGGGTTCGGTGTTCGTCGCTTTCTTCGCGCTTTTGTGACGCTTTCTTGGCGCTTTTTGAAAGGCTGCAAAGCAGCCAATCAACAAGCGTCATACTACTTGCCCCAAGAGGCCATCACAGCCATGCCTACTATTGGCATGGCTGTGATTGGCCAGAGCACCATGTGACCCAGCCTCTATTTAAGCTGGAGTCACATAGCGCCGCCCGTCACTCTGCTCTGATTAGCGTAGGGAGAGGTTGCGGCTGCGACAGTAGGGCGAGATTAGGCAGATTAACTCCTCCAAAGGACTTGATTAACTGATCGATCTGCAGCTGTGGATCATTGAGCTGCTGATCCTCAATTGCTCACTGTTTTTAGGCTGCACAGACCGTTTGTCAGTCTCATTTTTCTGGGGTGATCGGCGGCCATTTTGTGTCTTGTGGTGCGCCAGCACAAGCTGCGACCAAGTGCATTTAACCCTCAATGGTGTGGTTGTTTTTTGGCTAAAGCCTACATCAGGGTGAAGCTGTCACACCAAGTGCATTTAACCAGCAATAGTCTGTTCATTTTTTGGCCATATACAAAATCAGGGGCAAGCTGCGCCTGTCACCAAGTGCATTTAACCCTCAATGGTGTGGTTGTTTTTTGGCTAAAGCCTACATCAGGGTGAAGCTGTCACACCAAGTGCATTTAACCAGCAATAGTCTGTTCATTTTTTGGCCATATACAAAATCAGGGGCAAGCTGCGCCTGTCACCAAGTGCATTTAACCCTCAATGGTGTGGTTGTTTTTTGGCTAAAGCCTACATCAGGGTGAAGCTGTCACACCAAGTGCATTTAACCAGCAATAGTCTGTTCATTTTTTGGCCATATACAAAATCAGGGGCAAGCTGCGCCTGTCACCAAGTGCATTTAACCCTCAATGGTGTGGTTGTTTTTTGGCTAAAGCCTACATCAGGGTGAAGCTGTCACACCAAGTGCATTTAACCAGCAATAGTCTGTTCATTTTTTGGCCATATCCCAGTCTAATTCTGTCACTAAATCCATACCGGTCACCCAGCGCCTAAATACTAGGCCTCAAATTTATATCCAGCTAAATCTGTCCCTAGTGCTGTAGCTGGGCGAGTTATTTAGTGTCCGTTCAAGCACATTTCTTGTTCTGGGTTGAAATACAATTCCCAATTTAGCAATTTCATAATTTAGTGGTTCCTGCTATATCAGAGCTATTTGAAATCTATCCCAAAAAGGGTATATAATATTGAAGGTGCACATTGGGTCATTCAGAATAACTTCACACACACCCGCTACTGTGTATTTCCAAGTCTAATTCTGTCACTAAACCCATACCTGTCACCCAGCGCCTAAATACTAGGCCTCAAATTTAAATCCCTCTAAATCTCTCGTTACCCACCGCTGTACTGTTGTTGCTGGGCAAGATATTTAGTGTCCGTCAAAGCACATTTTTTGTTCTGGGTTGAAGTACAATTCCCAATTTAGCAATTTCATAATTTAGTGGTTTCTGCTATATCAGAGCTATTTGAAATCTATCCCTAAAAGGGTATATAATATTGAAGGTGCACATAGGGTCATTCAGAATAACTTCACACACACGCTTCTGTGCATTTCCAAGTCTAATTCTGTCACTAAATCCATACCGGTGACCCAGCGCCTAAATACTAGGCCTCAAATTTAAATCCCTCTAAATCTCTCGTTACCCACCACTGTACTGTTGTTGCTGGGCAAGATATTTAGTGTCCGTCAAAGCACATTTTTTGTTCTGGGTTGAAGTACAATTCCCAATTTAGCAATTTCATAAATTAGTGGTTTCTGCTATATCAGAGCTATTTGAAATCTATCCCTAAAAGGGTATATAATATTGAAGGTGCACATAGGGTCATTCAGAATAACTTCACACACACGCTTCTGTGCATTTCCAAGTCTAATTCTGTCACTAAATCCATACCGGTGACCCAGCGCCTAAATACTAGGCCTCAAATTTAAATCCCTCTAAATCTCTCGTTACCCACCACTGTACTGTTGTTGCTGGGCAAGATATTTAGTGTCCGTCAAAGCACATTTTTTGTTCTGGGTTGAAGTACAATTCCCAATTTAGCAATTTCATAATTTAGTGGTTTCTGCTATATCAGAGCTATTTGAAATCTATCCCTAAAAGGGTATATAATATTGAAGGTGCACATAGGGTCATTCAGAATAACTTCACACACACGCTTCTGTGCATTTCCAAGTCTAATTCTGTCACTAAATCCATACCGGTGACCCAGCGCCTAAATACTAGGCCTCAAATTTAAATCCCTCTAAATCTCTCGTTACCCACCGCTGTACTGTTGTTGCTGGGCAAGATATTTAGTGTCCGTCAAAGCACATTTTTTGTTCTGGGTTGAAGTACAATTCCCAATTTAGCAATTTCATAATTTAGTGGTTTCTGCTATATCAGAGCTATTTGAAATCTATCCCTAAAAGGGTATATAATATTGAAGGTGCACATAGGGTCATTCAGAATAACTTCACACACACGCTTCTGTGCATTTCCAAGTCTAATTCTGTCACTAAATCCATACCGGTGACCCAGCGCCTAAATACTAGGCCTCAAATTTAAATCCCTCTAAATCTCTCGTTACCCACCGCTGTACTGTTGTTGCTGGGCAAGATATTTAGTGTCCGTCAAAGCACATTTTTTGTTCTGGGTTGAAGTACAATTCCCAATTTAGCAATTTCATAATTTAGTGGTTCCTGCTATATCAGAGCTATTTGAAATCTATCCCAAAAAGGGTATATAATATTGAAGGTGCACATTGGGTCATTCAGAATAACTTCACACACACCCGCTACTGTGTATTTCCAAGTCTAATTCTGTCACTAAACCCATACCTGTCACCCAGCGCCTAAATACTAGGCCTCAAATTTAAATCCCTCTAAATCTCTCGTTACCCACCGCTGTACTGTTGTTGCTGGGCAAGATATTTAGTGTCCGTCAAAGCACATTTTTTGTTCTGGGTTGAAGTACAATTCCCAATTTAGCAATTTCATAATTTAGTGGTTTCTGCTATATCAGAGCTATTTGAAATCTATCCCTAAAAGGGTATATAATATTGAAGGTGCACATAGGGTCATTCAGAATAACTTCACACACACGCTTCTGTGCATTTCCAAGTCTAATTCTGTCACTAAATCCATACCGGTGACCCAGCGCCTAAATACTAGGCCTCAAATTTAAATCCCTCTAAATCTCTCGTTACCCACCGCTGTACTGTTGTTGCTGGGCAAGATATTTAGTGTCCGTCAAAGCACATTTTTTGTTCTGGGTTGAAGTACAATTCCCAATTTAGCAATTTCATAATTTAGTGGTTTCTGCTATATCAGAGCTATTTGAAATCTATCCCTAAAAGGGTATATAATATTGAAGGTGCACATAGGGTCATTCAGAATAACTTCACACACACGCTTCTGTGCATTTCCAAGTCTAATTCTGTCACTAAATCCATACCGGTGACCCAGCGCCTAAATACTAGGCCTCAAATTTAAATCCCTCTAAATCTCTCGTTACCCACCACTGTACTGTTGTTGCTGGGCAAGATATTTAGTGTCCGTCAAAGCACATTTTTTGTTCTGGGTTGAAGTACAATTCCCAATTTAGCAATTTCATAATTTAGTGGTTCCTGCTATATCAGAGCTATTTGAAATCTATCCCAAAAAGGGTATATAATATTGAAGGTGCACATTGGGTCATTCAGAATAACTTCACACACACCCGCTACTGTGTATTTCCAAGTCTAATTCTGTCACTAAACCCATACCTGTCACCCAGCGCCTAAATACTAGGCCTCAAATTTAAATCCCTCTAAATCTCTCGTTACCGCTGTACTGTTGTAGCTGGGAAAGTTATTTAGTGCCCGTCAAAGCACATTTTTTGTTCTGGGTTGAAGTACAATTCCCAATTTAGCAATTTCATAATTTAGTGGTTCCTGCTATATCAGAGCTATTTGAAATCTATCCCAAAAAGGGTATATAATATTCAAGGTGCACATTGGGTCATTCAGAATAACTTCACACACACGCTTCTGTGCATTTCCAAGTCTAATTCTGTCACTAAATCCATACCGGTCACCCAGCGCCTAAATACTAGGCCTCAAATTTATATCCCGCTGAATTTGAATACAATACATTGGGCCAAATAATATATTTGTTGTTGTGGTGAACCATAACAATGAGAAAAACATCTAGTAAGGGACGCGGACGTGGACATGGTCGTGGTGGTGTTAGTGGACCCTCTGGTGCTGGGAGAGGACGTGGCCGTTCTGCCACATCCACACGTCCTAGTGTACCAACTACCTCAGGTCCCAGTAGCCGCCAGAATTTACAGCGATATATGGTGGGGCCCAATGCCGTTCTAAGGATGGTAAGGCCTGAGCAGGTACAGGCATTAGTCAATTGGGTGGCCGACAGTGGATCCAGCACGTTCACATTATCTCCCACCCAGTCTTCTGCAGAAAGCGCACAGATGGCGCCTGAAAACCAACCCCATCAGTCTGTCACATCACCCCCATGCATACCAGGGAAACTGTCTCAGCCTCAAGTTATGCAGCAGTCTCTTATGCTGTTTGAAGACTCCGCTGGCAGGGTTTCCCAAGGGCATCCACCTAGCCCTTCCCCAGCGGTGAAAGACATAGAATGCACTGACGCACAACCACTTATGTTTCCTGATGATGAGGACATGGGAATACCACCTCAGCATGTCTCTGATGATGACGAAACACAGGTGCCAACTGCTGCGTCTTTCTGCAGTGTGCAGACTGAACAGGAGGTCAGGGATCAAGACTGGGTGGAAGACGATGCAGGGGACGATGAGGTCCTAGACCCCACATGGAATGAAGGTCGTGCCACTGACTTTCACAGTTCGGAGGAAGAGGCAGTGGTGAGACCGAGCCAACAGCGTAGCAAAAGAGGGAGCAGTGGGCAAAAGCAGAACACCCGCCGCCAAGAGACTCCGCCTGCTACTGACCGCCGCCATCTGGGACCGAGCACCCCAAAGGCAGCTTCAAGGAGTTCCCTGGCATGGCACTTCTTCAAACAATGTGCTGACGACAAGACCCGAGTGGTTTGCACGCTGTGCCATCAGAGCCTGAAGCGAGGCATTAACGTTCTGAACCTGAGCACAACCTGCATGACCAGGCACCTGCATGCAAAGCATGAACTGCAGTGGAGTAAACACCTTAAAACCAAGGAAGTCACTCAGGCTCCCCCTGCTACCTCTTCTGCTGCTGCCGCCTCGGCCTATTCTGCTGCTGCCGCCTCGGCCTCTTCCTCCGCCTCTGGAGGAACGTTGGCACCTGCCGCCCAGCAAACAGGGGATGTACCACCAACACCACCACCACCACCTCCGTCACCAAGCGTCTCAACCATGTCACACGCCAGCGTTCAGCTCTCCATCTCACAAACATTTGATAGAAAGCGTAAATTCCCACCTAGCCACCCTCGATCCCTGGCCCTGAATGCCAGCATTTCTAAACTACTGGCCTATGAAATGCTGTCATTTAGGCTGGTGGACACAGACAGCTTCAAACAGCTCATGTCGCTTGCTGTCCCACAGTATGTTGTTCCCAGCCGGCACTACTTCTCCAAGAGAGCCGTGCCTTCCCTGCACAACCAAGTATCCGATAAAATCAAGTGTGCACTGCGCAACGCCATCTGTAGCAAGGTCCACCTAACCACAGATACGTGGACCAGTAAGCACGGCCAGGGACGCTATATCTCCCTAACTGCACACTGGGTAAATGTAGTGGCAGCTGGGCCCCAGGCGGAGAGCTGTTTGGCGCACGTCCTGCCGCCGCCAAGGATCGCAGGGCAACATTCTTTGCCTCCTGTTGCCACCTCCTCCTTCTCGGCTTCCTCCTCCTCTTCTTCCACCTGCTCATCCAGTCAGCCACACACCTTCACCACCAACTTCAGCACAGCCCGGGGTAAACGTCAGCAGGCCATTCTGAAACTCATATGTTTGGGGGACAGGCCCCACACCGCACAGGAGTTGTGGCGGGGTATTGAACAACAGACCGACGAGTGGTTGCTGCCGGTGAGCCTCAAGCCCGGCCTGGTGGTGTGTGATAATGGGCGAAATCTCGTTGCAGCTCTGGGA
Organism: Bufo gargarizans; assembly: GCF_014858855.1. Taxonomy (NCBI): domain Eukaryota; kingdom Metazoa; phylum Chordata; class Amphibia; order Anura; family Bufonidae; genus Bufo; species Bufo gargarizans. Next base: position 324,945,645 of record NC_058081.1, read on the forward strand.
CTAGCCAATTTGACGCACATCCCTTGCTTGGCGCATGTGCTGAATTTGGTGGTGCAGAAGTTCATTCACAACTACCCCGACATGTCAGAGCTGCTGCATAAAGTGCGGGCCGTCTGTTCGCGCTTCCGGCGTTCACATCCTGCCGCTGCTCACCTGTCTGCGCTACAGCGTAACTTCGGCCTTCCCGCTCACCGCCTCATATGCGACGTGCCCACCAGGTGGAACTCCACCTTGCACATGCTGGACAGACTGTGCGAGCAGCAGCAGGCCATAGTGGAGTTTCAGCTGCAGCACGCACGGGTCAGTCGCACTACAGAACAGCACCACTTCACCACCAATGACTGGGCCTCCATGCGAGACCTGTGTGCCCTGTTGCGCTGTTTCGAGTACTCCACCAACATGGCCAGTGGCGATGACACCGTTATCAGCGTTACAATACCACTTCTATGTCTCCTTGAGAAAACACTTAGGGCGATGATGGAACAGGAGGTGGCCCAGGAGGAGGAGGAGGAGGATGAGGAAGAGGGGTCATTTTTAGCACTTTCAGGCCAGTCTCTTCGAAGTGACTCAGAGGGAGGTTTTTTGCAACAGCAGAGGCCAGGTACAAATGTGGCCAGCCAGGGCCCACTACTGGAGGACGAGGAGGACGAGGATGAGGAGGAGGTGGAGGAGGATGAGGATGAAGCATGGTCACAGCGGGGTGGCACCCAACGCAGCTCGGGTCCATCACTGGTGCGTGGCTGGGGGGAAAGGCAGGACGATGACGATACGCCTCCCACAGAGGACAGCTTGTCCTTACCCCTGGGCAGCCTGGCACACATGAGCGACTACATGCTGCAGTGCCTGCGCAACGACAGCAGAGTTGCCCACATTTTAACCTGTGCGGACTACTGGGTTGCCACCCTGCTGGATCCACGCTACAAAGACAATGTGCCCACCTTACTTCCTGCACTGGAGCGTGATAGGAAGATGCGCGAGTACAAGCGCACGTTGGTAGACGCGCTACTGAGAGCATTCCCAAATGTCACAGGGGAACAAGTGGAAGCCCAAGGCCAAGGCAGAGGAGGAGCAAGAGGTCGCCAAGGCAGCTGTGTCACGGCCAGCTCCTCTGAGGGCAGGGTTAGCATGGCAGAGATGTGGAAAACTTTTGTCAACACGCCACAGCTAACTGCACCACCACCTGATACGCAACGTGTTAGCAGGAGGCAACATTTCACTAACATGGTGGAACAGTACGTGTGCACACCCCTCCACGTACTGACTGATGGTTCGGCCCCATTCAACTTCTGGGTCTCTAAATTGTCCACGTGGCCAGAGCTAGCCTTTTATGCCTTGGAGGTGCTGGCCTGCCCGGCAGCCAGCGTTTTGTCTGAACGTGTATTCAGCACGGCAGGGGGCGTCATTACAGACAAACGCAGCCGCCTGTCTACAGCCAATGTGGACAAGCTGACGTTCATAAAAATGAACCAGGCATGGATCCCACAGGACCTGTCCGTCCCTTGTCCAGATTAGACATTAACTACCTCCCCATAACCATATATTATTGGACTCCAGGGCACTTCCTCATTCAATCCTATTTTTATTTTCATTTTACCATTATATTGCGATGCTACCCAAAGTTGAATGAACCTCTCCTCTGCCTGTGTGCTAGGCCTAAATATATGCCAATGGACTGTTGCAGTGGTGGCTGACATGAAGCCTGATTCTCTGCTATGACATGCAGACTAATTCTCTGCTGACATGAAGCCAGATTGTCTGTTACGGGACCTCTCTCCTCTGCCTGGGTGCTGGGCCTAAATTTATGACAGTGGACTGTTGCAGTGGTGGCTGACGTGAAGCCTGATTCTCTGCTATGACATGCAGACTGATTCTCTGCTGACATGAAGCCAGATCGTCTGTTACGGGACCTCTCTGCTCTGCCTGTGTGCTAGGCCTAAATATATGCCAATGGACTGTTGCAGTGGTGGGTGACGTGAAGCCTCATTCTCTGCTATGACATGCAGACTGATTCTCTGCTGACATGAAGCCAGATTGTCTGTTACGGGACCTCTCTGCTCTGCCTGTGTGCTAGGCCTAAATATATGCCAATGGACTGTTGCAGTGGTGGGTGACGTGAAGCCTCATTCTCTGCTATGACATGCAGACTGATTCTCTGCTGTCATGAAGCCAGATTGTCTGTTACGGGACCTCTCTGCTCTGCCTGTGTGCTAGGCCTAAATATATGCCAATGGACTGTTGCAGTGGTGGGTGACGTGAAGCCTCATTCTCTGCTATGACATGCAGACTGATTCTCTGCTGACATGAAGCCAGATTGTCTGTTACGGGACCTCTCTGCTCTGCCTGTGTGCTAGGCCTAAATATATGCCAATGGACTGTTGCAGTGGTGGGTGACGTGAAGCCTCATTCTCTGCTATGACATGCAGACTGATTCTCTGCTGTCATGAAGCCAGATTGTCTGTTACGGGACCTCTCTGCTCTGCCTGTGTGCTAGGCCTAAATATATGCCAATGGACTGTTGCAGTGGTGGGTGACGTGAAGCCTCATTCTCTGCTATGACATGCAGACTAATTCTCTGCTGACATGAAGACAGATTCTCTGTTACGGGACCTCTCTCCTCTGCCTGTGTGTGTGCTGGGCCTAAATATATGCCAATGGACTGTTGCAGTGGTGGCTGACGTGAAGCCTCATTCTCTGCTATGACATGCAGACTGATTCTCTGCTGACATGAAGCCAGATTCTCTGTTACGGGACCTCTCTCCTCTGCCTGTGTGTGTGCTGGGCCTAAATATATGCCAATGGACTGTTGCAGTGGTGGCTGACGTGAAGCCTCATTCTCTGCTATGACATGCAGACTGATTCTCTGCTGACATGAAGCCAGATTCTCTGTTACGGGACCTCTCTCCTCTGCCTGTGTGTGTGCTGGGCCTAAATATATGCCAATGGACTGTTGCAGTGGTGGCTGACGTGAAGCCTCATTCTCTGCTATGACATGCAGACTGATTCTCTGCTGACATGAAGCCAGATTCTCTGTTACGGGACCTCTCTCCTCTGCCTGTGTGCTAGGCCTAAATATATGCCAATGGACTGTTGCAGTGGTGGCTGACGTGAAGCCTCATTCTCTGCTATGACATGCAGACTAATTCTCTGCTGACATGAAGACAGATTCTCTGTTACGGGACCTCTCTCCTCTGCCTGGGTGCCGGGGCCTAAATATCTGAGAATGGACTGTTCCAGTGGTGGGTGACGGGAAGCCAGATTCTCTGCTATGGAACCTCTCTCCAATTGATTTTGGTTAATTTTTATTTATTTAATTTTTATTTTAATTAATTTCCCTATCCACATTTGTTTGCAGGGGATTTACCTACATGTTGCTGCCTTTTGCAGCCCTCTAGCCCTTTCCTGGGCTGTTTTACAGCCGTTTTAGTGCCGAAAAGTTCGGGTCCCCATTGACTTCAATGGGGTTCGGGTTCGGGACGAAGTTCGGATCGGGTTCGGATCCCGAACCCGAACATTTCCGGGATGTTCGGCCGAACTTCTCGAACCCGAACATCCAGGTGTTCGCTCAACTCTACTAGGGATCCCAGAGGGGGTAGATGGACGAGATCTTCGCGATTATATACAAACTTGGCTGAGGGAACAACTGGGCCAAGATATTTCAGACCACAAAAATTTTGTGTAAAGGGCCTATAGAATGCCGGCAAAACTACCCCCTCCCGGAACAAGATCGAGATCAATAATCATCAATTTATTATCAGTAAGGGACAAGGAGGAGGTAGCACGTAGGTCCAGGAAGAAAGAGAGTCTGGAATGTGAGGGTGCAGCAGTGATGCTATTTCCTGACTACGCTAAGGAAGCGGTGAGGGAAAGGAGTCAGTTCATTGATATAAAAAAAAGGTGTGCTTACATAACTTAAAGTATTCAATGATGTTTCCAGCTAGGCTACTGGTCGAATGGGAAAATAGAACCTGTTTTTTTTTATACCGCAGAGGCGGTGGGTGAATGGAATAGAGAAAAAATAAAAAGCTGAGGTGAAAAATGAGCTGGGGAGGGGTTGGGAGGGAGTAATGCTAAGGAAGAGAACAAGGGCTAGATGCCATTCTGGGTCATTCCGCAAGGGTGGGACAGGGGTTGGTTTGCTATCTGCTTGTGTTTTCTTTTTTTTCCTCCCTTCTCTCGCCCTGGTGTGTTACCTCCCCCTCTCCCCCTCTCCCCCTCTCCCCCTTATCAGACTATACAAATCGGGTAAAAGATAGTCATTATTAACTATCCTTTATGAGAATAATCTCATGGAATATTAGGGGCTTGAGTAGAGGCGTAAAGAGAGTTGCTATGTTTGATGCAATCCAAAGGGCACTACCGGCTATAATTTGTTTACAAGAAACACATCTGACAGATGAGACAAATGGCTGGGTAACTAGACCATGGATCCAGTATGCCTTCCATTCAGTTTATTCATCATATGCGAGAGGGGTGAGCATATTAATACATTGTGACATAGATATAAAAGTGATTAAAACTGTGATAGATACACAAGGTTGTTAAGTTTTTATGGACTGCATACTGGAAGAAAAAGCATGGCTGATAGCAAATGTCTGTATACTGTCACCTTTCAAAACAGTTGTTCTGCTAAAAATCCATGATCTTGCGATCAATGCGGGGGATAAACCACTTTTGGTAATGGGAGAGTTTAATAATATAATGTATGGTACTATAGATAGATGTAGAATAGGTAATACACAGGGAAATGGTACGGACGCTAAGTTAAAAACAATCACAGAAGAGTTGGGTTGGACTGATATTTGGAGGGTAATGCACCCGAAGTTACAGAAATACTCATGTTTTTCAAAAACACATAGGAGCCTATCACGGATTGATTTAGTTTTCACTACCAATAAAGGTACACTGGATATTGAGCGAGTTAGGTACGGCCAACGCGGGATCTCGGATCACAACCCCATAAATATAAACATAAAAAGGGAGGCAAAAAAAATAAAGGGGCAGGAATATAAATGTAGGGTTGATAAATATAATGGGCATACACGATAGGTTTTGGAAGAGATTAGGGAATATTTCGATATAAATGAGGGTTCAGCGGCAAAAAGCACGGTCTGGGAGGCTGCAAAGGCCTTTATTAGAGGGATTCTCACAAAATTCACGTTATCATATAATAAAAGCCTAAGGAAGAAATTATTGGCATTAGAACAAGAGGCGGAAAGGCATGAAAAAAATTATGTTGAAAATCCACTAGAATCAAATTACAAAGAATGGATGGTTAGAATCATTAAAATGGAAGATTAAATGTTTCTGCAGGCTGAACAACAAAAAGAAAATTATGTGAGGGATAATTACATCTATGCACATATACTGGGTAAAAAGTTAGCGGCCCTGGTGGCAGCACAGACAAAAAAATATATATATATATTCATTGCTTAGTAGACAAATTAGGACATAAAACTACTGAACAAATGGCCAAAATAGAACTACTTAAGGATATTTTGAGGATATATATAGTAGTAAAACAAAGGAAAATATGGTGAAAATCCAACATTTTTGGGATAAAATTACTATTACTATAACTCCAGACCAAAGGGAAAGTTTGGAAACCCCAATAGACCCCGAAGAAGTGTATAAAATACTATCAAAGATAACCAAGAATAAGACGCCAGGCATAGATGGTATAATGTTTGAAGTGTATGCCCAATACAGAGAAATAATGATTCCGAAACTACTAAATATGTGGACAGCATCGAGAGAGTCAGGTAAATTGCCGGACTCCTTGAGGGAAGCCTTAATCACACTCATCTTAAAGCCCGGAAAAGATCCAATGTTACCAGATTCATATCGCCTTATCTCACTGATCAATACAGATAATAAAATACTGGCAAAGATTCAGGCAGCTAGGCTTGGGAGGGTAATGTCAGGGCTTGTGCATGAGGACCAGGCGGGATTCATGTCGGGCAAAACTACAACTGAAAATATTATGAGGTATTTTGTGAATACCCAAGTGGAGCCCACAAATAGTGGTGAGAGAATGATCCTAACTATAGACGCCTCAGAAGCTTTCAATATGGCCCTTTTTAATGGCAACCCTGAATAAAATGGGATTTGGTGATATATTTGTCTCTTGGGTTAAGCTATTATATACTGATAGATCGTCGAGGGTGATTCTGAATGGAGAACATTCTGAAGGCATACCTATTGGCAGGGGGGTTAGACAGGGCTGCCCCCTCTCCCCCCTGCTATTTGCTATAGCTATGGAACCCTTGGCGGATTTGATCAGGCAAGATAAAGATATTGAAGGCTTTAGGTATGGACTTCACGAAGAAAAAATTGCCCTATATGCAGATCACATTATGCTGTTTGTGGGCTCCCATGGATCACTTACTAGGATTTTTTAGATATTTGATGAGTACAGCAAATATGGTGGACTCAATATAAACTCGTCTGCATCCCGATTGATCCCCTGAATAGTTTAATACCGGGCCAATTGGAAATCAAAGAATAGAAAAACCCGTAAAATACCTAGGAATTTAAATAACGCCTAACCCTAAAGACTATGTCCAGTTAAATGTACAAGAAAAATACAAGAAATTAGGAAGAAAGTAGAAGTATGGAAAAAACTATATGTCTCAATGGCAAGTCGTATTTCACTAGTGAAAATGTGTATTCTACCCTCCATGAATTATATGTTATGGAATGCACCGGTAATTATTCCTTAAAAAGGTTTTTAAAAAAATAGCTTCCTTACTGCCGGATTTTATATGGCGAGGTAAAAAACGCGAATAAGAGCACAAATATTGCAGATTTGGGAGAAGGAGGGTGGATTATCGGCTTCTGATGTGGAACTATACTTCCTTTCTGGCCACATTAGAAATATGATAATATGGAGCAATTCACAAAGATATAAGAACATGATAGCAGGTGTTAATAAAAAACGGGATAAATGTAGTATTTTTCAAGTGGTGGAAGCTGACATTCTGTCACAACAGCAAATTAGTAAAATACTGCTATTTGGGCTGTGGACTAAAATCTATAAAGAAGCAAGAGAACTGTGGCCCCAGACTAGATTACACACAGACACCTTACTGTGGGATAACATACATCTTATAGAATTGAAGTCAATCAAACAGAAAATCTGGTGGAAATACAGAATTTTCTGATTGGGACAGGTATGGAAGGAGGGAGATATAGTCATATACTCAGATCATAAAAATGAAGGGGGTTTGGGAATAAAGACTTGAGTCTCTTCTACTTACAACTGAAACAATCTCTACGAGCGTCGTTAGGTAGGGGAACCCAAATTGATACCCCCCACGCCCCCTAGCCAATATTTCTAAACTAACAGCAGGAAAGAAATTGGTGTCCAAGATATATGAAAGTTTGTTATATCAAAAGTTAAAAAAAAAGTGCAGCTAATTGCCTAATGCATAAATGGCAGGATGTCTTGGAGCCTCAATGGGAGGAATTCTGGGAGAAGATGATAAGGGCCAAAAATGGGGTCTCAAATAATTTCTCCCGTAGGATAACTTAATTTAATATAATATATCAGCTATACTACTCCCCTAAAAGGTTGATGAAATATTATAAAACCAAGGAGCTTTTTTAGCTGTAAAAAATGCGGGCAGCTAGGGGTGGATGATGTGCTTATACTATGGACATGCACGAAGTTCAAAGAATTTTGGTGGAAGGTGCATGAAAGAATACAAGAATATCACGGGTTTAGAGTCTCTTGGGAGTTTGAAGCATGTATTTTGGGGAGGATGGATGAGATAGAGTCTGCTAAGTATCGAAAGATAGCATACAAACTTTTATTTCAAGCCAGGAGGTGCATTGTAGCACATTGGGGAGTGCGGTCCCTGAGGTTAGAGAGTGGGAGAACCAGGCTAGAGTCTCGCTTGCCAGAGAGAAATTCCATCTGGTATCTAGGGAAAAAAAGGTTAGTTTTGATGGTCTCTGGCAGAAATGAGGGGTTGGGGGGGGCGAAGGTGGGGATGAGGGAGAGAACTTTTTTTTTTTGAGGGAACAAGCAGCGGGGAGGGGTGGGAGTATATATTTATGTATAATTGTGGATATGCTGTTACATAATGTAAAGCAAATTAGATTGTCTGATGAATACTGTACTATACCTGTGAAAAACAATAAAGATTAAATATTAAAAAAAAAGACTGCTAAGGGCCACGGCGTGACAGTTTGGTGTTTGTATGTCCTGGGTTAAAACTGGGTAAAAAATGCTTCGTTTTAGATGTCACACATCCTCTATCTGGGGAATATTTATTAAAATAATTTTTCTCCTACTGTAAGATAGATGCCAAAGGTGTGTTCTAAATTTTAAAAAATTGCCATAGTATCACACACACACTCCACGGAAGAATTTCCTCTCCTACAACAGTTAAAACGGATGAAGGGGGTGTTCCTAATTTTTTTTAATAATTAATGTATGTCACACACACACTCCACAGAAGAAATTCCTCTCCTACAACTGTTAAGCTGGATGAAGGGGTTGTTCCTAATAAAAAAAAATAATAATCATGACTTTCACAAACATGCTAAACAGAAGAATTTGCTCTCCTGCCACAGTTAAGATGGATGAAGGGGGGTGTTCCTAATTTAAAAAAAATATTCAGGACTTTTACAGACACTCTACACAGAAGAATTTCCTCTCCCACATAAATTGGATGGATTCAAAATGGGTCTTCAAATTACAATTCAATTTTTTTTTTGGGGGGTGGGGGTCGACCACCAAACATTGGGAGATGGCAAAGAGAACGCACAAACTGCGCTGGAGTTCAACAATAGTAATGAGCAGCAGGGGCAATATTCGAATTTGCGATATTTCGCAAATATTTTGTAGAATATTCGTAATATATTCGTGAATTTGAAAATTCAAGATTATATTCTTGATTGTCGGCAATGTATTATTCGCGTAATGGGTGCGAAATACCGGCGTGGGTCACTTATGCTAAATTTTTCAAGCTGGTATAAGTTTCCTGAGACTGGAGAAAATGGTTGACACGGCAGAACATTAGAATAGCTTTATATGCAGATAGAGTGCTCCAATATATTTGCACTTGCCAATTTTCGGCAATTAATGATGCACATGTTTTTTCGCAATACGTGCAACTTGTATAGTAAGGGGCAGGCAACTTTTCTATTGGCTGATAGGGATGTTGCTAAGCTGTGACAGAGCCTTCTCTTTGGCCCACAAGCTAGAAGAAGGGAGGGATGATCACCTGATGTGTACTGTGTTAAAAAAATATATATATATTCATCATCATGAATATATGGCACTATATTCTAAATATTTGCAAATTCTCGAAGTGCCAATATTCGCAATAAAAATTGGCTTTTCGAATATTCGTGCTCAATACGTTGGCTGTGGACAGGCGAATACGCTTGTCCGTGATCATCCCCCCCCTGCTGTGCTAAACACACATTAGGACAATACATCTTAGGGCAGACAGCACCTCCAAGGCATAAAGGGCAAGCTCAAACCATGTGCCCAATTTGGAGACCTAGAAGTTAAATGGGGCAGACCCATCAGTCAGTGCGTGCAGATTTGTGGACATGTACTGTTCTACCATGTTGCTGAAATGCTGCCGCCTGCTAAGACAGTCCATATCAAATGGTGGTGCTGTATATTGTGGCATGCAGACAAAGCTTTTCCACATTTCGGCCATGCTAACCCTCCCTTGTGAGGTGCTGACGGTGCCCCTGCGTTGGCGACTTCTTTCTCCACCATCTCTGCCTCCTGTTTCCACTCTTCCCTCGCAGTCAGGTGGTAACGCCATCAGTAGCTCCTCTACCAGTGTTCGCTTCTACTCGTGCATCTTACGTTCACGCTCCAGTGATGGAAGTAAGGACGGCACGTTGTCCTTGTAGCAGGGATTCAGCAGGGTGGCCACCCAGTAATCAGCACCAGTTAGAATGTGGACAACTCGGCGGCTGTACACAGGCACTACAGCATGTAGTCAGGCTGCCCAGAGGCAATGAAAAGCTGTCCTTGGTAGGAGGTGTATGATCTGTGTCCTCTGTATCCCCCCAGCCACACACCAGTGATGCCCCTGAGCTGATGTGGATGCCACCCTGCTGTGAACAGGGATCCTTCTCATTATCCTCATCTTCCAAAACTGTGCTCTGGCTGGATAGTTTGGTACTTTGCTGCTGTTTGGTGCAGGAACCCACCCTCTGAGCCACCTGTGGACAACTGGCCTGATAACCGTGGGAATGATCCTTGTTTCTCTTCCTCCTGTGCCACATCCTCATCCATCAGCACCTGAATAATTTTTTCAAGGAGATATAAAAGTGGGATAGTAAGGCCGATTACAGCATCATCACCGCTGGCCATGTTGGTTGGGTACTCGAAGCAGTGCAACACGGCACACTAGTCCCGCATGGTGGCCCACTCGTTGGTAGTAAAATGTTACTGTTCCGCAGAGCAACTTACCAATGTGGACTGCAGCTCAAACTCCACTATTGCCTGCTGCTGTCTCTTCAGCATGTGCAAGGTGGAGTTCCACCTTGTGGGTACGTTGCATATAAGGCGGTGAGCGGGAAGGCAGTTACGCTACAGTGCAGACAGACAAGCATCAACAGGGTGAAAACGTCAAAAGCGTGCACTTTCTGCAGCAGCTCTGACATATCGGGGTAACTTTTGAAGAACCTCTGCACCACCAAGTTCAGCACATGTGCCAGGCAAGGGATGTGCATCAAACTGGCTAGCTCCAGAGCTGCTACGAGATTTCTCCCGTTGTCGCACACCACCAGGCTGGGCTTGAGGCTCAACAGCACCAACCACTCATCAATCTGTTCTTCCATGCCTCCTGCATGGTGTGGGGCCTTTACCCCGAACATATGAATTTCAGAACAGCCTGCTGTCGTTTCCCCCTAGCCTTGCTGAAGTAGGTGATGAAAGTATTGCGCTGACGTGATAAGGGTGCGGTAGAGAAGGAACTGGAGGAGGAAGCGGAGTAGGAGGAGGAGGTAACAGGAGGCACCAAGAAATATCCAGCAATCCTCAGTGGCGGTAGGACATGCGCCAAAATGCTGTCCGCCTCAGGCAGGGACATTAGGGAGATATAACGTCCCTGCCTTGTATTCAGCAATTTTTATCGATTTTATTATCCATTCTATTGTGCTATTTTATTCTATTGTAGTTGTCCTCGATTTTTATGCTCTAACCGATATTTTATTGTTTTTGGTCTACCCCTCAATTGGGTAGTGCTAGGTTTATCTTATAAATAAATTCAGTATTGGTTGAGATATCTGAGAGTGCCCAGTTCCTTCTGTTCTTATTTTTTTCCACCACTTTTTCATGCAGGCCTGAAACTGCAGAAAGCTCCAGCAGTTGACACCTGTGCTTCGTCATCAGAGACGTGCTGCAGTTGTTCTCTCATGTCCTAATCCTCAAACATAAGTGGTTAGGCATCAGTGCACTCAATCTCTGTCACTTCTGGGGCAGAGATATAAGGATGGCTTGCGAAAACCCCGCCAGCAGAGTCTTTAAAAAGCATAAGTGACTGCAGCATGACTTGGGGCTCAGACTGCTTGGCTGATGTGCAAATGGTTGAGGTGGAAGATGCGCTTTCAGCAGTGGAATGGGTGGAAGACAATGTGAAGGAACTGGAGACACTCTCAACCATTTAATCTACTTGTTCTGTCCTTACTATTCTTAGAGCAGTATTCTGGCCTACAAAATGTCACATAGCGTCCTGTCACCTGCGTGCACCAGAGGAAGGTGTTTCACTTGGGTGTGTAGCTGGCACAAATTGACAACATCCTCACCCTACAGCAGGAGCTCCATCACCACCAACACCAGCAACACCACGGCCCTAGTTGATACTCTCCTCATTTTGTCACAATCACACACAAAATTGCCTGACAGATGAACAATTGTATACCTGTTTCACGGACGCAAAAGAGGTGTTTGGGGAAAAATATAGGTAGGACACAGTGACCCAATTGACAGGCTGAATAACTAATATATATATATCCCTGTGACGGTGGCAAGTACAGTATTTTTTCAACCCAAAATATAGGTAGGTCACACTGACTCAATTAACCGGCTGAATAACTATTATATATTCCCTTTGACAGTGGCAAATACAGTGTATTTTAAACAACAAAAAAAGGCACGTCACACCGACCCAATTAACAGGCTAAATAACTATTATATATCCCTGTATCCCTGTGACGGTGGCAAGTACAGTGTTTTTTCAACCCAAAATATAGGTAGGTCACACTGACCCAATTAACCGGTGGAATAACTATTATATATTCGTTTTGATAGTGGTAAATACAGTGTATTTTAAACAAACAAAAAAAAAGGTACGTCACACCAACCCAATAACAGGCTAAATAACTATTATATATCTCTGTGACGGTGGCAAGTACAGTGTTTTTTCAACCCAGTTCGGCTCAAGCATCTCGATGCTCAGGACATGACAGTATTCGGACGAGTACCGCATGTGCTCGAGCGCAATGCTGGAGTCTCCGCCCCGCACGTTTGTTGGCTGCTATGGAGCCATTAAACGTGCAGTTAAGTACTGCCCTTCAATGTAATGCCGTAGCCATGTTGGTTACTGGCATTACAGTTATTGGCTGGCCAGAACACCATGCTATATAGTACCCAATGACACGTGTTCAGCTCAGAGTTAGTCAGGGAGCAGGGAGAGCTGTGCTGAAGAAGTCCCGCATGGTGTAGGGAGTGAATTTTTCTTGAATGTGAAAAACATAAGCTAAATTACTTAAACTTTATAGACCCAAAAATCCTTTTAAGGACTATTGTTGTGTGTGACAGCAGCAATATATATTTTTAGCGCAACCTGCACAAAATTGCTAAAACTTTACAGACCCAAAAGTCCTTTTAAGGACTATTGTGTGTGGCAGCAATATCTATTTTTAGAGCATCCTGCGCTAATTAGCGTGCAATAGTTAGGCCACTGCAGACAGCGACATTATCTGTGCTACATCTCCTGTGTAACGTGTGCGCATCCCAAAAATATCTGTGACATCTAGTGTACTTTTTCTGTAAACGTTGTCCGCTGCAGACAGTGACATTAGCTGCGCTACATCTCCTGTGTAACATATGCACATCCCAAAAATATCAGTGACATCCAGTGTACTTTTTCCATAGACAGGGTCCGCTGCGGACAGTGACATTACCTGGGATACATCTCCTGTGTAACGTTTCCACATCCCAAGTGTCTGTGACATTCCCTGTAATTTTTATTAGCCACTGGTGACATCAGCGACATTATCTGCGGTATTTCTCCTGTGTAACGTTTCCACATCCAAAATACCTGTGACATTCCCTGTAATTTTTTATTAGCCGCTGATGACATCAGCGACATTATCTGCGGTATTTCTCCTGTGTAAGGTTTCGACATCCCAAATACCTGTAACATTCCCTGTAATTTTTTATTAGCCACTGGTGACATCAGCGACATTATCTGTGGTATTTCTACTTTGTAACGTTTCCACATCCCAAATACCTGTGACATTTCCTCCCTGTAATTTTATATTAGCCGCTGCTTACATCAACAACATTATCTGCAGTATTTCTCCTATGTAACATTTCCACATCCAAAATACCTGTGACATTCCCTGTAATTTTATATTAGCCGCTGCTGACATCAGCGACATTAGCTGCTGTATTTTTCCTGTGTAATGTTTCCACATCCCAAATACCTGTTACATTCCCTATAATTTTTTATTAGCCGCTGGTGACAGCATTGACATTATCTGTGGTATATCTCCTGTGTAACGTTTCCACATCGCAAATACCTGTGACATTCCCTGTAATTTTTTATTAGTCGCTGGTAACATCAGCGACATTATCTGCGGTATTTCTCCTGTGTAATGTTTCCACATCCTTATTACCTGTGACATTCCCGCCCTGTAATTTTATATTAGCCTCTGCTGACATCAGCGACATTATCTGCGGTATTTCTCCTGTGTAACGTTTCCACATCCTTATTACCTGTGACATTCCCTATAATTTTTTATTAGCCGCTGGTGACAGCATTGACATTATCTGTGGTATATCTCCTGTGTAACATTTCCACATCCAAAATACTTGTGACATTTCCTGTCATTTTTTATTAGCTGCTGCTGAAAGAGGATTCAGCTGCGGGATCGGAGTGCCACCAGTGCAGAGCTTGCTCAGGAATGGCAGCAGGCAGGTGTGAGCGCATCCGCACGCACAGTGAGGCAAAGACTTTGGAAGATGGCCTGGTGTCAAGAAGGGCAGCAAAGAAGCCACTTCTCTCCAAAAAAAACATCAGGGACAGATTGATCTTCTGCAGAAAATATGGTGAATAGACTGCTGAGGACTGGGGCAAAGTCATATTCTCCAATGAAGCCTCTTTCCGATTGTTTGGGGCATCAGGAAAAAGGCTTGTCCGGAGAAGAAAAGGTGAGCGCTACCATCAGTCCTGTGTCATGCCAACAGTAAAGCATCCTGAGACCATTCATGTGTGGGTCTGCTTCTCATCCAAGGGAGTGGGCTCACTCACAATTTTGCCCCAAAACACAGCCATGAATAAAGAATGGTACCAAAACACCCTCCAACAGCAGCTTCTTCCAACAATCCAACAACAGTTTGGTGAAGAACAATGCATTTTCCAGCACGATGGAGCACCGTGCCATAAGGCAAAAGTGATAACTAAGTGGCTTGGGGACCAAAACATTGACATTTTAGGTCCATGGCCTGGAAACTCCCCAGATCTTAATCCCATTGAGAACTTGTGGTCAATCCTCAAGAGGCGGGTGGAGAAACAAAAACCCACTAATTCTGACAAACTCCAAGAAGTGATTATGAAAGAATGGGTTGCTATCAGTCAGTAAATGGCCCAGAAGTTGATTGAGAGCATGCCCAGTTGAATTGCAGAGGTCCTGAAAAAGAAGGGCCAACACTGCAAATACTGACTCTTTGCATAAATGTCATGTAATTGTCGATAAAATGGTTTTGGGGTACATATAAGTTTTCTAATATACTGTATATGAAGTTAATTTTGTACCATTTTAGATTTAGTGCTAAAGGACACATGTCAGCAGATTCGCACCTATAAAACTTGCTGACCTGTGCGCTTGGCAGATGAAGGCATCTGTGTTGGTCTCATGTTCATATGTGCCCGTATTACTAAGAAATATTATGTTTTAATACATGCAAATGAGCCTCTAGTAGCAACGGGGGCATTGCTGTTATACACAGAGGCTCTGCTCTCTCTGCAAGGTCTTTTTAAATTTTTAATAGGTTATACTTATTTGTCTTAAACCTGTGATGTCTGATTAGACCTTGCACAATATTGATGATTGAGAGTTGTGTTGGGCTTTTTTCTCTTGTGTGATCATTCTGTCATAATAAAAATTGCATAATAGTGCATAGTGGAAAGTAAAACAAAAAAAGATTATGAAATACAAAATATCTTCCCCCTTCACAAAATGTCCCTTGCAAAAATTATTTATTATCCTAGCCCTCAAAATGTTGTGCCTAATATCATATTGTGACAGCCACCAAAAGGTCATGACTAGAGTTGAGCGAACACCTGGATGTTCGGGTTCGAGAAGTTCGGCCGAACATCCCGGAAATGTTCGGGTTCGGGATCCGAACCCGATCCGAACTTCGTCCCGAACCCGAACCCCATTGAAGTCAATGGGGACCCGAACTTTTCGGCACTAAAACGGCTGTAAAACAGCCCAGGAAAGGGCTAGAGGGCTGCAAAAGGCAGCAACATGTAGGTAAATCCCCTGCAAACAAATGTGGATAGGGAAATTAATTAAAATAAAAATTAAATAAATAAAAATTAACCAAAATCAATTGGAGAGAGGTTCCATAGCAGAGAATCTGGCTTCCCGTCACCCACCACTGGAACAGTCCATTCTCAGATATTTAGGCCCCGGCACCCAGGCAGAGGAGAGAGGTCCCGTAACAGACAATCTGGCTTCATGTCAGCAGAGAATCAGTCTTCATGTCATAGCAGAGAATCAGGCTTCACGTCACCCACCACTGTAATAGTCCATTTTCATAAATTTAGGCCCAGCACCCAGGCAGAGGAGAGAGGTCCCGTAACAGACAATCTGGCTTCATGTCAGCAGAGAATCAGTCTTCATATCATAGCAGAGAATCTGGCTTCCCGTTACCCACCACTGGAACAGTCCATTCTCAGATATTTAGGCCCCGGCACCCAGGCAGAGGAGAGAGGTCCCGTAACAGACAATCTGGCTTCATGTCAGCAGAGAATCAGTCTTCATATCATAGCAGAGAATCAGGCTTCACGTCAGCCACCACTGCAACAGTCCATTGTCATAAATTCAGGCCCAGCACCCAGGCAGAGGAGAGAGGTCCCGTAACAGACAATCTGGCTTCATGTCAGCAGAGAATCAGTCTGCATGTCATAGCAGAGAATGAGGCTTCACGTCACCCACCACTGCAACAGTCCATTTTCATAAATTTAGGCCCAGCACCCAGGCAGAGGAGAGAGGTCCCGTAACAGAGGATCTGGCTTCATGTCACCAGAGAATCAGTCTGCATGTCATAGCAGAGAATCAGGCTTCACGTCACCCACCACTGCAACAGTCCATTTTCATATATTTAGGCCCAGCACCCAGGCAGAGGAGAGAGGTCCCGTAACAGAGGATCTGGCTTCATGTCACCAGAGAATCAGTCTGCATGTCATAGCAGAGAATCAGGCTTCACGTCAGCCACCACTGCAACAATCCATTGGCATATATTTAGGCCTAGCACACAGGCAGAGGAGAGAGGTCCCGTAACAGACAATCTGGCTTCATGTCAGCAGAGAATCAGTCTTCATATCATAGCAGAGAATCAGGCTTCACGTCAGCCACCAATGCAACAGTCCATTGTCAGATATTTAGGCCCAGCACCCAGGCAGAGGAGAGAGGTCCCGTAACAGAGGATCTGGCTTCATGTCACCAGAGAATCAGTCTGCATGTCATAGCAGAGAATCAGGCTTCACGTCAGCCACCACTGCAACAATCCATTGGCATATATTTAGGCCTAGCACACAGGCAGAGGAGAGAGGTCCCGTAACAGACAATCTGGCTTCATGTCAGCAGAGAATCAGTCTGCATGTCATAGCAGAGAATGAGGCTTCACGTCACCCACCACTGCAACAGTCCATTTTCATAAATTTAGGCCCAGCACCCAGGCAGAGGAGAGAGGTCCCGTAACAGAGGATCTGGCTTCATGTCACCAGAGAATCAGTCTGCATGTCATAGCAGAGAATCAGGCTTCACGTCACCCACCACTGCAACAGTCCATTTTCATATATTTAGGCCCAGCACCCAGGCAGAGGAGAGAGGTCCCGTAACAGAGGATCTGGCTTCATGTCACCAGAGAATCAGTCTGCATGTCATAGCAGAGAATCAGGCTTCACGTCAGCCACCACTGCAACAATCCATTGGCATATATTTAGGCCTAGCACACAGGCAGAGGAGAGAGGTCCCGTAACAGACAATCTGGCTTCATGTCAGCAGAGAATCAGTCTTCATATCATAGCAGAGAATCAGGCTTCACGTCAGCCACCAATGCAACAGTCCATTGTCAGATATTTAGGCCCAGCACCCAGGCAGAGGAGAGAGGTCCCGTAACAGAGGATCTGGCTTCATGTCAGCAGAGAATCAGTCTTCATGTCATAGCAGAGAATCAGGCTTCACGTCACCCACCACTGCAACAGTCCATTTTCATAAATTTAGGCCCAGCACCCAGGCAGAGGAGAGAGGTCCCGTAACAGAGGATCTGGCTTCATGTCACCAGAGAATCAGTCTGCATGTCATAGCAGAGAATCAGGCTTCACGTCAGCCACCACTGCAACAATCCATTGGCATATATTTAGGCCTAGCACCCAGGCAGAGGAGAGAGGTCCCGTAACAGACAATCTGGCTTCATGTCAGCAGAGAATCAGTCTTCATATCATAGCAGAGAATCAGGCTTCACGTCAGCCACCAATGCAACAGTCCATTGTCAGATATTTAGGCCCAGCACCCAGGCAGAGGAGAGAGGTCCCGTAACAGAGGATCTGGCTTCATGTCAGCAGAGAATCAGTCTTCATGTCATAGCAGAGAATCAGGCTTCACGTCACCCACCACTGTAAGAGTCCATTTTCATAAATTTAGGCCCAGCACCCAGGCAGAGGAGAGAGGTCCCGTAACAGACAATCTGGCTTCATGTCAGCAGAGAATCAGTCTTCATATCATAGCAGAGAATCAGGCTTCACGTCAGCCACCAATGCAACAGTCCATTGTCAGATATTTAGGCCCAGCAACCAGGCAGAGGAGAGAGGTCCCGTAACAGAGGATCTGGCTTCATGTCAGCAGAGAATCAGTCTTCATGTCATAGCAGAGAATCAGGCTTCACGTCACCCACCACTGCAACAGTCCATTTTCATAAATTTAGGCCCAGCACCCAGGCAGAGGAGAGAGGTCCCGTAACAGAGGATCTGGCTTCATGTCACCAGAGAATCAGTCTGCATGTCATAGCAGAGAATCAGGCTTCACGTCAGCCACCACTGCAACAATCCATTGGCATATATTTAGGCCTAGCACCCAGGCAGAGGAGAGAGGTCCCGTAACAGACAATCTGGCTTCATGTCAGCAGAGAATCAGTCTTCATATCATAGCAGAGAATCAGGCTTCACGTCAGCCACCAATGCAACAGTCCATTGTCAGATATTTAGGCCCAGCACCCAGGCAGAGGAGAGAGGTCCCGTAACAGAGGATCTGGCTTCATGTCAGCAGAGAATCAGTCTTCATGTCATAGCAGAGAATCAGGCTTCACGTCACCCACCACTGTAAGAGTCCATTTTCATAAATTTAGGCCCAGCACCCAGGCAGAGGAGAGAGGTCCCGTAACAGACAATCTGGCTTCATGTCAGCAGAGAATCAGTCTTCATATCATAGCAGAGAATCAGGCTTCACGTCAGCCACCAATGCAACAGTCCATTGTCAGATATTTAGGCCCAGCACCCAGGCAGAGGAGAGAGGTCCCGTAACAGAGGATCTGGCTTCATGTCAGCAGAGAATCAGTCTTCATATCATAGCAGAGAATCAGGCTTCACGTCACCCACCACTGTAACAGTCCATTTTCATAAATTTAGGCCCAGCACCCAGGCAGAGGAGAGAGGTCCCGTAACAGACAATCTGGCTTCATGTCAGGAGAGAATCAGTCTTCATGTCATAGCAGAGAATCAGGCTTCACGTCACCCACCACTGCAACAGTCCATTTTCATAAATTTAGGCCCAGCACCCAGGCAGAGGAGAGAGGTCCCGTAACAGACAATCTGGCTTCATGTCAGCAGAGAATTAGTCTGCATGTCATAGCAGAGAATCAGGCTTCACGTCAGCCACCAATGCAACAGTCCATTGTCAGATATTTAGGCCCAGCACCCAGGCAGAGGAGAGAGGTCCCGTAACAGAGGATCTGGCTTCATGTCACCAGAGAATCAGTCTGCATGTCATAGCAGAGAATCAGGCTTCACGTCAGCCACCACTGCAACAATCCATTGGCATATATTTAGGCCTAGCACACAGGCAGAGGAGAGAGGTCCCGTAACAGACAATCTGGCTTCATGTCAGCAGAGAATCAGTCTTCATATCATAGCAGAGAATCAGGCTTCACGTCAGCCACCAATGCAACAGTCCATTGTCAGATATTTAGGCCCAGCACCCAGGCAGAGGAGAGAGGTCCCGTAACAGAGGATCTGGCTTCATGTCAGCAGAGAATCAGTCTTCATGTCATAGCAGAGAATCAGGCTTCACGTCACCCACCACTGCAACAGTCCATTTTCATAAATTTAGGCCCAGCACCCAGGCAGAGGAGAGAGGTCCCGTAACAGAGGATCTGGCTTCATGTCACCAGAGAATCAGTCTGCATGTCATAGCAGAGAATCAGGCTTCACGTCAGCCACCACTGCAACAATCCATTGGCATATATTTAGGCCTAGCACCCAGGCAGAGGAGAGAGGTCCCGTAACAGACAATCTGGCTTCATGTCAGCAGAGAATCAGTCTTCATATCATAGCAGAGAATCAGGCTTCACGTCAGCCACCAATGCAACAGTCCATTGTCAGATATTTAGGCCCAGCACCCAGGCAGAGGAGAGAGGTCCCGTAACAGAGGATCTGGCTTCATGTCAGCAGAGAATCAGTCTTCATGTCATAGCAGAGAATCAGGCTTCACGTCACCCACCACTGTAAGAGTCCATTTTCATAAATTTAGGCCCAGCACCCAGGCAGAGGAGAGAGGTCCCGTAACAGACAATCTGGCTTCATGTCAGCAGAGAATCAGTCTTCATATCATAGCAGAGAATCAGGCTTCACGTCAGCCACCAATGCAACAGTCCATTGTCAGATATTTAGGCCCAGCAACCAGGCAGAGGAGAGAGGTCCCGTAACAGAGGATCTGGCTTCATGTCAGCAGAGAATCAGTCTTCATGTCATAGCAGAGAATCAGGCTTCACGTCACCCACCACTGCAACAGTCCATTTTCATAAATTTAGGCCCAGCACCCAGGCAGAGGAGAGAGGTCCCGTAACAGAGGATCTGGCTTCATGTCACCAGAGAATCAGTCTGCATGTCATAGCAGAGAATCAGGCTTCACGTCAGCCACCACTGCAACAATCCATTGGCATATATTTAGGCCTAGCACCCAGGCAGAGGAGAGAGGTCCCGTAACAGACAATCTGGCTTCATGTCAGCAGAGAATCAGTCTTCATATCATAGCAGAGAATCAGGCTTCACGTCAGCCACCAATGCAACAGTCCATTGTCAGATATTTAGGCCCAGCACCCAGGCAGAGGAGAGAGGTCCCGTAACAGAGGATCTGGCTTCATGTCAGCAGAGAATCAGTCTTCATGTCATAGCAGAGAATCAGGCTTCACGTCACCCACCACTGTAAGAGTCCATTTTCATAAATTTAGGCCCAGCACCCAGGCAGAGGAGAGAGGTCCCGTAACAGACAATCTGGCTTCATGTCAGCAGAGAATCAGTCTTCATATCATAGCAGAGAATCAGGCTTCACGTCAGCCACCAATGCAACAGTCCATTGTCAGATATTTAGGCCCAGCACCCAGGCAGAGGAGAGAGGTCCCGTAACAGAGGATCTGGCTTCATGTCAGCAGAGAATCAGTCTTCATATCATAGCAGAGAATCAGGCTTCACGTCACCCACCACTGTAACAGTCCATTTTCATAAATTTAGGCCCAGCACCCAGGCAGAGGAGAGAGGTCCCGTAACAGACAATCTGGCTTCATGTCAGGAGAGAATCAGTCTTCATGTCATAGCAGAGAATCAGGCTTCACGTCACCCACCACTGCAACAGTCCATTTTCATAAATTTAGGCCCAGCACCCAGGCAGAGGAGAGAGGTCCCGTAACAGACAATCTGGCTTCATGTCAGCAGAGAATTAGTCTGCATGTCATAGCAGAGAATCAGGCTTCACGTCAGCCACCAATGCAACAGTCCATTGTCAGATATTTAGGCCCAGCACCCAGGCAGAGGAGAGAGGTCCCGTAACAGAGGATCTGGCTTCATGTCACCAGAGAATCAGTCTGCATGTCATAGCAGAGAATCAGGCTTCACGTCACCCACCACTGCAACAGTCCATTTTCATAAATTTAGGCCCAGCACCCAGGCAGAGGAGAGAGGTCCCGTAACAGAGGATCTGGCTTCATGTCACCAGAGAATCAGTCTGCATGTCATAGCAGAGAATCAGGCTTCACGTCAGCCACCACTGCAACAATCCATTGTCAGATATTTAGGCCCAGCACCCAGGCAGAGGAGAGAGGTCCCGTAACAGAGGATCTGGCTTCATGTCACCAGAGAATCAGTCTTCATATCATAGCAGAGAATCAGGCTTCACGTCACCCACCACTGTAACAGTCCATTTTCATAAATTTAGGCCCAGCACCCAGGCAGAGGAGAGAGGTCCCGTAACAGACAATCTGGCTTCATGTCAGGAGAGAATCAGTCTTCATGTCATAGCAGAGAATCAGGCTTCACGTCACCCACCACTGCAACAGTCCATTTTCATAAATTTAGGCCCAGCACCCAGGCAGAGGAGAGAGGTCCCGTAACAGACAATCTGGCTTCATGTCAGCAGAGAATTAGTCTGCATGTCATAGCAGAGAATCAGGCTTCACGTCAGCCACCAATGCAACAGTCCATTGTCAGATATTTAGGCCCAGCACCCAGGCAGAGGAGAGAGGTCCCGTAACAGAGGATCTGGCTTCATGTCACCAGAGAATCAGTCTGCATGTCATAGCAGAGAATCAGGCTTCACGTCACCCACCACTGCAACAGTCCATTTTCATAAATTTAGGCCCAGCACCCAGGCAGAGGAGAGAGGTCCCGTAACAGAGGATCTGGCTTCATGTCACCAGAGAATCAGTCTGCATGTCATAGCAGAGAATCAGGCTTCACGTCAGCCACCACTGCAACAATCCATTGGCATATATTTAGGCCTAGCACACAGGCAGAGGAGAGAGGTCCCGTAACAGACAATCTGGCTTCATGTCAGCAGAGAATCAGTCTTCATATCATAGCAGAGAATCAGGCTTCACGTCAGCCACCAATGCAACAGTCCATTGTCAGATATTTAGGCCCAGCACCCAGGCAGAGGAGAGAGGTCCCGTAACAGAGGATCTGGCTTCATGTCAGCAGAGAATCAGTCTTCATGTCATAGCAGAGAATCAGGCTTCACGTCACCCACCACTGTAAGAGTCCATTTTCATAAATTTAGGCCCAGCACCCAGGCAGAGGAGAGAGGTCCCGTAACAGACGATCTGGCTTCATGTCAGCAGAGAATCAGTCTGCATGTCATAGCAGAGAATGAGGCTTCACGTCACCCACCACTGCAACAGTCCATTTTCATAAATTTAGGCCCAGCACCCAGGCAGAGGAGAGAGGTCCCGTAACAGAGGATCTGGCTTCATGTCACCAGAGAATCAGTCTGCATGTCATAGCAGAGAATCAGGCTTCACGTCACCCACCACTGCAACAGTCCATTGTCATAAATTCAGGCCCAGCACCCAGGCAGAGGAGAGAGGTCCCGTAACAGACAATCTGGCTTCATGTCACCAGAGAATCAGTCTGCATGTCATAGCAGAGAATGAGGCTTCACGTCAGCCACCACTGCAACAATCCATTGGCATATATTTAGGCCTAGCACACAGGCAGAGGAGAGGTTCATTCAACTTTGGGTAGCCTTGCAATATAATGGTAAAATGAAAATAAAAATAGGATTGAATGAGGAAGTGCCCTGGAGTCCAATAATATATGGTTATGGGGAGGTAGTTAATGTCTAATCTGGACAAGGGACGGACAGGTCCTGTGGGATCCATGCCTGGTTCATTTTTATGAACTTCAGCTTGTCCACATTGGCTGTAGACAGGCGGCTGCGTTTGTCTGTAATGACGCCCCCTGCCGTGCTGAATACACGTTCAGACAAAACGCTGGCTGCCGGGCAGGCCAGCACCTCCAAGGCATAAAAGGCTAGCTCTGGCCACGTGGACAATTTAGAGACCCAGAAGTTGAATGGGGCCGAACCATCAGTCAGTACGTGGAGGGGTGTGCACACGTACTGTTCCACCATGTTAGTGAAATGTTGCTTCCTGCTAACACGTTGCGTATCAGGTGGTGGTGCAGTTAGCTGTGGCGTGTTGACAAAAGTTTTCCACATCTCTGCCATGCTAACCCTGCCCTCAGAGGAGCTGGCCGTGACACAGCTGCCTTGGCGACCTCTTGCTCCTCCTCTGCCTTGGCCTTGGGCTTCCACTTGTTCCCCTGTGACATTTGGGAATGCTCTCAGTAGCGCAGTCTACCAACGTGCGCTTGTACTCGCGCATCTTCCTATCACGCTCCAGTGCAGGAAGTAAGGTGGGCACATTGTCTTTGTAGCGTGGATCCAGCAGGGTGGCAACCCAGTAGTCCGCACAGGTTAAAATGTGGGCAACTCTGCTGTCGTTGCGCAGGCACTGCAGCATGTAGTCGCTCATGTGTGCCAGGCTGCCCAGGGGTAAGGACAAGCTGTCCTCTGTGGGAGGCGTATCGTCATCGTCCTGCCTTTCCCCCCAGCCACGCACCAGTGATGGACCCGAGCTGCGTTGGGTGCCACCCCGCTGTGACCATGCTTCATCCTCATCCTCCTCCACCTCCTCCTCATCCTCGTCCTCCTCGTCCTCCAGTAGTGGGCCCTGGCTGGCCACATTTGTACCTGGCCTCTGCTGTTGCCAAAAACCTCCCTCTGAGTCACTTCGAAGAGACTGGCCTGAAAGTGCTAAAAATGACCCCTCTTCCTCCTCCTCCTCCTCCTCCTCCTGGGCCACCTCCTCTTCCATCATCGCCCTAAGTGTTTTCTCAAGGAGACATAGAAGTGGTATTGTAACGCTGATAACGGTGTCATCGCCACTGGCCATGTTGGTGGAGTACTCGAAACAGCGCAACAGGGCACACAGGTCTCGCATGGAGGCCCAGTCATTGGTGGTGAAGTGGTGCTGTTCTGTAGTGCGACTGACCCGTGCGTGCTGCAGCTGAAACTCCACTATGGCCTGCTGCTGCTCGCACAGTCTGTCCAGCATGTGCAAGGTGGAGTTCCTGGTGGGCACGTCGCATATGAGGCGGTGAGCGGGAAGGCCGAAGTTACGCTGTAGCGCAGACAGGCGAGCAGCGGCAGGATGTGAACGCCGGAAGCGCGAACAGACGGCCCGCACTTTATGCAGCAGCTCTGACATGTCGGGGTAGTTGTGAATGAACTTCTGCACCACCAAATTCAGCACATGCGCCAAGCAAGGGATGTGCGTCAAATTGGCTAGTCCCAGAGCTGCAACGAGATTTCGCCCATTATCACACACCACCAGGCCGGGCTTGAGGCTCACCGGCAGCAACCACTCGTCGGTCTGTTGTTCAATACCCCGCCACAACTCCTGTGCGGTGTGGGGCCTGTCCCCCAAACATATGAGTTTCAGAATGGCCTGCTGACGTTTACCCCGGGCTGTGCTGAAGTTGGTGGTGAAGGTGTGTGGCTGACTGGATGAGCAGGTGGAAGAAGAGGAGGAGGAAGCCGAGAAGGAGGAGGTGGCAACAGGAGGCAAAGAATGTTGCCCTGCGATCCTTGGCGGCGGAAGGACGTGCGCCAAACAGCTCTCCGCCTGGGGCCCAGCTGCCACTACATTTACCCAGTGTGCAGTTAGGGAGATATAGCGTCCCTGGCCGTGCTTACTGGTCCACGTATCTGTGGTTAGGTGGACCTTGCTACAGATGGCGTTGCGCAGTGCACACTTGATTTTATCGGATACTTGGTTGTGCAGGGAAGGCACGGCTCTCTTGGAGAAGTAGTGCCGGCTGGGAACAACATACTGTGGGACAGCAAGCGACATGAGCTGTTTGAAGCTGTCTGTGTCCACCAGCCTAAATGACAGCATTTCATAGGCCAGTAGTTTAGAAATGCTGGCATTCAGGGCCAGGGATCGAGGGTGGCTAGGTGGGAATTTACGCTTTCTATCAAATGTTTGTGAGATGGAGAGCTGAACGCTGGCGTGTGACATGGTTGAGACGCTTGGTGACGGAGGTGGTGGTGGTGGTGTTGGTGGTACATCCCCTGTTTGCTGGGCGGCAGGTGCCAACGTTCCTCCAGAGGCGGAGGAAGAGGCCGAGGCGGCAGCAGCAGAATAGGCCGAGGCGGCAGCAGCAGAAGAGGTAGCAGGGGGAGCCTGAGTGACTTCCTTGGTTTTAAGGTGTTTACTCCACTGCAGTTCATGCTTTGCATGCAGGTGCCTGGTCATGCAGGTTGTGCTCAGGTTCAGAACGTTAATGCCTCGCTTCAGGCTCTGATGGCACAGCGTGCAAACCACTCGGGTCTTGTCGTCAGCACATTGTTTGAAGAAGTGCCATGCCAGGGAACTCCTTGAAGCTGCCTTTGGGGTGCTCGGTCCCAGATGGCGGCGGTCAGTAGCAGGCGGAGTCTCTTGGCGGCGGGTGTTCTGCTTTTGCCCACTGCTCCCTCTTTTGCTACGCTGTTGGCTCGGTCTCACCACTGCCTCTTCCTCCGAACTGTGAAAGTCAGTGGCACGACCTTCATTCCATGTGGGGTCTAGGACCTCATCGTCCCCTGCATCGTCTTCCACCCAGTCTTGATCCCTGACCTCCTGTTCAGTCTGCACACTGCAGAAAGACGCAGCAGTTGGCACCTGTGTTTCGTCATCATCAGAGACATGCTGAGGTGGTATTCCCATGTCCTCATCATCAGGAAACATAAGTGGTTGTGCGTCAGTGCATTCTATGTCTTTCACCGCTGGGGAAGGGCTAGGTGGATGCCCTTGGGAAACCCTGCCAGCGGAGTCTTCAAACAGCATAAGAGACTGCTGCATAACTTGAGGCTGAGACAGTTTCCCTGGTATGCATGGGGGTGATGTGACAGACTGATGGGGTTGGTTTTCAGGCGCCATCTGTGCGCTTTCTGCAGAAGACTGGGTGGGAGATAATGTGAACGTGCTGGATCCACTGTCGGCCACCCAATTGACTAATGCCTGTACCTGCTCAGGCCTTACCATCCTTAGAACGGCATTGGGCCCCACCATATATCGCTGTAAATTCTGGCGGCTACTGGGACCTGAGGTAGTTGGTACACTAGGACGTGTGGATGTGGCAGAACGGCCACGTCCTCTCCCAGCACCAGAGGGTCCACTAACACCACCACGACCATGTCCACGTCCGCGTCCCTTACTAGATGTTTTTCTCATTGTTATGGTTCACCACAACAACAAATATATTATTTGGCCCAATGTATTGTATTCAAATTCAGCGGGATATAAATTTGAGGCCTAGTATTTAGGCGCTGGGTGACCGGTATGGATTTAGTGACAGAATTAGACTTGGAAATGCACAGAAGCGTGTGTGTGAAGTTATTCTGAATGACCCTATGTGCACCTTCAATATGATCTACCCTTTTAGGGATAGATTTCAAATAGCTCTGATATAGCAGAAACCACTAAATTATGAAATTGCTAAATTGGGAATTGTATTTCAACCCAGAACAAGAAATGTGCTTTGACGGACACTAAATATCTTGCCCAGCAACAACAGTACAGCGGTAACGAGAGATTTAGCAGGATATAAATTTGAGGCCTAGTATTTAGGCGCTGGGTGACAGGTATGGGTTTAGTGCCAGAATTAGACTTGGAAATACACAGTAGCGGGTGTGTGTGAAGTTATTCTGAATGACCCAATGTGCACCTTGAATATTATATACCCTTTTAGGGATAGATTTCAAATAGCTCTGATATAGCAGAAACCACTAAATTATGAAATTGCTAAATTGGGAATTGTATTTCAACCCAGAACAAAAAATGTGCTTTGACGGACACTAAATATCTTGCCCAGCAACAACAGTACAGCGGTAACGAGAGATTTAGCAGGATATAAATTTGAGGCCTAGTATTTAGGCGCTGGGTGACAGGTATGGGTTTAGTGACAGAATTAGACTTGGAAATACACAGTAGCGGGTGTGTGTGAAGTTATTCTGAATGACCCAATGTGCACCTTGAATATTATATACCCTTTTAGGGATAGATTTCAAATAGCTCTGATATAGCAGAAACCACTAAATTATGAAATTGCTAAATTGGGAATTGTATTTCAACCCAGAACAAAAAATGTGCTTTGACGGACACTAAATTTCTTGCCCAGCAACAACAGTACAGCGGTAACGAGAGATTTAGCAGGATATAAATTTGAGGCCTAGTATTTAGGCGCTGGGTGACAGGTATGGGTTTAGTGACAGAATTAGACTTGAAAATACACAGTAGCGGGTGTGTGTGAAGTTATTCTGAATGACCCAATGTGCACCTTGAATATTATATACCCTTTTAGGGATAGATTTCAAATAGCTCTGATATAGCAGAAACCACTAAATTATGAAATTGCTAAATTGGGAATTGTACTTCA
The DNA here is from genome assembly GCF_014858855.1 of Bufo gargarizans. NCBI lineage: Eukaryota > Metazoa > Chordata > Amphibia > Anura > Bufonidae > Bufo > Bufo gargarizans. Next base: position 324,973,601 of record NC_058081.1, read on the forward strand.
ACCCAGAACAAAAAATGTGCTTTGACGGACACTAAATATCTTTCCAAGCAACAACAGTACAGCGGTAACGAGAGATTTAGCAGGATATAAATTTGAGGCCTAGTATTTAGGCGCTGGGTGACAGGTATGGGTTTAGTGACAGAATTAGACTTGGAAATACACAGTAGCGGGTGTGTGTGAAGTTATTCTGAATGACCCAATGTGCACCTTGAATATTATATACCCTTTTAGGGATAGATTTCAAATAGCTCTGATATAGCAGAAACCACTAAATTATGAAATTGCTAAATTGGGAATTGTACTTCAACCCAGAACAAAAAATGTGCTTTGACGGACACTAAATAACTTTCCCAGCTACAACAGGACAGCGGTAACGAGAGATTTAGCGGGATATAAATTTGAGGCCTAGTATTTAGGCGCTGGGTGACAGGTATGGGTTTAGTGACAGAATTAGACTTGGAAATACACAGAAGCGTGTGTGTGAAGTTATTCTGAATGACCCTATGTGCACCTTCAATATGATCTACCCTTTTAGGGATAGATTTCAAATAGCTCTGATATAGCAGAAACCACTAAATTATGAAATTGCTAAATTGGGAATTGTATTTCAACCCAGAACAAGAAATGTGCTTTGACGGACACTAAATATCTTGCCCAGCAACAACAGTACAGCGGTAACGAGAGATTTAGCAGGATATAAATTTGAGGCCTAGTATTTAGGCGCTGGGTGACAGGTATGGGTTTAGTGCCAGAATTAGACTTGGAAATACACAGTAGCGGGTGTGTGTGAAGTTATTCTGAATGACCCAATGTGCACCTTGAATATTATATACCCTTTTAGGGATAGATTTCAAATAGCTCTGATATAGCAGAAACCACTAAATTATGAAATTGCTAAATTGGGAATTGTATTTCAACCCAGAACAAAAAATGTGCTTTGACGGACACTAAATATCTTGCCCAGCAACAACAGTACAGCGGTAACGAGAGATTTAGCAGGATATAAATTTGAGGCCTAGTATTTAGGCGCTGGGTGACAGGTATGGGTTTAGTGACAGAATTAGACTTGGAAATACACAGTAGCGGGTGTGTGTGAAGTTATTCTGAATGACCCAATGTGCACCTTGAATATTATATACCCTTTTAGGGATAGATTTCAAATAGCTCTGATATAGCAGAAACCACTAAATTATGAAATTGCTAAATTGGGAATTGTATTTCAACCCAGAACAAAAAATGTGCTTTGACGGACACTAAATATCTTGCCCAGCAACAACAGTACAGCGGTAACGAGAGATTTAGCAGGATATAAATTTGAGGCCTAGTATTTAGGCGCTGGGTGACAGGTATGGGTTTAGTGACAGAATTAGACTTGAAAATACACAGTAGCGGGTGTGTGTGAAGTTATTCTGAATGACCCAATGTGCACCTTGAATATTATATACCCTTTTAGGGATAGATTTCAAATAGCTCTGATATAGCAGAAACCACTAAATTATGAAATTGCTAAATTGGGAATTGTATTTCAACCCAGAACAAAAAATGTGCTTTGACGGACACTAAATATCTTGCCCAGCAACAACAGTACAGCGGTAACGAGAGATTTAGCAGGATATAAATTTGAGGCCTAGTATTTAGGCGCTGGGTGACAGGTATGGGTTTAGTGACAGAATTAGACTTGAAAATACACAGTAGCGGGTGTGTGTGAAGTTATTCTGAATGACCCAATGTGCACCTTGAATATTATATACCCTTTTAGGGATAGATTTCAAATAGCTCTGATATAGCAGAAACCACTAAATTATGAAATTGCTAAAATGGGAATTGTACTTCAACCCAGAACAAAAAATGTGCTTTGACGGACACTAAATATCTTTCCAAGCAACAACAGTACAGCGGTAACGAGAGATTTAGCAGGATATAAATTTGAGGCCTAGTATTTAGGCGCTGGGTGACAGGTATGGGTTTAGTGACAGAATTAGACTTGGAAATACACAGTAGCGGGTGTGTGTGAAGTTATTCTGAATGACCCAATGTGCACCTTGAATATTATATACCCTTTTAGGGATAGATTTGAAATAGCTCTGATATAGCAGAAACCACTAAATTATGAAATTGCTAAATTGGGAATTGTACTTCAACCCAGAACAAAAAATGTGCTTTGACGGACACTAAATAACTTTCCCAGCTACAACAGGACAGCGGTAACGAGAGATTTAGCGGGATATAAATTTGAGGCCTAGTATTTAGGCGCTGGGTGACAGGTATGGGTTTAGTGACAGAATTAGACTTGGAAATACACAGTAGCGGGTGTGTGTGAAGTTATTCTGAATGACCCTATGTGCACCTTCAATATGATCTACCCTTTTAGGGATAGATTTCAAATAGCTCTGATATAGCAGAAACCACTAAATTATGAAATTGCTAAATTGGGAATTGTATTTCAACCCAGAAGAAAAAATGTGCTTTGACGGACACTAAATAACTTTCCCAGCTACAACAGGACAGCGGTAACGAGAGATTTAGCAGGATATAAATTTGAGGCCTAGTATTTAGGCGCTGGGTGACAGGTATGGGTTTAGTGACAGAATTAGACTTGAAAATACACAGTAGCGGGTGTGTGTGAAGTTATTCTGAATGACCCAATGTGCACCTTGAATATTATATACCCTTTTAGGGATAGATTTCAAATAGCTCTGATATAGCAGAAACCACTAAATTATGAAATTGCTAAATTGGGAATTGTACTTCAACCCAGAACAAAAAATGTGCTTTGACGGACACTAAATATCTTTCCAAGCAACAACAGTACAGCGGTAACGAGAGATTTAGCAGGATATAAATTTGAGGCCTAGTATTTAGGCGCTGGGTGACAGGTATGGGTTTAGTGACAGAATTAGACTTGGAAATACACAGTAGCGGGTGTGTGTGAAGTTATTCTGAATGACCCAATGTGCACCTTGAATATTATATACCCTTTTAGGGATAGATTTCAAATAGCTCTGATATAGCAGAAACCACTAAATTATGAAATTGCTAAATTGGGAATTGTACTTCAACCCAGAACAAAAAATGTGCTTTGACGGACACTAAATAACTTTCCCAGCTACAACAGGACAGCGGTAACGAGAGATTTAGCGGGATATAAATTTGAGGCCTAGTATTTAGGCGCTGGGTGACAGGTATGGGTTTAGTGACAGAATTAGACTTGGAAATACACAGTAGCGGGTGTGTGTGAAGTTATTCTGAATGACCCTATGTGCACCTTCAATATGATCTACCCTTTTAGGGATAGATTTCAAATAGCTCTGATATAGCAGAAACCACTAAATTATGAAATTGCTAAATTGGGAATTGTATTTCAACCCAGAACAAAAAATGTGCTTTGACGGACACTAAATAACTTTCCCAGCTACAACAGGACAGCGGTAACGAGAGATTTAGCAGGATATAAATTTGAGGCCTAGTATTTAGGCGCTGGGTGACAGGTATGGGTTTAGTGACAGAATTAGACTTGAAAATACACAGTAGCGGGTGTGTGTGAAGTTATTCTGAATGACCCAATGTGCACCTTGAATATTATATACCCTTTTAGGGATAGATTTCAAATAGCTCTGATATAGCAGAAACCACTAAATTATGAAATTGCTAAATTGGGAATTGTACTTCAACCCAGAACAAAAAATGTGCTTTGACGGACACTAAATAACTTTCCCAGCTACAACAGGACAGCGGTAACGAGAGATTTAGCAGGATATAAATTTGAGGCCTAGTATTTAGGCGCTGGGTGACAGGTATGGGTTTAGTGACAGAATTAGACTTGAAAATACACAGTAGCGGGTGTGTGTGAAGTTATTCTGAATGACCCAATGTGCACCTTGAATATTATATACCCTTTTAGGGATAGATTTCAAATAGCTCTGATATAGCAGAAACCACTAAATTATGAAATTGCTAAATTGGGAATTGTACTTCAACCCAGAACAAAAAATGTGCTTTGACGGACACTAAATAACTTTCCCAGCTACAACAGGACAGCGGTAACGAGAGATTTAGCGGGATATAAATTTGAGGCCTAGTATTTAGGCGCTGGGTGACCGGTATGGATTTAGTGACAGAATTAGACTGGGATATGGCCAAAAAATAACCACACTATTGCTGGTTAAATGCACTTGGTGACGGGCGCAGCTTGCCCCTGATGTAGTATATGGCCAAAAAATGAACAGACTATTGCTGGTTAAATGCACTTGGTGTCACAGCTTGACCAACCACACTACTGAGGGTTAAATGCACTTGGTGACGGGCGCAGCTTGCCCCTGATGTAGTATATGGCCAAAAAATAAACAGACTATTGCTGGTTAAATGCACTTGGTGTGACAGCTTCACCCTGATGTAGGCTTTAGCCAGAAAACAACCACACCATTGAGGGTTAAATGCACTTGGTGACAGGCGCAGCTTGCCCCTGATTTTGTATATGGCCAAAAAATGAACAGACTATTGCTGGTTAAATGCACTTGGTGTGACAGCTTCACCCTGATGTAGGCTTTAGCCAAAAAACAACCACACCATTGAGGGTTAAATGCACTTGGTGACAGGCGCAGCTTGCCCCTGATTTTGTATATGGCCAAAAAATGAACAGACTATTGCTGGTTAAATGCACTTGGTGTGACAGCTTCACCCTGATGTAGGCTTTAGCCAAAAAACAACCACACCATTGAGGGTTAAATGCACTTGGTGACAGGCGCAGCTTGCCCCTGATTTTGTATATGGCCAAAAAATGAACAGACTATTGCTGGTTAAATGCACTTGGTGTGACAGCTTCACCCTGATGTAGGCTTTAGCCAAAAAACAACCACACCATTGAGGGTTAAATGCACTTGGTGACAGGCGCAGCTTGCCCCTGATTTTGTATATGGCCAAAAAATGAACAGACTATTGCTGGTTAAATGCACTTGGTGTGACAGCTTCACCCTGATGTAGGCTTTAGCCAAAAAACAACCACACCATTGAGGGTTAAATGCACTTGGTCGCAGCTTGTGCTGGCGCACCATAAGACACAAAATGGCCGCCGATCACCCCAGAAAAATGTGACTGACAAACGGTCTGGGCAGCCTAAAAACAGTGAGCAATTGAGGATCAGCAGCTCAATGATCCACAGCTGCAGATCGATCAGTTAATCAAGTCCTTTGGAGGAGTTAATCTGCCTAATCTCGCCCTACTGTCGCAGCCGCAACCTCTCCCTACGCTAATCAGAGCAGAGTGACGGGCGGCGCTATGTGACTCCAGCTTAAATAGAGGCTGGGTCACATGGTGCTCTGGCCAATCACAGCCATGCCAATAGTAGGCATGGCTGTGATGGCCTCTTGGGGCAAGTAGTATGACGCTTGTTGATTGGCTGCTTTGCAGCCTTTCAAAAAGCGCCAAGAAAGCGTCACAAAAGCGCCAAGAAAGCGACGAACACCGAACCCGAACCCGGACTTTTACAAAAATGTCCGGGTTCGGGTCCGTGTCACGGACACCCCAAAATTCGGTACGAACCCGAACTATACAGTTCGAGTTCGCTCATCCCTAGTCATGACTGGAAAAAACTGGATGGATGGATGGATGGATAGACAAATAGATAGCTTTGTTTTTGCAATTAAATGGACATTTTGTCTTTGAAATTTCACATTGGAAGTGTGCTACCAGCTGATACAAGAAGTTTATAAAGTCTAGTACACAGGAGATGCAGATCACTTCTTTTTCTAAACTGTTTCGATTTCTCCATGAAATATCAATTAATGTACCTTTAGTAATAAAGAAGATTATTTATCATAGTTAGGGATGAGCAAAGTGAGCTTCAGATCCAAGTCGGAACCGAAGCCAAGTTCGGGGCCAAGTTTTAAAATGGTTTTTCAGTTTAAAAATCAAATAACGAAGACATTCACCAAAGTCTTGCGAGACTTCGGGAATAACTCACTTCGCCTCCTCGAAGGCTGTACATTTTAATGCTGTATGGAAATGGATCTCCGTACAGCATTAAAGGGAAGTATTGAGTACCATAGTAACATAGCACATAAGGCCGAAAAAATTAATTTGTCCATCCAGTTCATCCTGTTATCCTGCAAGTTGATCCAGAGGAAGGCAAAAAAAAAACTGTGAGGTAGAAGCCAATTTTCCCCACTTTAGGGGAATAAAAAATTCCTCCCCGACTCCAATCAGGCATCAGAATAACTCCCTGGATCAACGACCCCTCTGTAGTAGCTATAGCCTGTAATATTATTACGCTCCAGAAATACATCCAGGCCCCTCTTGAATTCCGTTATTGTACTCACCATCACCACCTCCTCAGGCAGAGAGTTCCATAGTCTCACTGCTCTTACCTTAAAGAATCCTCTTCTATGTTTGTGTACAAGCCTTCTTTCCTCCAGACGCAGAGGATCCGAAGCTCGCTTCGCTCATCACTAATCATAGTTATAATTTATACATCTTATCCATTCTACAATTTATTACAAAGAATTATATAACCATGTAAGAATTCTTCTAGAATAGGAATGTGACTGATTCTCCAGAAATTATTACTATTTTTGCATGTAATGATAACATATTGTCAAATAAAAATAATCCTCATGTGGCTTCCTTAACACACAGTTTTGTGCCTGGCATTATATAGAGTTCAAAGACCAATGTGCACCATTGAGGTGGGGTGTACAATTAATTGAACACTAACCAAGCTTCTGATGGGTGAGAACAGTAATGTGTCGGGAGGGGGGGGGTAATTCAATGAACAGATGTCCATCATACAGGTATCATGCTGAACTTTTGGGAATAAGGGGAGTCAGCACAATAAAAAGTCACCAAGGCAGTTTGTCCTGCTTTCTGATTATTGACGCAGCCAACAGTCCAGGAACATCTGAAGTGGCTCATACACTTAGGAACTACAGGAGAAAGCGTGTACATATTGTAGAGGACGCCAAGGTTGGGTCCTCAGTGACAGATATATATCGCCACTATTTGGGTTGTGGTGCCTTTAAGAAAGCGCTGCTAATCAGGAGAAAAAAAATTGCAAAATGGGAGGGGACAGATTAGCAGTCCTCTCTGTATTATAAGAGGACATTTGGGATCCGGAATTTCGGAGACCCCGAATTGACATTCGGGCGGGAAGGGGTCTCCACTCCTCACTACCGGGGATCCGGTACCCATAGGGTTAACTCACTCTCCTGATGAGAGGAAAAGGAAGTGAGTGAGGGGTGTGGACACACTGCAGTGGGTGGCTGTGAGCAGAGCTGGAATCTCAGGACACATGGAAAGTTTGGCAGGAAAGCTGACTGAAAACTATCACGGACAATAAAAAAAAAAACCTGGGTAAAAATACCTTTATTTTGAATGGACTGTTCTACTGTTTATGTTATGCTGAACTAAGCGGACTTCAAGTTGGGTTTTTGATCTTGGCTGCTGGAAGCTGTACCTATTTTTATTTTTTTGGGGGGAAAATAAACATCTGTTTTCTTTAACCCTGGGCTGGCTCAATCACCTGGTTTATTGGAGCGATCTTCCCCGTATTACAATAACATTATCATCAGTTTAGCTGAAATGGCTATTAAAGAGAATCTGTCACCTAGATTTGGGATTATTATCTGCTATAATGCTTAAAGGGGTTGTCTCACTTCAGCAAATGGCATTTAAAGGGAACCTATCACCTGGATTTTGGGTATAGAGCTGAGGACATGGGTTGCTAGATGGCCGCTAGAACATCTGCAATACCCAATCCCCATAGCTCTGTGTGCTTTTATTGTGAAAAAAACAAACGATTTAATACATATGCAAATTAACCTGAGATGAGTCCTGTCCCTGAGATGAGTCATGGACAGGACTCATCCCAGGTTAATTTGCATCATATGTACACAATAAAAGCACACAGAGCTATGGGGCCTGGATATTGCAGATGTGCTAGAGGTGATCTAGCAACCCATGTCCTCAGTTCTTCACAAAATTCTGGTGACAGGTTCCCTTTAACGTGTAGAGAAAGTTAATACAAGGCACTTACTAATGTATTGTGTTTGTCCATATTGTCTCCTTAGCATGGCACAACAGTCTGGACTGTATATTTTAGCGCAGCACTGAGCACTGACAATGGGGGAACAGGTAGCAGTAAAAAAAAATCTGTCGTACTACTCATGTATTACTGTAGATAATATGTTAGAATCGCAGTGACAGATTAAGTAACCATAGCACGTAGCTGCCTATACACAATCTTTTTTGTTGGCAAATTCCACCTATTTTAACAGCATTTGCAGACAATCTTATGACTATTGGACTTGTCAGATCCTCACCTAAGGGCTGCAATTAGGGTAAGCAAGGATCCCTCAGGGTATAAATTTGTTTTCTATTTCTTTTCAACCAGTGAAAAGTGTACAAGAACTTTAAAGAAAAATGTGATAAAATTGATTAATAGTTGTTAGTAGATCATCCGACAGTCATAGCTGTTTTATCTATTGGGCACACTGCCACATGAGTATTTTCAGGTTCCACCCTGCTCGGCATCCTAGAGGAAGTCTTCTCATCCCTATTCCCTCTGACAAATCGGTGTGGCATGGACTTTGCATTTACCCATGAGAGGCTGTTTTATATGTTGCTGTGGTACACATTAAAGGAATACCTTTTTTTCTTTAATTTTCTTTAAATCTTGAAGGGCAAGAAAGTGCTCTGTTCAAGAATCTTATGCACTGGGCCCAACAACAGGTTAAAAAAAAAAAAAAACATAATTTACAAGTCTGTGTCCTGTATCAAAATAAATAAAAATAATACATTTAAAATTAGCCGACATCTATACAAAAGATGCATGACCTTCATTGCTCTGAAGTAGCTGCACTAGTTTGTTTTAGCTATCTCGGTTTGGGTCAGACACAACAAACCTCGGATCTCCCTCCTTCCTTCAATATCTTATTTATAAAGGCTTCACTAATGTTTGAGAGATCAACAAAGTTTGAAATTATCAATCTCAGCCTTTGACTTTATCAGTCTAGGACAGAAACATAATCAGGAACATAAATTGTATTTCCTTGTGAAAACATTTTCTTGCCTTAAGACACCAACCTCACTGATTGCAGAGAATGTCTGTGTTTACACATCGCAGGACGCATGCTGACTGCATTAGTACCTAAGGAAGCAAGCAGCGTATGGTACATACACCCAGAATTGAGTGAAAAGCCTCTCTTGAAATCAGATACTTCAATCTCATCATTTCAGATTCCTGAAGCGCATTAACCTTACTACTAGATGTTCTGCACGGTAGTATTCCTTGTAATGAAATCTGACTGAAAACTTAAATGAGTTTAATGCATGAAATGCATAAATAGAATCTGGCCTGGATTAGGCCTGTGTTGTATTCTTAATTTTAAGTACCTTTCACTACCTAACAATAAAAATATAGAAACTGGTATGCCAGAGACCAGAGTTTACCCATGTCACTGGACAATAAGAATTTTTATAGACTATTTTATTGTTTACAAACACGTTTTATTTATTGTTTCATTCATTTATAAATAATAAAAAAATAAAAAAATAGTTTACCGTTTAAAATATATATATTTACTTTCTACCCTGAAATTTTATTTTATTAAAGGGTTTTCAAGGAACTGTGTACACTACCTGTATCGCGGTATCGGCATAGATTTCATACAATGGATAAAAATAAAACATAGAAAAAACACTGAAAAAAGTACAGTAGCATAGTTGTTTGACGCTGGTAGTGTAGCAGTTTGTGTGTAAAGTGCGTACAGTAGTTTAAACAGGAGTACAGTATTTAGATTTAGACCAAGGGTTCCACATTTTTAAGGATCCTCCAGGGTATCGGCATAGAAATGATAACATTTTCTCACACGTTGGAATTTTTTATTTTTTTGGGAACATCATTACAAAATATACAAGGGAATCAAAAAATGAAAACACTATTTTCTGATTCAATTCCTAAATTTTTTTATTAATGAAGAAACCTAAAAAATACAACATTCACGTAAAACTGACAGAGGACAATGGAGGTCAACATTTTATTTTATGTAATGCCATTTATTTAATATTGTCATGCTCTACTTTTTTAAAATAAATTTATATATTTACTTGCAAAATAACATCTATACTTTAAAACCAACTTTATATAAATGTGTATCTATATCTATATATATACAGTACAGACCAAAAGTTTGGACACACCTCTCATTCAAAGAGTTTTCTTTATTTTCATGACTATGAAAATTGTAGATTCACACTGAAGGCATCAAAACTATGAATTAACACATGTGGAATTATATACATAACAAAAAAGTGTGAAACAACTGAAAATATGTCATATTCTAGGTTCTTCAAAGTAGCCACCTTTTGCTTTGATTACTGCTTTGCACACTCTTGGCATTCTCTTGATGAGCTTCAAGGGGTAGTCACCTGAAATGGTCTTCCAACAGTCTTGAAGGAGTTCCCAGAGATGCTTAGCACTTGTTGGCCCTTTTGCCTTCACTCTGCGGTCCAGCTCACCCCAAACCATCTCGATTGGGTTCAGGTCCGGTGACTGTGGAGGCCAGGTCATCTGGCGCAGCACCCCATCACTCTCCTTCATGGTCAAATAGCCCTTACACAGCCTGGAGGTGTGTTTGGGTTCATTGTCCTGTTGAAAAATAAATGATGGTCCAACTAAACACAAACCGGATGGAATAGCATGCCGCTACAAGATGCTGTGGTAGCCATGCTGGTTCAGTATGCCTTCAATTTTGAATAAATCCCCAACAGTGTCACCAGCAAAGCCCCCCCCCCCCCCCCACACCATCACACCTCCACCTCCATGCTTCACGGTGGGAACCAGGCATGTAGAGTCCATCCGTTCACCTTTTCTGCGTCGCACAAAGACTCAGTGGTTGGAACCAAAGATCTCAAATTTGGACTCATCAGACCAAAGCACAGATTTCCACTGGTCTAATGTCCATTCCTTGTGTTCTTTAGCCCAAACAAGTCTCTTCCGCTTGTTGCCTGTCCTTAGCAGTGGTTTCCTAGCAGATATTCTACCATGAAGGCCTGATTCACACAGTCTCCTCTTAACAGTTGCTCTAGAGATGTGTCTGCTGCTAGAACTCTGTGCGGCATTGACCTGGTCTCTAATCTGAGCTGCTGTTAACCTGCGATTTCTGAGGCTGGTGACTCGGATGAACTTATCCTCCGCAGCAGAGGTGACTCTTGGTCTTCCTTTCCTGGGGCGGTCCGCATGTGAGCCAGTTTCTTTGTAGCGCTTGATGGTTTTTGTCAGGGGCATAACTAGAAGTGACTGGGCCCCACAACAAATATTTGTAAGGGCCCCCCTCAGCGCGCTTCGCACCTCCCTCCTCCTGTGTAAACCCCACTCCTTTGGCACAGTGTAGCGGTATACTGTATATTGTGTGGCACAGTGTAGCGGTATACTGTATATTGTGTGGCACAGTGTAGAGGTATATTGTGAGGCACAGTGTAGCGGTATACTGTATATTGTGTGGCACAGTGTAGCGGTATATTGTGAGGCACAGTGTAGAGGTATACTGTATATTGTGTGGCACAGTGTAGCGGTATACTGTATATTGTGGGGCACAGTGTAGAGGTATACTGTATATTGTGTGGCACAGTAGCAGTATACTGTATATTGTGAGGCACAGTGTAGAGGTATACTGTACATTGTGTGGCACAGTGTAGAGGTATACTGTATATTGTGGGGCACAGTGTAGCAGTATACTGTACATTGTGGGGCACAGTATAGAGGTATACTGTACATTGTGGGGCACAGTATAGAGGTATACTGTACATTGTGGGGCACAGTATAGAGGTATACTGTACATTGTGGGGCACAGTGTAGCGGTATACTGTATATTGTGGGGCACAGTGTAGGCTATATGTGCATAACATAAACATACTCCACATGAACACTTACAGTTACTTGGCTTGGCCCTTGGGGATCTCGGACGCCACTTCCACACTTTGGCCGGGGGCTCGGCGGAGCTGATGTTGTGTTTTATCCTAATGGGAAAGATTTTATAATAAGGATTTGGAGAAGGGGCAGAGGGATAGCGGAGCAGGGAGAGGCTGGTGCTGCTACTAGGGGGTCATACCATGGGGCAGTAATAAAACCCACCATAATGCCCCCCCCAGTAGTAATAATTCTCCTTATAATGTGACAGTGCAAAAATACCCCCTTGTAATGCCCCCAGTTGAGCTAATGTCCCCATAGTGCCCCCATAATGTGCCAGTATAAAATACCCCTATATAGTGCCCCCAGTAAATTCCCCCATAGTGCTCCTCTCCCCCCTTCCTGCTAGTGCCCCCCAAAATGTACCAGTATAAAATGCCCCATATATAGTGCCCCAGTAGATGCCCCTCAGTGTCCGGCCTCTGATAGGCTGCCGGCCTAGTGTCCCCCATAATGCCCCCCAATAATGTGCCAGTAAGTGCCCCCCATCATGTGCCAGTATCAAGTGCCTCTCCCCCCCCCACATGTCCCAGTATCATAGTGCCATCTCCCCCCATGTGCCAGTATCAAGTGCCTCTCTCCTTCCCACCCCCCATGTGCCAGTATCAAGTGCCTCTCTCTTCCCCCCATGTGCCAGTATCATAGTGCCATCTCCCCCGCAAAAAAGTGCCAGTATTAAGTGCCTCTCCCCCCCATGTGCCAGTATCATAGTGCCAACCCCCCCCACATGCCAGTATCAAGTGCCTCTCTCCTCCCCCCCATGTCCCAGTATCATAGTGCCATCTCCCCCCCCCCACTAAAAAGTGCCAATATCAAGTGCCTCTCTCCCTCCCCCCTCCCCATGTGCCAGTATCAGGTGCCTCCCCCCCCCATGTGCCAGTATCAAGTGCCAACCCCCCCCCTCTCCCCTCCAGGTGCCAGTATCAGGTGCCTCTCCCCCCCTATGTCCCAGTATCATAGTGCCATCTTCCCCCCCCCCCCCCACAAAAAAAGTGCCAGTATCAAGTGCCTCTCTCCCTCCCCCCCCCCCATGCCAGTATCAGGTGCCTCTCTCCCTCCCCCCCCATGCCAGTATCAGGTGCCAACCCCACTCCCCCCCATGTGCCAGTATCAGGTGCCTCTTCCCCCCCCATGTGCCAGTATCAGGTGCCAACCCCCCCCCCCCAGGTGCCAGTATCAGGTGCCAACCCCCCTCCCCCCATGTGCCAGTATCAGGTGCCACTGCCAGTATCAGGTGCCTCCCGCTCCCCCATGGCAGTAACAGTCGGGTATTAAAAAAAAATAATAAACACTTCTACTTACCTCCATGTCAGCGATGCGATGCAGCCTCTTCCTGTGTCCCGCCTTGTATTGTGTCCCGCCCTGTATGTCCTTATATGGACTCAGTGCTTGTATTTCAGAAAAGAGTCCGCTGGGATTCGAACCCACGACCTTCTGCTTCAGAGGCAGAGCAGCTAACCACTAGACCATACCAGCTGCCTTGCTGCTGGCTGAAAAAAATATGAGACTTCTACTGTTATAGCTGGCTAAGTGTACATCTATACACATGGCAGCTGCTCATATATAGAGATGTAGCAGAGCTGAATGTGCTGAGACAGCTGTCATATACAGATATAGCAGCATCTCAGATATATCTCTATATGACAGCTGTTCCAGCACACTCAGCTCTGCTATATCTCTATATATGATAGCTGCCCCAGCAAACCCAGCTATGCTACATCTATGCATATGACAGCTGCCCAAACACACCCAGCACTGCTATATCTCTATATGACAGCTGTCCCAGCACACTCAGCTCTGCTATATCTCTATATATGACAGCTGCCCCAGCAAACCCAGCTCTGCTACATCTATACACATGACAGCTGCCCAAACACACCCAGCACTGCTATATCTCTATATGACAGCTGCCCCAGCACACTCAGCTCTGCTATATCTCTATATATGATAGCTGCTCCAGCACAACCAGCCCTGCTACATCTATATATCTCTAAGTATTGCTATACAGTAGATAGATATATAGAGATATAGCAGAGCTGAGTGTGCTGGGGCAGCTGTCATGTGTATAGATGTAGCAGAGCTGGCTGTGTTTCGGCAGCTGTCATGTGTATAGATGTAGTAGAGCTGGGTTTGCTGGGGCAGTTGTCATATATAGAGATATAGTAGAGCTGAGTGTGCTGGTGCAGCTGTCATGTGTATAGATGTAGCAGAGCTGGGTGTGTTTGGGCATCTGTCATGTATAGATGTAGTAGAGCTGGGTTTGCTGGGGCAGCTGTCATATATAGAGATATAGCAGAGCTGAGTGTGCTGGTGCAGCTGTCATGTGTATAGATGTAGCAGAGCTGGGTGTGTTTAGGCATCTGTCATGTGTATAGATGTAGTAGAGCTGGGTTTGCTGGGGCAGCTGTCATATATAGAGATATAGCAGAGCTGAGTGTGCTGGGACAGCTGTCATATAGAGATATAGCAGTGCTGGTGTGTTGGGGGCAGCTGTCATGAGTATAGATGTAGCAGAGCTGGCTGTGTTTCGGCAGCTGTCATGTGTATAGATGTAGTAGAGCTGGGTTTGCTGGGGCAGCTGTCATATATAGAGATATAGCAGAGCTGAGTGTGCTGGGACAGCTGTCATATAGAGATATAGCAGTGCCTGGTGTGTTGGGGGCAGCTGTCATGTGTATAGATGTAGTAGAGCTGGGTTTCCTGGGGCAGCTGTCATATATAGAGATATAGCAGAGCTGAGTGTGCAGGGACAGCTGTCATATACAGATATAGAAGTGCTAGGTGTGTTTGGGCAGCTGTCATCTGTATAGATGTATTTTATTTTTTTTATTTTTTTCCCAGTCAGTTGTAATGCAGTCTTTATGGCTGTGAGGGTAAATGCTTTGCCACTGATTCACTGATAGATTGGAGGTTGTGGGTTCAAATCCCAGACCAGGAGACTTCAGCAGACAGTAAGATTAGATCACACTAGCGGCTGCTGTGAAGGGGCCCTGAACACGATATTTAACTAACTTGAAAATAAACTGTCACACACGCTGCTGGGGCGCCGGGCCCCCTTGGCAGCCCGGGACCCGAAGCAGCTGCTTCCCCGGTAGTTACGCCACTGGTTTTTGTGACTGCACTTGGGGACACTTTCAAAGTTTTCCCAATTTTTCAGACTGACTGACCTTCATTTCTTAAAGTAATGATGGCCACTAGTTTTTCTTTACTTAGCTGCTTTTTTCTTGCCATGATACAAATTCTAACAGTCTATTAAGTAGGACTATCAGCTGTGTATCCACCTGACTTCTCCACAACACAACTGATGGTCCCAACCACATTTATAAGGCAAGAAATCCCACTTATTAAACCTGACAGGGCACACCTGTGAAGTGAAGGCCATTTCAGGTGACTACCTCTTGAAGTTTATCAAGAGAATGCCAAGAGTGTGCAAAGTAGTAATCAAAGCAAAAGGTGGCTACTTTGAAGAACCTAGAATATGACCTATTTTCAGTTGTTTCACACTTTTTTGTTATGTATATAATTCCACATGTGTTAATTCATAGTTTTGATGCCTTCAGTGTGAATCTACAATTTTCATAGTCATGAAAATAAAGAAAACTCTTTGAATGAGAAGGTGTGTCCAAACTTTTGGTCTGTACTGTATATACAAAAAAGAGTTGAAGAGCAGCACACAAGCAAACAGGTGGTGCAATACATTGAAAAAGACCAAGGACCAAGGTCTTATTGCATATACAAAAAAGAAAAACCAAGGCAGCACACAGATATCCGTGTAAAAAAGTGGGTAATTTATTAACCCATGTGATAGAAGCAACATTTCAGCTCACTCCATGGAGCCTGTGTCAAGCCATAATACATTGTGCAAGATCAGGTGCTTATAAAGCATACATAATTAACATGGTGATTACATGATTGCGTGTCAATATCCTTCAAACTGTTTAAAAATCCATAATTCAAAGTGATATAAGCATATGTAAGTGTACATTATTCATGATCAAATATATACAAATAATCGAACGTAAAGTGCAATGTGCCAATATTACATACATAAATTTATGTGTTATAGTACATATCCTAAAAGACCCTTGATTAGCCAACAACCAATCTCAGGTGTACATAATTGTGTATGTTAAAAACCAAGAGCTAATTATCCAAAATTCTCACATGTAGCTTGAGACGGCAGGATCTGTTCGGCGTCAAAGAAACCATACTGCACTGACGTAGAGTACTTCTCATCTCGCGAGATTCACAAATCACATATAGGACATAAGAAACCACAACCAATATGGCGACCAGACAATAAATGTCGACTGAGCATGCTCTGGCCCATAAAGAGGTGGATGCAATCTGCCGGTCTCATGATCCTGTCACATGACCGCTATTCAAAACAGAACCATATATTCCACAGTATATACTTTAAGAAGGAAATCGGGCTGCAATATAAATCGGGCTGATGGCGTCCCGCAATTATCACCCTCAAAAGCTCGCCCTCATAACCTTACATATCGGTAATTCATCGCTACCAGGTTGTACCACCTGATCTTGCATGATGTATTATGGCTTGACAAAGGCTCCATGAAGTGAGCTGAAACATTGCTGCTATCACATGGGTTAATAAATTACCAACTTTTTTACACGGATACCTGTGTGCTGCCTTTTTTTTTTTTTTATATATATATATATATATATATATATACTAATAAAGCCCTGTGTACATGCTCAGGGCTGTTGTCCGTGCGTGTGTGCCGATTAGTGAAGTGCGCATGTGCAGCGCACAGACCAATCAGCACACACGCAGCGCACAAACCAATCAGCACACACTCCACACACACAGCAGGGTGCGTGTGTGCCGATTATATACCATCGTATCAGAGTTTTCTCCAATCCGATGGTATATTTTAACTTGAAGCGTCCCCATCACCATGGGAATGCCTCTATGTTAGAATATACCATCGGATTTGAGTTAGATCGTGAAAACTCAGATACGACAGTATATTCTAACACAGAGGCGTTCCCATAGTGATGGGGACGCTTCAAGTTAGAATATACTAAGAACTGTGCACATAACTGCCCCCTGCTGCCTGGCAGCACCCGATCTCTTACAGGGGGCTGTGATCCACACAATTAACCCCTCAGGTGCCGCACCTGAGGGGTTAATTGTGCGTATCATAGCCCCCTGTAAGAGATCAGGTGCTGCCAGGCAGCAGGGGCAAGACCCCCCTCCCTCCCTCCCCAGTTTTACATTTATTGGTGGCCAGTGCGGCCCCCCCCTCCCTCCCCAGTATTAAATTCATTGGTGGCCAGTGAGGCCCCCCTACCTCCCCAGTATTACTTAGCAATTTTAGAAGCATTATACTTACGTGTACTGTCTGTGGCTGGCCGGGCGCTCCTCCTACTGGTAATTGACAGGTCTGTGCTATAAGCAATGAGCCGCACAGACCTTTCACTTACCAGTAGGAGGAGCGACCAGTCGGACGGCCACAAACAGCGCAGGCAAGTATAAGCTAAGTAACCATGGCAGCCGATCGGAGCCCCAGCGATTAAATTGTGACTCCGATCGGAAATGCCGTTCTGCTGCCACCAATGAAGGGGGAAGGGGGTTGTTAGCCTGTGGCCACTGCCCACCAATGCTTTTAATACTGGGGAGGGAGAGAGGGGCCGCACTGGCCACCAATGCTTTTAATACTGGGGAGGGAGGGAGGGAAGGGGAGGGGGGTCTGGCCCCTGCTGCCTGGCAGCACCCGATCAGGGGGCTGAGATCCGCACAATTAACCCCTCAGATGCGGCACCTGAGGGGTTAATTGTGCGGATCACAGCCCCCTGTAAGAGATCGGGTGCTGCCAGGCAGCAGGGGGCAGTTATGTACACAGTTCTTAGTATATTCTAACTTGAAGCGTCCCCATCACCATGGGAACACCTCTGTGTTAGAATATACTGTCGGATCTGAGTTTTCACAATAGTAAAAACTCAGATCTGAAAAAGCTGTTATGCAGACGGATCCGCAATGAACGGATACCATTGTTTGCATTTATAGGTGCGGATCCATCTGCGTAGATACCAGACAGATCCGCACCAAGCGCAGGTGTGAAAGTAGCCTAAAATAGGGACTCCTGACTTTACATTGAAAGTCAATGGGGGACGGATCTGTTTACAATTGCACCAATATTGTGTCAATGTAAACGGATCCATCCCCATTGACTTACATCGTAAGTCAGGACGGATCCGTTCGGCTCCGCACCGCCAGGCGGACACCAAAACGCGCCAGCAGTCTCAGCATTACGTGGCACTGCCAGTCTTCTCAGCCACCAGTCAGCGCCAGCTCTTTCAGCCATCAGCTGCAGTCTCAGCACCACCAGTCAGTGCCAGCAGTTCGTGCCAGCCATCTCAGGCACCAGTCACAGTGCCCACAGTCTCAGCACCACCAGTCAGTCCTAGCAGTCAGTGCCAACTGTATCAGCCACCAGTCACAGTGCCACTGGTCTCAGCACCACCAGTCAGTGCCAGCCATATCAGCCACCAGTCACAGTGACAGCAGTCTCAGCACCACCAGTCAGTGCCAGTTGTCTCAGGCACCAGTAAGTGTTAGCTGTTTCAGCCATCAGCTGCAGTCTCAGCATCACCAGTCCATGCCAGCCATCTCAGGCACCAGTCACAGTGCCCACAGTCTCAGCACCACCAGTCAGTGCCATCAATAAGTGCCAGGAGTATCAGCCACCAGTCACAGTGCCAGTGCTCTCAGCACCACCAGTCAGTGCCAGCCGTATCAGCCACCAGTCACAGTGCCAGTGGTCTCAGCACCACCAGTCAGTGCCAGCCGTATCAGTCACCAGTCACAGTGCAAGTGGTCTCAGTACTACCAGTCAGTGGCAGTCATATCAGCCACCAGTCACAGTGCAAGTGGTCTCAGAACTACCAGTCAGTGGCAATCATATCAGCCACCAGTCACAGTGCCTGCAGTCTCAGCCATAAGACAGTGCCAGTGACGCATATTACAGCTACATATAAGTCATCCCCATATAAGATCCATATAAGGTCCCCTATAACACTGTCATCCACAGTTCCCCCCATAACAGTGCCATCCACAGATCCGCCCATAAGAGTGCCATCCACAGATCCGCCCATAACAGTGCCATCCACAGATCCCCATAACAGTATCATACACAGTTCCCCTATAACAGTGCCATCCACAGATCCCCCATAACAGTGTCATCCACAGATCCCCCACAACAGTGTCATCCACAGATCCCCCATAACAGTGCCATCCACAGGTCCCCCACAACAGTGTCATCCACAGATCCCCCATAACAGTGCCATCCACAGGTCCCCCATAACAATGCCAGCCACAAATCCCCCCATAACAGTGCCATCCACAGATCCCCCCATAACAGTGCCATCCACAGATCCCCCCATAACAGTGCCATCCACAGATCCCCCCATAACAGTACCATTCACAGATACTCCCATAACAGTGTCATACACAGATACCCCCATAACAGTACTATTCACAGATACCCCCATAACAGTGTGCCATTCACAGATCCCCCATAACAGTGTCACCCAAAGATCCCTCATAACAGTGCCATCCACAGATCCCCCCATAACAGTGCCATCCACAGATTCCCCCATAACAGTGCCATCCACAGATTCCCCCATAACAGTGCAATCCACAGATCCCCCATAACAGTGCCATCCACAGATCCCCCATAACAGTGCTATCCACAGATCCCTAATAACAGTACCATTCACAGATACCCCCATAACAGTGTGCCATCCACAGATACCCTCCATAACAGTGCCATCCACAGATCCCCCATAACAGTGCCATCCACAGATCCCCCTTAACAGTGCCATCCACAGATCCCCCTTAACAGTGTCATCCACAGATCCCCCATAACAACAGTGCCATCCACAGATCCCCCATCACAGTGCCAGCACTACAGTTCTAGCACCCATTATTGTAACGGGCTTAATGTCTAGTATATATATATATTTATATATATATATACACTCACCTAAAGAATTATTAGGAACACCATACTAATACGGTGTTGGACCCCCTTTTGCCTTCAGAACTGCCTTAATTCTACGTGGCATTGATTCAACAAGGTGCTGATAGCATTCTTTAGAAATGTTGGCCCATATTGATAGGATATCTCTTGATGGAGATTTGAGGGATGCACATCCAGGGCACGAAGCTCCCGTTCCACCACATCCCAAAGATGCTCTATTGGGTTGAGATCTGGTGGCTGTGGGGGCCATTTTAGTACAGTGAACTCATTGTCATGTTCAAGAAACCATTTTTCCAGTCTTCAACAGTCCAATTTTGGTGAGCTCGTGCAAATTGTAGCCTCTTTTTCCTATTTGTAGTGGAGATGAGTGGTACCTGGTGGGGTCTTCTGCTGTTGTAGCCCATCCGCCTCAAGGTTGTGCGTGTTGTGGCTTCACAAATGCTTTGCTGCATACCTCGGTTGTAACGAGTGGTTATTTCAGTCAACGTTGCTCTTCTATCAGCTTGAATCAGTCAGCCCATTCTCGTCTGACCTCTAGCATCAACAAGGCATTTTCGCCCACAGGACTGCCGCATGCTGGATGTTTTTCCTTTTTCACACCATTCTTTGTAAACCCTAGAAATGGTTGTGCGTGAAAATCCCAGTAACTGAGCAGATTTTGAAATACTCAGACCGGCCCGTCTGGCACCAACAACCATGCCACGCTCAAAATTGCTTAAATCACCTTTCTTTCCCATTCTGACATTCAGTTTGGAGTTCAGGAGATTGTCTTGACCAGGACCACAACCCTACATGCATTGAAGCAACTGCCATGTGATTGGTTGACTAGATAATCGCATTAATGAGAAATAGAACAGGTGTTCCTAATAATTCTTTAGGTGAGTGTATATACATATATATATATATATATATATATATATATATATATATATATATATAAAATCTTTCTATATATATATATTTTTTTATAATTGTAGAAACAATGACTATAAATTAATATTGCCATAACTTTTAGAACAAATTATTAGTATTATTATAATTATTATTTTTATTAACAGCACCTTGGACAATAAGCTTGCTAGGTAGATCTCTATTAATTCTTAAAAAGAAATAATAATTATTCTAATAATCATGATTACAAATGAGCAAATCAAAGTTGACGAAGTGGAATTCGATCCGAATTTCAGGAGAACGGAGCAAGGAACTCTGGGAATAAGGGATTACCCACAATGCCATGCATGCAGCCAATCAGCAGACAGCCATCCCTGTGATGTCACAGCCCTACAAATCGTCTCTGCCATCTTGGATTAAGCCATTTTGCAGTGTACTTAGTGCAGGGAGAGACGTCAGCAGGCGCTAGGGACAGTGGTAGAAAAGACTTCAAAACTTTTATTTTGCTTTATAGAAGTCCAAGGAAAGCATAGGGAGGAATCATTCCACAGTATTGAAGCAGAACAGAGTTTAGTAGGGGAGTTTAAAGCCTGGGTAATAGGAACAATCCAATTGCACCATGGCGCACTGACTGTGAATCCAAATTCACAGGAGCCTAACTGCCCAGAAAGTAGTGGTGCAGGGGCTCACGGAAGCAACGGTGGTAGGAGTCAGTCAGTGCAGAGTGTGGGGGGTAAAATCACCTACTTGGTGGTCTGGAAGTTTTTTGTTAAGCCGCCGGAGGAGGTGAACATGGTCATTTGTAGCATCTGTGGGCAGAAGGTGACTGTGAATCCAAATTGCCATTATACAGCTCTGTAATTCCAGCAAACCGTTCTTGGAGTACAAGTGCTGTTTGATACAGCCATTAACAGGGTTTATTACAAGGAAATATTTATATGTCTTATTTGCCCTTGTGCGGTGCCGTTATATGTTCTAAAGCATTTTTTGGCTTGTATCAGTGGGAAAATGGGCTTATTAGCCGTTGTATGGTGAAGTGAGAAAATGGCAGCCCTTTTTGGTGTGTATTAATGGCAAAAAAGTATATATTATTTGCTATTCAGCAGTGCAGTAATATGTTCTAAAGCCCTTTTTGGCGTGTATTAGTGGCACAAAAATATATATTATTTTCCATTCAGAGGTGCAGTTATATGTTCTAAAGCCCTCTTTGGCGTGTCTCATTGGAAAAAAAAATTATATTATTTGTCATTCAGCCGTGCAGTTAAATGTTCTAAAGCCCTTTTTGGCGTGTATTAGTGGCAAAAAATATATATATATTTGCCATTCAGTGGTGCAGTTATATGTTCTAAAGCCCTTTTTGGCGTGTATTAGTGGCACAAAAATAAATATTATTTGCCGTTCAGCAGTGCAGTTATATATTCTAAAGCCCTTTTTGCCGTGTATTAGTGGTGAAAAATACATATTATTTGTTGTTCAGCTGTGCAATTATATGTTCTAAAGCCTTTTGTGGCGTGTATAAGGGGAAAAAAATAAGGGCCTATTTGCCTTTCAGCGGTTCAGTTATATGTTCTAAAATCCTTTTTGGCGTGTATTAGTGGAAAAAATATATATATTATTTGCCATTCAGCAGTGTAGTTATATGTTCTACAGCACTTTTTGCTTGTACTACTGGCACAAAAAAAGTATTTGCCGTTGTGTGGTGAAGTGAGAAAATTACTGCGCTTTTTGGCGTTTATTTGTGGCAAAAAATATATATATTTGCCATTCAGCGGTGCAGTTACTGTATATGTTCTAATGCCTTTTTTGGCATGTATTAGTGGCAAAAAATATATATTTGCCGTTCAGTTATGAAGTTATTTGTTCTGAAGCACTTTTTGTCATGTATTAAGAGCAAAAAAATATATATTTGCAATTCAGCAGTACAGTTATATGTTCTAAAGCCCTTTTTGGCGTGTATTAGTGGCACAAAAAAAAGGATTTGCCTTTGTGTGGTGAAGTGAGAAAATTACAGCCCTTTTTGGCATGAATTAGTAGCAAAAAAATATATATTTGCCGTTCAGCGGTGCAGTTATATATTCTAAAGCCGTTTTTGGCGTGTATTAGTGGCACAAAAATATACCGTATTTTTCACCCTGTAAGATAGTGCATCTTACAGGGTGAAAAATACGGTATATTTTTGTGCCACTAATACACGCCAAAAACGGCTTTAGAACATATAACTGCACCGCTGAACGGCAAATATATATTTTTTTGCCACTAATTCATGCCAAAAAGGGCTGTAATTTTCTCACTTCACCACACAAAGGCAAATCCCATAAGACGCACCTAGTTTTTAGAAGGGGACAATAAGAAAAAAATATTTTTTTTATTAGAACAGATCAGACCACCAATCAGACCCCCAATGTTAATCAGACCCCAACAAGACCTCAGATCAGACCCCCAATCAGACATCAGATAAGAGCCTCGTGCCTCTCATCAGTCCCCAACAGTCTCATATCAGCCCCCAGCTGTCCCCATTGCCTCATAGCAGCCCCCATTGCCTCCCACTTCAGACCCCAGCAGCCCCATATTGCCTCTGCATCTCCATATTGCCCAAGATCAGCCCCCAGCATCTCTATATTGCCCCCATATCAGCCTCCAGCATGTCCATATTGCCCAAAGCATGTTCATATTGCCCCCATATCAGCATCCAGCATGTCCAAATTGCCCCTATATCAGCCTCCATCATGTCCATATTGCCCCCATATCAGCCTCCAGCATGTCCATATTACCCCCATCATCTCCATATTGCCCCCAGCACCTCATGTTTTATAAAATATAAAAAACCAATCACCTTTCCTGCTCAGGACACCGCCACTCCTCACCACCCACACTCGGTCTTCCTCTTCCTCTGTCCACTGTGCTGTGAACTGGCGCGCACAGCGTGAGGTCACAGCATGCCCTCACACTGTGTGCAGCCTTCACAGCCAACAGCCAAGGACCAGGACGCGGTGAGTACAGTGCCTTCACCTCTTCCCCATCCTCCGGTACTAATGAAGAGTTTCCATAATTGAAGCGCTTCATTAGTATTCGCACCATAAGACGCAGGGGGTATTTTTCTCCCACTTTGGGGGGGAAAAATGTGTCTTATGAGACGAAAAATACGTTATATTATTTGCCGTTCAGCGGTGCAGTTATATGTTCTAAAGTCTTTTTTGGCGTGATTTAGTGGCAAAAAATATATATTATTTGCCATTCAGCGGTGGAGTTATATGTTCTAAAGCACTTTTTTGCATGTATTAGTGGCACAAAAAAGTATTTGCTGATGTGTGGTGAAGTAAGAAAATTACAGCGCTTTTTGTCGCGTATTAGTGGCCAAAAAATATATATTTGCCGTTCAGCAGTGTAGTTATATGTTTTAAAGCATTCTAAAGCCCTTTTTGACATGTATTAGTGGCAAGAAAATATGTATATTATTTGCCATTCAGTGGTGCAGTTATATGTTCTAAAGCCTTTTGTGGCGTGTATAAGTGGAAAAAAATAAGGGCCTATTTGCCTTTCAGAGGTGCAGTTATATATTCTAAATCCCTTTTTGGCGTGTATTATTGGGAAAAAAAAGTCTTATTAGCCGTTGTGTGGTGAAGTGAGGAAATTAAAGACTTTTTTGGGGTGTTTTGATTTCCATTTTATTTGATCTAACAGTACGTCAGACAGAGAAGTGCCAGACCCTGCACAGGGGAGTGGCAGAGGCCTAAATGTTTCTGGAGCTGGCACAGGTCACAGCAGAGTAAGGGGGTGTAGCAGCAAAATTCGCAGTGAGAGGCCTGAACTCCCGGCGTCATCTAGCAGTCGTTTCTTGACCAGCAACCATGCAGTTCTTGAATGGTTGATTCGGTCATCCACTTCGTCCCAAGTGACATCAGACACCCTAGACAAGAGTCAGTGGGTTCATCAGACACAACCCAGTAGTGATGGGGGGAGTCGCGTGGGAGCTGTTGTTGCGAGCGGTCCGGCTCCTGACCCAGAGTACATTGAGGAGGACATCAGTGACGTTCAGACAGTACTCCACGATGATGATGTAGCTGATCGCACTTGGAAGCCGGGTGATTTAGGGGCTTCAGCATCATCAGGACAGAAGTTGGCAGCTTGCCCATGAGGCAGCGGTGGAGCCAGCAAGTCGCTAGCATGGCCGGGAGTCAGCAGGGTGGCAGCAGTGGGAGGTCGGGAGCCAAACACCCACCCACTTCGCAGAGGCCTACCTGCCGAGAAAGTAGTGGTGCAGGGGCTCACGGAAGCAACGGTGGTAGGAGTCAGTCAGTGCAGAGTGTGGGGGGTAAAATCACCTACTCGGTGGTCTGGCAGTTTTTTGTTAAGCTGCCGGAGGAGGTGAACATGGTCATTTGTAGCATCTGTGGGCAGAAGGTGAAGCGTGGCCAGGGTGCCAATGTTGGCACCACGGTCCTGCGTCAACATATGCAGCGTCACCATAAAGTGGCCTGGGAGAACTGTGGCTGTGATATGGTGATCCAGTCTTCCGCAGCAACCGCTGAATCACCCAGTGGCAAACACCCAATTTAAGGCAGTCAAGGCTCCACCACCTCAGCCAAAGGGAGCTGTCTGTCCTTCCCATCATCTGCTGGTTCGGATGCTCCTGCTCCTCCTCCTACTCCTCGTTAGGCACTCCATCAGCAATCGATCACCAAAGCGATTGCAAAGAGACAACGGTATGCGTGCACTCATTCAATGGCGACCATGGTGACCGACGACGGGAAGAACATGGTGTCAGCGCTGCATCAAGGAGGGCTCAGCCATGCGCGGTGCATGGCACGTGTTCAATCTGGTTGTCAAGCGTTTCCTAAAGTCTTCCACCCATCTGCAAGACATCCTAAAAATGGCCAGGAAACTGTGCATGTAGTTCAGCCCCTCTTACACTGCAAAGCACACCCTCCTTGAGCTGCAGCGGCTGAACGGTATCCCCCAACATAGGCTCATATGCGACGTTTCCACCCGTTGGAATTCCACCCTCCATATTTTGAACCAACTATGCGAACAGAAAAAGTCTGTAAACGATTTCTTGATTATCCAAGCAGACAGGAGTACTCCCCTGTGTAACTTCGATGTCAGCCCGGGGCATATCATGTGTGACAGCAAAAAAAGCCAGTGGAGATAATATATCCAAAGTAATGTCAATTTTGGATACATTATCTCCACTGGCTTTTTTGCTATGACATTGGATGTTTTTCCAGGTGGAATGTTGTGCTGTCAAGTTTAGACAGAGAGGTTTTGTAGGTTCACAAATCTCATGTGTGATACCTGCCATTTGCTCAGGCCCTTTGAGGAGGCCACGTTATTTGTCATTTGCAAGGACTACTGGATGAACGTCATTCCACTGCTTCATTTCCTAGAACAGATGCTGGTAAATATGGCTGGTCAGGGTACTGGAGACATGGTGCCTAGATCTCACGGCCACATGAGCCCTGTGGGAGCTGAATTGAGGAGGAGGACGAAGAGGACATTGGAGCACAAGCAATGTGTTTGGCAAAATGGGTGTTTTTTCAACACAGGTGACAGGAGAGAAGGAACAGGAGCAGCCAGAGGACACGGCAATGAGGAAGATGAGGAAGAGGACCCAGACACACCGTGGCAGTATGCAGTGAAGATGAAGGCAGGAAGTCCCTCTGAGTCACTTGCACAAATGGCTGATGCATGCTCACTTGCTTACGTAGTGACACCATTCTTGGACTCTCGCTACCAGTCCAAAATGGGGGCCTTTTTTACACCCGCTGAGAGGGAGGACAAACTGAACTACTATAGAGACATCCTATGTAGTCAATTGGCCGCTACCTATCTGAGCCATCGTCCAACCTCTAGCAGGTCTGACCAGGGGGGCCCTCTGTGCTCACGTTCCTCTGCCATGGCTGCTGGTGGTGGGGGGCTGTAGGAGCAGTTCCAGTTTCATCAGCAACAACTTGAGTCTACAGTCACTGATGAGCAGCTTTCGTCACCCGCCTAGTAAAGAAACTACTCACCAGCAGCAGCTAGACTTGTAGCAGGACCTGAAATAGCAGGTGGTGGCATACTTGAACAGCACCCTGCCTCCCCACATTCAAGATCCACTGGACTACTGGCTTTGTGAACGCAACTAACAGAGTTTGCCCTGGAAAAGCTGTCCTGCCAAGCCAGTAGTGTGGCATCAGAGCGGGTGTTTAGTGGGGCGGGGGCCATAGATACCCAAAGAAGAACTCGCCTGTTAACCCAAAATGTGACCTTTGTCAAGATGAATCAGGCTTGGATCAGCCAGGATTTCCACCCACCAATGCCTGATACATCAGACTAGATCATGCATGGTGCCACACCAACATTTTGACAAAAGAGACCGGTTTCTTCTGGCTACCTGCCTCAGCTACTAAACTGATGCTGCCACCCGCCTAATGCCACACATCTGATGCCAAGCGCTCCTTCTTTCACCCACCATCTTCAGCTTTCATGGTACTGCCACCCACCTCCCCACTGGGTCACTCTGTGGTCTCCTGATGCTGCTGCCACCTCCACACTATATCATTGTGCCACTCTGTGGCCTCCTGATGCTGCTGCCACCTCCACACTATCATTGTGCAACTCTGTGGCCTTCTGATGCTGCTGCCACCTCCACACTGTCATTGTGCCAACCTGTGGCCTCCTCCAGATGCTGCTGCTGCCACCTCCAGACTGTCATTGTGCCAAACTGTGGCCTCCTCCAGATGCTGCTGCCACCTCCACGCTCTGCGGTTGTGCCACCCTGTGGCCTACTCCTGATGCTGCTGCCACCTCCTCACTATCATTGTGCCACTCTGTGGCCTCCTCCTGATGCTGCTGCTGACACCTCCACACTGTCAATGTGCCACTCTGTGGCCTCCTCTGGCTGCAGCTGCTGCCGCCACCTCCACACTCTGTCATTGTGCCACTCTTTGGCCTACTCCTGATGCTGCTGCCACCTCCACACTCTGCCGTTGTGCCACCCTGTGGCTTACGCCTGATGCTGCTTCCACCTCCTCACTGTCATTGTGTAACCCTGTGGCATTCTCTTGATGCTAATGCTACCGCCACCTTAACACTCTGTCATTGCACCACTCTGTGGCCACCTGATGCTGCTGCTGACACCTCCACACTGTCAATGTGCCCCTCTGTGACCTCCTCCGGCTGCCGCTGCTGCCGCCACCTCCACACTCTATCATTGTGCCACTCTTTGGCCTCCTCATGATGCTTCTGCCACCTCCAGACTCTGTAAATGGGCCATTCTGTGGTCTCCTCATGCTGCTTCCACCTCAACACTATGTCACAGAGCCTCTCTGTGGACTTCTCATGCTGTTCCCACCCTCCCCACTTCATGACTGGGCCACTATTTTGCCTTTCTTGCCTGGCTGACATCATCATTTATTTGACCCTTTTTCTGATCTGTCAGAAGAAAGGAAAAATAGACGCACAACAGATCCTTTCTATGTAACAGCTGTAAGGCCTGCATGACATGGTCCCTATTTTGCATCAGAATTGGCTTATGATTTGGTAGCCAAAAGCAGGAGTGGGTACAAAACACTGAAAACATGCAAAAATTCCATTCATGTGTCATCTCTGTTAGTGATGGATGAACATCAGCTGGTACAATTCACGAACGTGCAATCAAATGTTTGCGAACTGCTCGTTCGCGGTGGGCCCCATTCACTTTACTGGCAGGCTAATCTGAAAAACCTTCAGGTCATATTTTCAGCCAGCAAACACTTACTAGAAGTAGACAAATAGTCCCACAACATGGACAGTCATATACTGGAGGCAACAATTCCCACCAAAAATATGTATTTTATTCAGGGGTCATTTTTATGCGTCTTATTAAAAATGTGCCCTGCTGGAGCCTAGAAAAATGTTATTTTCTATTGGTTTGATGTATACAAATGTGCAGCATTCCACGTTTTTGTATCCTGCAGAGTCTATAAAAAAATGCATATGTTAATATTGATGGACAAACATCTGCCGGGACAGTTCGCGAACGCGATCGCGCAAATGCGATAAAATGTTCACGAACAGCAAGTTCACGGTGGATCCTATTTATTTTAATGGCAGGCGTACCTCATATTTGCAGCCAAGAAATAATTACTAGAAATGCACAAATATTGCCCCTGACGAAGCAAGTGAAAGTGAAACCCGGGTCGGGCAGGCGATACATCAGCAACATTTTATATTTTTATATACACAGATCTGATTTTATCTATGTGAGTATAATAAAAAAAAAATATTGACTATTGAAGAGTTGTGGTACCTCACTATGTTCAGTTCTCTTGTATAACACTCAGGAAATGAAAAATCGGATTGTGAAGGGACCCTAAAACTTGAAATCCAGTGATCGATTGCACCTTTAGAACTAAGTTCAGGACGTGTGCCATGCACAGCACATGTGTCAATTTGCCCTGTTTCAGCGCACTCAGCAGATTGGCACCATTGACGCACACCACTTTACCAACTGTTAAATTGAGCAGGGTTAGCCACTGATCAGCCTGTGACTGCAGAACTGAAAGGAGTGCAGGACCGGTGTGGCTCTTGGCTTCCAGGCACGACAGCCACAGCACAGCATGGCAACGTCTCACCTGGCACGTTGAATAGGTTCTGGGGAGCTTGGGGAGTGCAGAGGAAGAGGCGGTAGCAGTGGAAAAGGAGGAGTCAGCAGAAGAGGAGACGGAGTATGGAGTAAGTGGAGGAGAAGAAGAGGCAGGCCTGCCTGCAATCCGTGGCAGTAACACCAAATCCACACGGGTGCCATGGGTTACATGCTTGACGTCCGTCAGAAGGTTCACCCAGTGGGCAGTAGTAGTTATGCACCTTCCCTGCTCATGTTTGCTAGACCACGTGTATGTGGTCAGATGTATCTTGGCACCGACACTGTGTGCCAGAGATATATTAACTTGCCGCTGACCATGGCTATATAGTTCAGGGTTGCCCTTCTGGGAGAAATATTTCCTTCCGGGGACCTTCCCTTACGGTGTGCCAATGGCCCCAAATATTCTAAAGGCATCCGAGTCCACCAATTTATATAGGCTAGCAGTTCCGAAAACCCAGCGGTCAACCAATGGCCAAACATTTGGGCCACGGAAGCATCCTTTGTGCCAGATATACGCGATGACGGCACGGTGGAAGGTGGAGGACAAATGGGAGGATGAGAGGAGAAGCAGAAGAGGCAGGACGTGGAGTGCCGGGAATGTGGCTTTGTGGGTTCTGATGGCGTTGCTCCCACTGGGCTCGGTGATAGGAGGCCAGGTGCCTTCTTAAGGTGGTGGTCCCTAGGTGATGGTGTTCGTCTTACTGCGACTTATGCGTTGACAGCACAGGCTACAGATGGCAACACTATTATCAGCAGCTGACATGTTAAAAAAAAGCCCACACTGCGGAGCCCTGTGCCGGCATCCTTGGAGCGCAAGATGTTACCGTGCATGGTGGATGGATCGCTCCAGAGCTCCAGATACATTTGCAGTCTGTTTTTTGCCTTCTGTGCACTTCAAGTTCTGCCTGCTTGTCTTCTTTCTCCTTCCTATCTGCTGCACCGTCTCTCCCTCTAAACTCCCCTCCTCTTCTTCTCTTGTGGGCACCCACGTGACGTCCATCGACACGTCATCACCGTCACCTTCACCACCACTGACATTAGAGATCTCAGAGTAGGCAGTAACAACAAGGACCACTCTCTTGGGCTGATCTGGTCGTCAGACCGCTGGGTGGTGGCCATTGCCACATTCTCTTCCTTATTCGATGCCAAGAATGGCTGCGCATCGATAAAGTCTGGGAATAGATAGGAAAATAATTCCTCTGACTCGAATGGAGGGGATATGGTGGTGGTGGTGGTGGTGTCTTTGGGGGTGCACACAGCAGAGAGTGAGGAGGGTGCAGATACAAAGGATTAGGAGGGTACAGAAGGCTGAGTGAGCCACTGAACCAACTCTGGTGCTCCCTTTGTAGTTATCGCACGTGCCTTGCCTAACTTCCCACCTGCCCGATCCCTACCATCCCTGCGGAACGGTCTGCCTCTTCCTCTGACTGTCATTTTCTAAATGACCCTCTGCCTAAGTAGGTAGAGAAGAGCAGTTTTGTAGAAGAAGGTATATCACAGCCCTCAGTGTTTGGTGAAAAAAGGTATATAGCAATAGCACCTCTCAATAAGTATTTTGTAGAAGAAGGTGTATGGCACCCCTCAATCATTATTTGGCGGAAACAGGTATGTAGCATCACTCAATCAGTATTTGGCGGAAACTGGTATCCTTCAATCAGTATTTAGTGGAAGCAGGGGTATTGCAGCCCTCAATCAGTATTTGGTGGAAGAATGTATATAGCAGTAGCACCCCTCAATCAGTATTTTGTGGAAGAAGGTATATGGCACCCCTCAATCTGTATTTGGCGGAAACAGGTATATAGCATCCCTCAATCGGTATTTGGCAGAAACAGGTATATAGTACCCCTCAATTAGTATTTGGCAGAAACAGGTATATAGTAGTGTTGAGCGCGAATATTCGAATATCAAATTTTTTTAGCGAATATCGGCACTTCGCTAACTCGCGAATATTTCGAATATAGTGCTATAAATTCGATATTTCGAATATTGTTTTTTTTTTGTTTTGTTTTTTATTGTTATATTATTTTCTTTCCCACTTTCCTAAAGTTGTTCTTACCTGCCCTTAGGATTCCTGGCTTCCTGGCTGCTCCAGTCAGTGCCCGTTGCCGCTTCTGCTGACTTCCATGCTCATGGAGCGTCCCCATCACCATTGGAACATCTCCATACTAGAATGTACTGTCGGATTTGAGAATTACGTTGAAATCGCAATTCGATTAATTCAAGTTATAATAATCGAATTGCGATTTCAACTTGGACCTTGCTTTTACTATGGTTGGCTTGGTAGAATTAGCTAATATGACGAATGTATTCGTCATATTCCTCAAAACGAAGATAACGAAGTATTCTCCATCTTCGTTTTAGCTCCATATTCGTCAACTTCGCTAATTCTAGCAATCAAATAGGAAAGTTGACTATAGAGACAGATAAGTTTATTTCGCTATGCGATTATATTACTTTGCTTTTTTTTATAAATAGAATAATTATAATAATTATCAAGTATTACAATTATTCTATTTATAAAAAAAAAGCTAAGTAATATAATCGCATAGCGAATTAAACTTAGCTGTCTCTATAGTCAACTTTCCTATTTGATTGCTAGAATTAGCGAAGTTGATGAGTATGGCACTAAAACGAAGATGGCGAATACTTTGTTATCTTCGTTTTGAGGAATATGACGAATACATTCATCATATTCGTCATCTTCGCTAATTCTAGATATCAAACCAATAGGAAAGTAGCATTAAGTTACAATCGCAATACGTGATTATTTAAATCGCATAATAATCGCGATAACTAGAAAAATGACGAATATTCAATTTCGACGAATATTCTAGCGAATATTCGCGAATTTCGTCGAAATCGAATATGGCACCTCCCGCTCATCACTAGTATATAGCATCCCTCAATCAGTACTTGGCAGAAACAGGTATATAGTACCCCTCAATCAGTATTTGGCGGAAACAAGTATATGGCACCCCTCAATCAATATTTTGTGGAAGCAAGTGTATCGCAGCCCTCAATCAGTATTTGGTGGAAGAAGGTATATAGCAATAGCACCCCATAATCAGTATTTTGTGGAAGAAGGTATATAGCACCCCTAATTTAATATTTGGCAGAAAGATGTATATTGCACTCCTCAATCAGAATTTGGCGGAAACAGGTATATAGCACCCCTCAATCAGGATTTTGTGGAAAAAGGTATATAGCACCCCTCAATCAGTACTTGGCAGAAACAGGTATATAGTACCCCTCAATCAGTATTTGGCGGAAACAAGTATATGGCACCCCTCAATCAATATTTTGTGGAAGCAAGTGTATCGCAGCACTCAATCAGTATTTGGTGGAAGAAGGTATATAGCAATAGCACCCCATAATCAGTATTTTGTGGAAGAAGGTATATAGCACCCCTAATTTAATATTTGGCAGAAACATGTATATTGCACTCCTCAATCAGAATTTGGCGGAAACAGGTATATAGCACCCCTCAATCAGGATTTTGTGGAAAAAGGTATATAGCACCCCTCAATCAGTATTTGGAGGAGACAGGTATATGAAACCCCTCAATCAGTATTTTGTGGAAGCAGGTGTATCGTAGCCCTCAATCAGTATTTGGTGAAAGATGGTATATAGCAATAGCACCCCATAATCAGTATTTAAAGGAGGAAGGCATATGGCACCCTTCAATCAGTATTTGGCGGAAACAGGTACATAGCGTCCCTCAATCAGTATTTTGCAGAAACAGGTATATAGTACCCCTCAATCAGTATTTGGCAGAAACAGGTATATAGCATCCCTCAATGAGTACTTGGCAGAAACAGATATAAAGTACCCCTCAATCAGTATTTGGCGGAAACAGGTGTATAGCACCCCTAAATCAGTATTTGGCGGAGATAGTTTTAAAGCAACCCTCAATCAGGATTTTGTGAAAAAAGGTATATTGCACCCCTCAATCAGTATTTGGTAGAAGAAGGTGTATCGCAGCCCTCAATCAGTATTTGGTGGAAGATGGTATATAGCAATAGCACCTCTCAATCAGTATTTAGTGGAAGAAGGCATATGGCACCCTTCAATCAGTATTTGGTGGAAACAGGTATATAGCACCCCTCAATCAGTATGTGGTGGAAACAGGTATATAGCACCCTTCAATCAGTATTTGGTAGAAACAGGTATATGGCACCCCTCAATCAGTATTTTGTGGAAGCAGGTGTATCACAGCCCTCAATCAGTATTTGGTGGAAGAAGGTATATAGCAATAGCACCCCTCAATCAGTATTTAGATGAAGAAGGTATATGGCGCCCCTCAATCAGTATTTGGTTGAAACAGGCATAAAGCAACCCTCAATCAGTATTTGGCGGAAACAGTTATATGGCACTCCTCAATCTGTATGTGGCAGAAACAGGAATATAGCACCCCTTAATCAGTATTTTTGTGGGAGAAGGGATATGGCACTCCTCAATCAGTATTTGGCGGAAACAGGTATATAGCACCCCTCAATCAGGTATAATGCACTCCTCAATGAGTATTTATGAGAAACAGATATATGGCACCCCTCAATCAGTATTTTGTGGAAGCAGGTGTATCACAGCCCTAAATCAGTATTTGGTGGAAGAAAGTATATAGCAATAGCACCCCTCAATCAGTATTTAATAGAAGATGTTATATGGCGCCCCTCAATCATTATTTGGCTGAAACAGGCATAAAGCAACCCTCAATCAGAATTTGGCGGAAACAGTTATATGGCACCCCTCAATCTGTATGTGGCAGAAACAGGTATATAGCACCCCTTTATCAGTATTTTTTTGGGAGAAGGGATATGGCACTCCTCAATCAGTATTTGGCGGAAACAGGTATATAGCACCCCTCAATTGGTATTTGGCGGAAACAGGTATATAGCACCACTCAATCAGGTATATGGCACCCCTCAATGAGTAATTGTCAGAAACAGATATATGGCACCCTTCAATCAGTATTTTGTGGAAGCAGGTGTATCACAGCCCTCAATCAGTATTTGGTGGAAGAAGGTATATAGCAATAGCACCCCTTAATCAGTATTTAGTAGAAGAAGGTATATGGCACTCCTTAATCAGTATTTGGCGGAAACAGGTATATGGCACCCCTCAATCAGTATTTTGGGAATGCAGCTGTACTGCAGCCCTCAATCAGTATTTGGTGGAAGAAGGTATTTAGCAATAGCACCCCTCAATCTGTATTTAGTGGAAGAAGGTATATGGCACCCCTCAATCAGTATTTGGCAGAAACAGGCATATAGCAACCCTCAATCAGTATTTTGCGGAAACAGTTATATGGCACCTCTCAATCTGTATGTGGCAGAAACAGGTATATAGCACCCCTGAATTAGTATTTTGTGGAAGAAGGAATATGGCACCCCTCAATCAGTATTTGGCAAAAACAGGTATATAGCACCCCTCAATCAGTATTTGGCGGAAACAGGTATATGGCACCCCTCAATCAGTATTTTGTGTAAGCAGGTGTATCACAGCCCTCAATCAGAATTTGGTGGAAGAAGGTATATAGCAATAGCACCCCTCAATCAGTGTTTTGTGAAGGAAGGTATTTGGCATCCTTCAATTAGTATTTGGCAGAAACAGGTATATAGCACCCCTCAATCAGTATTTTATGTAAGCAAGTGTATCGCAGCCTTCAATCAGTATTTGGTGGAAGAAGGAATATAGAAATAGAATCCCTCAATCAGTTTTTTGTGGAAGAAGGTAAATGGCACCCCTCAATCAGTATGTGACGGAAACAGGTATATAGCTCCCCTCAATCAGTATGTGACGGAAACAGGTATATAGCACCCCTCAATCAGTATTTGGCGGAAACAGGTATATGGCACCCCTTAATCAGTATTTAGTGGAAGCAGGTGTATCGCAGCCCACCAATCAGTATTTGGTGGAAACAGGTATATAGCATCCCTCCATCAGTATTTGGCAAAAACTGGTATATGGCACCCTTCAATCAGTATTTTGTGGAAGCAGGGGTATCGCAGCCCTCAATCAGTATTTGATGGAAGATGGTATATGGCACCACTCCATCAGTATTTGGCGGAAACAGGTATATAGCATCCCTCAATCAGTATTTGGCAAAAACAGGTATATTGTACCCCTTAATCAGTATTTGACGGAAACAGGTATATGACCCCCTCAATCAGTATTTTGTGAAAGCAGGTGTATCGCAGCCCTCAATCAGTATTTTGTGGAAAAAGGTATATAGCACCCCTCAATTAGTATTTGGCAGAAACAGGTATATAGCACCCCTCAATAAGTATTTGGCAGAAACTAGCATATGGCACCGATCAATCAGTATTTTGTGGAAGCAGAAGTATCGCAGCCCTCAATCAGTATTTGGTAGAAGAAGGTATACAGCAATAGCACCCCTCAATCAGTATTTTGTGGAAGAAGGTACATGGCACCCCTCAATAAGCATTTGGCAGAAAAAGGGATATATCACTCCTCAATCAGTATTTGGTGGAAACAAGTATATAGCACCCCTCAATAAGGATTTTGTGGAAACAGGTATATAGCACCCCTCAATCAGGATTTGGCGGAAACAGGTATATGGCACCCCTCAATCAGTATTTTGTGGAAGCAGGTGTATCGCAGACCTCAATCAATATTTGGTGGAAAAAGGTATATAGCAATAGCACCCCTCAATGAGTATTTTGTTAAGGAAGGTATTTGGCACCCCTCAATCAGTATTTGGCAGAAACAGGTATATAGCACCCCTCAATCAGTATTTGGCGGAAACAGGTATATGGCACCCCTCAATTAGTATTCAGTGGAAGCAGGTGTATCGCAGCCCTCAATCAGTATTTGGTGGAAACAGGTATATAGCATCCCTCAATCAGTTTTTGGCAGAAACTGGTATATGGCACCATTCAATCAGTATTTTGTGGAAGCAGGGGTATCGCAGCCCTCAATCAGTATTTGGTGGAAGAAGGTATATAGCAATAGCACCCTTCAATCAGTATTGTGTGGAAAAAGGTATATGGCACCCCTCAATCAGTATTTGGCGGAAACAGGTATATAGCATCCCTCAATCAGTATTTGGCAGAAACAGGTATATAGTACTCCTCAATCAGTATTTGGTGTAAACAGGTATATGGCACCCCTCAATCAGTATTTTGTGGAAGCAGGTGTATCGCAGCCCTCAATCAGTATATGTTGGAAGAAGGTATATAGCAATAGCACCCCATAATCAGTATTTTGTGGAAGAAGGTATATAGCACCCCTCAATTAGTATTTGGCAGAAACATGTATCTAGCACCTCTCAATCAATATTTGGCAGAAACTGGCATATGACACCCCTTAATCAATATTTTGTGGAAGCAGGGGTATTGCAGCCCGCATCAGTATTTGATGGAAGAAGGTATATAGCAATAGCACCCCTCAATCAGTATTTTGTGGAAGAAGATATATGGCACCCCTCAATCTGTATTTGGCTGAAACAAATATATTGCATCCCTCAATCAGTATTTGGCATAAGCAGGTGTATAGTACCCCTCAATCAGTATTTGGCGGAAACACGTATATAGCATCCCTTAATCAGTATTTGGCAGAAACAGGTATGAAGTACCCCTCAATCAGTATTTGGCGGAAACCGGTATATGGCACCCCTCAATCAGGTATATGGCACCCCTCAATGAGTATTTGGCAGAAACAGATATATAGCACCCCTCAATCAATATTTGGCAGAAACAGGTATATGGCACCCCTTAATCAGTATTTTGCGGAAGAAGGTGTATTGCAGCCCTCAACCAGTATTTGGTAGAAGATGGTATATAGCAATAGCACCCCTCAATCAGTATTTACTGGAAGAAGGCATATGGCACCCCTCAATCAGTATTTGGCGGAAACAGGTATATAGCACCCCTCAATCAGTATGTGAAGGAAACAGGTATATAGCACTCTTCAATCAGTTTTTGGCAGAAACTGGTATATGGCACCATTCAATCAGTATTTTGTGGAAGCAGGGGTATCGCAGCCCTCAATCAGTATTTGGTGGAAGAAGGTATATAGCAATAGCACCCTTCAATCAGTATTGTGTGGAAAAAGGTATATGGCACCCCTCAATCAGTATTTGGCGGAAACAGGTATATAGCATCCCTCAATCAGTATTTGGCAGAAACAGGTATATAGTACTCCTCAATCAGTATTTGGTGTAAACAGGTATATGGCACCCCTCAATCAGTATTTTGTGGAAGCAGGAGTATCGCAGCCCTCAATCAGTATTTGGTGGAAGAAGGTATATAGCAAAAGCATCCCTCAATCAGTATTTTGTGAAGGAAGGTATTTGGCACCACTCAATCAGTATTTCGCAGAAAAAGGTTGTGGCAATGTGAACATTGAAGTTTTGTTTCCCCAGGTTCCAGTCCGGGACTTAGGTCATGCTCATGTCCAGGGATTCTATTTAATCCTGCTACTGGATCTTGGGTGTGTCTCACTCTGGAGAGTGTGCAGACAGAGGCCTGTTGAGGCTCTGTCAGTGTGGTCTCAGCTAGGTAAGGCTGAGGGGCCACGAGGCTATGCAATAGCCTGGACTTTGGGGGACTTGCACACAGAAGGCTGGAGTGGCTCTGTGTGATTTGAGCCGGGAGGGCTGAGAGACCACTATCCCCCAAGAGACTCTGGTGTGGGAGCAGCCTGGAGGCTGCTGGAGGTTGGGCTGGGAAAGCCGTTTCTCATCACGGGTGTGAACTGTGGTACGCTTTAGGTGAGTCAGGGAAACCTATGTGTTTAGATAGGGCCCAGACAGGCAAGGTATTTTATTTTGGCTTTGTGTGTTTTTCTTTATGCCGTGTGTCACAATAAAGTACAGTTTGGCCCCTAAATCCTGGTGTCTGTGAAGAAGTGTGTGATTGCAACCAGCGGAAAAGAGCTAATCCCTCACACAGGTGATGTCGCCGTGTGCTCCTTTGTCTCGTTCTCACAAACGAAAACGACCGCTAGAAGTACAATCGGGAAATCCCTGGTGTAGTGTGTGTCGATGTGTGCGCAATTCCTCCAAAATAACATCACAGAGACATTCTCAAGTAGGTTCCAATAATGTGCCTCCCTCCCAGCGGCTAGGCGTGGTTTATTTATACCAGAAGATGGGATGCGGTCTTACAATCATGACCAATGAGGAGACAGGTTATGGTATGAAGTGATTGGCTGAAAGGCGGTCTTACAATCATGACCAATGAGGAGACAGGTTATGGTATGAAGTGATTGGCTGGAAGGCGGTTATACTATCATGACCAATGAGGAGACAGGTTATGGTATGAAGTGATTGGCTGGCGAAGATGTATTCGCGCCCTTTCCGTTGCCATGCTTATGAAGAAACCCCCGCTCGACGGTCCCCATCCCTCCCTCCTCAGCCGGCACCATGACACTGGTATCCTGCAGTAATACCAGGCCGGGCACAACTCAGCTACAGGTTGGGACGACCGGACCATCGTGCGAAAGTCTCTGAGCAGATGCGAACACGAATGCGAACGAATCTGCGCATCTCCATAGGATAAATGGCGACCATACGGCGAACAATAATTTTTCCACAACACAGTTATATAGCACCCCATAATCAGTATTTGGCAGAAACAGGTATATGGCAACCCTCAATCAGTATTTAGTGGAAGCAGGTGTATTTCAGCCCTCAAGTTTTTTTTTGGGTGGAAACAGGTATATAGCATCCCTCAATCAGTATTTGGCAGAAACTGGTATATGGCACCATTCAATCAGTATTTTGTGGAACCAGGGGAATCGCAGCCCTCAATCAGAATTTTGTGGAAGAAGGTATATAGCAATAGCTCCCTTCAATCAGTATTGTGTGGAAACATGTATATGGCACCCCTCAATCAGTATTTTGAGGAAGCAGGTGTATTGCAGCCCTCAATCAGTATTTGGTGGAAGAAGGTATATAGCAATAGCACCCCTCAATCAGTATTTTGTGAAGGAAGGTATTTGGCACCACTCAATCAGTATTTGCAGAAACAGGTATATATCACCCCTCAATCAGGTACATGGCACCCCTCAATGAGTATTTGTCATAAACAGATATATGGCACCCCTCAGTAAGTATTTTGTGAAAGCTGGTGTATCACAGCCCTCCATCAGTATTTGGTGGAAGAAGGCATATAGCAATAGCACCCCTCAATCAGTATTTAGTAGAAGAAGGTATATGGCACCCCTCAATCAGTATTTGGCTGAAACAGGTATATAGCACCCCTCAATCAGTATGTGGCGGAAACAGGTATATAGCACCCTTCAATCAGTATTAGGCAGAAACAGGTATATGGCACCCCTCAATCAGTATTTTGCGAAAGCAGGTGTATCGCAGCCCTCAATCAGTATTTGTGTGGAAGAAGGTATATAGCAATAGCACCCCTCAACCAGTATTTTGTGAAGGAGGGTATTTGGCACCACTCAATTAGTATTTGGTAGAAACAGGTATATAGCTCCCCTCAATCAGATAAATGACACCACTCAATGAGTATTTGGCAGAAACAGATATATAGCACCCCTTAATCAGTATGTTTGCAGAAACAGGTATATGGCACCCCTCAATCAGTATGTTTGCAGGAACAGGTATATGGCACCCCTCAATCAGTATTTTGTGGAAGCAGGTGTATCACAGCCCTCAATCAGTATTTGGTGGAAGAAGGTATATAGGAATAGCACCCCACAATCATTTTTTGTGGAAGAAGGTATATAGCACCCCATAATCAGTATTTGGCAGAAACAGGTATATTGCACCACTCATTCAGTATTTGGCAGAAACAGGTATATAGCACCCCTCAATCAGAATTTTGTGGAAAAAGGTATATAGCACCCCTCAATCAGTATTTGGTGGAGACAGGTATATGGCACCCCTCAATCAGTATTTTGTAAAAGTAAGTGTATCGCAGCCCTCGATCAGCATTTGGTGGAAGAAGGTATATAGCAATAGCACCCTTCAATCAGTATTGTGTGGAAAAAGGTATATGGCACACCTCAATCAGTATTTGGCGGAAACAGGTATATAGCATCCCTCAATCAGTATTTGGCAGAAACAGGTATATAGTACCCTTCAATCAGTATTTGGTGTAAACAGGTATATGGCACCCCTCAACCAGTATTTTGTTGAAGCAGGTGTATCGCAGCCCTCAATCAGTATTTGTTGGAAGAAGGTATATAGCAATAGCACCCCATAATCAGTATTTTGCGGAAGAAGGTATATAGCACCCCTCAATTAGTATTTGGCAGAAACAGGTATATGGCACCCCTCAATCAGTATTTTGTGGAAGGAGGGGTATCGCAGCCCTCAATCAGTATTTGGTGGAAGAAGGTATATAGCAATAGCACCCTTCAATCAGTATTGTGTGGAAAAAGGTATATGGCACCCCTCAATCAGTATTTGGCAGAAACAGGTATATAGCATCCCTCAATCAGTATTTGGCAGAAACAGGTATATAGTACTCCTCAATCAGTATTTGGTGTAAACAGGTATATGGCACCCCTCAATCAGTATTTTGTGGAAGCAGGTGTATCGCAGACCTCAATCAATATTTGGTGGAAAAAGGTATATAGCAATAGCACCCCTCAATGAGTATTTTGTTAAGGAAGGTATTTGGCACCCCTCAATCAGTATTTGGCAGAAACAGGTATATAGCACCCCTCAATCAGTATTTGGCGGAAACAGGTATATGGCACCCCTCAATTAGTATTCAGTGGAAGCAGGTGTATCGCAGCCCTCAATCAGTATTTGGTGGAAACAGGTATATAGCATCCCTCAATCAGTTTTTGGCAGAAACTGGTATATGGCACCATTCAATCAGTATTTTGTGGAAGCAGGGGTATCGCAGCCCTCAATCAGTATTTGGTGGAAGAAGGTATATAGCAATAGCACCCTTCAATCAGTATTGTGTGGAAAAAGGTATATGGCACCCCTCAATCAGTATTTGGCGGAAACAGGTATATAGCATCCCTCAATCAGTATTTGGCAGAAACAGGTATATAGTACTCCTCAATCAGTATTTGGTGTAAACAGGTATATGGCACCCCTCAATCAGTATTTTGTGGAAGCAGGAGTATCGCAGCCCTCAATCAGTATTTGGTGGAAGAAGGTATATAGCAAAAGCATCCCTCAATCAGTATTTTGTGACGGAAGGTATTTGGCACCACTCAATCAGTATTTCGCAGAAAAAGGTTGTGGCAATGTGAACATTGAAGTTTTGTTTCCCCAGGTTCCAGTCCGGGACTTAGGTCATGCTCATGTCCAGGGATTCTATTTAATCCTGCTACTGGATCTTGGGTGTGTCTCACTCTGGAGAGTGTGCAGACAGAGGCCTGTTGAGGCTCTGTCAGTGTGGTCTCAGCTAGGTAAGGCTGAGGGGCCACGAGGCTATGCAATAGCCTGGACTTTGGGGGACTTGCACACAGAAGGCTGGAGTGGCTCTGTGTGATCTGAGCCGGGAGGGCTGAGAGACCACTATCCCCCAAGAGACTCTGGTGTGGGAGCAGCCTGGAGGCTGCTGGAGGTTGGGCTGGGAAAGCCGTTTCTCATCACGGGTGTGAACTGTGGTACGCTTTAGGTGAGTCAGGGAAACCTATGTGTTTAGATAGGGCCCAGACAGGCAAGGTATTTTATTTTGGCTTTGTGTGTTTTTCTTTATGCCGTGTGTCACAATAAAGTACAGTTTGGCCCCTAAATCCTGGTGTCTTCGAAGAAGTGTGTGATTGCAACCAGCGGAAAAGAGCTAATCCCTCACACAGGTGATGTCGCCGTGTGCTCCTTTGTCTCGTTCTCACAAACGAAAACGACCGCCAGAAGTACAATCGGGAAATCCCTGGTGTAGTGTGCGTCGATGTGTGCGCAATTCCTCCAAAATAACATCACAGAGACATTCTCAAGTAGGTTCCAATAATGTGCCTCCCTCCCAGCGGCTAGGCGTGGTTTATTTATACCAGAAGATGGGATGCGGTCTTACAATCATGACCAATGAGGAGACAGGTTATGGTATGAAGTGATTGGCTGGAAGGCGGTCTTACAATCATGACCAATGAGGAGACAGGTTATGGTATGAAGTGATTGGCTGGAAGGCGGTTATACTATCATGACCAATGAGGAGACAGGTTATGGTATGAAGTGATTGGCTGGCGAAGATGTATTCGCGCCCTTTCCGTTGCCATGTTTATACTCGTGGATGAAGAAACCCCCGCTCGACGGTCCCCATCCCTCCCTCCTCAGCCGGCACCATGACACTGGTATCCTGCAGTAATACCAGGCCGGGCACAACTCAGCTACAGGTTGGGACGACCGGACCATCGTGCGAAAGTCTCTGAGCAGATGCGAACACGAATGCGAACGAATCTGCGCATCTCCATAGGATAAATGGCGACCATACGGCGAACAATAATTTTTCCACAACACAGTTATATAGCACCCCATAATCAGTATTTGGCAGAAACAGGTATATGGCAACCCTCAATCAGTATTTAGTGGAAGCAGGTATATTTCAGCCCTCAAGTTTTTTTTTGGGTGGAAACAGGTATATAGCATCCCTCAATCAGTATTTGGCAGAAACTGGTATATGGCACCATTCAATCAGTATTTTGTGGAACCAGGGGAATCGCAGCCCTCAATCAGAATTTTGTGGAAGAAGGTATATAGCAATAGCTCCCTTCAATCAGTATTGTGTGGAAACATGTATATGGCACCCCTCAATCAGTATTTTGTGGAAGCAGGTGTATTGCAGCCCTCAATCAGTATTTGGTGGAAGAAGGTATATAGCAATAGCACCCCTCAATCAGTATTTTGTGAAGGAAGGTATTTGGCACCACTCAATCAGTATTTGCAGAAACAGGTATATAGCACCCCTCAATCAAGTACATGGCACCCCTCAATGAGTATTTGTCATAAACAGATATATGGCACCCCTCAGTAAGTATTTTGTGAAAGCTGGTGTATCACAGCCCTCCATCAGTATTTGGTGGAAGAAGGCATATAGCAATAGCACCCCTCAATCAGTATTTAGTAGAAGAAGGTATATGGCACCCCTCAATCAGTATTTGGCTGAAACAGGTATATAGCACCCCTCAATCAGTATGTGGCGGAAACAGGTATATAGCACCCTTCAATCAGTATTTGGCAGAAACAGGTATATGGCACCCCTCAATCAGTATTTTGCGAAAGCAGGTGTATCGCAGCCCTCAATCAGTATTTGTGTGGAAGAAGGTATATAGCAATAGCACCCCTCAACCAGTATTTTGTGAAGGAGGGTATTTGGCACCACTCAATCAGTATTTGGTAGAAACAGGTATATAGCTCCCCTCAATCAGATAAATGACACCCCTCAATGAGTATTTGGCAGAAACAGATATATAGCACCCCTTAATCAGTATGTTTGCAGAAACAGGTATATGGCACCCCTCAATCAGTATTTTGTGGAAGCAGGTGTATCACAGCCCGCAATCAGTATTTGGTGGAAGAAGGTATATAGGAATAGCACCCCACAATCATTTTTTGTGGAAGAAGGTATATAGCACCCCATAATCAGTATTTGGCAGAAACAGGTATATTGCACCACTCATTCAGTATTTGGCAGAAACAGGTATA
The DNA here is from genome assembly GCF_014858855.1 of Bufo gargarizans. Taxonomy (NCBI): domain Eukaryota; kingdom Metazoa; phylum Chordata; class Amphibia; order Anura; family Bufonidae; genus Bufo; species Bufo gargarizans. Next base: position 325,017,658 of record NC_058081.1, read on the forward strand.
TAGCACCCCTCAATCAGAATTTTGTGGAAAAAGGTATATAGCACCCCTCAATCAGTATTTGGCGGAGACAGGTATATGGCACCCCTCAATCAGTATTTTGTGAAAGTAAGTGTATCGCAGCCCTCGATCAGCATTTGGTGGAAGAAGGTATATAGCAATAGCACCCTTCAATCAGTATTGTGTGGAAAAAGGTATATGGCACACCTCAATCAGTATTTGGCGGAAACAGGTATATAGCATCCCTCAATCAGTATTTGGCAGAAACAGGTATATAGTACCCTTCAATCAGTATTTGGTGTAAACAGGTATATGGCACCCCTCAACCAGTATTTTGTTGAAGCAGGTGTATCGCAGCCCTCAATCAGTATTTGTTGGAAGAAGGTATATAGCAATAGCACCCCATAATCAGTATTTTGCGGAAGAAGGTATATAGCACCCCTCAATTAGTATTTGGCAGAAACAGGTATATAGCACCCCTCAATCACTATTTGGCAGACACTGGTATATGGCACCCCTCAATCAGTATTTTGTGGAAGCAGAGGTATCGCAGCCCTCAATCAGTATTTGTTGGAAAAAGGTATATAGCAATAGCATCCCTCAATCAGTATTTTGTGGAAGAAGGTATATGGCACCCCTCAATCAGTATTTGGCAGAAACAAGTATATAGTACCCTTTAATCAGTATTTGGTGTAAACAGGTATATGGCACCCCTCAACCAGTATTTTGTTGAAACAGGTGTATCACTGCCCTCAATCAGTATTTGGTGGAAGAAGGTATATAGCACCAGCACCCCATAATCAGTATTTGATGGAAGAAGGTATATAGCACCCCTCAATTAGTATTTGGCAGAAACAGGTATATAGCACCCCTCAATCAGTATTTGGCGGAAACTGGTATATGGCACACCTCAATCAGTATTTTGTGGAAGCAGGGGAATCGCAGCCCTCAATCAGTATTTGTTGGAAAAAGGTATATATCAATAGCATCCCTCAATCAGTATTTTGTGGAAGAAGGTATATGGCACCCCATAATCAGTATTTGGCAGAAACAGGTATATAGCATCCATCAATCAGTATTTGGCATAAGCATGTGTATAGTACCCCCCAATCAGTATTTGGCAGAAACACGTATATAGCATCCCTCAATCAGTATTTGGAAGAAACTGGTATGAAGTACCCCTCAATCAGTATTTGGCGGAAACAGGTATATGGCACCCCTCAATGAGAATATGGCAGAAACAGATATATAGCACCGCTCAATCATTATTTGGCAGAAACAGGCATATGGCACTGCTTAATCAGTATTTTGTGGAAGAAGGTGTATCGCAGCCCTCAACCAGTATTTGGTGGAAGATGGTATATAGCAATAGCACCCCTCAATCAGAATTTAGTGGAAGAAGGAATATGGCACCCCTCAATCAGTATTTGGCAGAAACAGGTATATAGCAGCCCTTAATCAGTATGTGGTGAAAACAGGCATATAGCACCCTTTGATCAGTATTTGGCGGAACAGGTATATGGCACCCTCAATCAGTATTTTATGGAAGGAGGTGTATTGCAGCCCTCAATCAGTATTTGGTGTTAGAAGGTATATAGCAATAGCACCCCTCAATCAGTATTTTCTGAAGGAAGGTATTTGGCACCACTCAATCAGTATTTGGCAGAAACAGTTATATAGCACCCCTCAATAAGGTATATGGCACCCCTCAATGAGTATTTGTCATAAACAGATATATGGCACCCCTCAGTCAGTATTTTGTGGAAGCAGGTGTATCACAGCCCTCCATCAGTATTTGGTGGAAGAAGGTATATAGCAATAGCACCCCTTAATCAGTATTTAGTAGAAGAAGGTATATGGCACCCCTCAATCAGTATTTGGCTGAAACAGGTATATAGCAACCCTCAATCAGAATGTAGCGGAAACAGGTATATAGCACCCTTCAATCAGTATTTGGCGGAAACAGGTATATGGCACCCCTCAATCAGTATTTTGTGAAATCAGGCGTATCGCAGCCCTCAATCAGTATTTGTGTGGAAGAAGGTATATAGCAATAGCACCCTCAACCAGTATTTTGTGAAGGAGGGTATTTGGCACCACTCAATCTGTATTTGGCAGAAACAGGTATATAGCACCCCTCAATCAGATATATGACACCCCTCAATAAGTATTTGGCAGAAACAGATATATAGTACCCCTCAATCAGTATTTTTGCGGAAACAGGTATATGGCACCCCTCAATCAGTATTTTGTGGAAGCAGGTGTATCACAGCCTTTAATCAGTATTTGGTGGAAGAAGGTATATAGCAATAGCACCCCTTAATCAGTATTTAGTAGAAGAAGGTATATGGCACCCCTCAATCAGTATTTGGCTGAAACAGGTATATAGCAACCCTCAATCAGAATGTAGCGGAAACAGGTATATAGCACCCTTCAATCAGTATTTGGCGGAAACAGGTATATGGCACCCCTCAATCAGTATTTTGTGAAATCAGGCGTATCGCAGCCCTCAATCAGTATTTGTGTGGAAGAAGGTATATAGCAATAGCACCCTCAACCAGTATTTTGTGAAGGAGGGTATTTGGCACCACTCAATCTGTATTTGGCAGAAACAGGTATATAGCACCCCTCAATCAGATATATGACACCCCTCAATAAGTATTTGGCAGAAACAGATATATAGTACCCCTCAATCAGTATTTTTGCGGAAACAGGTATATGGCACCCCTCAATCAGTATTTTGTGGAAGCAGGTGTATCACAGCCTTTAATCAGTATTTGGTGGAAGAAGGCATATAGGAAGAGCACCCCACAATCAGTATTTGGCGGAAGCAGGTATATAGCAGCACTCATTCAGTATTTGGCGGAAACAGGTATATAGCACCCCTCAATCAGTATTTGGCAGAGACATGTATATGGCACCCCTTAATCAGTATTTTGTGGAAGCAGGTGTATTGCAGCCCTCAATCAGTATTTGTTGGAAGAAGGTATATAGCAATAGCACCCCTCAATCAGTATTTAGTAGAAGGACGTGTATGGCACCCTTCAATCAGTATTTGGCTGAAACAGGTATATAGCACCCCTCAATCAGTATTTGGCTGAAACAGGTATTTGGCACCCTTCAATCAGTATTTTGTGAAAGCAGCTCTATTGCATCCCTCAATCAGTATTTGGTGGAAGAAGGTTTATAGCAATAGCACCCCTCAATCAGTATTTTGTGGAAGCAGGTGTATTGCAGCACTCAATAAGTATTTGGTGAAAAAGGTATATCGCAATTGCACCCATCAATCAGTATTTTGTGGAAGAAAGTATATGGCACTCCTCAATGAGTATTTTGCAGAAACAGATATATAGCACCCCTCAATCAGTAATTTGCAGAAACAGTTATATCGCACCTCTCAATTAGTATTTTGTGGAAACTGGTGTATTGCAGCCCTCAATCAGTATTTGGTGGAAGATGGTGTATAGAAATTGCACCCCTCAAACAGTATTTAGTGGAGAAAGGCATATGGCACCCTCAATCAGTATTTGGCGGAAACAGGTATCTAGCACCCCTCAATCAGTATTTGGCGGAAACAGGTATATGGCACCCCTCAATCAGTATTTGGCAGAAACAGGTATATAGTACCGTTCAATCAGTATTTGGTGTAAACAGGTATATGGCACCCCTCAACCAGTATTTTGTTGAAGCAGGTGTATTGCAGCCCTCAATCAGTATTTGGTGTTAGAAGGTATATAGCAATAGCACCCCTCAATCAGTATTTTCTGAAGGAAGGTATTTGGCACCACTCAATCAGTATTTGGCAGAAACAGTTATATAGCACCCCTCAATAAGGTATATGGCACCCCTCAATGAGTATTTGTCATAAACAGATATATGGCACCCCTCAGTCAGTATTTTGTGGAAGCAGGTGTATCACAGCCCTCCATCAGTATTTGGTGGAAGAAGGTATATAGCAATAGCACCCCTTAATCAGTATTTAGTAGAAGAAGGTATATGGCACCCCTCAATCAGTATTTGGCTGAAACAGGTATATAGCAACCCTCAATCAGAATGTAGCGGAAACAGGTATATAGCACCCTTCAATCAGTATTTGGCGGAAACAGGTATATGGCACCCCTCAATCAGTATTTTGTGAAATCAGGCGTATCGCAGCCCTCAATCAGTATTTGTGTGGAAGAAGGTATATAGCAATAGCACCCTCAACCAGTATTTTGTGAAGGAGGGTATTTGGCACCACTCAATCTGTATTTGGCAGAAACAGGTATATAGCACCCCTCAATCAGATATATGACACCCCTCATTAAGTATTTGGCAGAAACAGATATATAGTACCCCTCAATCAGTATTTTTGCGGAAACAGGTATATGGCACCCCTCAATCAGTATTTTGTGGAAGCAGGTGTATCACAGCCTTTAATCAGTATTTGGTGGAAGAAGGCATATAGGAAGAGAACCCCACAATCAGTATTTGGCGGAAGCAGGTATATAGCAGCACTCATTCAGTATTTGGCGGAAACAGGTATATAGCACCCCTCAATCAGTATTTGGCAGAGACATGTATATGGCACCCCTTAATCAGTATTTTGTGGAAGCAGGTGTATTGCAGCCCTCAATCAGTATTTGTTGGAAGAAGGTATATAGCAATAGCACCCCTCAATCAGTATTTAGTAGAAGGACGTGTATGGCACCCTTCAATCAGTATTTGGCTGAAACAGGTATATAGCACCCCTCAATCAGTATTTGGCTGAAACAGGTATTTGGCACCCTTCAATCAGTATTTTGTGAAAGCAGCTCTATTGCATCCCTCAATCAGTATTTGGTGGAAGAAGGTTTATAGCAATAGCACCCCTCAATCAGTATTTTGTGGAAGCAAGTGTATTGCAGCACTCAATAAGTATTTGGTGAAAAAGGTATATCGCAATTGCACCCATCAATCAGTATTTTGTGGAAGAAAGTATATGGCACTCCTCAATGAGTATTTTGCAGAAACAGATATATAGCACCCCTCAATCAGTAATTTGCAGAAACAGTTATATCGCACCTCTCAATTAGTATTTTGTGGAAACTGGTGTATTGCAGCCCTCAATCAGTATTTGGTGGAAGATGGTGTATAGAAATTGCACCCCTCAAACAGTATTTAGTGGAGAAAGGCATATGGCACCCTCAATCAGTATTTGGCGGAAACAGGTATCTAGCACCCCTCAATCAGTATTTGGCGGAAACAGGTATATGGCACCCCTCAATCAGTATTTGGCAGAAACAGGTATATAGTACCGTTCAATCAGTATTTGGTGTAAACAGGTATATGGCACCCCTCAACCAGTATTTTGTTGAAGCAGGTGTATCGCAGCCCTCAATCAGTATTTGTTGGAAGAAGGTATATAGCAATAGCACCCCATAATCAGTATTTTGCGGAAGAAGGTATATAGCACCCCTCAATTAGTATTTGGCAGAAACAGGTATATAGCACCCCTCAATCACTATTTGGCAGACACTGGTATATGGCACCGCTCAATCAGTATTTTGTGGAAGCAGAGGTATCGCAGCCCTCAATCAGTATTTGTTGGAAAAAGGTATATAGCAATAGCATCCCTCAATCAGTATTTTGTGGAAGAAGGTATATGGCACCCCTCAATCAGTATTTGGCAGAAACAGGTATATAGTACCCTTTAATCAGTATTTGGTGTAAATAGGTATATGGCACCCCTCAACCAGTATTTTGTTGAAACAGGTGTATCACAGCCCTCAATCAGTATTTGGTGGAAGAAGGTATATAGCACCAGCACCCCATAATCAGTATTTGGTGGAAGAAGGTATATAGCACCCCTCAATTAGTATTTGGCAGAAACAGGTATATAGCACCCCTCAATCAGTATTTGGCGGAAACTGGTATATGGCACACCTCAATCAGTATTTTGTGGAAGCAGGGGAATCGCAGCCCTCGATCAGCATTTGGTGGAAGAAGGTATATAGCAATAGCACCCTTCAATCAGTATTGTGTGGAAAAAGGTATATGGCACACCTCAATCTGTATTTGGCGGAAACAGGTATATAGCATCCCTCAATCAGTATTTGGAAGAAACAGGTATATAGTATCCTTCAATCAGTATTTGGTGTAAACAGGTATATGGCACCCCTTAATCAGTATTTTGTGGAAGCAGGTGTATTGCAGCCCTCAATCAGTATTTGTTGGAAGAAGGTATATAGCAATAGCACCCCTCAATCAGTATTTAGTAGAAGGACGTGTATGGCACCCTTCAATCAGTATTTGGCTGAAACAGGTATATAGCACCCCTCAATCAGTATTTGGCTGAAACAGGTATTTGGCACCCTTCAATCAGTATTTTGTGAAAGCAGCTCTATTGCATCCCTCAATCAGTATTTGGTGGAAGAAGGTTTATAGCAATAGCACCCCTCAATCAGTATTTTGTGGAAGCAAGTGTATTGCAGCACTCAATAAGTATTTGGTGAAAAAGGTATATCGCAATTGCACCCATCAATCAGTATTTTGTGGAAGAAAGTATATGGCACTCCTCAATGAGTATTTTGCAGAAACAGATATATAGCACCCCTCAATCAGTAATTTGCAGAAACAGTTATATCGCACCTCTCAATTAGTATTTTGTGGAAACTGGTGTATTGCAGCCCTCAATCAGTATTTGGTGGAAGATGGTGTATAGAAATTGCACCCCTCAAACAGTATTTAGTGGAGAAAGGCATATGGCACCCTCAATCAGTATTTGGCGGAAACAGGTATCTAGCACCCCTCAATCAGTATTTGGCGGAAACAGGTATATGGCACCCCTCAATCAGTATTTGGCAGAAACAGGTATATAGTACCGTTCAATCAGTATTTGGTGTAAACAGGTATATGGCACCCCTCAACCAGTATTTTGTTGAAGCAGGTGTATCGCAGCCCTCAATCAGTATTTGTTGGAAGAAGGTATATAGCAATAGCACCCCATAATCAGTATTTTGCGGAAGAAGGTATATAGCACCCCTCAATTAGTATTTGGCAGAAACAGGTATATAGCACCCCTCAATCACTATTTGGCAGACACTGGTATATGGCACCGCTCAATCAGTATTTTGTGGAAGCAGAGGTATCGCAGCCCTCAATCAGTATTTGTTGGAAAAAGGTATATAGCAATAGCATCCCTCAATCAGTATTTTGTGGAAGAAGGTATATGGCACCCCTCAATCAGTATTTGGCAGAAACAGGTATATAGTACCCTTTAATCAGTATTTGGTGTAAATAGGTATATGGCACCCCTCAACCAGTATTTTGTTGAAACAGGTGTATCACAGCCCTCAATCAGTATTTGGTGGAAGAAGGTATATAGCACCAGCACCCCATAATCAGTATTTGGTGGAAGAAGGTATATAGCACCCCTCAATTAGTATTTGGCAGAAACAGGTATATAGCACCCCTCAATCAGTATTTGGCGGAAACTGGTATATGGCACACCTCAATCAGTATTTTGTGGAAGCAGGGGAATCGCAGCCCTCGATCAGCATTTGGTGGAAGAAGGTATATAGCAATAGCACCCTTCAATCAGTATTGTGTGGAAAAAGGTATATGGCACACCTCAATCAGTATTTGGCGGAAACAGGTATATAGCATCCCTCAATCAGTATTTGGAAGAAACAGGTATATAGTATCCTTCAATCAGTATTTGGTGTAAACAGGTATATGGCACCCCTCAACCAGTATTTTGTTGAAGCAGGTGTATCGCAGCCCTCAATCAGTATTTGTTGGAAGAAGGTATATAGCAATAGCACCCCATAATCAGTATTTTGCGGAAGAAGGTATATAGCACCCCTCAATTAGTATTTGGCAGAAACAGGTATATAGCACCCCTCAATCACTATTTGGCAGACACTGGTATATGGCACCCCTCAATCAGTATTTTGTGGAAGCAGAGGTATCGCATCCCTCAATCAGTATTTGTTGGAAAAAGGTATATAGCAATAGCACCCCTCAATGAGTATTTGGCAGAAACAGGTATATAGTACCCTTCAATCAGTATTTGGTGTAAACAGGTATATGGCACCCCTCAACCAGTATTTTGTTGAAGCAGGTGTATCGCAGCCCTCAATCAGTATTTGTTGGAAGAAGGTATATAGCAATAGCACCCCATAATCAGTATTTTGCGGAAGAAGGTATATAGCACCCCTCAATTAGTATTTGGCAGAAACAGGTATATAGCACCCCTCAATCACTATTTGGCAGACACTGGTATATGGCACACCTCAATCAGTATTTTGTGGAAGCAGAGGTATCGCAGCCCTCAATCAGTATTTGTTGGAAAAAGGTATATAGCAATAGCATCCCTCAATCAGTATTTTGTGGAAGAAGGTATATGGCACCCCTCAATCAGTATTTGGCAGAAACAGGTATATAGTACCCTTTAATCAGTATTTGGTGTAAACAGGTATATGGCACCCCTCAACCAGTATTTTGTTGAAACAGGTGTATCACAGCCCTCAATCAGTATTTGGTGGAAGAAGGTATATAGCACCAGCACCCCATAATCAGTATTTGGTGGAAGAAGGTATATAGCACCCCTCAATTAGTATTTGGCAGAAACAGGTATATAGCACCCCTCAATCAGTATTTGGCGGAAACTGGTATATGGCACACCTCAATCAGTATTTTGTGGAAGCAGGGGAATCGCAGCCCTCGATCAGCATTTGGTGGAAGAAGGTATATAGCAATAGCACCCTTCAATCAGTATTGTGTGGAAAAAGGTATATGGCACACCTCAATCAGTATTTAGCGGAAACAGGTATATAGCATCCCTCAATCAGTATTTGGCAGAAACAGGTATATAGTACCCTTCAATCAGTATTTGGTGTAAACAGGTATATGGCACCCCTCAACCAGTATTTTGTTGAAGCAGGTGTATCGCAGCCCTCAATCAGTATTTGTTGGAAGAAGGTATATAGCAATAGCACCCCATAATCAGTATTTTGCGGAAGAAGGTATATAGCACCCCTCAATTAGTATTTGGCAGAAACAGGTATATAGCACCCCTCAATCACTATTTGGCAGACACTGGTATATGGCACCCCTCAATCAGTATTTTGTGGAAGCAGAGGTATCGCAGCCCTCAATCAGTATTTGTTGGAAAAAGGTATATAGCAATAGCATCCCTCAATCAGTATTTTGTGGAAGAAGGTATATGGCACCCCTCAATCAGTATTTGGCAGAAACAGGTATATAGTACCCTTTAATCAGTATTTGGTATAAATAGGTATATGGCACCCCTCAACCAGTATTTTGTTGAAACAGGTGTATCACAGCCCTCAATCAGTATTTGGTGGAAGAAGGTATATAGCACCAGCACCCCATAATCAGTATTTGGTGGAAGAAGGTATATAGCACCCCTCAATTAGTATTTGGCAGAAACAGGTATATAGCACCCCTCAATCAGTATTTGGCGGAAACTGGTATATGGCACACCTCAATCAGTATTTTGTGGAAGCAGGGGAATCGCAGCCGTCGATCAGCATTTGGTGGAAGAAGGTATATAGCAATAGCACCCTTCAATCAGTATTGTGTGGAAAAAGGTATATGGCACACCTCAATCAGTATTTGGCGGAAACAGGTATATAGCATCCCTCAATCAGTATTTGGCAGAAACAGGTATATAGTACCCTTCAATCAGTATTTGGTGTAAACAGGTATATGGCACCCCTCAACCAGTATTTTGTTGAAGCAGGTGTATCGCAGCCCTCAATCAGTATTTGTTGGAAGAAGGTATATAGCAATAGCACCCCATAATCAGTATTTTGCGGAAGAAGGTATATAGCACCCCTCAATTAGTATTTGGCAGAAACAGGTATATAGCACCCCTCAATCACTATTTGGCAGACACTGGTATATGGCACCCCTCAATCAGTATTTTGTGGAAGCAGAGGTATCGCATCCCTCAATCAGTATTTGTTGGAAAAAGGTATATAGCAATAGCATCCCTCAATCAGTATTTTGTGGAAGAAGGTATATGGCACCCCTCAATCAGTATTTGGCAGAAACAAGTATATAGTACCCTTTAATCAATATTTGGTGTAAACAGGTATATGGCACCCCTCAACCAGTATTTTGTTGAAACAGGTGTATCACAGCCCTCAATCAGTATTTGGTGGAAGAAGGTATATAGCACCAGCACCCCATAATCAGTATTTGGTGGAAGAAGGTATATAGCACCCCTCAATTAGTATTTGGCAGAAACAGGTATATAGCACCCCTCAATCAGTATTTGGCGGAAACTGGTATATGGCACACCTCAATCAGTATTTTGTGGAAGCAATGGAATCGCAGCCCTCAATCAGTATTTGTTGGAAAAAGGTATATATCAATAGCATCCCTCAATCAGTATTTTGTGGAAGAAGGTATATGGCACCCCTCAATCAGTATTTGGCAGAAACAGGTATATAGCATCCATCAATCAGTATTTGGCATAAGCATGTGTATAGTACCCCCCAATCAGTATTTGGCAGAAACACGTATATAGCATCCCTCAATCAGTATTTGGCAGAAACAGGTATATGGCACCCCTCAATGAGAATATGGCAGAAACAGATATATAGCACCGCTCAATCATTATTTGGCAGAAACAGGCATATGGCACTGCTTAATCAGTATTTTGTGGAAGAAGGTGTATCGCAGCCCTCAACCAGTATTTGGTGGAAGATGGTATATAGCAATAGCACCCCTCAATCAGAATTTAGTGGAAGAAGGAATATGGCACCCCTCAATCAGTATTTGGCAGAAACAGGTATATAGCAGCCCTTAATCAGTATGTGGTGAAAACAGGCATATAGCACCCTTTGATCAGTATTTGGCGGAACAGGTATATGGCACCCCTCAATCAGTATTTTATGGAAGCAGAGGTATCGCAGCCCTCAATCAGTATTTGTTGGAAAAAGGTATATAGCAATAGCATCCCTCAATCAGTATTTTGTGGAAGAAGGTATATGGCACCCCTCAATCAGTATTTGGCAGAAACAGGTATATAGTACCCTTTAATCAGTATTTGGTGTAAACAGGTATATGGCACCCCTCAACCAGTATTTTGTTGAAACAGGTGTATCACAGCCCTCAATCAGTATTTGGTGGAAGAAGGTATATAGCACCAGCACCCCATAATCAGTATTTGGTGGAAGAAGGTATATAGCACCCCTCAATTAGTATTTGGCAGAAACAGGTATATAGCACCCCTCAATCAGTATTTGGCGGAAACTGGTATATGGCACACCTCAATCAGTATTTTGTGGAAGCAGGGGAATCGCAGCCCTCGATCAGCATTTGGTGGAAGAAGGTATATAGCAATAGCACCCTTCAATCAGTATTGTGTGGAAAAAGGTATATGGCACACCTCAATCAGTATTTGGCGGAAACAGGTATATAGCATCCCTCAATCAGTATTTGGCAGAAACAGGTATATAGTACCCTTCAATCAGTATTTGGTGTAAACAGGTATATGGCACCCCTCAACCAGTATTTTGTTGAAGCAGGTGTATCGCAGCCCTCAATCAGTATTTGTTGGAAGAAGGTATATAGCAATAGCACCCCATAATCAGTATTTTGCGGAAGAAGGTATATAGCACCCCTCAATTAGTATTTGGCAGAAACAGGTATATAGCACCCCTCAATCACTATTTGGCAGACACTGGTATATGGCACCCCTCAATCAGTATTTTGTGGAAGCAGAGGTATCGCAGCCCTCAATCAGTATTTGTTGGAAAAAGGTATATAGCAATAGCATCCCTCAATCAGTATTTTGTGGAAGAAGGTATATGGCACCCCTCAATCAGTATTTGGCAGAAACAGGTATATAGTACCCTTTAATCAGTATTTGGTATAAATAGGTATATGGCACCCCTCAACCAGTATTTTGTTGAAACAGGTGTATCACAGCCCTCAATCAGTATTTGGTGGAAGAAGGTATATAGCACCAGCACCCCATAATCAGTATTTGGTGGAAGAAGGTATATAGCACCCCTCAATTAGTATTTGGCAGAAACAGGTATATAGCACCCCTCAATCAGTATTTGGCGGAAACTGGTATATGGCACACCTCAATCAGTATTTTGTGGAAGCAGGGGAATCGCAGCCGTCGATCAGCATTTGGTGGAAGAAGGTATATAGCAATAGCACCCTTCAATCAGTATTGTGTGGAAAAAGGTATATGGCACACCTCAATCAGTATTTGGCGGAAACAGGTATATAGCATCCCTCAATCAGTATTTGGCAGAAACAGGTATATAGTACCCTTCAATCAGTATTTGGTGTAAACAGGTATATGGCACCCCTCAACCAGTATTTTGTTGAAGCAGGTGTATCGCAGCCCTCAATCAGTATTTGTTGGAAGAAGGTATATAGCAATAGCACCCCATAATCAGTATTTTGCGGAAGAAGGTATATAGCACCCCTCAATTAGTATTTGGCAGAAACAGGTATATAGCACCCCTCAATCACTATTTGGCAGACACTGGTATATGGCACCCCTCAATCAGTATTTTGTGGAAGCAGAGGTATCGCATCCCTCAATCAGTATTTGTTGGAAAAAGGTATATAGCAATAGCATCCCTCAATCAGTATTTTGTGGAAGAAGGTATATGGCACCCCTCAATCAGTATTTGGCAGAAACAAGTATATAGTACCCTTTAATCAATATTTGGTGTAAACAGGTATATGGCACCCCTCAACCAGTATTTTGTTGAAACAGGTGTATCACAGCCCTCAATCAGTATTTGGTGGAAGAAGGTATATAGCACCAGCACCCCATAATCAGTATTTGGTGGAAGAAGGTATATAGCACCCCTCAATTAGTATTTGGCAGAAACAGGTATATAGCACCCCTCAATCAGTATTTGGCGGAAACTGGTATATGGCACACCTCAATCAGTATTTTGTGGAAGCAATGGAATCGCAGCCCTCAATCAGTATTTGTTGGAAAAAGGTATATATCAATAGCATCCCTCAATCAGTATTTTGTGGAAGAAGGTATATGGCACCCCTCAATCAGTATTTGGCAGAAACAGGTATATAGCATCCATCAATCAGTATTTGGCATAAGCATGTGTATAGTACCCCCCAATCAGTATTTGGCAGAAACACGTATATAGCATCCCTCAATCAGTATTTGGCAGAAACAGGTATATGGCACCCCTCAATGAGAATATGGCAGAAACAGATATATAGCACCGCTCAATCATTATTTGGCAGAAACAGGCATATGGCACTGCTTAATCAGTATTTTGTGGAAGAAGGTGTATCGCAGCCCTCAACCAGTATTTGGTGGAAGATGGTATATAGCAATAGCACCCCTCAATCAGAATTTAGTGGAAGAAGGAATATGGCACCCCTCAATCAGTATTTGGCAGAAACAGGTATATAGCAGCCCTTAATCAGTATGTGGTGAAAACAGGCATATAGCACCCTTTGATCAGTATTTGGCGGAACAGGTATATGGCACCCCTCAATCAGTATTTTATGGAAGGAGGTGTATTGCAGCCCTCAATCAGTATTTGGTGTTAGAAGGTATATAGCAATAGCACCCCTCAATCAGTATTTTCTGAAGGAAGGTATTTGGCACCACTCAATCAGTATTTGGCAGAAACAGTTATATAGCACCCCTCAATAAGGTATATGGCACCCCTCAATGAGTATTTGTCATAAACAGATATATGGCACCCCTCAGTCAGTATTTTGTGGAAGCAGGTGTATCACAGCCCTCCATCAGTATTTGGTGGAAGAAGGTATATAGCAATAGCACCCCTTAATCAGTATTTAGTAGAAGAAGGTATATGGCACCCCTCAATCAGTATTTGGCTGAAACAGGTATATAGCAACCCTCAATCAGTATGTGGCGGAAACAGGTATATAGCACCCTTCAATCAGTATTTGGCGGAAACAGGTATATGGCACCCCTCAATCAGTATTTTGTGAAATCAGGCGTATCGCAGCCCTCAATCAGTATTTGTGTGGAAGAAGGTATATAGCAATAGCACCCTCAACCAGTATTTTGTGAAGGAGGGTATTTGGCACCACTCAATCTGTATTTGGCAGAAACAGGTATATAGCACCCCTCAATCAGATATATGACACCCCTCAATAAGTATTTGGCAGAAACAGATATATAGTACCCCTCAATCAGTATTTTTGCGGAAACAGGTATATGGCACCCCTCAATCAGTATTTTGTGGAAGCAGGTGTATCACAGCCTTTAATCAGTATTTGGTGGAAGAAGGCATATAGGAAGAGCACCCCACAATCAGTATTTGGCGGAAGCAGGTATATAGCAGCACTCATTCAGTATTTGGCGGAAACAGGTATATAGCACCCCTCAATCAGTATTTGGCAGAGACATGTATATGGCACCCCTTAATTAGTATTTTGTGGAAGCAGGTGTATTGCAGCCCTCAATCAGTATTTGTTGGAAGAAGGTATATAGCAATAGCACCCCTCAATCAGTATTTAGTAGAAGGACGTGTATGGCACCCTTCAATCAGTATTTGGCTGAAACAGGTATATAGCACCCCTCAATCAGTATTTGGCTGAAACAGGTATTTGGCACCCTTCAATCAGTATTTTGTGAAAGCAGCTCTATTGCATCCCTCAATCAGTATTTGGTGGAAGAAGGTTTATAGCAATAGCACCCCTCAATCAGTATTTTGTGGAAGCAGGTGTATTGCAGCACTCAATAAGTATTTGGTGAAAAAGGTATATCGCAATTGCACCCATCAATCAGTATTTTGTGGAAGAAAGTATATGGCACTCCTCAATGAGTATTTTGCAGAAACAGATATATAGCACCCCTCAATCAGTAATTTGCAGAAACAGTTATATCGCACCTCTCAATTAGTATTTTGTGGAAACTGGTGTATTGCAGCCCTCAATCAGTATTTGGTGGAAGATGGTGTATAGAAATTGCACCCCTCAAACAGTATTTAGTGGAGAAAGGCATATGGCACCCTCAATCAGTATTTGGCGGAAACAGGTATCTAGCACCCCTCAATCAGTATTTGGCGGAAACAGGTATATGGCACCCCTCAATCAGTCTTTTGTGGAAGGTGGTGTATTGCAGCCCTCAATCAGTATTTGGTGGAAGAAGGTATATAGCAATAGCACCCCTCTATCATTATTCTGTGGAAGAAGAAATATGGCACTCTTCAATCAGCATTTGACGGAAACAGGTATATAGCACTCCTCAATCATTATTTTGTGTAAGAAGGTATATGGCAGCCCTCAATCAGTATTTGGCGGAAACAGGTATATAGCACCCCTCAATCAGTATTTGGCAGAAAATGGTATATAGCACCCCTCAATCACTATTTGGCGGAAACAGGTATATAGCACCCCTCAGTCAGGATTTTGTGGAAGAAGGTATTTCACAACCCTCAAGCTGTTTTTTTGGGAGGGCAACAGGTATATCACACTCATTGCAAATAGTTACTCCAATAGCTTTTGTCCCTGTATCTAGCTGCAGTATCACATCAGAACAGCACTCAACTGCACAATACAAATGCACTTTAATATACTTTCTATGTTAGAAAGTGTATTATAAGTATATCACACCCCTCTATTTCACACCTATCGATAGCACACCTATACCTGTCCTTAAAAGGACTTTTGTGGCCCTATTAGCTAGTGTTTGGTGTCTCTAACTGCCCCTGCTCCAAAATGCAACCTCTCCCTACACCGGCAAAACACATAATGTAAAATTTCTGCCAGATCGGGTTCTGTTATAGGGTTGGGGGGGGGGGTGTCCATGTGCTGAAACGTCTCAATTGGCTGTCCTGTCCCACCTGATGGATGTGTCATGGGTCAAATTCGGCGCTGTGCAAGAAAATATGACGCATGCGAATATCGCCATATGTTCGCATGTTCGGCGAACAAACATAATCATGATAAAATGTAATGTAGCGCTATCTGTAGTATCATTTTCCCATGCCACATTTCAGTAGCATAAACTAAAAAATAGAATACTAATATCAATGTACAAAGCTTTACAAACACAGGATTTCCTTTGAAATCTGTTCTGATTAACATAGAGCATAACCCAACACAAACTGGTACTACTCTTCACATTTGAAATATGTTGCTTGAACCGCAATCGTCTGTAAATTTTGCTTAATCCATAGCTAAATGAGCACATGTGTGCTGCCTGCATAATAAAATGTAGTGTAGGAACCGCCTGACAAGTTGATTAACTAACTCTTAGCTCAAAGTACACAGTAAATACTTAACAAATGATATCCATAAAATATAGATTTGGTGACAGATTATGGTCAGATAAGACGACCACAAGCAGAAATGTCAGCCACAACATTCCTGATTTCTTTATGCTCAAGGATTTTAAATGGCGCTGCCCCCAAGCTACTACTGGAGCGCGTGTGGCGAATTAACTTTTACTTTTACTATGCAGAATGGAAGGACACAGTTTGGATAAAGTGGGATGATGATAAAGAACTACGGATATATAGAACTCTTGTCAGATGTGGAGGGATTCTAAGCAGCTCTAAGAGTTTACTGTATGCAAAATTTTCTTTTAATAAAATGTTAAAGGGATTGTTAACTTTAGAAAACCTATTTTTATTAGAATGCAGATATAAAGAGTATCTCTCCCCCTCGGTATGACCTGTGCTGTCCTCTATTACACAGACAAGCCATTCATATGAATGGCCACTGGGTATTGCTTTAATTACCTTTTGGTAAAGTGAAACTGAAAACCTTAATACCGGGCTGAGGATGGGTTCACACATAGCTTTTCAGTAACTATTTTGGCATATTTTTTGTGGCGTTTTTTATCTTGGTGTCTTTTTTGTCTCTAACCTTTTTTTTTTTTAAACACAGCATTTTTTAAGCAGTGGCATTTTTCGCATTTTTCATCTTCTTATCTATGGGGAAATAAAGCTATAAAAATGCAGCCATTTGTGTTGCAAAAACACACAAAAAAAATATGGTATGCAAAAAATCACAAGCCATTTTCATGTTTTTGGGTTTTTTTAACAGTAAAAGAATGCCAGAATAAAGTTGTGTGTGAAAGAAGCCTCAGGCCACTTTCAGACAATGGAGTGTCTCGCTGCAGACTCACAGCGCAGCACCTGTCCTGAACTTCCAGCAATGCAAGGGTCACATGGTATTAAATTGACTTATGATGCTATGTAACCCTTTATAATGTCAGTGTTATCCAATACAGTCCAGAACTGTAAGGGAAAGAGAGCATTATAAATCAATATAATGCTATGTGACCCTGTCAGTGCTGGGAGGTCAGGTGCGGGTGCTGTGCTGCGAGTCCACAAATGACACTCCCTCATCTGAAAGCGGCCTTAAGGAAAAAAAAAATCACGGAAAATAATGCACAATACACAATACACAATACACAATAGATGCAGGGTCTGCTCTCCTGAATGAAGAGGTCCAACAGCATAGGTAGGTTTATAGTAGAACTTGCCTAACTGAGACCACCTTGGCATGGGTAGGCAGGCACAGATGTGTTTTGATCAAAATATATTGGCTGAGAGTCTCAGATTTTATCATTTCAGAGTGAGGGCATAGTCCAAATATTATGTTTGCATATATTGCATTAGTGCATGATTTTTCTTTATTTAAGAGGACCTTTCACCAGTTTTTACTTCATAAAAGCGATACCTCACACTGTAGCCCAATGTTCCCTAGATGTCATATCGCAATTTTTTTTCATGATATGCTCCTCCGTTGCGCCACTGTGCCCCTCGTTCTGTTTAGGCACCCTGTATGCTAATTAATAGCATCAGAACAGGGAGGAGGAGACATCCGCTTTTCTCACTGGGAGTCTCTTCCACGTATCTGGCTGTGGCACTGTCCAATCACAGCAGAGCGCGTCACAGCCATTGAGAAAAAACTGTTCATCTTCTCCCTGGCTGTGACTAGTGATGAGCGGCAGGGGTCATATTCGAATTCGCAATATTTTTCAAATATTTTTCAAATATTCGGCGAATATTCGCAAATTCGAATATTCGTTATATTCTACGATTTTTTTTTAAATCGACAAGGTAATGATCGTGTAATATGCGAATTTTCGTAACACAAATTTTTCAATTGCCGAGCAAAAACATGATTCCTCCCTGCTTCTTGATTGTGGGCCAATGAGTCATATCACTATATCGAATATATTTGTTTTTTCGAATATTCGTAATATTCTAAAACAAGAATATATAGCAATACAGTGAATATTTGAAAAAAACGAATGTAGAGCAATTTAGCTAATATAGTGCTATAATCATCAGATGAGAAAAAAAATTACAACTATTAGACAAAGAAGATTATAGCTCTATATTAGCTAAATTGATCTATATTTGTTTTTTATTTTTTTTTCGAATATTTGCTATATTGCTATATATTCTTGTTTTAGAATATTCCAAATATTCGAAAAAACAAATATATTCGATATAGTGCTATATATTAGTTTTTTAGAATATTCATCATTTTCCCCATTTAAATGAGTCATTGGCCCATAAGCAAGAAGCAGGGAGGAATCATGTTTTTACTCGGCAATTGAAAAATTTGTGATAAAAATTTGCAATAAAAAAATCTCGAATATTTGAAATTTCGAATATAACTATATTCTAACTATTCGCAAATTTTCAAAGTACCTATATTCGTGATAAAAAATTTGCAATTTCAATATTCGTGATCAACAATAGCTGTGACGTGCCTCGCTATGACTGGACAGCGCCACAGCCAGGGAGAAGAGAAGCCCACTGAGATAAACTGATGTCTCCTCTTCCCTGTTCTGATGCTATTAATTAGCATACAGGGCACCTAAACAAAACGAGGGGCACAGCAGCGCAACGGAGCAGCATATCATGAAAAAATATTAGCGATATCACATCTAGGGAACATGGGCTACAGTGTGAGGTATCGCTTTTATAAAGTAAAAACTGGTGAAAGGTCCTATTTAAATGTTGCCATGTACAGGGGCGTATCTATCACGAGGCAAACAAGGCATTTGCCTAGGGCGGCACTTGCCAATGGGGCGGCAAAATGCCTTGTTTGCCCCTTGTCCCATCTGCCTCCGGTACATTCAGAAGATCCGATGGTATATTCTAACCCCCAGGCGTTCCCATGGTGACGGGGACGCTTGCCTGGGGGTTAGAATATACCATCTGATCTGAGTTTTCACGCTCTCAGTGAGAGCGTGAAAACACAAATCCGATGGTATATTCTAACCCCCAGGCGTTCCCATGGTGACAGGGACGCTTGCCTGGGGGTTAGAATATACAGGGCCCCGCCGCTCACAGGAAAACATTTAAAAACGAATCAGTAACCTAAACTTTATTCATTAGTGATGTCTTACTGTATACCTCACTCTGTCTTTCAGCTCCGGTAACAGCAGGCAGTGCGGGCGGGCGGCGCTCACTCACTGACGTCACGCGCCTGCGCCGCCTAGTGGGAGGAGCAGGCGCGTGACGTCAGTGAGTGAGCGCCGCCCGCCCGTACTGCCTGCTGTTACCGAAGCTGAAAGACAGAGTAAGGTATACAGTAAAGACATCACTAATGAATAAAGTTTAGGTTACTGATTTGTTTTTAAATGTTTTCCTGTGAGCATCAGGGGGAGGAGGAATCTGTGGATGGCACCGTTTAGGGGAGGGGGGGAATCTGTGGATGGCACTGTTTATGGGAGGGGGGGGGGATCTGTGAATGGCACCGTTTAGGGGAGGGGGGGAATCTGTGAATGGCACCGTTCAGGGGAGGGGGGGAATCTGTGGATGGCACTGTTTAGGGGAGGGGAGGAGGAATCTGTGGATGGCACCGTTTAGGGGAGGGGGGAATCTGTGGATGGCACTGTTTAGGGGAGGGGGGGAATCTGTGGATGGCACTGTTTAGGGGGGGGGGGGGATCTGTGGATGGCACTGTTTAGGGGAGGGGGGGGGGAATCTGTGGATGGCACCGTTTAGGGGGGGGGGAATCTGTGGATGGCACCGTTTAGGGGAGGGGGGGAATCTGTGGATGGCACAGTTTAGGGGAGGGTCTGTGGATGGCACCGTTTAGGGGAGGGGGGGGCTGTGGATGGCACCGTTTAGGGGAGGGGGGGAATCTGTGGATGGCACAGTTTAGGGGAGGGTCTGTGGATGGCACCGTTTAGGGGAGGGGGGGCTGTGGATGGCACCGTTTAGGGGAGGGGGGGAATCTGTGGATGGCACCGTTTAGGGGAGGGGGGGGGAATCTGTGGATGGCACCGTTTAGGGGAGGGGGGGGGAATCTGTGGATGGCACCGTTTAGGGGAGGGGGGGGGAATCTGTGGATGGCACCGTTTAGGGGAGGGGGGGGAATCTGTGGATGGCACCGTTTAGGGGAGGGGGGAATCTGTGGATGGCACCGTTTAGGGGAGGGGGGGGGAATCTGTGGATGGCACCGTTTAGGGGAGGGGGGGGAATCTGTGGATGGCACCGTTTAGGGGAGGAGGGGGGGATCTGTGGATGGCACCGTTTAGGGGAGGGGGATCCGTGGATGGCACTATTTAGGGGAGGGGGATCCGTGGATGGCACTCTTTAGGGGGGGATCTGTGTATGGCACATAGGAAGGGGTGGGGTTTAGAGAGAAAGGGGTTTGGCCTTGACAGGAAGGGGTGGGTCAAATTTATATTAGGGGGGTGCCCGAGTTTAGTCTCGCCTAGGGCAGCACAAAACAAAGATACACCACTGGCCATGTACATTGGCATATTTAGTTATCATATCGTACAGGATGTTTTGTATCTTTTTCTGTGATTTTTGAAAGAAGCCTTAACCAACAAATTACAGCTGAACAGAAGGGGGTTCAGCAGAGGGACACTAGAGTACATAATTAACTAATATTTCAAACAAGTAAAGATTGCTCAAAGCATGGAATCCCCTTTAATGTGGTTTTAACCCCCCAAAATTGGAAGCAGTCTTAGCCCTGATAAAAAAATGAAAGCCTTACATTCACCTACCCTAGCCCCTCTGACCCTGCACTGCTGCTCCTCCCTTTCCCAGGTTGCAGCCAGTGCTGTGTTGTGGCTGCATCAGTCTTATCCTGTATAATGCTACAGTCAACCACTGGGTGCATGTGATGTATACCACTGAGGCAAATGATTGGCGTTGTATAGGATGTCATTAATGCAATCACAACAATATGTCATTGGCTGCAGCCTGGAAAGAGGGAGGAGTGGCCGCGCTGGATCAGAAGAGTCACGGTAGATGAATGGAAGCATCTTTATTATTTTTCCAGGACTCCAGACCATTTTCTAGTTTCTCCCATACAAAACTGCTAAATACACAATTGTCAGTGGTGCATCCCATTCTATGTGAGTAGAGTGGAGTGACAGTGATTGATACTGTCATGTAAAAACTGCCATTGATCTGATTTATTAGATAAGTGACCCACATAATAAAGAGCATCCATAAAATGCTGGTAGCATTGCGCTTCTCTCAAAGCACTGCATGGTTACAGCTCAATGACATCTCTGACACTGTGCTTATCTTATAGGGGTCTTAAATAAGTATCACAAACATTTATGGCGTGCCATAGGTGTCATAGCTGTCTGATAGATCCAGGTCCCACCTCTGTGACCTGCAGTTATGCCTAGAATGGGAATTTCCCAATCCAACAGCCATTACATCTTAGAATGGAGGCCAAAATGAACACAGGTGCAAGGCTTTCTCCGTTAATTTCATATAGTTCAGCATGCTGCTTAACTCCCATAGAAGTTAATTCATGCTGTTCCCCAATGGATAAAATCAAGGAACCACTTTTCTAGACATTGGTCTCCCAGTTTAGACAACTATCTATCATTAATTGATAGAGTTTTAGGCCTTGTTCACCAGTACTGGGTCCAAAAACATGAAAAGTAAGTTTTTCTTTCATATTTCTTCACATAAAAGGATCCTCTGCTGGTCTAGTTATGAGTTCACATAAGCATTATGGGTTGATTTGGAGTACAAGGCTTACATATCCACTCCCCATTCCCCTTATGATTTTTATAATACGCCACACAGCAAAGGAAGAGACTTTTCCATTAACCCCTTCAGCCACTGTGATGTACCTGTATGTCACAGTGGCTGAGGGCTTGTATGGCGCGGGCTGCTGTGGTAAACCTGCTCCATACGTAACAGGTGCCGGCTGTATAATTCAGTAGGCACCCGGCCACAATGACCATGATCAGCTATGACACCAAAACCGGTCATTTAACTCTTCAGATGGCACATTCAACAGTGATTGAGGCATCTGTGAAGTTAGACAGAAACATGCAGCTCCCTCTGCCTTCCGATTGGAGCCCCTGCAGTGAAATTGTGGGGCTCTGATGTTACCATGATGGCCTGCACACTGCTGAAGCTTCCCAGGCCCGTCATGGTAATCTACTTGTTGAGCTGTGCACAAAGCATAGCTCAGCAGGGAGCGCGTCAGAATCCCATTCACCATAATAGATTCACCATGGTGTACGCAGCAATAGAAAAAAATACATAATTTGCAATTTTTTGGTCACCATACCCCCCAAAAAAAATTAATAACAGTGTTCAAAAGTTGTACTACAGTTTTCTTTCTTCTGAGAGCTCTTTTGTGCGAGGTATCATTCACATCAGGCAATGCTTCTTGTGAAAAGCAAACCCAGAACTGGTGTGTGTTTTTTATAGGGCAGGGAAGCAGTAACCAACACCTCCAATCTCATCTCATTGATTGGACTCCAGTTGGCTGACACCTCACTCCAATTATTTCTTGGAGATGTCATTAGTCCTGGGGCTCACATACTTTTTCCACCTATACTGTGAATGTTTACATGGTGTGTTCAATAAAAACATGGAAACATTTAATTCCTTGTGTGTTAATAGTTTAAGCAGACTGTGATTGTCTATTGTTGTGACTTAGATGAAGATCAGATCACATTTTATGACCAATTTATGCAGAAATCCATATCATTCCAAAGGGTTCACATACTTTTTCTTGCAATTGTATATATTCGGCTGATATTTCTCTGCCAGCTTCATAGAGATTAATTTGCCCTCATTTGTCTCATCATAATAAACAATGAGGATAACCCCCGCAAGGTAATACATTACAGCAAAAATGTGAATATAAATTGTTTCAGAAATTACCAAATGTACCTGTAGAGGGAGACAAAGGGTCAAAAACTTTTACCAAAAGCATTAGATGAAGCTGTAACTAAACATGAAATAGTACTCTAAACATTGATATACCGGTATGTATTCCAAAATAAAATTATGAGCAGTGTGTGTGCCTGACCAGTATAAAAAAAAGTAATTTGTGTAATGTGATTGCATTACCCTTGAACACACCTGTGCTGTACTGTATAAGAAAGACACTGTCTAACTGCAGTATGTAGCAAGTATACTCAATATTTATTCATTTTAATCATAAAATTACTTGCAAACGGATGCTGGCAGGATTGTACTTTCAGGAAAGAAGTTTGAGATTTAAAAAATATATATAGACTGACTAGGTGGTGGCATATTTTTAAAAACTCTCTTTTTCAACGCTTTTTAAACCTGCATTACTCTGGCCCTCAAACTTGTATTCACAAGATATTTTATGGTGATATTTATATTAGACACAAATCAATTTAGTGAAACATTAAAATAAAAAATACATATAATCAGACAAATATTCATATTATGCTCAATTGCTCCCCTTATAAATTAATGCAATATCCATTTACTTAGGAGTGCAAATAACCTACAATGAATAATAATCTATAATTAACAGACATTAAAGAGGTTTTCTAGGATTTTTATACTGATGGTCTATCCTTAGGATAGTTCATCAATAGAGATGAGCGAAGTTTTGAAAAATTTGATTCGCCAGTTTAGCTGAAGCTTGACAAGAAATTCACTTTGTCACCAATCGCTATGTTAAAACTCCTTTCAGCCTCTCAATCAGTGGGACCATTATTGGCCACTTAGACCAGTGGAGGTCCTTCGGTAGTTTTTTTTTCTATCAAAAGAGGAGTGGACTGCCTCTGTGTGAGCTGAGGTGAGTTTTTTTTTTCCGTTCTAAAACAATTCCAAGAAAAATGATTAGTTACCACGAAGCACGAGGAAATTCAACTTAGTTTAGAATTCAATTTTTCCTAAGATTCAGACCAAATTCCACGTCAGATGCTTTGCTTCTGTCATGGAACCATGAACCAGACGTACAACAAGAGATGAGTGGAAATAAGAAGGCTTTATTGAAAATAAAGCTGTAAGGCAAAAGTCCAAACGGATGGCTAAACCGAAGCAGGGTCTTGCGAAACCAGGGATCAGGAACCAGAAGGGTAGTCAGACGAAGCCAGGATCAGGAATCAGCAGGGTAGTCAGACGAAGCCAGGATCAGGAATCAGCAGGGTAGTCAGACGAAGCCAGGATCAGGAACCAGAAGCAGCAGCAGTCTTAGAAGCATGTGAGCACAGGAGGACCAAGCAAGGAACTGAAGCCACAGACCTCCTATATATATGAGCTAGGCATCCAGCTCCTCCCAGTGGGAAGGGGGAGCCGCAGGGTGGGAGGCTACAAGAAACCCAGAAACCAAGATGGCCGCCAGCACATGTCAAACGAAGGAGGACAGCAAGGAGGTAAGACCATGACAGTACCTCCCCCTCAAGGGCCCCTCCTCCGCGGAGTAAGGAACGGTTTCTGAGGGAAGCGTGCGTGGAAGGCTCGGAGCAAGGCAGGAGCATGGACATCTGCGGAGGGAACCCAGGAACGCTCCTCTGGACCATAACCACGCCAATGGACCAAAAACTGCACCCGGCCGCGGACCAGGCGTGAGTCCAGGATATTGCTCACCTCATACTCCTCACGATTGCCCACTTGGACCGGACGAGGCCGAGGAATCGAGGAAGTGAAACGATTACACACCAGTGGCTTCAACAGGGAGACATGAAACACGTTGGAGATCCGCATGCCAGGAGGAAGCGCAAGGGCATAGGCTACCGGGTTTACCCTGCGAAGCACTCGGAAGGGACCAACAAAGCGAGGCGCCAGCTTGGGAGTGGGCACTCGAAGGTTGAGGTTGCGGGTGGACAACCATACGCGGTCTCCGACCTGGTAGGAAGGAGCGGGCGCTCGTCTGCGATCAGCCTGGAGTCTCTGGCGCTGCGCAGAGACCTCAAGGGACCTCTGGATCTGTACCCAAGAAGCACGTAGGACGGAAAGGTGATCCTCCACAGCCGGAATATCCTGGGGAGAGAATACTTCCGGTAACACGGCAGGTTGGAACCCATAATTGGCCATGAAGGGAGACGTCCCAGAGGAAGAGTTCACCGCCGTGTTCATGGCAAACTCAGCCCAAGGCAGGAGGTCAACCCAATTGTCTTGGTGATCGGAGACATAGCAACGAAGGAATTGCTCCAAGGCCTGATTGGATCGTTCAGCGGCCCCATTGGACTGAGGGTGGTAGGCCGAGGAGAAAGAGAGATGAATCCCCAACTGGGAGCAAAAGGCGCGCCAGAACCTGGACACAAACTGACTCCCCCGATCCGACACAATCTCCTTGGGCAAACCGTGCAACCGGAAGACCTCCCTGGCAAAAATCGAGGCCAACTCTTGTGCAGAGGGTAACTTCTTAAGAGGAACACAGTGGCACATTTTGGAAAACCGGTCCACTATCATGAGAATGACCGTATGGCCTCGGGATGCAGGGAGGTCCACAATGAAATCCATCCCCAGGTGTGACCATGGACGCTCCCCGGTGGCTATGGGTTGCAAAAGGCCCAACGGAAGGTGCCGAGGGGACTTACTCTGGGCACAAACGGAGCATGCCGCTACATATGCAGCGATGTCGGAACGTAGAGAAGGCCACCAGAACAGACGTGAAACAGCCCAGGACAGCTGATTCTTTCCAGGATGCCCCGCGGCCTTGGAGTTATGGTAGGTTCGCAACAACCGAGTGCGCAACTCCTCGGGCACAAAACACCTGCCGTTGGGTCTCCCAGAGGGAGCACCAGATTGAGCCGCCAAAATCTGCTCACCCAGGGGAGAGGTCAGGCTGGTGCGAATGGCGGCCAGGATCTGATTCGGAGGTATGACCGAAGTCGGAATCGACTCCTCCCCGGACAGCTCGGAGTACTGCCGTGATAAGGTTTCCGCTCTGATGTTCTTGGAACCGGGTAGGTAGGAGACCACGTAATTAAAACGTGACAAGAACAGAGCCCATCTGGCCTGACGTGGTGTCAATCTCTTGGCCTCAGAGAGGTAGGTCAGATTCTTGTGGTCCATCAGGATGAGAACCGGAACCACCGAGCCCTCGAGCAAGTGCCTCCATTCTTTAAGGGCCTGCACGATGGCCAATAACTCCCTGTCACCAATCTGGTAGTTGCACTCCGCGGAAGTAAAACCCACAGTTTCCGGGAGTAAAACCCACAAGGAAGCAGAGGACCCTCTGGTGTTCTACACTGAGACAGGAGGGCGCCTACTCCCGTCTCAGACGCGTCCACCTCGAGGACAAACGGCAACCCAGGGTTGGGATGCGACAGAATCGGAGCCGACACAAAGGCGGACTTTAGAGCCTCAAAAGCTCGGATGGCCTCGGGCGGCCAGACCTGGGGATTACTGCCCTTCTTGGTCAGATCCGTGAGAGGCTTGGCTAGCATGGAAAAGTCCCTGATGAACTTCCGATAATAATTGGCGAAGCCCAAAAAGCGCTGCAGGGCACGAAGACCACTGGGCTGGGGCCACTGTAAGACAGCCGAAACCTTCTCAGGATCCATGGAGAACCCCTCAGCGGAAATGATGTAACCTAAGAAGGTTACCTGGGATCGGTGAAATTCGCATTTCTCAAGCTTACCGAACAGCTTGTTCTCTCGTAACCGTTGCAACACTCGTCTGACATCCAGAATGTGGGCCTCCATGGATTCAGAATATACCAAGATGTCATCCAAATAGACCACCACACACTGCTGCAACAGGTCACGGAAAACATCGTTGATGAATTCCTGGAAGACTGCGGGCGCATTGCACAACCCAAAGGGCATAACCAAGGATTCATAATGACCGGTCCTGGTGTTAAACGCGGTCTTCCACTCATCGCCCGCCTTGATCCTTACCAGGTTATATGCCGCCCTCAGGTCGAGTTTGGTAAAGACTGTGGCCCCTTTGAGGCGATCGAACAGCTCGGAAATCAAGGGTATCGGGTAAGCGTTCTTGATCGTGATGCGATTGAGACCCCTGTAATCGATGCAAGGCCTCAACTCACCGCCCTTCTTTTTCACAAAGAAAAATCCAGCCCCTGCCGGGGACGAGGATTTGCGAATGTGTCCGCGTGAAAGCGCCTCCCTCACGTACTCCTCCATGGCCTCATTCTCCGCTACTGACAGTGGATAGACTTTGCCACGAGGCGGAACGGCACCAGATTGTAACTCTATGGCACAATCGTATGGGCGGTGCGGAGGTAGGGCAACCGCACGCACCTTATCGAATACATCCCGGTACTCCTCGTATTCAGGAGGCAACAGAAAGTCCGAGGAAGTACACAGCAACTTGACAGGCCCATGGATGCAACTAGCCCCACACTGCGGTGACCACGAGAGGATCTCGGCCGATTTCCAATCGAAAGTCGGATTATGCTTCTGGAGCCAGGGGTACCCCAAGACCACCGAGTAGTGTGGGGACGAAATAACCTGGAGACAGACCGACTCTCTGTGAACGGCACCAATGGCCATCCCCACTGGAAGGGTCTCATGAGTCACGTGTGGCGGCAGAAGGGGTCTGCCGTCTATCGCCTCAAGAGCCAGTGGGGAACCTCGAGGCTGCAGAGGAATGGAATTGGCGGCAGCGAACACACTATCAATGAACAAACCACCAGCACCAGAGTCCACCAACGCCTGGGTCGTCACCGAGCCCCCGACCCAGGAGAGGACAACAGCAATCAGTGGTTTGTCAACACGGGAAACCGGGGATGAGGAGACTCCACCCAAGATCTGCCCCCGACAGGATCTCAGGTGCGAGCGTTTCCCGGACGGTTCGGGCATGCCAACCGAAAATGCCCACCGAGACCACAGTACATGCATCGGCCCTCGCGTCTCCGGAGTACCCTCTCCCCCTCGGACAGGCGAGCAAACCCCAGCTGCATGGGTTCACCCCCAGACAAGTCATCCCCAGGAGTCTGTTAGAAGGCCTCCGCAGGCTCTCCTTAAAGGAAGGTCTCTCCCTGAGTCTGGTGTCAATCAAAATCAGGAAAGAAATAAGAGACTCGAGCTCCACTGGTAGGTCCTTAGCTGCAACCTCATCCTTCAAGGCATCCGAGAGACCATGAGAGAAAGCAGCGACCAGAGCCTCATTATTCCAGCCCACCTCTGCTGCCAGGGTACGAAACTCAATGGCGTATTCAGCTACGGATCGTGAACCCTGTCTGATGGACATAAGGAGCTTCGCAGCAGAGGCAGCACGAGCCGGCACATCGAATACCTTCCGAAGAGAAGCAACAAAACCAGAAAACTCGGCAACCACCGGATTGTTGTTCTCCCATAAAGGGCTGGCCCAGGCCAAGGCCTTGTCCGAGAGCAGCGAGATCAAGAAGCCCACCTTTGATCTCTCAGTAGGAAAGGCATGTGGCAGCAACTCGAAGTAAATGCCCACCTGGTTAAGGAAACCTCGGCACTGAGTTGGCTCTCCCCCAAAGCGCTGTGGAAGGGGGGCAGAACCGGTCATACCCCGAAACACCGCAGGCGCAGCAACAGGTGTCGGGGTAGACTCTGGCGCAACAACCGGAGCGGCGGTAGGAGCGGGCCCAGGAGCGACAACCGACCCATCGGCAACGGAAGCTAAATGAGCCGTGCGTTCAAGCAGGGTTTGCAATGCCACAGCGAACCGACCCAACAGGTGATCCTGCTGATCAAGTCTGGCAACCAGCGTAGGTAGCGAGGATGGCCCTGTACCGTCAGAATTCATGGCTTGGTCCTAATGTCATGGAACCATGAACCAGACGTACAATAAGAGATGAGTGGAAATAAGAAGGCTTTATTGAAAATAAAGCTGTAAGGCAAAAGTCCAAACGGATGGCTAAACCGAAGCAGGGTCTTGCGAAACCAGGGATCAGGAACCAGAAGGGTAGTCAGACGAAGCCAGGATCAGGAATCAGCAGGGTAGTCAGACGAAGCCAGGATCAGGAATCAGCAGGGTAGTCAGACGAAGCCAGGATCAGGAACCAGAAGCAGCATCAGTCTTAGAAGCATGTGAGCACAGGAGGACCAAGCAAGGAACTGAAGCCACAGACCTCCTATATATATGAGCTAGGCATCCAGCTCCTCCCAGTGGGAAGGGGGAGCCGCAGGGTGGGAGGCTACAAGAAACCCAGAAACCAAGATGGCCGCCAGCACATGTCAAACGAAGGAGGACAGCAAGGAGGTAAGACCATGACAGCTTCGCTCAACACTAGTCACCCAATATAAATATCCTGGAGAATCAATATAATTTGTAACTTAATGTATTTCACACGTTTCCCCCATATTGATCCCTGTTATCTGGTAAACATTTGTTGGAAAAAATTATTACAGATGTGCAAATTTCCTACTACAGTGCTGTAGATAAGAAATTAAGGTTAAAGCCATGGACAGGAGCAAACTACAGAGCCACCCTGTCTAGCACTCGATGGTGCCTCTGTACTATGCCCCCTTATGTAGATATTTGTCCCTAGAAATGAATCAGTGTTGTACTAACTATTCCACATAAGGAAAGAAAATAACATTAATTATTTTTTTCAATAATCTAATTTTTCTTGAATTTTTGATAGACAAAATTAAAATACAGAATGGAGAGAGAGAGACATTTTATTAAGGCACACTACCATCAATATTTTTGTCTCACATATTAACAATGAATATGTGAATATTGTATGCAAATTTATTTATTTATTTTTAGAAAAAAATGATGTTTCTCGATTTAATCTTTTGAAGTCACTCTGTGGACATCTTTATCCAGCCCTAACAGGAGAACAATAGATCTGTCATGTTGTTATCCAAATTCCACTCATCTACTATAATACTAATATAATACTAAAATAAAATCACAGCTGCAGTGAACCGACAATGGGTTACCTATCTATATATCTCTCTGTGCTGACTGTTACAAAAGGACAATATTTAGTGTTTAATTTTCAGTGGCATAGTACTGCTAAAATGAAAAACAGCCAAAAATTATTTTAAAAAAATACAAAATTATAAAAGTGAGTTTAGAAATAATACCCCTTTCTGATGGAAGTGTCTTACCAACACCAATTGGCAGGTAGACTATATGACACGTTGCCAAGGTATTTATATCCATATAAATCACATATAGTAAAGTGAGCAATTGCAATTAACATGCAAAATATACAAACCGCCCTTATCAAGATGTCACAAAAATGGGAAAAGAGGCCAGTAGCTAAAACAAGAAAAAGAAGCTAAGGCCAAAGATATCTATATGGTCACCATTCAAGTAAATTTAGAAGATTCCTTAACAGTGATCCACCCTGGCAAAGTCTCATAAAAAATTGCTTGCCTTATATCTAAATCCTGCTGCTCAGTTTTCCACTCTACAGGAAAAGTCAACATCTGTCACTGACTCCAAAATCAAGGGAGCCAATGACGTTAAATATTCATCCAATTGACCAAAAGATAATTTAGTAGGAGTCCAGGGATCTTTGATACCAAAGCTGTTTGCTTTGTAATTACATTTCCAGCAATATAAGAAAAGATGGTAAGAATCATATCCCATATGTAGTGTATAAGTGGGCAACCCCACCATCTTTGTAAAATGAAGCCCACTGAGTTATTAACCTGCCAAAAAGACAAGATGATACATTTTGTTAAGGGGTTTCTGTCATCAGAATAATCAATATGTAGCTGGCTGAAATTAGCGATGTGCTAATGTCAGCAGAACATAACTGTATGACTTATCTCCCTGCCTGCCGCTGTTCGCGCTAAAAAATGAGCCTGGTGGGGCATTGCTGCAGCACCTATAGGCTCCGTCCTCTCACCTCTTGTCACGCCCTTGTAAAGTTGATTGACATCCTTGGTCTCCTCCGTGCCCCGCAGATCCCGCGCCTGCGCCATCCATTTTAGTATTAGGCAAAGGCGCAGTGAGTGAAGGACGCTCGCCTGCTGCCGTCCTTCACTCACTGCGCCTTTGCCTAATACTAAAATGGATGGCGCAGACGCGGGATCTGCGGGACAACGGAGGAGACCAAGAATGTCAATCACCTTTACAAGGGCGTGACAAGAGGTGAGAGGACGGCGCCTCTAGGTGCTGCAGCAACACCCCACTAGAACCTAGCGGCTCATTTGCATATTATAAAAGTCATTATTTAGCGCGAACAGCGGCAGGCAGGGAGATATAAGTCATACAGTTATGTTCTGCTGACATTAGTACATTAGTACATCGCTAATGTCATCCAGCTACATAACGATTTTTTTGATGACAGAAACCCTTTAAAGGGGTTCTCCAGGAATAAAAAAATTAAAATACTTAAATATTATTTTATAATAAGTATATTCACAAATATTTTTCATTACTTAGAATGGCTTGTTTTGTCTAGGGAGCAATCATTAGGAGAAATAAAATGTCTGCTGTCCTATCAGTACACGCAAAACCTGTCCTAATCACACAGGGGGACAAGTTACTTCCCCACAATGAGCCATAGTGCTGATTTATCCTCCTCTCTGTTCTGCTTGTCAGGAATCATGATCCTGAATACAGGTGAATCTCTGTGGGAATGGAGATGATGAGGAGACATGAGAGGAGGGTGAGGTGTGGCTAATGAGCAGCAGCACTGGTTTACAGTCTATCTTCCTCTCTATACAGTATGGGGATCAAGCTGGGAATGGGTATGGTTTCTAAGATGCAGGTTGCGCCACGGCTGGTAGCACGATACCGTGCATATAAGTTGTACCTCGCGCTCTCAAGGAGCGAATAGTGACGTCACTATACAAACTACGGATAGTTGCTAGTACCCCAGCCAAGTGTAGAGAAGGAGGGTGTAAGCGCCATGGGGATACTATAGCACATTATAAATAATGAAAGGTATTTGAGAATATATTTATAATAAAGCAATATATAAGTATTTTAATTATCTTAATTCCCGGAGAACCCCTTTAAGATTCATGAGAGATGGTTCAAGGAGAACCTCTAGAGGTAAAGTATTTATTTTAAGCACTAATAAAAAATCTGAAGAATACAAGAAGAATTGTAACTGAGAATAGAAGAGCCAGGGGAAGGGCTTCTCTGGGCTGGATCTGAGAAGGTAAAGAAAGCAGATTTGTAATAGTATTTTGAAACCTTGAGTTTGAGGGTTTGACCAGGATGAAAACTGATCTACTACCACTCAAAGGGAGAAACCCAGGCTATCAAATAGAGGAGTTAGAGCCCTCTCACATACATCCGGTTCCCCTTCGGCATGAGGCAGAAAGCACCAGTGGAAATATTAGAGCGGAAGTCTTTTTTTTTTCATGGGAAATGCTTCTATTGTTTAGACTTTGGCCACTATTGTGACTTGTGTTTTTGTGTAAATGGGGGAAAGTTCATTATGCACCTTATACTTGATGGTCAAATTTACAAGGGTCTGCAACATGAGCCGTATGACTTATCATCTACATTTATATTTTATATGGAGGTGTAGTACTGAAGCAAGAGGAATGATAGGTTACATATATTACATTCATGCAAATATCTAATATGTTTAATAACTGGTTGGTTCTGTATGCCGTAATATATAAATAAAGACTTCTAGAACCAGAGCCCGCAGAGAACATTCTAGAGACATGTAAATTCACACCTATCTCTGTTAATGATTCTCTCCACTATATCATATTTCTAATTTGGAGGTTAGAGTGAATGCCAAAATGAAGTACCCTAACAGGAACTGAAGCAAAAACTGATCCAATTGTTATCTATGGGATGGTTCTCATACATGCATCATATCAGTTGTGTTGCCGGATGTCAAATATGGATGGACAGAAAAGCACTGCATGTTCAGTTTTTCTGTCCAGCGCTATGAGTGTATAAATGGCAAATCTGTGCACTGGAGTGCAGTGCATACACTCAACTAAAGAATTATTAGGAACACCTGTTCTATTTCCCATTAATGCGATTATCTAGTCAACCAATCACATGGCAGTTGCTTCAATGCATGTAGGTCTGTGGTCCTGGTCAAGACAATCTCCTGAACTCCAAACTGAATGTCTGAATGGGAAAGAAAGGTGATTTAAGCAATTTTGAGCGTGGCATGGTTGTTGGTGCCAGACGGGTCGGTCTGAGTATTTCACAACCTGCTCAGTTACTGGGATTTTCATGCACAACCATTTCTAGGGTTTACAAAGAATGGTGTGAAAAGGGAAAAACATCCAGTATGCGGCAGTCCTGTGGGCGAAAATGCCTTGTTGATGCTAGAGGTCAGAGGAGAATGGGCCGACTGATTCAAGCTGATAGAAGAGCAATGTTGACTGAAATACCCACTCGTTACAACCGATGAATGCAGCAAAGCATTTGTGAAGCCACAACACGCACAACCTTGAGGCGGATGGGCTACAACAGCAGAAGACCCCACCGGGTACCACTCATCTCCACTACAAATAGGAAAAAGAGGCTACAATTTGCACAAGCTTACCAAAATTGGACTGTTGAAGACTGGAAAAATGGTTTCTTGAGCATGACAATGAGTTCACTGTACTAAAATGTCCCCCACAGTCACCAGATCTCAACCCAATAGAGCATCTTTGGGATGTGGTGGAACGGGAGCTTCGTGCCCTGGATGTGCATCCCTCAAATCTCCATCAACTGCAAGATGCTATCCTATCAATATGGGCCAACATTTCTAAAGAATGCTATCAGCACCTTGTTGAATCAATGCCATGTAGAATTAAGGCAGTTATGAAGGCAAAAGGGGGGGTCCAACACCGTATTAGTATGGTGTTCCTAATAATTCTTTAGGTGAGTGTATGTATATCAGTTATATCCCGATCACAGCCTGAAGTAGCTGCCAGACACAACTGATGTATGGGAAGTGGGTAATAGCAGACAAGGTCAATGGAGATATCCAGATGGTTGATGTAATGATCCTGCAGTGTAAACCGGCTCTGGGTAAAATATGGCAGCATATTGCTTTCTGGGTGAGAGAACCTCCTAATCCAGGGTAAGGAATATATAACACGTGGAGAAAGAGATAATTGTAATCATGTTCCAGATGTGGCCCAGACAAATTTAGATAAAGCAGATTAGCAGTCTTTGAAACGTATAAAGGAATTTTGGTAGGATATCCATTTTTATCAAATTTATTCTACTGAAGCATAACAACAGAGCCATGTTGAAGGAATTGAGATTAGTATTTGTGCGAGCAATGGCAAAATGGCAAAAAGTTATTTTGGTCAGTAATTTCCATCAGTGATTGTGAGCCAAAACCCCTAATGAAGCCTATGAGGTATAATGGAAAGATTACCTCCTGTTCTGTGATTTGACCTGCACCTGGTTTTGGCTAACAATAACTGATGGAAATAACTGACAATGAAATGTGAACTCAGCCTTATAAAGTTGCAAGAGGTCTGATACTTAGAAGAATGGGAACATCAATAAAAATAAAATAATCTTTCAAGGCTATCATTTATGCATTAGGAAAAGTAACATTGAGGATATCTGTTTTAAAGTCCATATATGTTTTTAAAAAAATCTAGTTACTTTTTCTGTTTTTTTCACAAATTATTGAGTCATTATAAGGCCTCATGCACACAACAGTGTTTTTTCACTGTCAGTGATTTGGCTTCAGTGGTCCGTGTCCGATTTTGCTTCAGGTATGCTTACTTGTGTCTGCCTTTTTTTTTTGTCTCACAGGGGAAAAAAAAGGAAGGTTAATGAAAAGTGCAATTCTATTGCACCAAGTTCTTGTAGAAAAAAGCAGACACGGGTGACATGCCAGTTGTGCATCAGTTTTTTTTCACAGCTCCATAGAAATGAATGGGACCTCCGCTAAACTGTGAAAAATTACGGAATGGACGCGGATGCACACAACAGTCTAATAAGGAGACGTATCTGTCCTACATATAGGAGTCATGTTCACATATTGAGAAATCTTTCTAGGGTTATCATGTAGAGAAAGTTGATACAAGGCACTTACTAATGTATTGTGATTGTCCATATTGCTTCCTTTGCTGGCTTCATTAATTTTCCCATCACATTATACATTGCTCGGAAGATAGGCATTAGGATAGCATTGCTTCAAGCCTTCTGGCTAACCCTTGGTGCTCGAAAGAGCTAATGTTCATATCTTGGAAATGCTGCTACCTAGAAATAGTAGCAAGATATAGTTTTAATTAGTAGTAGCAAGATATAGTTTTAATTAGCTTGATCAACCCTACAAGGCAATATTTGTGGTTTAATAGGGTTGATCATGCTGAAAGATGCCCTTTAAAGGCTACATGTAGCATGTGATGCTTAGACAGGTCCTCATACCATTCGTTAGGAGACAATTCATAATGGCCTGCTTTGGGAATTAGAGGAAGCAGTTGACATTGGCATATGAAACTGAGACAGAGTGAGTTGCAAAGCTGCTGAAAGGGTTTTTGAGAGGGGTCAGAGGAGGAAATGTTGAATAGCTGAGTAGAATGTTAGCTGATGATTCAAAAAGGCCCAAGGAGATACAGCTGTCCTTTTGTATTTGGGCCACAGGAGGCAGCCACTGAGCGAGTCCAGGCAAGCCGTAGATTTCTGTCTTCGTTTGCACCAGAAAACTGACCATTGTCCACACCCGCACCCCACCCTCACCGCACCCTTTTTCGTAAAAGTTGCGAGGATGGCTAAAAAACGCCACTTGCAACAAAAGTTTAGCGCAATGGCATCAAAAAAGCTGCTAACTCACGGTTTGGAAATGTTTTACTCCAGAAATCAAGAGCAGGGAGATGATAAATCTCCCCATTAGTGTCTCCTAGTGAAAGGAGGCTTTTGTCCTGAACTGTAACCACAAAGCTGTGTGCCTATTATAACTATTAAGCTGGTGCCTCATCGTCTAAGTAAAGTTCGTCCTCTGCTAGAATAATCAATGCCAGATTTTCAGCCAAAAGCCCAGTCCATTACATAAACATGGCCTGATAATTTGTCTTCCCTTCAGGATCCACCCCTGGTTTCCTGGACGATAGCCATTCCAAATCAAGTGTGCATTATTTAAAGAAAATTCTAAAAATACATTTTAGATGGGCTTAACCTGTAATAATAGAAAAATATTGTAGAATGTAATATCAATAGATAATGTTTTGGTAACACAATTATAGCCATTTTTCCTATCTGATATGCAATATTTGAAGTCTCATATAAAATACTTTATTGGCCTCCATACTTTGATATACAGCATGATGTCTTCTATACTATTCTAAGTAAGATGCTTTCTGATACATGTTATTGCTCAAACTTCCAGGTGCCACAAACCTATAATATACAGTTCTCATGCTTCACAAAATGAATCTGGAAAGTTGCCCAGACAATACATCTGTCCTTTAGTTTCATACCACACTTCAAAGCCAAAGTCAAAGAATCAACTTAGTAGGTTTTCCAAGGTCTTTGAAGAAGTGTAAAAATATCTTTAGACATTTAAAACTAGCACATCATTTATGATCACATTTTCTTACCTACACGAACACATGTTCAAACAAGTTAAGTGCACAGGTTTACCGCTTTCATATTATTAATATTGTCCATTTATAGGACACCTGTATTGTAGAGATGTTTATTTAAGAATGTGAAACCATGAAAAGCATAATTATTCCTAGAGCGGTGGGGCCTGATCTCAAAAGGAAAAATCTTTAGATCTGAGCCATGGAGGTATAACATATTGTTGCCAACAAATGACTTTCCACTGTAGAACATCAGTTAAATATCTATGAAACATGACTGTAGTTTATAATATACATTTCCAAATGTTTTATTGTCCATTGCTATACTTTGATCCACTAGGACAGCGCTCTCCAATCTACAGCTCTCCAGCCTAAGCTAGCCTGGGCATACTTGGAATTGTAGTTTCACATGACCCGGAGAGCATAATTTCCTCTAGGGTATGGGACTGACAGCATAAGAAAAGTTTTCCTCCAGTTGGATTCTGTCAGCAGTCATGAGAATGCTTGCTGATAAACCAACCTTGATTCTTAAAGGGTTGTACACTTCTACAATATGAACTATCCTCATTATAGATCTCCAATATCAGATTTGCAGGGGTCAGACTCCCAGAATCCCCCCTAAACAGGTGTTTGAAGAGGCATGAGCACTACTTGTTTAACTGCATGCCATCTAGATCATAGCGGTGGTAATTACACTGCACGGCAGCTACAAGCTAGATGGCATGCAGTTAAACAGTGAAGAGTAGTGATGGACGAACATCGGCTGGGACGGTTCGCGAATGCGATCGCACGTGCATGATCAAATGTTGGCGAACCGCAAGTTTGCGGCGAGCCCCATTCACTATGATGGCAGGCGAACCTGGAAAACCTTCAGGTCATATTTGCAGCCACCAAATACTTACTAGAAGTGCACAAATAGTCCCACAACAGGGATCAATGACAAAAATTCCCACAAAAAAAATATGTATTTTAATCAGGGGCCATTTTTATGCATCTTAAAGGGAAATTCTCAAAAATGTGCCCTGCTGGAGCCTAAAATTTCACGGGAGTATGGGCTCTAAAAGTTAGGCATTAACCTGACATAAAAGAACAAATGATTATGTGGCTCGAGTTACATTATGCTGTCAATGGATGAAAATGTTACTGTAGCCCACTGGAGTACAGGCCCCAAACATTAGGCATTCACAATACAGAAAAGATCAAGTGATTATGTGGCTGAAAGTATATTAGACGGCCATTAGATAACAATTTTACTGCAGGCCAGTGGAGTACAGGCTCCAAACATTATGCATTGGATAACAATTTTACTGTACGCCAGTACAAATACATCGGAAATAAAGTTTCTATCACGTGGCTATAAGGTACTTGAGCTGCTGATTCCAGAAGTGAAGTGGGTCATGTTCACACAGTAGACAATCAAAAGGTGTTGGAACCGCGCTGCTTATCTTTTAATCCGGCCTCTTTCTCTGGTGCATACATCCAATTGTTAAGACACAAGACGCAGATACTCCCGCTCTTAAATCCACGAACCTCAAAGGGTTCTCTATAATGTATCAAAAATCACACAATAGTGTAATACCTCCGGTGCATTAAATTAACAAGGATTTATTATACTCACAATTTAAAATTGCCAGCATATCATGAAATAGATTTGCAGCTCTGCCCGACCCATATTTCGCTCAAGGCTTCGTCAGGGGTGATGTACAAAGCTGTTCTGAGAAGAGCTCCTTTAACCCTACCATCCCCCAATCCCTGAAATTGCAGGAAATTACCTCATAGTTCAATTTATGAAGTTCACCTTATAAGGTGGAAAGACTATATATTCCAAACTCCCTCCAAATACATAAAATCCCTCACATATATATTCATATAAATAATTAAAGGTTAATACATTCACAATGCAAATCACTATAGTAAAAATCCCGATATACTTCAGGTTCTCGTAGTTCATTCATAAAATAATAATGTGCATAAACACCACATCACTAGTCACGTTTTAAACAACCAATGAATACAATCTCTTAGTCTCTATTCATAGTGCCGGCCCATCTCTGCGTCTTTCAAATACCGGTCGTCGTAGTTCACACCTGATACCGGCATATTTTACCCAAGCCGTCAGACACGAAGATCTGCAGGTAAGTTTGGGTGTTCCTAGAATAGACTAATATAGTTTCTCTTTTCCATATATCACTGCAACTCCTATTTATGAACTCCACCGCTCTTTTCATGAAAGGTCACATATTCCACTTGCCCAATGCCCAACCTTACATTAAGGGTCACATATAGATGGTCTCCTATTACAAATGGTCAATGAGGGTGCATTCTTCGTCACTATTTCACCTTTGCGTTTTTCTAAAAACATTCAACCCAATTTGTACCTAGGGATTTTTTTGTTCCTCCTAAAGCGCCAAAATATACTAGGTGCCCATTGCCTGATAGTTGCACCTAGGAGGACGATAGTTTGACATAATTATGCCAAAAGTCAATCCCATCCTCACTCATTGACCTACAACTCCTTTTTATCTTCATTATGACTAGAGTTGAGCGGACACCTGGATGTTCGGCAGGTTCATCCGAACTTGAAAAAAAACTTGGGTTCGGGACCCGAACTTGACCCCGAACCCGAACCCCATTGAAGTCAATAGGGACCCAAACTTTTGAGCACTAAAATGGCTGTAAACATGTCATGGAAAGAGCTAGAGGGCTGCAAAAGGCAGCAAAATGTGCTCAAGATGCTCTGCAAACAAATGTGGATAGGGAAATGAATAAAAAAAACATAAAAGACCATAAAAAAATATAAATTAGGAATGATGTAGGAGGAAGAGGTTGAGGAGGCGGTGAATGGGTGGATGTGGCTGTGTAGGCTCACGTGGCGGTCTAGGTGGAAGCGGCGGTGAAGGAGGAATAGGTAGCCAACACAGATGTGTGTTATTTTGCATTTTTACATAAGGGTATCCCCCAAAATATTGGGACATATAAAATAAAAAAAAAGGAATAAGTGCACTTAAGTACAAGGATGGATGGCTGAGGCTGTTAGAACTGTCTATTTTGCACAAGGTATAGACAAGTCCTGAGGGATCCAAGCCTGGTTCATTTTAATGAACGTGAGCTTGTCCACGTTGGCTGTGGACAGATGGCTGCGTCTGTCTGTAATGACGCCACCTGCCGTGCTAAATACACGGTCAGAGAGAACACTGGCTGCAGGGCAGGCCAGCACCTCCAAGGCATACAGGGCAAGCTCTGGCCATGTGGACAATTTGGAGACCCAGAAGTTGAATGGGGCAAAACCATCAGTCAGTACGTGTAGTCGTGTGCACACGTACTGTTCCACCATGTTGTTCAAATGCTGCCTCCTGCTAACACGCTCCATATCAGCAGTTGGGGCCAGTTGTTGCGGCGAGGCGACAAAGCTTTTCCACATGTCGGCCATGTTAACCCTGCCTTCTGAGGTGCTGGCGCTGACACAGCTGCGTTGGCGACCTCTTCCTCCTCCCCTGCCTTTGCCTTGTGCTTCCACTTGTCCCTTGGCGTCATTTGGGAACGCTCTCAGGAGCGCGTCTACCAGCGTGCGCCTGTAGTCGCGCATCTTCCGATCACGCTCCAGTGAGGGAATTAAGGACGGCACATTGTCTTTGTAACGGGGATCCAGCAGGGTGGCCACCCAGTAGTCAGCACACGTTAAAATGTGGGCAACTCTGCAGTCGTTGCGCAGGCACTGCAGTATGTAGTCACTCATGTGTGCCAGGCTGCCCAGAGGTAATGACAAGCTGTCCTCTGTGGGAGGCATATCATCTGCATCCTCCGTATGCCCCCAGCCATGCACCAGTGATGGGCCCGAGCAGCGTTGGATGCCACCCCGCTGTGAACCTGCTTCATCTCCATCCTCCTCCTCCTCGTCCTCCAGTAGTGGGCCCTGGCCTCTGCTGTTGCAAAAATCCTCTTTCTGAGCCACTTCTAAAAGACTGGCCTGAAAGTGTTAGAGATGACCCCTCTTCCTCCTCCTCGTCCTGGGCGACATCCTCTTCCATCATCGCCCTAAGTGTTTTCTCAAGGAGACATAGAAGTGGTATTGTAACGCTGATAACGGCATCATCGCCACTGGCCATGTTGGTGGAGTACCCAAAACAGCGTAACAGGGCACACAGGTCTCGCATGGAGGCCCAGTCATTGGTGGTGAAGTGGTGCTGTTCCGCAGTGCGACTCACCCGTGCGTGCTGCAGCTGAGACTCCACTATGGCCTGCTGCTGCTCCTCGCACAGTCTCTCCAGCACATGCAAGGTAGAGTTCCATCTGGTGGGCACGACGCATATGAGGCGGTGAGCGGGAAGGCCGAAGTTACGCTGTAGAGCAGATAGCTGAGCGGCGGCAAGATGAGAACGCCGGAAGCGCGCACAGACGGCCCGCACTTTATGCAGCAGCTCAGACATGTCGGGGTAGTTGTGAATGAATTTCTGCACCACCAAATTCAGCACATGCGCCAGGCAAGGGATGTGCGTCAAACCGGCTAGTCCCAGAGCTGCAACGAGATTTTGCCCATTATCGCAGACCACCAGGCCGGGCATGAGGTTTACTGGCAGCAACCCCTCGTCGTTCTGTTGTTCTATACCCCGCCATAACTCCTGTGCGGTGTGGGGCCTGTCCCCCAAACACATTATTTTCAGAACGGCCTGCTGACGTTTACCCCTGGCTGTGCTGAAGTTGGTGGTGAAGGTCTGTCGCTGACCGGATGAGCAGGTGGTAGAAGAGGTGGAGGAAGCCGAGTAGGAAGAGGAGTCAACAGGAGGCAAAGAATGATGCCCTGTGATCCTTGACGGCGGAAGGACGTGCGCCAAACAGCTCTCCGCCTGGGGCCCAGCCGCCACTACATTTACCCAGTGTGCAGTTAGGGAGATATAGCGTCCCTGGCCGTGCTTACTGGTCCACGTATCTGTGGTTAGGTGGACCTTGTCACAGATGGCGTTGCGTGTTGCGCAGTGCACACTTGATTTTATCCGATACTTGGTTGCGCAAGGAGGGCACAGCTCTCCTGGAGAAGTGGCGGCTGGGAACGATGTACTGTGGGACAGCAAGCGACATGAGCTGTTTGAAGCTGTCTGTCTCCACCAGCCTGAATGACAGCATTTCAAAATCCAGCAGTTTAGAAATGCTGGCATTCAGGGCCAGGGATCGAAGGTGGCTAGGTGGGAATTTACACTTTCTCTCAAAGGAGATAGAGAGCTGAACGCTTCCGTGTGACATGGTGGAGATGCTTGGTGACGGAGGTGGTGTTGTTGGTGGCACATCCTCTGTTTGCTGGGCGGCAGGTGCCAACGTTCCTCCAGAGGCGGAGGAAGAGGCCGAGGCAGCAGCAGAAGAGGGAGAAGGAGGGGCCTGAGCCCTTTCTTGGTTTTGAAGGTGCTTACTCCACTGCAGCCCGTGTCTAGCATGTAGATGCCTGGTCTTGCAGGTTGTGCTAAGGTTCAGAACGTTAATGCCTCGCTTCAGGCTCTGATGGCACAGCGTGCAAACCACTTGGGTCTTGCCGGCAGCACATTGCGTGAAGTGCCATGCAAGGGAACTCCTTGAAGCTGCCTTTGGTGTGCTCGGTCCCTGGTGACGGTGGCCAGTAGTAGGCGAGCGGTTTTGGCAACGGCTGCTCTGCTTTTGCTACGCTGTTGGCTCGGTCTCACCACTGCCTCTTCCTCCGAACTCTGAAAGTCAGTGGCACAACCTTCATTCCATGTGGGGTCTAGGACCTCATCGTCCCCTGCATCGTCTTTCACCCAGTCTTCCTCCCTGACCTCCTTTTCGGACTGCACACTGCAGAAAGATGCAGCAGTTGGCACCTGTGTTTCGTCATCATCAGAGAAGTGCTGAGGTGGTATTCCCATGTCCTCATCAGGAAACATAAGTGGTTGTGCGTCAGTGCATTCTATGTCTTCCACCCCTGGGGAACGGCTAGGTGGATGCCCTTGGGAAACCCTGCCAGCAGAGTCTTCAAACAGCATAAGAGACTGCTGCATGACTTGAGGCTCAGACAGGTTCCCCGATATGCACAGGGGTGATGTGACAGACTGATGGGCATGGGTTTCAGGCGCCACCTGTGCACTTTCTGCAGAAGACTGGGTGGGAGATAATGTGAACGTGCTGGATCCATTGTCGGCCATCCAATTGACTAGCGCCTGTACTTGCTTAGGCCTTACCATCCTTAGAATGGCATTAGGCCCGACCAAATATCACTGTAGATTCTGTCGGCTACCGGGACCTGAGGTAGTAGGTTCAGTAGGACGTGTGGCTGTGGCAGAACGGCCACGTCCTCTCCCTGCACCAGAGGCTCCACCAACATCACCACCACGACAATGACCGCGTCCCTTATTAGATGTTAGCCTCATAGTTAGCGTTTACAAAGCAAAGTAAAAAGTGGGTAAGTCTGTTAAAAATAATTAACCACCAATAAAAACTCAGATGTAGGGTATTGCACTCAATTTTTTTTTTTTTTACTCTATATGACAGCGGTATTTGTGGCCTAAATGTGACACTCACTTATGCACGTCTTATCCCAGATGTGCAGTATATTAGAGGGTTTTTTCACCCCAGTAACCAAAAAGATGTATTTCTGGCCTAAATGTGACAGTCACTTATGCACGTCTTATCCCAGATATGCAGTATATTAGAGGGTTTTTTCACCCCAGTAACCAAAAAGCTGTATTTCTGGCCTAAATGTGACAGTCACTTATGCATGTGTAATCCCAGATATACTGCACGTATATCAGAGGATTTTTTCACCTCAGTATGCCAAAGCCATATTTCTGGCCTAAATGTGACATTCATTTATGCTTGTCTAATCCTAGATGTGCAGTATATTAGAGTTTTTTTTTCACCCCAGTAACCAAAAAGCCGTATTTCTGGCCTAAATGTGACACTCACTTATGCATGTCTTATCCCAGATGTGCAGTATATTAGAGGGTTTTTTCACCCCAGTAACCAAAAAACTATATTTCTGGCCATATGTCAAATACATATGTTTAAAATAACAAAAAATATAAAATTGGATTAAAAACATGGCTAACGAAATCCCCCTACTTGAATAAACCCCAAGTGATAATAGGTAAAATTCGATAACACGTGTGTTGAATTCCTCCGAGGCCCCTACAATTAGGCATTAACCATACAGAAAACATCAAGTGATTATGTGGCTGCAGGTATATTAGATGGTGATTGGATATCAATTTTACTGCAGGCCAGTGGAGCATAGGCCTCAAACATTAGGCATTCACCGGACAGAAAAGAACAAGTGATTATGTGGCTAGAGGTATATTAGACGGTCATTGGATATCAATTTTACTGCAGGCCAGTGGAGTACAGGTCCCAAACATTAGGCATTTACCGGACAGAAAAGGCCTTTTATGCTGCAGTATTTATATAAGACAGGGACCATTCTTTGTTCTGGATGGTGGCGGATATGTGTGGGCATGAGGAAATTCAATTAAATGTGGTCGTCACAGTTGTTGAATTCCTCCAAGATGCATGCCTCATTCATTTTTAGAAATGTGAGGTAGTCCACACTTTCGTGAGCTAGGTGAGTGTGCTAATCGGTCACGACCCCCCCCCCCCCCCTGCTGCACTGAACGTCCATTTGGACAGGACGCTCGACGAGGGGCTAGCCAAGAGTTCCATGGCAAATTGTGCCACAGGTCGAGCCTGCACACCCAGTATTCCAGGGGTTCCTCACTTCACAGAGCATCCACATCGGCCGTTAACCCAATGTAGTCGGACACCTGTTGGTCTAGGCGTTCCCTTAAGCTGGATCCAGAGGGCGGCTGTCGATGGGTTGGCTGCAATAATGATCTCATATCCGATGTGACCAACACATCTTCAAACCGCCCTCTTCTTGCAGGGGCGGTAGGATTGGTTCCCGCAACTGTTTTGCTGTGGGTTGAAATTCCTCTGCCAGCGTCCGTAGCAGCAGAATGCAGCATCTCTCGCAGCAAGGCCTGGAAATGCTGCATTCTGACAGCCCTCTGTGATGCTGGTAACATATCCGCCATTTTGTGTTTGTATCGGGGGCCTAAGTACATTGCCACCCAGTACTAGTCCTTGCCCTTTATGCTTTTTATACAGGGGTCCCTCTTCAAACACTCGAGCATGAAGGCCCCCATTTGCACTAAATCATGCAGTGGCTCCT
This sequence comes from Bufo gargarizans, assembly GCF_014858855.1. Taxonomy (NCBI): domain Eukaryota; kingdom Metazoa; phylum Chordata; class Amphibia; order Anura; family Bufonidae; genus Bufo; species Bufo gargarizans. The sequence goes on from NC_058081.1 coordinate 325,062,393, forward strand.
GCTCATTGACCAGGAGAATGTCATCCTCGGTCTCCTCCCCCCATCCATGGACAACACCAGGGATCCCAGAAAAGTTTAAAGCCTGCTCTTCTTGCTCCTCCTACTACTACTCTCCCCAGCACACATCCTCCTCTGACTCCTCTTCAAACTCCTGCTGACTTGTCTCAGATGGAGTAGCCCCTCCTGGGAACTCATTCAGCATTGCAACTTTCTTATCTTCCAGCTCCTGCTCCTCGATGGCTTAATCAATGACACAACACAATGCACGCTCCAGAAAGAAGGCGTAAGGTGCGATGTCACACCTGCTTTTTTTCCCCTGAAGACGCTGGTTACCCAGCAAAACATGTTGGGACGAAGGGGGCATGTGTGCTAAATGTTTTTTAGATTCAATGGTGGCAGGCAGCGAGCTCCCATAAGAGCTAGATACATAGTATAGTGAGGAGTGCAAACGAACCATAGGCAATAACGCCCGGGTGGCAGTTAAGAACTTAACCATATAATCTCCAGCATTCAAAGGAGACTAATTAATATAAGAAATAGCTCAAACAAGAGCATAAAATAATACACAGAGAGTCTGAATAGTAGCTACCAGCCGGAGCGTGTATACAGCCAAGGGTTCTAAGCACATTAACCCTTAGCACACTGATGTTAAGGGAATATAAATAAATGAATAAACCTACCAGCGCACCACTGAGATTTTTTTTAAAAAGTCTATAATGTCTAGATGCGTGTTTTAAGAAAAATAAATAAAAGTGAACATTTAATAAATATACAGCACATAAAAGAGACGTAATTGGGTCATAAGGACCATCTGTACTTGTTATGTCACTGATGGTGCCCTGGCTGCGACTGACCAGTTTGGTGATCTCATCGAATGGCCGCAGAAGTCTGCATTCGTCGCGATAGAACAGCCACTGGCGCAGTGAAGAGAAACCAAGCTCCCCAGAACCTGTCCTGCTGCAGAGTTCGTACAAGTAGTCATTAACGGCACGTTGCTGCTGGAGCAGCCTATCAAGCATATACAAGGTGGTGTTCCAGCGCGTCGGGCTGTCACAAATCAGATGTCTAACGAGCCATGGCCATGTAAGATCTTCTAAAATGGCCAGAGATTTTCCTGGCCTGCTGCAAGACGTCCTGGACCCTGGGGTATTCGGCAATGAATGGCTGCACGACTAAGTTCAGGACATGTGCCATACACGGCATGTGTGTCATTTTGCCCTGTTTCAGCGCACTCAGCAGATTGGCACCATTGTTGCACACGACTTTACCAACTGTCAAATTTAGCAGGGTTAGCCACTGATCGGCCTGTGACCGCAGAGCTGAAAGGAGTGCAGGACCGGTGTGGCTCTTGGCTTCCAGGCACACCAGCCGCAGCACAGCATGGCAGCGTCTCACCTGGCACGTCGAATAGGTTCTGCGGAGCTTGAGGGGTGCAGAGTGGAAGAGACGGTAGCAGTGGAAAAGGAGGAGTCAGCCGAGGAGGAAACGGAGGATGGAGTAGGAGGAGGAGAAGAAGAAGCAGGACTGCATGCAATCCGTGGCGGTGACACCAAATCCACACGGGTGCCACGGGTTGTATGCTTGACAGCCTTCATAAGGTTCACCCAGTGGGCAGTAAAAGTTATGTACCTTCCCTGCCCGTGTTTGCTAGACCACGTGTCTGTGGTCAGATGTATCTTGGCACCGACACTGTGTGCCAGAGATACATTCACTTGCTGCTAAACATGGCCATATAGGTCTGGGATGCCCTTCTGGGAGAAATATTTTCTCCCAGGGACCTTCCATTGCGGTGTGCCAATGGCAGCAAATTTTCTAAAGGCCTCCGAGTTCATCAGTTTATATAGTAGTACTTGGCAGGCTAGCAGTTCTGACAAGCCAGCGGTCAGCCGTTGGGCAAAACTAATATCCAGCGTCATCATTTTTTTAAGTTCGAACATTTGAGCCACGGAAGCCTGCCTTTTTCCAGATGAATGGGGCGACGGCACAGTGGAAGGTGGAGTGGAGGACAAATGGGAGGAGAGAGGAGATGGAAAAGAGGCAGGGCGTGGAGCGCCGGGAGTGTGGCTTTGTGGATTCGAACGGTGTTGCTCCCACTGAGGCCAGGTACCTTCTTAAGGAAGTCGTCCCTAGGTGAGTGTTGTGCTTATCGCGACTTATGCGTTGAACAGCACAGGCTACAGATGGCAACACTATTGTCAGCAGCTGACACGTTAAAAAAAGACCACACTGCGGAGCAATGTGCCGGCATCCTGGGAGCGCCAGATGTGACCGTGCATAGTGGATGGCTCGCTCCAGATACATTTGCAGTCTGGTTTTTGCCTCCTGTGTACTGCGAGTTCTGCCTGCTTCTCCTCCTTCTACCCCCTATCTGCTGCTCTGTCTCTCCCTCTGAACTTCCCTCCTCTTCCTCTCTTGTGGGCACCCACGTGACATCCATCAAACGTCATCATCGTCACCTTCACCACCACTGACATTAGAGATCTCGGAGTAGGTAGCAACAGTGGGGTCCTCCATCCTTGGGCTGATCTGGGTGCTGTTGTCAAACTGCTGGGTGGCAGCCGCTGCTACCTCTTCTTCCTCATCCGATGCCAAGAATGGCTGTGCATCGGTAAGGTCTGGGAATGGTTGGGAAAATAGACCCTCCACTCGAGTCAGAGGAATTATGGTGGTGGTGGTAGTGTCTTTGGGGGTGCACACAGCAGAGAGTGAGGAGAGTGCAGATACAGAGGATGAGGAGGGTGCAGAAGTGGAAGTCTGAGTGAGCCACTCAACCAACTCTGGTGCGTCCTTTGACGTAATCGCACGCACCTTCTCCAACTTCCCACTTAGGCTCCGGCCGCTTCCTCTGCCTGTCATTTCCAAAATTACCCTGTGACAAAGTCCCTATAGAAGAGCAGCATTTGTGGAAGCATGTATTTTGGAGGCCTCAATCAATATGTGGTGGAAGCTGGTATAACAATCCCCTCTATCAGTATTTTGTGGAAATAGGTATATAGAATCCCTTAACCTCCCTGGCGGTATGATTATGTCAGGAATTTTGTACCAAAAGTGGTACAATTTTTTTCATAAATATTTTATGGGCACAAATGACCGTAAAATGGCAGGCAAGGGGCACTGTACAGTCCTCAAATGTCAGATCTGAGGTTATACAGTATAATCCTCTCAGATTAAAATGTATAACCTCTTTTATGTGTGTTTGTCACTTTTTATGTTTATATTTATATGAATTTCCCACCCAGTTCCGCTCCCATGCGCAGCTGCTGCTCGCAGGGAACAGAACCAGGAAGTCAAATGCCGGCCGGTGTTCTGCCAGATATCTATACCTTGCGAAAAGTCTATACCGGAAGTGACGCGGTTGCACAGGAATCAGCTGGAGGAGGGTTGTTGCGGCACTGCGCAAACGCACATCCACTGGCTTACAGCGCCGCGATAGAAGTACTTCGTGCACCGCGCGTGTGCACTTAGGGGTATAGAGATTTTGCAGCGCAAAATGTTGCATTAGATCTCCCTACCTCTGAGTGCGCATGCGCGCACAAATCATCAGATCAAATCAGGATGAACTTCAACTCATGATTTGTGCGCGCGTGCGCACTCAGGGGTAGGGAGATCTGATGCAACATTGTGTGCTGCAAAATCTCTATACCCGTAAGTGCGCACGCGCGGTGCACGAAGTACTTCTATCTCGGCGCTGCAACGATTCTTTCCTAAGCTAGTGGATGTGTGCTTGCGCAGTGCCGTGCACACCCTCCTCCAGCTGATTCCTGTGCGGCTGCGTCACTTCCGGTGCGGCCGCGTCACTTCCGGTATAGACTTTTCGCAAGGTATAGAGATCTGGCAGAACACCGACGCTCTCAGCGGAGGACATCGCCGGATCGCCAGCAGAAGGTGAAGGGACTCTGCAATGTTACCCCGAGCGTGACTCAGGGTTACCGCTCCTGGCAGCGAAAATTAACCCCGAGTCACGCTCGGGAATACCGTCAGGGAGGTTAATGAGTATTTGCTGGAAGCTGGTATATCAAACCCCTTAAAGGAGTTGTCCGAGTTATGAAAAAAAAAATATAGCACTGAAAATCTGATATATAACTGAGCTAAGCAAGTTTTATGCAATAAAAATATATATATTTCCTCATTTCCCTGGTTCTTTTCTGGCCCTTTGTTTATATGCAATAAAAACAATCTCTGCCCGTCCCCCTGCTCTGCTAAGGGAGTGAATACAAGAGCTGCCCTGAGTGACATGTCTGCCTGCTGGGAGACTCTGCAGCATCTTGTATGTGTAGGACTACAATTCCAAGCTGTATAATGACACTACTAAGGGAGTGGATAAAAGAGCTGCCCTGAGTGCTGGGAAAATAAACTGCAACTTGTAAGTGTAGAACTACAAGTCCCACTTGTATAATGACACTGCTAATACACACAGGATCTTCCCCCTACCTTCTTGTGCAATGCTCTTTCTAGTATGTCAGCTCCAGTGCCCAGCATTGTCTTCTCACTGCCTGCTTGTAAATGACCTTTATCAGAGCAGGGAGAGAAGCTGACATCACAGGTCATGTGACCCTCAGTGAAATCTGAGAAACCAGCCACTGCAGATAAAGTAAGTTAATTGGAAAGCTGTTACATTTGCTTAGTTAGGAACATAGAAATAACATAGAAAGAACAAAAAAATAACTCGGATAACCCCTTTAATCAATTTTTTTATTTTTTGTCACAAGGTAGCGGAAAATGATGATTTTTTTCTTTTTTTTTTTCCTACAAAGTCTCATATTCCACTAACTTGTGACAAAAAATAGAAACTTCCATGAACTCACTATGCCCATCACAAAATACCTTGGGGTGTCCTCTTTCCAAAATGGGGTCACTTGTGGGGTAGTTATACTGCCTTGGCATTTTAGGGGCCCTAATGCGTGAGAAGTAGTTTGAAATTCAAATGTGTAAAAAATGTCCTGTGAAATCCTAAAGGTGCTCTTTAGAATTTGTGCCCCTTTGCCCACCCAGGCTGCAAAAAAGTGTCACACATGTGGTATCGCCGTACTCAGGAGAAGTTGGGCAATGTGTTTTGGGGTGTCATTTTACATATACCCATGCTGGGTGAGAGAAATATCTCGGCAAAAGACAACTTTTCCCATTTTTTTATACAAAGTTGTCATTTGACAGAGATATTTATCTCACCCAGCATGGGTATATGTAAAAATATACCCGAAAACACATTGCCCAACTTCTCCTGAGTACGGCGATACCACATGTGTGACACTTTTTTGCAGCCTGGGTGGGCAAAGGGGCACAAATTCTAAAGAGCACCTTTAGGATTTCACAGGACATTTTTTACACATTTGAATTTCAAACTACTTCTCACGCATTAGGGCCCCTAAAATGCCAAGGCAGTATAACTACCCCACAAGTGACCCCATTTTGGAAAGAGGACACCCCAAGGTATTTTGTGATGGGCATAGTGAGTTCATGGAAGTTTTCATTTTTTGTCGCAAGTTAGTGGAATATGAGACTTTGTAAGAAAAAAAAGAAAAAAAATCATCATTTTCCACTAACTTGTGACAAAAAAAAAAAGTTCTATGAACTCACTATGCCCATCAGTGAATACCTTAGGGTGTCTACTTTCCGAAATGGGGTCATGTGTGGGGTTTTTCTCCTGTCTGGGCATTGTAGAACCTCAGGAAACATGACAGATCCTTAGAAAGTCAGAGCTGCTTTAAAAAGCGGAAATTCACATTTTTGTACCAGTTTGTAAACGCTATAACTTTTACCCAAACCATTTTTTCTACCCAAACATTTTTTTTTTATCAAAGACATGTAGAACAATAAATTTAGAGAAAAATTTATATATAGATGTCTTTTTAAAAAAAAAATTTACAACTGAAAGTGAAAAATGTCATTTTTTTGCAAAACTTTTGTTAAATTTCGATTAATAACAAAAAAAGTAAAAGTGTCAGCAGCAATGAAATGCCACCAAATGAAAGCTCTATTAGTGAGAAGAAAAGGGGGTAAAATTGATTTGGGTGGTAAGTTGCATGACCGAGCAATAAACGGTGAAAGTAGTGTAGTGCAGAATTGTAAAAAGTGATCTGGTCATTAAGGGTGTTTAAGCTAGGGGAGCTGAGGTTGTTTAATACTGTATCTTAAGTTTTGTGCCCAACATTTATGTTGTGTTAGGTTCTAATAGACCACGGTGGTATGAACACATTTACACATTAACCTTAATTTTTTTCTCCTTTTCTAGCCTCTGGATGGTGGGTCCCTGTGTGTTCCTCCACGCTCTACGCTTATCCTGGTCTATCCCCGACTGTTGAACTCGAGGTGCCTCTTTACAGCTACTAGTCAAAGGTAAAGGGGAATCTGGATACCAATTTGGAAGACTGTGGGATGTTATGCCCAGCTTTGAAAAAATTGGGTCTGGCTACTCCTGTCTGCAGAGGTGTGTTTGGACTGCCTGTATGTGTGGACACAATCCTGTTCCTATGGCTGGTTGTCATGAGCAGCTGTGGGGCATTTTTTGTGTCCACAATCCCCCTAAATAACGTGACATACGCCATTCCATATATTTGGATATGGAGGTGTGATCTGTTTCTTGGGGCTGAATGCATGGGAACATGGGAACCCCGACTGGGTGTTCAGCCGGCTGTCGCTGATTTTACCCCTGGGGGGACCATGTTGTCTCCTGGGTGGTCTCTAGCTGTTACATGAGTGGGTGCAGTCTTGACCCTGCGGGTGGCTGTTATGGACCATGGGGGTTATGTTTGTGCATCCACGTCCCCAAAATAATTGGACACACGCCCAGTCCCGTGGTAGGGACGGGATCGGTGGCCAGTTTCCTGGGGTGGAATGGATGTGAACACAGTTGCCTCATGGGGGTATGCAAGTGGCGGTTGCCGATTGTCACCCTGGATGTAATGTGCTCGATATGATGTATTTACGGCTAGAGATGGATGGATTGTCCATTAAAAACCTCCCGGCGGGTTGACGGACTCCCCCTACTAATAAATGGCTGCAGGTCCGGCTGGCCCGGTGTGCCAGATGACATGGATTGCTCCGTTTTCATTATGGAGCGTCCCTGTTTCCCTGACGACCGGAGCTAGCTGTCCGGCATTGAGTCTGTGTTGAGGGGAGGAGCAATCTCCCCTCCACACAGCAACAGCTGAGGTCACGATAGACCCATTTTTCCTATTGGCTCCAGTCACCTAGCAGAGGAATATTCGTATTTGCTCCGAGAATCGGCAACTAGTGACATCACCAACGGCCTTTTTTCTTATTGGCCGATGCTGGAAAACGCCTCCGTTGCCTAGGTGCTGGGGAAGGTCCTGGCCCATGCGTACTGTGAAGGAGGGGATGCCAGTTTCTGGCGTGTTATCGGGACCGGCATGGAGTGCGGGGATAGCATGGAGATCCTCATATACAGGTGATATATAGGGGAATATGTTGATTTCATCACTCTATATGCTGTTTAATCACTTTAATGACAATGAAGTATTCGTTGAATGTTCAGTTAATTGAATTATGTTTTGTGTAAATGGAAGTATACTCCCACTAGGGGGGCGGAATTATATACACCCACTATTGTACCCACCCATACACACTATTTAAGGCACACTGGGATATGGTCACTCACTGCTTGATAAAGACCAACTGAGGTCGAAACGTCGCTGTATACTGGCTGCTTGAGTGAATAAATCACCATTATTTTCATCATCTACCGGCGAGTAGAGATGTCGCAAACATAAAATTTCCGCAAATTTCCGCAAATGTTCACGAACGTGCGAACCGCAATAGACTTCAATAGGAAGGCGAATTTAAAAACCCACAGGGACTCTTTGTGGCCACAATAGTGATGGAAAAGTTGTTTCAAGGGGACTAACACCTGGACTGTGGCACGCCGGAGGTGGATCCATGGCAAAACTCCCATGGAAAATTGCGTAGTTGACGCAGAGTGTGGTAAGTTGAAATCGCAATGCGATTTATAGAACTTTAATTAATCGCATTGCGATTTCAACTTTCTCAAATCCGACAGTACATTCTAGCATGGAGTCGTTCCCATGGTGATGGGGACGCTCCATGAGCACGGAAGTCGGCAGAAGTTCTAAGTTGAAATCGCAATGCGATTTATAGAACTTGAATTAATCGCATTGCAATTTCAGCTTTCTCAAATCCGACAGTACATTCTAGCATGGAGTCGTTCCCATGGTGATGGGGACGCTCCATGAGCACGGAAGTCGGCAGAAGTTCTAAGTTGAAATCACACTTAATGCAGGTTACATTAATCGCATTGCGAATTCAACTTAGAGCTGCTGGGTTCCTAATGGTTGTATTGCTAGAATATAATGAAGATTGAGAATATAGTGCTATATTCCTTGTCAATTCTAGCAATACAACCATTAGGAACTTAGCTTGCATTCGCTAGCTTGAATTCGCAATGCGATTACTATAACCTGCATTATTTGCATTGCGATTACAACTTAGATCTGAGTTCCTAATGGTTGTATTGCTAGAATTGACAACAAATATAGCACTATATTCTCAATCTTTGTTATATTCTATCAATATAACCATTAGGAACCCAGCTCTAAGTTGTAATCGCAATGCGATTAATATAACCTGTATTAATCACATTGCGATTATAACTTTGTGACACTGCAGCTTCAGAATTAATCTAAGATGGATGCTGTCCTTGCTTTTTGATAGGCGGTGGGAGGGTCTGGGAGGGAGGGTATGCTGATTGGCTGGAATGTGTCTGCTGACTGTGAGGTACAGGGTCAAAGTTTGCTCAATGAGAACGCGAACATGCGATATTCGCCAGGAACTATTAGTCGGCAAATAGTTCGGGACATCTCTACCGGCGAGTGCTGCGGATTATTGAATTGTCTGGATGAGTTGGGACCCCCAGCCAGGATCCCTATCTGCGCGCACCATCTGGCTTGTAAGCCACTTTCTGGTCAGTACCCAAATGAGTGGGATGAGTAGTGCTGCCAACCCCTGAATTTTCTACATTGCATACTGCTGGTAGCATTCTGTTGCACCTGGTAGCCTGTGTCACATGGCCTGTTATAGGTGGGGCTTACAGCCTTATCATCTCTCCCACTACATGAATGATTTCATTATGGAGGAGCTTGGCTGTGAGTTGTATCTTAGCACCTCTCAGACCGTGTTCACACACCTGTGGGGGCAAAGACCCCTTACTCTAATTTATGCTGAGTTCCAAATCATCATTTCCCATAGATTTAGTGATGGGTACCCATGGAGGATTGATTGACCGACACTCAGTGATCAAACAAGTCTCTGTTTATTCAAACAAAATGCATATAATATTATACTGTCTTGGCAAAGAGGGGGTAGAAAAGCCACCCACACACGTCTCATGAAGGTCATGACCATATTTGTACATACTGTATATGTGCTTATAGAAACAGAAAATATAAATGTCAAATTAACCACAGACGCATTCAATTCAGAATACAGGTAATAGGTGTTTACAGCTAGCAGTTTCCATCTATCGAAAATAGCAATGGTGGGGGCTAAGGCCTCTTTCACACTTGCGTTGTCCGGATCCGGCGTGTACTCCACTTGCCGGAATTACACGCCGGATCCGGAAAAACGCAAGTGTACTGAAAGCATTTGAAGACGGATCCGTCTTCAAAATGCTTTCAGTGTTACTATGGCAGCCAGGACGCTATTAAAGTCCTGGTTGCCATAGTAGTAGTGGGGAGCGGGGGAGCGGTATACTTACAGTCCGTGCGGCTCCCGGGGCGCTCCAGAATGTTAGGATCCTGGAACCTAATATGGAAGGATCCGCATGGAATTATGATCATGACTAGGTCATTAGGTGAGGTTTTGGCAGGAAAATTTTCCCGCCGAAAGTGGTGGTCAGTGTGGCTAAATTTAGCCATTGTTGCTGAGGGGAGGTCAAGGGTTGGGGATTGGCTAGTTAGGGCACCTATAGGGGAAGGTTGCTGGGCAGATTAATTGTTGATGCCCAGCAACAGTTAGGGCATTGGCTGATGATTTGTGGGGTTGGGGTCTATCTATGTATATATTGCGGTGGCTGTCAGTGATACAGCTGTCAGCAAAAACCGCAAGATTAGAGCTGCACTCTGCCTGTTTGCCCCCTGTGAGGATTCGCCTGCTGTCTGCCGTTGCTGTGGCCGTACCTGATGGAGGATTTCGTCGCTGCCCTGCGGAGCCGTGCTGAGGAGGAGGGAGCGTCTGCCTGGCTGGAGGCTTGCCTGTCCGACCTGTCGCCTGCTGTTCGGGAGCTGCCTGTAGCTGTGGGAGCCCTCTGTGGTGATGGACCGGAGCCTGCGATTCCTGTTGCTGCCTTGCCTGCGCTGCGCTCTTCTCAGCGTGAGAGGAGGCAGCGCACCCGTTTTTCCCCTTCTCCCTCCAGGTCCTCTGCTGAGCAGCGGCGTCCAGAGAAGCGGCAGGCATCGGAGTCCGGACCCGGAAGTAGCGGTGCAGGCGTGATGTCACTTCCGGTGGTGCAGCAGCCTATTGTGTCCCCCAGGAACTTCGATGTAGCTGATGGTTCCGGTGGTCCTTTGTTTCCCGGGCGCCCTCTGGTGGACAGTCAAGGAACTTCTTTTCGCCGCAGAAGTGGGAAGAGGTCCAGGACCCGCGGTCATCAGGGGCAGCGTCCAGCTGTGCGGCTCCACTCCGGTGTTGAGCTGCGGGCGGATGCGTGCCAAGAAGATACCTCTTTGCCACCAGGAGCGTCGTCGCTTTCCCCTCCTCACAGGACTGAGGCTTCGTCTGATGGTGAGTGCCTTAGTGGCTTAGCTCCGGTACTTACCTCCTTGTCCTCTGTCCTCTCCTCGCTTCAAGCTATGATTCCCGCTGTCCCGCTATCTGCTGTGCCGTCTGCCGTTGCGGATGATGTTACGTCCGCATGGCGGTCGGTCGGGCAGAGGGATGAGCAGAATTCTGACAGCGAAGGTTCCCTCCCTCTTCCGTTATTTTGTAAGCGGAAGGGGGTAGCGGAGACTTGTTACAAGGAGGCTCTCCCTTGCGAGATGTCTCCCTTAGGTTTTCATTTGCCTGTTTCTGTTAAAGAAAAAATTTGGCGTAATGAATTTGTCGATATTTTATCTCTTTTGCCTGCGTCTAAGGATTTTGTAATTAAATTAGACAAGCGTGATGAGAAGACCGAGGAGGATCGGCGACGTCCGATTCCTCGGTCTTTCAACAATTGGTTGCAGGCATATTGTATTTTTTGTAGTGTCATGGGTGAGAAATTTTCTCAAAAGTGTTCTGGGTTATTCCAGCATTTAGATAATGTTTTGGAAGCCTATAAAAATTTTGGTGGTGTGGGGTGGTTCTCTTATGATGAAGGTGTGCGGCAAAAATTGTCTGTATACCCTGGTATGCGTTGGGGGGCAAAGGATGTGGGTTTGTGGCTCAATTTGTTGGTGCCGCATCGTACCTCCTTTTCCGCCCCTAGGCAGCAGCTGCCTCCTACGGTTTCTCAGCCATCTGCTTTGAGGAAGGGCACCTGCTTTGCGTTCAATGAGTCGCAGTGTCGATGGCCTTCCTCATGTAGATATCGGCATGAGTGTACCTTTTGTGGAGGCAGCCACCCCATGGTGCGTTGCTTCAAGAAAGCAAATCTGCCCTCTCAGCCATCCGCAAGGGAGTATGTTTCAAAGAGCCTGGACTCCAGTAAGGGTAGCGAGCATGGGTCCATGGTTAGAGCAGTATCCAAATCGCAAGATGGCGGAATTACTACTTAAAGGTTTTTCTGTGGGTTTTATTTTGCCTTCATTTTCAGGTTCTGGTTGTGAATGGGTTAATAATCTGTCTTCAGTTAACCAATTCCCATCCGTGGTGCGTGCGAAGTTGATGAAGGAGTTGGAGGTGGACAAGATTTCTGGTCCTTTCTCTTCCCCTCCGTTTGTCAATTTCCGTCTCTCACCATTGGGTATTGTACCTAAGAGGGAACCTAATGCCTTTCGTTTGATTCATCATTTATCTTTCCCTTATGGGGCATCTTTAAATGATGAGATTGATAAGGCATTATGTTCTGTTAAATATGCTACCTTTGACGCTGCAGTGGACATGGTTCGCTCGTTTGGTCAGGGTGCTTTAATGGCAAAGGCCGACATTCAGTCGGCTTTTCGCTTATTGCCGGTTCACCCGTCTTGTTTTAATTCTCTGGGTTTTCAGTTTCAAGGGTTGTTTTATTTTGACAGATGTTTACCTATGGGTTGTTCTGTATCCTGTTTTTATTTCGAAGCTTTTTCCTCTTTTATTGAATGGGTTGTGTCTGTTCGGTGCATGAAAGGCGCAGTGACGCATTATTTAGATGATTTTTTGTTTATTGGTCCAGTTGGTTGCCCAGTTTGTTCTGCTTTGTTGGATTAGTTTTTCCAGGTTTGTTCCGAGTTTGGTGTTCCGTTGTCTGCTGAGAAGACTGTTTATCCTGTTAATTGTTTGGAGTATTTAGGTATTACTATTGATTCAGTAAAGGGGGAGTTTCGTCTTCCTCAGGAAAAGGTAATAAAAATTTGTTCTGTGATTTCAGATCTGTTGGGTAGGAGGAAAGCTACGGTTAAGGAGATTCAGTCATTGCTGGGTCTTTTGGCTTTTGCATCTAGAGTTATGCCAATGGGTCAGGTTTTTTGTCGTCGGCTGGCGGCCTTGATTGCTGGTATTAGGAATCCGTTTTTTCATGTTCGGTTGTGTAGGGATAGTAAGGAAGATTTAGTGATTTGGTTGGAATTTTTTAGGAATTATAATGGTTGTTCCTTTTGGCAGGATCAGTTTGTGTTTGCCCCCTCGTTAAAGCTGTTCACGGATGCAGCAGGGGCGTCTGGTTTCGGGGCTTTCTGGAATGGACACTGGTGTGCGGCTGCGTGGCATTCTTCTTGGGTGGATAATGGTGTAACAAAGAATATAGTGGTTTTAGAATTGTTCCCTGTTATTGTGGCTCTGGTTTTATGGGGTAGGTTTTTTGCTAATAAAAGGATCTTTCTACACACAGATAATAAGGGGGTGTTATTTGCGGTTAATTGCTTGTCCTCAAAGTGTCCATTAGTTGTAAAGCTGTTACGCCATTTAGTTTTGCTCTGTTTGCAGCTGAATATTTGGATAAAGGCGCGCCATATTCCAGGTATAGATAATTCTATTGCTGATGCTTTGTCTCGGTTTCAGTTTCAGAAATTTCGCTCGTTGGCAGCGGGTGCCGATTTGGAAGGGGAAATGTGCCCTCCACATCTGTGGAGTCTGATCTGGTCCTAGGAATGTCGTATCTTCAGTCGTCAGTAGCCCCAGCGACGTGGTCAGACTATGTCCGTTCGTGGAGTCGTTGGTGTCGTTTTGTGGAAGGTAGAGGTGGGTCCCCCTTTGTGAGTAATGAGGTTTCGGCGTTAGCTTTTTGTCTGTCTCTTTTTAAGATGAGGTTAGCTCATGCCACGGTAGTTAGGATCTTGTCCGGTGTTTCATTCTTTCTTAGGATTTTGGGGGTTCCTTCCTTTATGGAATATTTTATGGTAAAACAGATGTTGAAGGGTTATAAGAGAGGTAACTGTGCTTCTGACAGCAGGTGTCCTATCTCCCCTGATTTATTGGTTGCTTTGTGTGAAGCTACAGCTGTGCTTTGCATCAGTGATTATGAGTCTCTGCTTTTTTCTACCGTATTTTTGTGCATGTTTTTTGGGGCTTTCAGGATAGGCGAGCTGTTGCCGAAAAGCAGCAGGTCTGGCTTAGGGCTATTGTTAGCTAATGTGCACATTCATGCTAACTATGTTTTGTTTTTTCTTCCTACTACTAAGACGGATCAGGCTGGACAAGGTTCTTGGATTCGGATGGGCAGGGTCAGGTCAGGTGACCTCTGCCCGGTGAGTATGCTATCGAGTTTCTGGAAGTGCAGACCTGTCGGTGGTTCTCTGTTTTTTGTTCATCAGGATTTTTCCCCTTTAACACAGTATCAGTTTCGGAGGGTGTTGTGTAAATGTCTTAGTGTATTGGGTTTGGAGGACTTTCGGTTTACATCACACTCCTTCAGGATCGGGGCTGCATCCACAGCAGCTCAATTTGGTTTGGGCTCTTCAATAATTAAGAGGATTGGGAGATGGTCCTCCAATCGCTTTAAGTTGTATGTTCGTCCCTTTCATGATGCCCTCTAATGTTGTTTGTCTTCTCAGGTTTCCAAGGCGTCACCGTATGGATCGTTGGCCATTCCTTCGTTCATTGGGCCCAGCGGAGAGCTGCAGGAAGGTCGTACGGTGATAACCTGTCATGGTCTATGGACAATGTTAGGGTCCATTGGAATGGTGTCAGAGGACTACGCTGGGAGGGTATTGTTGATGTGATTTTAGAAACGTGTTCGTTGTATCCGGACCCTGATATTATTATTCTTCATGCTGGTGGCAATGACGTGGGGAAGCTTGGGACCATGGAGTTAGCCTTCAGCATGAAGCGTGCTTTGGTCCGGTTGCGGCGATTGTTTCCTGTGTCACGTTTGGTTTATTCAGAGATGGTTCCGCGGCTGGTATGGCTATCTTGTGCGAATCTGAAATACCTGGATAAGATTAGGATTCGCATCAACAGAGTCATGGCGAAATTGATGCCCTTGGTTTGGGGTTTCTCCTATCGACACGTGGACTTGGAGGGAGGTTTGCCCGGCCTGTATTTTTCTGATGGTGTTCATCTGTCTTCCATTGGTCTTGATATATTTAATTTGGGCTTTCAGGCTATGATAGAAGAAGCTATGGGTGGGGGGGGGGGCCCATGCCTCCTGCTTAGTCGGTCTGGTCCGGAGGGTAAAGTCGCTCACTGAAATGGTGAGCGGACGAGTTATTCGGGTATTTAGGCCGAGCTTATGGCTGGTCTAATCTAGGGTATTAAGCTGGTTGGTCCGAGCTTATGGCTGGGCCGTTACATGGTTATAAAGGTTATATTGGTACATTGGTTTAATGTTTATTTGGTTTAAGCTGTTCTTTAATAAAGCTGGTCGTGGCCAAAATCTTCCACCATATATTGTGTCCACGTGTCTTATTTATTTATTTCAGTTGTATTTGGTAAGTGCTTTGGATGCGGGTTTGTATGATCTATAATCCCATGTTAGGATCCTGGAACCTAATATGGAAGGATCCGCATGGGATTATGATCATGACTAGGTCATTAGGTGAGGTTTTGGCGGGAAAATTTTCCCGCCGAAAGTGGTGGTCAGTGTGGCTAAATTTAGCCATTGTTGCTGAGGGGAGGTCAAGGGTTGGGGATTGGCTAGTTAGGGCACCTATAGGGGAAGGTTGCTGGGCAGATTAATTGTTGATGCCCAGCAACAGTTAGGGCATTGGCTGATGATTTGTGGGGTTGGGGTCTATCTATGTATATATTGCGGTGGCTGTCAGTGATACAGCTGTCAGCAAAAACCGCAAGATTAGAGCTGCACCCGCCCGCCCTCCCAATTTTGCTATGCTGTCACGACCGCTTTATTAGAAGGAGGGGTAAAGTCGCTCACTGAAATGGTGAGCGGACGAGTTATTCGGGTATTTAGGCCGAGCTTATGGCTGGTCTAATCTAGGGTATTAAGCTGGTTGGTTCGAGCTTATGGCTGGGCCGTTACATGGTTATAAAGGTTATATTGGTACATTGGTTTAATGTTTATTTGGTTTAAGCTGTTCTTTAATAAAGCTGGTCATGGCCAAAATCTTCCACCATATATTGTGTCCACGTGTCTTATTTATTTATTTCAGTTGTATTTGGTAAGTGCTTTGGATGCGGGTTTGTATGATCTATAATCCCATGACGTCAGAGCGCCCCATGCGCATGGATGACGTGCCAAGCGATCACGTGATCCATGCGCTTTGGGCGCCCTGACGTCACTCTGGAGCGCCCCGGGAGCCGCACGGACGGTAAGTATACTGCTCCCCACTACACTTTACCATGGCTGCCAGGACTTTAGCGTCCTGGCAGCCATGGTAATCATTGAGAAAAAGCTAAACGTCGGATCCGGCAATGCGCCGAAATGACGTTTAGCTTAAGGCCGGATCCGGATCAATGCCTTTCAATGGGCATTAATTCCAGGTCCGGCCTTGCGGCAAGTCTTCAGGATTTTTGGCCGGAGCAAAAAGCGCAGCATGCTGCGGTATTTTCTCCGGCCAAAAAACGTTCCGGTCCGGAACTGAAGACATCCTGATGCATCCTGAACGGATTTCTCTCCATTCAGAATGCATTAGGATAATCCTGATCAGGATTCTTCCGGCATAGAGCCCCGACGACGGAACTCTATGCCGGAAGAAAAGAACACAGGTGTGAAAGAGCCCTAAGTTACTTCCTGCAGAAACTGACATAAAAAAAAAGTCTCTGATCTTATTAACTTTAAAAAGGTCATACAATGTAAAATGGCTGCTGCAGACACCAAGATGGAGTCTCATCCCTCACATCTCCCCCATTTGAGACCATGGTGAGCTTTTAGAATCCGTCTGGACGTACCCCAGTTTTTTCACCTCATGGATGAAATGTACATCTGCCGGCAGCCGTGCAAAGGTCAGTTGAACCAGGGTTCCAAGCTCATACATTGTCTCACTACGGAATTTGTAAAAAGTTACTTCTGTCTGCAGTCTTTTATTACATGGCAAAATACAATATACCACTATTACAAGCAAGATTATAACAACAAACAATGATACAAAAATTCAAGATGGACCCTCCATCTTTGAGACATCTGTGGACTGTCACCGCCCAGAAGTACTTCAGAACAAGCTAATTCTATTCTGGCCTTTGGGATTCCTTCCAGGGGGGAAGAACAGTACCACAAATCATTCAGTCCCTCAAACAGCAACTGATGGTGCCGTATCAAAGCATTGTCCCATTCATCATTCAGTGGATGAAACACTGCTGACACGCTCAAGGTCAGAGCCACTGCCAACAGACTTTCTTGCAAGACTTTCTTGCAATGAGAAGTGTGTATCCAGTTGGGTTTTCCTTTAACTTTTACAGCAGTCTCAGTCTTTAACAAAACTTGGAAGGGACCATCAAATCTGGTCTCAAATGCCTTTCTCACGTGTCTTTTTATGACAACCCAATCACCAGGCACCAGTGGAGCTTCCCTTTCACTGAGTCTGGATCTGGAATAGAAGCAAACACTTATTTATGATTGTGCTCCAACCTCCGGGTGAGGGCCTTCATGTAACTGACTATACTGTCAGTCTGGAGCTGCAACTGCACACAAGTTCACTGACCAGTTTCTTTGCAGGATTCTTGGCATTTGTAGTAGATACAGGGTAAGCCTCCGGCCATCCTGAAAAGAGATCAACGCACACAAGAACATATTCAGCCCATGTCGCCCTATATGTGGCTTGTATCTGTTGTAACATATGGTGGGCAGGCATAGGTCTTGTCAGTGGGTCAGGAATTCTAATTAAAAGTCCCATTTGGTCCTTAGGACTCCGGTGGTTGTGCCGGAGGGGCTTGATTGTCTCCCCCGTCTCCTGGTCCCTCTTCTCCATCCATTGGTGGAGGTGGAGGGACTTGTGGGGTGAATCCGGTACGTATGGTGACCGGATAGAGTCCTGTACGCAGTCTAGGTCGGGGTCCCCCACATGATCTACAAGTTTCCGTCCAGTCAAGATTCTGGTTTCCACACATTGTACATGTCCAGACTGGTCTATACATCATCCCAGACTATGATGGTGGGGGAGCTGAAGGTGGCGGACATATTTTCTTTTCTGCCTCACTGTCATTGTCATGTTTTACACTAGTGTCATAATACAAATTTCCTCCAAATGTTACATTTGGCCGTTTCTCATTCTTCACTTTCTCTGCTGCCTGACACCAACATTCCACAACCTCCTCACATTCCTGATCCTTCGTCCATTCACTATGTGTTCTTTTGAACCTTTCCCAAACTTCACAATCTAAGTTACCATGTTTCATACCCGCCTTCTGTAACACCTTCTCTGTCCTTTCTTGTCTTGTTTTTCTCCTACATCTTTGACTATGTGCTAGAGTGCTTGGCTAATTTATATCCCTCAGGTATACTCTGCGTATTGTCCATGTCTATGTGTTAAGAATTTCTCTACCAGACGTCTGAAATATCTACAGTTATTACTGTACAATCATCCATGTGCTTCCTTATAGCTGACTTCCCCATTAATCTCCTGTTAATGTATCAACTATATTACACATAGGAAAACTCTATATTGTCTTAACACTTTCTCAGAGGACTTCACGGTTCACTATTTCCTCTACGGATATTTTCTGTGATACGATACAAAATCCAAACAACAACCAGTACGTAAATCACAACACTAATAACTAAACCAAACGTTTCCCAAGACCAATCAAATTCCATATCTCAGCATAAAATACGCTCTTACCATTTTAAAAGGCTTGACCGTCAGAGAAACTTTAATAGACCCACTGTCTCGGACCCTGGTGGAGACACAGGAAACACAGATATATTTTTGTAAGAATAAGCTTCTTACCCTACAGCGCTGTTTGTAGTATCTGTGAGTCCGAGTCTCCTCCTGTTGCGGCCGGAACCCTAAGGTCAGAGTTCACTGATCAAGCCCCACGTTTGGGTGCCAAAGAAATTGTGGGGGCAAAGACCCCTTACTCTAATTTATGCTAAGTTCCAAATCATCATTTCCCATAAATTTAGTGATAGGTACCCATGGAGGATTGATTGACCGACACTCAGTGATCAAACAAGTCTCTGTTTATTCAAACAAAATGCATATAATATTATACTGTCTTGTCAAGGAGGGGGTGGAAAAGCCACCCACACACGTCTCATGAAGGTCATGACCATATTTGTACATATATGTGCTTATAGAAACAGAAAATATAAATGCCAATTAACCGCAGATGCATTCAATTCAGAATACAGGAAATAGGTGTTACAGCAAGCAATTTCCATCGAAAATAGCAAAGGTGGGGGCTAAGTTACTTCCTGCAGAAACTGACATGCAAAAAGTCATTGATCTTATTAACTTTAAAAAGGTCATACAATGTAAAATGGCTGCTACAGACACCAACATGGAGTCTCATCCCTCACAACACTGTAGGTAGTCTAGTGGTAGGAACCCATGCCACACTGAGATACCTTGACAGTGGTGCAAAAGGGCTCCGATGTGTTCCTGACAGGAGTACATTGGCTAAAGTCTCAGTTCCTAACATCAGCTTGAGGGATTAGCCAGAGTTGTCAGTGGCATATCATTGTGGTGCACCTTTCGCAGGGATTTATGGATTTTTATATTTGCATCCATACATTATCCCATCTGGTGTAGGATTCTTTTGTGGTGCATGTGGTCCGCTGGCGACATCCTCCATTGTATGCATTTTTGCTGGGGATTGCCGTTAGCAACGGATCACATGCAGAGGAATTGCTCCCCCGGTTATAAACACTCCACAGTGTTAGAAGCATTTTTTCCCATTTAGACACAAACAGAAAGGCATCATACAGCACCTAAAATCCATAGTAACCTGCAAAATCTATATGTAAACTCCTACACATCATCCCCTAAATAGGAAATAAAGTGCAAGTGCATGAAGTTACTAAGAGTACTAATATACAAGCATATCTACTTATATCAATGTCAGCAAAAAGGTGGCCAAGGTCACCATAATAACATTTTAAAGTATTTTACCTATAGTGTATGTTGCAACCTAGATGGCACCTGCCCTGACTTGTGTTTTGGCGTACCTTCATCAGGACTGGGGCAGGTGGCCCGGCCCGATAATCTTGCTTCTCCTGGTTTTAGCACCCCCAGATATCATGGTCACATTTGACCATGGCATCTGAGAGATTAAGTGGTTGTGGTCTGCATTATTGCCAATCGTAGACATTTACCTTGGGCCTCTGCTGTGTAAATCAGCAGAAATCCAGCGGTTTTGGCGCCCACCGAGCTTGTGAAAGACCAGACTTCTGCCATATACATACAGCAGAGGTCCAGAAGGGGTTAAACATTTTTAATTATGTTAAAGTCCATCATGAAAATTACTGATTTTTAATGAGCTTATGTGATAGTCTGGGGCTTTTTACTGTTCTTATACTAAAGTGGAGTATTATAAAGTGAAAAATCTGGGTACTGAACCAAAGCTCCTTACAACATCCTGGTCACAACTCACTCTGTAACCCTGTTTTTATATAAAACATAAAAATATATAAAAAATTTACAAAATACTAATATAAAATATTATACATTGCATAGTTGTGTCTGGTATAAAATTTAATATATTAAAGGAATTTTCATAGATTTTCCAAGGGTTTTCCAAGTATCTTATAAGTAAGGGTCCGACACTCGAGACCCATGCCGATCAGCTGTTTGAGAAGGTATCAGTGATCATGTGTTGCTGCGGACTTCTTGCAGCTTTGCCTAGGGCCTAGGCCATGTGACGTCACATTCATCAGTCACATGATATGAGCTGTGGTACCAAACATGGCCACTGTGGTATTTATGGCATTGTGTTTAGAGAGCTGAGAGAAGGCAGTGGCACTATTGCTAGCACTGGTGTGTTCTCAAACAGCTGATCTGCAGGGGTCCGAACTGTCAGATCCCCGTTGATCAGTGATCAGATACTGATGACCTATCCAGAGGAAAACCCCTCGAAAAACTCCTTTACCTTTACTTTTAAAATTAAAATCCTTTTACTTTTTTCATATTTTCATCTGTGGTTCAAGTGGTTTAAACATAAAACTTTTTCTTACCATTAGAGTAGTCAGTTTTTTTCCTGTCATTGTCAATGTCTGCCTAAACACATGAGCAAATAGGAAGTTAAAATAACAATAGATTTTTTTATTATGTGATATTATTATGTTTTGTTTTGTTTACAATAGTGTAATGGAGACTCCATCATAGAGTATCACTGACAGCAGCATCCAGAGGGACAGCTTTTAGAGCAAAATATTGTGCTGCACTATGGTATATGGTATTTTGTGCTACAGTGTTGCTGACCCCGCCTATTTGTGTTGCCCCACTTTCGCTCAATTTGGACTCCCCTACAAAATGGGGCCACTTTTATTTAATTTTTTTTCCAGGGCCATTCTAAGTTTCCAGTCTGCCCCTGCAACAAAGATCATATTAAAATGCTAGATTTTAAATCTGCTGACTACAAACTCAGTGAATTACCTTTCTATACACACCATTATTTTAATTACTTTATTACTTCTAATATCAAGTTAAAAATGAATCAGTCTGTATAAACAATAGTTCTCTGTACTGTAATCATGAGCATATACAGTGGCAGTTTCAGATTTTACTCAAACAAATCTGGTTTGGATTAAGTCAGGATTAGGCTAACACTGAGAGTAAACCTGTTAATATCAGCAGGGCTTCGTTAGCAATCTCAAGAATACTCTAAAATTAGTGTTTTACATCTTAAATTATCTTTTTTTTTATTAGCAAATATGTTTTCCAGATCTAGAGACCATTCACCACCTGTGTGCTGTAAAATGTAAAACGTTGGAATTTCTTTTCCCTGATGTTTCAGTGAATCCAGTCTTCATACAATTTTAAACTAAAATAGCTTATTAAAAATAAACAATACATGATGATTCTAATGCAAAAGGACTCCTTTGTCTCTAGTGATCACACTTTTATGCATCTTTCATTTGAATGCCACATGGTGTTATCTTATCTAGTATATAGACTGAAGTGATATTTTTTAAATGTACCTATTTTGTTTTTACTGAAAAAGGGGGCAAATTTGTGATTCTTCATTTAAAGGAAATCATTGAAAAACAACATACAAAATTAAAAATAAGATCCTGGAGTACAAGGAATTCCTCAAGATGCTCTCTATTAAGGAGATAATGGCTTGAAACAACTTTGTCACAGTGTTTTGGAGCTTCCTGGGCAATCACAGAGCGGAAGATTTTGTGGATATGGACAATGGGTTTCAGGATGTCCCTCAAAGTCCATATCAGACATTTTAATGAGAACATTGGGGGAGGTGGATTGGAATAAAAACAGAGTAACAACATACAGGACTGTTTATAATCCTTCCACTGTGTGAATAGCAGCAGTTGCAAAATATGATGGTAAAGATAGCAATGATCTTGATTCATGGCAAAGGTAAAAAATATTGTAGTGGTGGGTCCCATGCATGCCAATATAATAAGCATCACAAGCCCAAGCAGGTTAAAGACAGAGAAATCTTTACCTAAACTCAGCTATATTGGAGAATATTGCATATAACACTTCTCAGGTATGAGGGCTCAATCACTGTAACAATGCAGAATAAACAGTCTCACAAGTGCTAGCGAGGCGAATCAGCAACGGTGGTTTCTCAATGTGATGCTCCAATTACAATCTCTTTTTCCTGTCACAAGAGTATTATGGCTGTATCTGCAGAGTCTTCTTAGCACTGTGTGTTATCAGCATCGGGCTGGCCCACCACAGTACCAGAGAATCCTCCGGTGGGCCCAGGATCTGATACTATAGTGGGGCCCAAAAGCCCAAAGAAAAAAACATTCAGGGCTGCCTTTGGAGACAGCAAACTGCTACTAGGTTCCATTTATTTGAATCTAAACATATTAGACTTTATTGATTATGTAGGGTTTGGACCCCAAGAATGATTTCCTCTGGTGGGCCCAAGGAACCCCAGTCTGACTCTATGTGCTATATACCAATCTTGAGGCTCATTAGAGCTTAAATGGATTCTGTCACCTCGTTTTAGGTTATAGAGACACGGACATGCACGGCTAGATCGCCGCTAGCATGTCTACAATATACCGGTCCTATAGGGCTATGTAACATAGTAACATAGTACATAAGGCCGAAAAAAGACATTTGTCCATCCAGTTCGGCCTGTTATCCTGTAAGTTGATCCAGAGGAAGGCAAAAAGAAAACCCTGTGAGGTAAAAGCCAATTTTCCCCACTTTAGGGGAATAAAAAATTCCTTCCCGACTCCAATCAGGCAATCAGAATAACTCTCTGGACCAACGACCCCTCTCTAGTAGCTATAGCCTGT
Source organism: Bufo gargarizans (assembly GCF_014858855.1). Classification (NCBI taxonomy): domain Eukaryota; kingdom Metazoa; phylum Chordata; class Amphibia; order Anura; family Bufonidae; genus Bufo; species Bufo gargarizans. Next base: position 325,085,305 of record NC_058081.1, read on the forward strand.
AATATTATTACACTACAGAAATACATCCAGGCCCCTCTTGAATTCCTTTATTGTACTCACCATCACCACCTCCTCAGGCAGAGAGTTCCATAGTCTCACTGCTCTTACCGTAAAGAATCCTCTTCTATGTTTGTGTACAAACCTTCTTTCCTCCAGACGCAGAGGATGTCCCCTCGTCACAGTCACAGTCCTGGGGATAAATTGATACTTTACTATGCAAGCCTTCTACAAGATCATTAATAAATATATTGAAGAGAATAGGGCCCAAAACTGACCCCATGTGCTTTTATTTTGTTTAAAAAAAAATATTTTAGAGATATGTAAATGAGTCTTGTAAGGTGCCCAAGGGGCTGTACAAACCTTCCTGGTGCCCAGCCACGCCCCCCTGTAAAAGGAGCCCAGCACCACCTATGTCCTCGGAATCTCCTCCTTTTGACACAGTTAGATTGCCGTAATCTCGCAATGCGCAAGTTCGAGCATGCGCAGTGTCGGTATAGTGTTCCTTCCCTGTGCTGGCATCAGCTCGCACATCGCGAGATTACGGCAATCTAACTATGTCGAAAGGAGGAAATTCGGAGGACATAGGCGGTGCTGGGCTCCTTCACAGGGGGGCGTGGCTGGGCACCAGGAAGGTTTTTACAGCCCCTTGGGCACCTTACAAGACTCATTTATATATATCTGTATATTGCGGACATGCTAGTGGCGATCTAGCCGTGCATGTCCGCAGCTCTATAACCGAAAACGAGGTGACAGAATCCCTTTAACAGCACGCCTACTCTATTTACATAGTTCAGCTGTCTTACACTTTGTATTTGAATAGTCACACTGTGCTAATAGTGTAGAGTGGTGTGGTGCACAATGTTAAAAGCATGGAAAGGAAATTTATACATGAACTAAAGGACAGAAACATTGAGATCTGAACTCGTAGCTGCACAAGCAGGCATGTCACAGATACCAGGTCTAAAAAAATCATAGAAGCTTTTGAGAAATCATCTAACAACAGAATAGAATTTTAATCTCTCAGTGTTTCACAGATACATACAATATACAGGAAGACCTCTTTCTATAACGCTACAATAGAGGATGTTTTAATTTTAGGAGAAAATCTGAATACCCAGAGGAAGCCCAAGCAGGCAAACTCCATACAGATTTTTTCCAATTTGGATGTGAACTATGTATCACAGTTCATTGTACAATTAAGCACCACAGTCAATTAGACCTTTTGAAATGGAAGCAATAGGGGTACAAGTGTATAGACACAGCCAAAGGACCAAAGAGTGCCGCTATTTCTTGAAGAAAAATCAGACCTTTTTTAAAATTATCCATAACCACATTTTTGCTCACTGGATCCATCAGTTGACAATTTTGTATGCCAGAGCCACTGGGCTAATTTTTTCTATTGAAGAAATTTAATTTGTTTCATTATCCAACGGCTTTCATAATTAGAATGACTGTAGAAAAAATCTCCAGCATTAAATACTGGCAACTCGTGCTTCAGCCAGCATACTGTAATGTGTTTATTGTAATCAACATGAAATCAAAGACCTCAAGGAGGTAGGATGTTGATTGAAATTTGTATGACTGAAGCTAGTTGGGGTGCTTTAACTGTTAGAACAGCATTGTAAGCGGCAGCCTGCCTCAGGAGCATTGTTATAACACCATTGTAAGTGGCAGACAATAAATATTTATTCAATGCTCTTGTAATGCAATACTGCTTTCCCGAGACAGTTTATTAGCACCTAATAGTTTTAGTCATGAAAATTGCAATTAACATACCTCTATGACATCCTTGCCCTCATGTTGATTATGATAAACAGATGAAGCATGAGTCACTAGTAATAAATGCTCAAGATTACTTATACAAGTCATTCTACGGTATTTGGTAAATCCAGTCATATGACTAGCAAAATGTCTTCAAGAGGAAATACAGGTCCAGTTGCTTTAACTTATTACTACTGATAAACCTCACTGTTCTCAAAAGATTGTTGGCCTGATCATCATGATCCATCAAGGCTTGACTGTTTAAGTGCACTCTGTTTCCTACAACCTTTACATCAGTATTTTATTTTAATTACCATTTCAACATGTAGAGGTTTCTATTACTGTACACATAATGTTTTCATTAGGGTTTGTAATATCTTATTCCTTAGAGCAACTATTTTTGTAGTTGCTAAATTTCCATACGGTACAAATAGTTATGGGTTTTCTTTTTACCAACTTGTTTAATAATACAAGCAGCATTGGGGTATGGTATACATTTATAAGTAATATTTGTGCCTGAGGTATCTGAAATAATACTCATTTAAGCAATTGAAGTTCACTTGAACAGTTCCCACAATATTACTTTTCATCAGTGAGTAAATGCAGTAATTTCGCAGCCTAATAAAGTTGTTGTGAAGGGCACTGACCATGTATGTACAACCAAAGCACCCAAGGCATGTTTTCCCCACACATCATATGAAACTAATTTGAGTTTCTCATTAGCATATACACTTGCGCAACAACACAACTAAGAAGATTGCTTTTCCACTAGTAAAAGGAGAGATACTTGGCTTAATGCACAAATTGGTAATAATAAAAGTGTGAAATATCATTTATTTCTTCTGCAGATGCATCAAATGTTCTAACAAAAGCTCTGGAAAGTGAAGTCTCTTAATGAGGGTTTTGTGAAATTAGTTTTCATTTTCAGGTTTATAATACACGTTGTAGAGACCGCATGCAGCCCAGACCTCGCCAACAAATCCTAAAGGTATTTCAAGATAAAAAGGAAAATTAAAAGGACTTTTATAGTTTCAGCAAATTAATGTTATTCCTTTGTTTCCAATGCATTTTGGCCCAGAATAATTAATGTACAGCCAGGTCCATAAATATTGGGACATCGACACAATTTTAACATTTTTGGCTCTATACACCACCACAATGGATTTGAAATTAAACAAAGAAGATGTGCTTTAACTGCAGACTGTCAGCTTTAATCTGAAGATATTTACATCCAAATCAGGTGACTGGTGTAGGAATTACAACAGTTTGCATATGTGCCTCCCACTTGTTAAGAAACCAAAAGTATTGGAACAATTGGCTTCTCAGCTGTTCCATGGCCAGGAGTGTTATTCCCTCATTATCCCAATTACAATGAGCAGATAAAAGGTCCAGAGTTAATTTCAAGTGTGGTATTTGCATTTGGAATCTGTTGCTATCAACTCTCAAGCTGAGATCCAAAGAGCTGTCACTATCAGTGAAGCAAGCCATCATTAGGCTGAAAAAACAAAACAAATCTATCAGAGAGATAGCAAAAACATTAGGCGTGGCCAAAACAACTGTTTCGAACATTCTTTAAAAGAAGGAACGCACCGGTGAGCTCAGCAACACCAAAAATACCCGGAAGACCACGGAAAACAACTGTGGTGGATGACTGAAGAATTATTTCCCTGGTGAAGAAAACACTTTCACAACAGTTGGCCAGATCAAGAACACTCTCCAGGAGGTAGGTGTATGTGTGTCAAAGTCAACAATCAAGAGAAGACTTCACCAGAGTGAATACAGAGGGTTCACCATAAGATGTAAACCATTGGTGAGCCTCAACATCCTATGGACAGATGAGACCAAGATCAACTTGTACCAGAGTGATTGGAAGAGAAGAGTATGGAGAAGGAATGGAACTGCTCATGATCCTAAGCATACCACCTCACCAGTAAAGCATGGTGGTGGTAGTGTCATGGCGTGTGCATGTATGGCTGCCAATGGAACTGATTCTCTTGAGTTTATTGATGACTCATTGGACGGCGCTTCACAGTGCAGATGGACAATGACCCAAAGCATACTGCAAAAGCAACCAAAGAGTTTTTTAAGGGAAAGAAGTGGAATGCCTTGCAAAGGCCAAGTCAATCACCTGACCTGAATCCGATTGAGCATGCATTTCACTTGCTGAAGACAAAACTGAAGGGAAAATGCCCCAAGAACAAGCAGGAACTGAAGACAGTCTAGAAAAACAAAGGTACTGGGCACTCTCAGATTTTGCGACCAATAGTGAATTTATTAATTAAAACTATGTGCTAGATAAATGATATATACCAGTATACAATAAAATCCAAACAATTTCAATCAATAAAATTATGATAAAATCATGCACAATAAAATATAACACTAAAAACAATAAATAGAGCTAGTTGGATTATTCACTAAAATATTCCCAATCACTAGCAGCATTCAAGGGTGTAAGTCCATTAATTCGCATCTACGATCTGAATTAAACCATATAAAGACAATGTTTTTTGGAGAAAGTTTTGAAGTAAATTTTTCGACAAGAGTTCGAATTAAATTTTCCGACAAAAATTCGAATAAACAGTTTGAATAAACAGAAATGTCTTTTCCACTAGTTAGTATGTATTAAGGTGCTTGGCCAAAGTTCGTTACAGCGGCGTCTCGCTACATTGAATTCTCAGTGGCGTCCCGCTGAAAAGAATTAATGTGTATTGCCAACACACAATCGATAATAAATTTGAACTGTTTTACCATTCGATGCAGCTGGATGCCTGTATGGTACTCTGGACGCTGGTCTTTGTGTATATTCGACCGTGGTCCAGGCACTTTTGTTACATCAATAGTCCATGTATTGTGGTAGGATCCTTTTGGGGGGTTGGAACCAGACACGTTTCGGGGTCTTATGTTACCCCTTCCTCAGTGGACCACTGAGGAAGGGGTAACATAAGACCCCGAAACGTGTCTGGTTCCAACCCCCCAAAGGATCCTACCACAATACATGGACTATTGATGTAACAAAAGTGCCTGGAAAGATATTGTCTGCATTCACAAGGCGTCTGGAGGCTTGAGAAAGATCGTGCACAATTATTGAAACTCATGTGCTAACAAGCGGCCGGCGTGGAAGAGACAGACTAAATTATTTGATATAACTCGCAGGACCACGGTCGAATATACACAAAGACCAGTATCCAGAGTACCATACAGGCATCCAGCTGCATCGAATGGTAAGACTGTTCGAATGTATTATCGATTGTGTGTTGGCAATACACATTAATTCTTTTTTTTTATGTATACTGGTATATATCATTTATCTAGCACATAGTTTTAATTAATAAATTCACTATTGGTCGCAAAATCTGAGAGTGCCCAGTACCTTTGTTTTTCTAGACCGTATTTTGCTGAATAGATTGGGTGAATCTATTTCACTGAGAGCAACTCATTTGATCTTAGCTGATCCAGTGCGTCACATCACATCTATATTGTTCAGGAACTGAAGACAGTTGCAGTAGAGGCCTGGCAGAGCATCACCAGGGATGAAACCCAGTGTCTGGTGATGTCTATGCATTCCAGACTTCAGGCTGTAATTGACTGTGCAAAGGATTTGCAACCAAGTATTAAAAAGTGAAAGCTTAATTTACAATTATTATTCTGTCCCATTACTTTTGGTTTCTTAACAAGTGGGAGGCACATATTCAAACTGTTGTAATTCCTACACCGTTCATCTGATTTGGATGTAAATACCCTCAAATCAAAGCTGACAGTCTGCAGTTAAAGCACATTTTGTTTGTTTTATTTGAAATCCATTGTGGGGTTGTATAGAGCCAAAAATGTTAGAATTGTGTCAATGTCCCAATATTTATGGACCTGACTGTATCTACACCAAAACTCTGTCTAAAAAAAATAGTGCAAAATGGTGCCAATTCGCACAATTTGGCGCATCTAGTGTTTCTACACTCTTTTCAGTCATGATGGGAAAGAAGGGTGGGGCTTAGCAAAAAGTGTGTGGGGCTTCATGGGAAAGGGGCGGGGTCTAAGATGTGTAATTTTCCACTCAAAAATCTGTAACCAATCTAAAATATAAAAACCTATAGTTAGGACAGAGTGAGAGAAAATGTCTATTTCTGCCCCTAGACCAGCCTGAGTCACTGTGATAAATCTGGTGCAGGTCTAGACAACCTATATTAGCATACACCACCTACAAGCCTAGTAAATCTAAGCCTTTTTGTATCAATTAGACATGGTTCAAGACTTCTACTTGCAACAACTCCATGACATGCAATAAGAGGGTCTCTCCTCCTCCATTCAACTTCTTAGAATTAATTCAATGTCATAAACATAACGCTACTTCACTTTCTCAGACTATTTAACATACTTCAGTAGTATACAGTTTATTTCAACAAGATACAATGAAATAAGTATTAAGACACCTACACATACACATTATACCTACAGGAACTTTTATGACATCCCATTCTAAATCCATATTATTATAAACAGTTGGCACTCTCACGCAATTTGTACAAATAGCCATATATATATATATTTAGCCATATATTTTATATATATATTGTATTTATTCACATTGACATTAGTTTCATGAAAGAATATAACAGATAAAATAAATCAACACACAAATTTATGATACAAAATAAATCAACATATGTTAATTAAATTGCTAATTAAATAATTCTACTCTATATAGGGAATCACAAAATCTTTAAATAGTTCAATGTTTATTCACATAGAAGGCAAAACAAAATAACAGTTTACAGTCTTGTTGTTTGTTCACACCATGGAAAGTCCACAGAACACAAACATTCACCTTGATAGCAGTTTATCATCATGCGGCTCTCCGCCCTTTTGCACAGCACACATCTTCAGATCCCAAAATCACAGAGACTTCACAGCTTCACTGTGAGATGAAGGATAATCCACCCCAGCTGATTAATGGTGACTGCTTTTTATAAGCCTCCCAAGACCCGGCCTGGAACATGGGGAGTAGCCACCCACACAGCACTTTGCCTGCTCATTCTAGTGGACCGTCCCTTCAAAAGGACTGTCAATGGTGCGGCCATTGTGACAAAGTGGGGTCAAACCTCATATAGTATCCCATCATTCCCAGGAACAACTTTACTTGCCGAGTAGTGACAGGTCGGGGCCAGTTCCAAATTGCCTCAATTTTGTTCACCTGAGGTTTGATAACTCAGCGTCCAAATACATACCCCAGGTACTTGGTCTCTTCTAATCCTATTGCACATTTTTTGGGTTAGCGGTCAAGCCAGCCATCCTAAGGGAGTTTACTACAGCCTGTACTTTAGGTAGGTGACTTTCCCAGTCGGTGCTGTGGATAACGATATCATCCAGGTACGCCAAAGCGCACCGATGATGTGGACGGAGTACAATGTCCATTAACCTTTGAAACGTGGCGGGAGCGCCATGAACGATATACGGACGTCCGCAACTGTTTGATCTGTAGTCCACGGGATAGAAGAAGGTAATAAGGCGGCACTCACACAGTAGTAGTAGATCCAATGATCCATTATTACATCTGGGATACAGGTAACACTTAACTGTTGGGGCATGCAGGGGCAGACAGCAATTCATGCATGCACAGCGGCGGCGGTGGTCATTTCGCGCACAAATGCGTCTCTTTAGACCGCTGATGTCATTTGTCATTCGCATTTGTGCGCGAAATAGCCATCGCCACTGTGCATGTATGAATTGCTGTCCGCCCCTTCACGCCCCAACAGTTAAGTGTTACCTGTATCCCAGATGTAAAAAAAGGATCCTTGGATCTACTACTGCTGGGTGGGTGACGCCTTATTACCTTTTTCTATCCCGTGGAATCTTTTGGCTGTTAGCTTTTGGCGTGCGCCACCAAATCGCAGCTTTGTAAAGGTGCGTTTGAACTTCCGCATCTGTGGTACCTGTGCTACAGGGAGTGACTAGGGGTTTAGGCTGTGCCGCCCAGCTTCTTCGTTATTTGCATATGTTTGATCTGTAGTAGTTTACTGCGTTCCCTCATGACTTTTGACATAAAAAAGGTCCCCTGATCGGTCAGAATTTCTTTAGGTAGGCCCACTCGGGAAAAAAAATCTCCCTTAACTGTTTGGCTAAGAGTTTGGCCAAGGTATGTTGCAGCGGCACCGCTTCTGGGTATTGAGTGGCATAGTCCAGGACTACCAAGATGTGTTGGTGCCCTCTAGCGGACTTCGGTACTGGGCCTATGAAATCCATAGTGATCCGCTCGAATGGAACCTCAATAATCGAGAGAGGGACCAGGGGACTACAGAAATGTGGCAGGGGGCTGGTTATCTGGCAGGTTGGGCAAGACTTGCAATACTTTTCCAACTCTCTGAAAACACTAGGCCAGTAGAACCGCTGTAGAATCTGGTCCTGCGTTTTCTGGTGCCCAGGTGTCCCACAAGAACATGTTGGTGGGCTAACTTCAACACAAGCTTGCGATATGCCTTGGGCACTACCAACTGTTCAATATGCTCACCCCGTAGTTTTATTACCCGATACAGCATCTCCTGTTGAACCACAAAACGGGGGAACATAGATTTGGCCCCGGTTGTTGCGGCTCACCCTCAACTACTACCACATTTTCCCTGGCTCGAGATAGAGTCAGGTCCTGGTGCTGAACTGTACCAAAATTATCTCCGGAGATGTTGAGGTCTGCCAACTCCGGACCCGGCGGCAAGTCCTCCACGTCTACCACCATCACACTTAGCGGGGTTGTCTCCTCCTCATCCACCAAAGTGGCAGTCACCCCTACCGCTGGCCCTTCGGTCTCAGGTTCCTAGGGTTCTGGTTTTCCCCCTGAGCCGGGGCCACTTTGCTAGGGTTATCCCTGTCTCATGTGTATTGGTGACTCTCGCCTCAGGTCACAGTGACAGAAATCCGGGGAAGTATCTCCCAATTATCAGGTCATACTGTAATTTTGTGGCAACGGCCACCTCATGAGTCCACCTGCCGGCCACGGTTGACAGAGAGACCACGGCAGTGGGATAGTCCTTTAAGTCTCCATGAATGCACACCACGCTGACTTTTCGGCCAGTATACTTGCGGGCTGCACCAGAGCAGCTCTTACCAGGGACACCAGGCTCCATGAATCCAGCAGTGCCACCACCAGAGTGTCCCCCACTTCCGCCTGGCACAGGTGGATATTGTCTATAGTCTCGGAGGTATCTGTGACACACAGATTCCTGGCATACAATGAGTGGCAGTAGCCATAGTTGGTATCCATGGGTTCACCCCGATGGGGACAGTCGGCCCTTATGTGTCCAGGCTCCTGACACCTCCAGCAGACCACCAGGGCTGGGGCTGCAGGATGTACATCCCAGGCGGGTTTTGCTGGCACCAGCCACCGGGTCTGGGGTGGAGATTTACGGGGTTTGACGGGCCCCCTCCCAAAAGTACCGCCCTGTAGTTTTCTGGTGGCACTAAACTAAGAAAAGAAATACCATAACTAAGTTGCACCTCCTAGAGTAAAACATAATTTATTGAGACATATTAATTAAAAACATGGATTCATGGAGCAAGCCCCACTGATGGGTAAAGTAATGTGCAACAATACATCCAAGGTCACCATGAAATAAACAATTCTGAAGCAGGAAGACAGTGAAATACCTGCAACTCCTAAGTAAAATACTTATCATACAACACAGTGGTAGCACATGGAAGATCAAAAGTCCATCAGTGAGGAGAGCAGAAAGCCCTCACGCGTATCACTATAACAGAGACTAGCTTCCTCAGAGGTCCATGTGAATCCAAATGACTGTTTCAACATTCTTATAGTGATCATAATGACTTTATAATTATACAAAGCTGTGGTCAAACCTATCAAAAAATCCTAGGGAGGGAGCCAGGGAAGGGCGGCAGGGGGTGTGTGTTACCTGGATACTCCCCGGTGCATGGTCGCGCGCAGATGCAGGTGCTGGTGCGAGCCGGCGTGTTGTAGAAGCAAGTGCGCATGCGCAAGATGGTGCCCAAACAGGGAGTCGGCGCCGCGATGCGTTCCACAGACCGTAAACGCACCCCGTCACCTCCGGTCACCAACCAGCGCCAATACATCCAATGGAACGCAAACAGGTAAAGGGCGCAATGAAGCGCACTGGAATGCAAAGGGCATGGGTGAATGTTGTTAATGCAGACATTTAAATTGAGCCAAAAGGTATCCATCAATAAGCAAGTCGATAGCAAAGATCAGATTGAATGTTTTAACATGATTTAGTATTTTAAAGTCAATCTCAAGAGGATAACTACATGATTATATATACGATGTGATTTTAAATGAACAAGCGACATGTCCAAATTATGGGCCATAATATACCCACAATCAGGAAAATAATTCATACATATATTAAACAACACATAATCAACAAAGGCTACATATTTATATATACAAAACATAAATAGGCCGTAGGCCATGATGAACCTGCCATTAGGTAAGATAATTTATGAAAATCAAAACAGATTATAATTAGGTACAAAAATAAATACGTGCATGAATAGGTGATGCCCTCAATGACAATATTCCTTATTAGCTCGGTTCATACAATTATATACATCCCAGCCATATCCTGCACACCCAACACCTGTGTCCCCGAGTCTAGAAAATTTAGTGAATTGATCAACAAATAAAGAATAATAAAAATACATGAACACATCTCATTGTACTCAAGGTTTCAGCGAACCAAAGGATGGAGGACCATGCACCGGGGAGGAAGGGGCCAAGTAAGCAGGCACAAAAATAGGAAGGGGACCAGTACACACACATCTACATGCTGGATGCATATTGAATAAGCAATTGATTAAATCGGGAAGAAGTACACAGCATTACAATATTATAGGTGGTTCCATAAAAAGTCCAAAATATAAACAATACAGTAAGTACAAGAAGTGTCCCAATAGGGAAAACGGCTTTTCGGCCAGTATACTTGCGGGCTGCACCAGACCAGCTCTTACCAGGGACACCAGGCTCTGTGAATCCAGCAGTGCCACCACCAGAGCGTCCCCCACTTCCACCTGGCACAGGTGGCTATTGTCTATAGTCTCGGAGGTATCTGTGGCACACAGCTTCCTGGTATACAATGAGTGGCGGTAGCCATAGTTGGTATCCATGGGTTCACCACAATGGGGACAGTCGGCCCTTATGTGTCCAGGCTCCTGACACCTCCAGCAGACCACCGGGGCTGGGTCTGCAGGGTTTACGTCCCGGGCGAGTTTTGCTGGCACCAGCCGCCGGGTCTGGGGTGGAGATTTACGGGGTTTGATGGGCCCCCTCCCAAAAGGACCGCCCTGTTGTTTTCTGGTGGCCTTGTAGTGCTCCACCAGGTCGCCCATCTCTAAGGCATTACCAGGAGACACCTGGCCGATCCAGTGCTTGCAACCGGGTAGCAGGTCATAATATTGTGGTCTGGCGGGTACAGCCAGGTTAAATTCCCACTGATGCCCCCGCTGGGCCCGGACCAATACATTCACCCCACAGTCTTGCCAGGATCTCAACTTTTACAGTCAGGTAGTTGGCTGCTTGATCATCGGGTAGATCGAACAACACTTGCTGGGGTCCAGATGCCAGGAACGGAGCGACGATCTCAGCCCACTGGTCTTGGGATAACCTCTCCATCACGGCCACATTTTCGAACACCTCTAGATAGGTCTCGACGTCATCTGTGGGATCGCCGCATGGACAGCTTTCCGGGCATCGTGGACGTTCTGGGACGCTCCTGCCACTTGCAACGCCATCACATGTTGCAATAGCAGCTGTTTAGTTTCCTGATGCTGCTTGTTAGCCTCCTGCTGTTGCAAGTTAGCCTCCACAAGGGCTTTCACAACCGCCTGCATTTTGTCAGGCGACACGGGTCGTAACCTTGCTGGCTTAATATAGGACATACACTCGTGCCCGGGAAAAACAAAAAACTTTTCATCCTTCAGTCCTGCCTTACTGTGTTTGCCCGCATCTGACACTAATTGTAGTGATTCAGTCTGGTAGGCAGGTTAGCGGATACAGTATAGAGGCAATCACAAAATCTTTAACTTAAATAGTTCAGTGTTTATTCACACAGAAGGCAAAACAAAATAGCAGTTTGCAGTCTTGGTGTTTGTTAACACCATGGAAAGTCCACAGAACACAAACATTCACCTTGATAGCAGTTTTCTATCAGGCGGCTCTCAGCCCTTTTGCACGGCGCACATCTTCAGATCCCAAAACCACAGAGACTTCACAGGTTCACTGTGAAATGGAGGATAATCAACCCCACCTGATTAATGGTGGCTGCTTTTTATAAGCCTCCCAAGACCCGGCCTGGAACGTGGGGAATAGCCACCCACCTAGCACTTTGGCTATTCCCAGTAAGAGCCGTACTAAACCTCGGTGACACGTAACAACCATCAATGATGGCCCCTTGTTCCTTCCTACTATATACATATATATATATATATATATATATATATATATGGCTTGAGGAAGGCTCCAGTCTAGAGCTGAAACGTCGCATCTCCCACTGGGGTAAATAAAGATTTTTTCATTTTTACTATTTGGAGTGCTGCCCATCTTTTTTATTTGTATATATATATATATATATATATATATATATTATATTATATATATATATATATATATATATATATATATTATATTATATATTTAAATATATAAATATGTATATACCTATATACATATATATATATATATATATATATATATATATATACAGTACAGACCAAAAGTTTGGACACACCTTCTCATTCAAACAGTTTTCTTTATTTTCATGACTATGAAAATTGTAGATTCACACTGAAGGCATCAAAACTATTAATTAAAGGGAACCTGTCACCGGGATTTTGTGTATAGAGTTGAGGACATGGGTTGCTAGATGGCCTCTAGCACATCCGCAATACCCAGTCCCCACAGCTCTGTGTGTTTTTTATTGTGTAAAAAAAACTATTTGATACATATGCAAATTAACCTGAGATGAGTCCTGTCCCTGACTCATCTCATGTACAGGACTCCTCTCAGGTTAATTTGCATATGTATCAAATAGTTTTTTTTACACAATACAAGCACACAGAGCTATGGGGACTGGGTATTGCGGATGTGCTAGTGGCCATCTAGCAACCCATATCCTCGGCTCTATACACAAAATTCTGGTGACAGGTTCCCTTTAACACATGTGGAATTATATACATAACAAAAAAGTGTGAAACAACTGAAAATATGTCATATTCTAGGTTCTTCAAAGTAGACACCTTTTGCTTTGATTACTGCTTTGCACACTCTTGGCATTCTCTTGATGAGCTTCAAGGGGTAGTCATCTGAAATGGTTTTCACTTCACAGGTGTGCCCTGTCAGGTTTAATAAGTGGGATTTTTGCCTTATAAATGGGGTTGGGACCATCAGTTGCGTTGTGGAGAAGTCAGGTGGATACACAGCTGATAGTCCTACTGAATAGACTGTTAGAATTTTTTTATTATGGCAAGAAAAAAGCAGCTGAGTAAAGAAAAACGAGTGGCCATCATTACTTTAAAAAATGAAGGTCAGTCAGTCCGAAAAATTGGGAAAACTTTGAAAGTGTCCCCAAGTGCAGTCACAAAAACCATCAAGCACTACAAAGAAACTGGCTCACATGCGGACCGCCCCAAGAAAGGAAGACCAAGAGTCACCTCTGCTGCGGAGGATAAGTTCATCCGAGTCAACAGCCTCAGAAATCGCAGGTTAACAGCAGCTCAGATTAGAGACCAGGTCAATGCCACACAGAGTTCTAGCAGCAGACACATCTCTAGAACAACTGTTAAGAGGAGACTGTGTGAATCAGGCCTTCATGGTAGAATATCTGCTAGGAAACCACTGCTAAGGACAGGCAACAAGCAGAAGAGACTTGTTTGGGCGAAAGAACACAAGGAATGGACATTAGACCAGTGGAAATCTGTGCTTTGGTCTGATGAGTCCAAATTTGAGATCTTTGGTTCCAACCACCGTGTCTTTGTGCGACGCAGAAAAGGTGAACGGATGGACTCTACATGCCTGGTTCCCACCGTGAAGCATGGAGGAGGTGTGATGGTGACACTGTTGGGGATTTATTCAAAATTGAAGGCATACTGAACCAGCATGGCTACCACAGCATCTTGCAGCGGCATGCTATTCCATCCGGTTTGCGTTTAGTAGGACCATCATTTTTTTTTCAACAGGACAATGACCCCAAACACACCTCCAGGCTGTGTAAGGGCTATTTAACCATGAAGGAGAGTGATGGGGTGCTGCGCCAGATGACCTGGCCTCCACAGTCACCAGACCTGAACCCAATTAAGATGGTTTGGGGTGAGCTGGACCGCAGAGTGAAGGCAAAAGGGCCAACAAGTGCTAAGCATCTCTGGGAACTCCTTCAAGACTGTTGGAAGACCATTTCAGGTGACTACCTCTTGAAGCTCATCAAGAGAATGCCAAGAGTGTGCAAAGCAGTAATCAAAGCAAAAGGTGGCTACTTTGAAGAACCTAGAATATGACATATTTTCAGTTGTTTCACAATTTTTGTTATGTATATAATTCCACATGTGTTAATTCATAGTTTTGATGCCTTCAGTGTGAATCTACAATTTTCATAGTCATGAAAATAAAGAAAACTCTTTGAATGAGAAGGTGTGTCCAAACTTTTGGTCTGTACTGTATATAATGAAAAGATGGCAGCACCGGGAAAGTAAAACAAAAAAAGGAAAAACGTGGTAGAAAAAAGCCCAAACGGGATACAGCTTACCCATTATGAAAAATCCAAAATTCAGGCAGCACTCCAAGGTAAAGGTGAAAAAATTGCAAGACTTTATAAATCATTATATCAGCCAGGCGGAAAGGCAAAATAGTGGCCCAGTCATAAAGTGGGGGGGGGTGGGAACAGCATGAGAAGTCCAAAAAGTGTCCGTATGACATAGTGGTGAAGTGGAAGCAGCATGAGGAGGCCACAGAATTGCACAACGACCGAGTCTAGGAGGGCGAAAGCAACAGCATCAGGAGTATACAACAAAGTGGCAAGGTGACATAATGTGGAGTTGGCAGCAGCACGAGGAGACCACAGAGTGTCAAGTTGACATAATGTGGAGATGGCAGCAGCAGGATACCACAGAGTGGTAAGGTGACATAGTTTGGAGGTGGCAGCAGCATCAGGAGGCCACAGAGTGGCAAGGTGACATAGTGTGTATATGGCAGCAGCATGAGGAGACCACAGAGTGGCAAGGTGACATAGTGTAAAGATGGCAGTAGCAGCAGCAGCATTAACAGAACACAGAGTGGCAATATGAAATAGTGTGGATATGGCAGCAGCATGAGGAGACCACGGAGTGGAAAGGTGACATAGTTTAGAGGTGGCGGCAGCATCAGGAGGCCACAGAGTGGCAAGGTGACATAGTGTAGATGTGGCAGCAGCATGAGGAGACCACAGAGTGGCAAGGTGACATAGTGTGGAAATGGCAGCAGCATGAGACCACAGATTGTCAAGGTTACATAGTTTGGAGGTAGCGGCGCCATCAGAAGGCCACAGAGTTGTTAGGTGACATTGTGTGGATATGGCAGCAGCATGAGGAGACCACAAAGTGGCAAAGTGACATATTGTGGAGATGGCAGTAGCAGCAGCATCAGAAGACCACTGAGTGGCAAGGTGATATATTATAGAGATGGCAGCAGCATGAGGATACCAAACAGTGGTAAGGTGACATAGTCTGGAGGTGGCGGTAGCATCAGGAGGCCACAGAGTGGCAAGCTGACATAGTGTGGAGTTGGCAACAGCATGAGGAGACCATAAAGTGGCAAGCTAACATAGTTTGGAGGTGGCGGCAGCATCAGGAAGCCACAGAGTGGCAAGGTGACATAGTGTGGAGATGGCAGTAGCAGTAGGAGTATCAGGAGACCACAGAGTGGCAAGGTGACATAGTGTGGAGATGGCAGTAGCATCAGCTGCAGAATCAGGAGGATACCACAGAGTGGCAAGGTGACATAGTGTGTAGTTGGCAGCAACTTGAGGATACCACAGAGTAGCAAGATGACAGTGTGGAGATGGCAGTATCAGCATCAGAAGACAACAGAGTGGCAAGGTGACTGTCATGCCCTGCTCAGGTGATGTGCAGAGGTCTGCCAGGTTAGCAGCGCGTGTGTAGTTTTTTGTTTGATTTGGGTTTGAGCTGTATCCGCCTCCCTTCAGGTGCTCTGTGTGGGGTTGTTTATGTGAGTTTAAATTACACCCCTTCCCAGTGTCCTGTGCAGGTTATAGCTCCTATCTTGCTCTGAGGAAAAGTGGATTTGCTGTTTCTGCTCAGCTACAAGATAAGTTGGTTTTTGTTTTCCATTTTGTGTGTTCTGTCTAGGCTGTTAGAGAGACACCTGCCTCCTCCAGGTCCTGAGGAAGCAGGCTGCCTCTTCCCCCCTTTCCACCATAGTAGGGACTTTAGGGAATCAACAGCCTTAGGCACGGGGCACGTTTATTCCCACCTTTAGGGTCTGAACGTGGGCACAGAAGTCCAGGTAGAGCTGGTAGGGAATTGTCAGGAGGTGACCTTTATTCCCAGCTTTTGGCCTAGATGCTTGTTTTGTGGTTTACTGTGTGTTTTTGTATCTTGTATCCTACCCAGCGTGACAGTGACATAGTGTGGAGTTGGCAGCAGCATGAGGAGAACACAGAGAGGCACGGTGACATAGTTTGGAGGTGGCAGCAGCATCAGGAGGCCACAGAGTGGCAAGGTGACAAAGTATGGAGTTGGCAGCAGCATGAGGAGACCACAGAGTGGCAAGGTGACATAGTTTGGAGGTGGAGGTAGCATCAGGAGGCCACAGAGTGGCAAGGTGACATAGTGTGGATATGGCAGCAGCATGAGGAGACCACAGAGTGGCAAGGTGACATAGTGTGGAGATGGCAGCAGCAGCATGAGGAGACCGCAGAGTGGCAAGGTGACATAGTGAAGAGATGGCAGTAGAAGCAGCATCAGGAGAATACCACAGAGTGGCAAGGTGGCAGTGTGGATTTGGCAGCAGCATGAGAAGACCACAGAGTGGCAAGGTGTCAGTGTAGAGATAGCAGTAGAAGAAGCAGCATCAGGAGACCACAGAGAGGCAAGGTGACATAGTGTGGAGTTGGCAGCAGCATGAGGGTACCACAGAGAGGCAAGGTGACATAGTGTGATGTTTGCAGCAGCATGAGGAGACCACAGAGTAGCAAGGTGACATAGCGTGGAAATGGCAGCAGCAGCAGGATACCACAGAGTAGAAAGCTGACATAGTTTTGAGGTGGCGGCAGCATCAGGAGTCCACAGAGTGGCAAGGTGACATAGTGTGGAGTTGGCAGCCACATGAGGAGGCAAAAAAGTGGCAAAGTGACATAGTGTGGATATGACAGCAGCATGAGGAGACCACAGAGTGGCAAGGTTAAATAGTTTGGAGGTGGCGGTAGCATCAGGAGGCCACAGAGTGGCAAGGTGACATAGTGTCAATGTGGCAGCAGCATGAGGAGACCACAGAGTTGCAAGGTGACATAATGTGGAGATGGCAGTAGCAGCAGCAGCTGCTGCATAAGGAGATCACAGAGTGGCAAGGTGACATAGTTTGGAGGTGGCCGTAGCATCAGGAGGCCACAGAGTGGCAAGGTGACATAGTGTGGAGTTTGTAGCAGCATGAGGAGACCACAGAGTGGCAAGGTGACATAATGTGGAAATGGCAGCAGCAGCAGGATACCACAGAGTGGAAAGGTGACATAGTTTGGAGGTGGCGGCAGCATCAGGAATCCACAGAGTGGCAAGGTGACATAATATGGAGTTGGCAGCAGCATGAGGAGGCCTCAGATTGGCAAGGTGACATAGTGTGGAGTTGGCAACAGCATGTGGAGACCACAGAGTGGCAAGGTTACATAGTTTGGAGGTGGCGGTAGCATCAGGAATCCACAGAGTGGCAAGGTGACATAGTGTGGATATGACAGCAGCATGAGGAGACCACAGAGTGGCAAGGTTAAATAGTTTGGAGGTGGCGGTAGCATCAGGAGGCCACAGAGTGGCAAGGTGACATAGTGTCAATGTGGCAGCAGCATGAGGTGACCACAGAGTTGCAAGGTGACATAGTGTGGAGATGGCAGTAGCAGCAGCAGCTGCTGCATAAGCAGATCACAGAGTGGCAAGGTGACATAGTTTGGAGGTGGCCGTAGCATCAGGAGGCCACAGAGTGGCAAGGTGACATAGTGTGGAGTTTGCAGCAGCATTAGGAAACCACAGAGTGGCAAGGTGACATAACGTGGAAATGGCAGCAGCAGGATACCACAGAGTGGAAAGGTGACATAGTTTGGAGGTGGCGGTAGCATCAGGAGTCCACAGAGTGGCAAGGTGACAAAATATGGAGTTGGCAGCAGCATGAGGAGGCCTCAGATTGGCAAGGTGACATAGTGTGGAGTTGGCA
This sequence comes from Bufo gargarizans, assembly GCF_014858855.1. NCBI lineage: Eukaryota > Metazoa > Chordata > Amphibia > Anura > Bufonidae > Bufo > Bufo gargarizans. Next base: position 325,103,489 of record NC_058081.1, read on the forward strand.
ACAGCATGTGGAGACCACAGAGTGGCAAGGTTACATAGTTTGGAGGTGGCGGTAGCATCAGGAATCCACAGAGTGGCAAGGTGACATAATATGGAGTTGGCAGCAGCATGAGGAGGCCTCAGATTGGCAAGGTGACATAGTGTGGAGTTGGCAACAGCATGTGGAGACCACAGAGTGGCAAGGTTACATAGTTTGGAGGTGGCGGTAGCATCAGGAATCCACAGATTGGCAAGGTGACATAGTGTGGAGTTGGCAACAGCATGTGGAGACCACAGAGTGGCAAGGTTACATAGTTTGAAGGTGGCGGTAGCATCAGGAATCCACAGATTGGCAAGGTGACATAGTGTGGATATGACAGCAGCATGAGGAGACCAGAGAGTGGCAAGGTTAAATAGTTTGGAGGTGGCGGTAGCAGCAGCAGCATGAGGATACCACAGAGTAGCAAAGTGACATAGTGTGGAATTCGCAGCAGCATAAGGAGACAACAGAGTGGCAAGGTGACATAGTGAGGACATGGCAGTAGCAGCATCAGGAGGATACCACAGAGTGGCAAGGTGACATAGTGTGGAGTTGACAGCAGCATGATGATAGCACAGAGTGGCAAGGTGACTAGTGTTGTGCTCGAGTAGAACACTTTGGGATGCTCAGGTGCTCTACAGACTGAACACAATGGAAGTCAGTGGGAGAACCCAAGCATTAAACGAGGCACCCCCTGCTCTGAATAGGGGAGGGTGCCGGGTCCCACTGAGTGGGGGAATCCCCCAGTGTGAGTCCGCGCTTAGGAGTCTCTGACCTGACTCCATATATAGCTATGTCCATATATGGAGTCAGAGCTTGGGGACACACAGTGTATTTAAATCCAATTTAGCCTCTATTTCTGAAATGTTTCTGCCAGGATTTGAACTCACAACATTCTACATTAGAGACAAGAACTTTAACCACTCAGCTATAAAGCTGAATGATAAACTGGGTCTGATAAACTGGGTCTGATAAACTGGGTCAGAAAAACTTCATAGTAATTTAGCAATTTCTCATGTAGTAAGTATTCCTATACAGCAGATGTATCATTTTATGTTTAACTGCAGGTTAACATGCAGCTCTATAGCGTAGTTGTTAAGGTTCTTGGCTCTAATGTAGAAGGTTGCGAGTTCAGAGTTCACAGTTTTATTTAAATACACTGACTCGAGCATCGCGCTCGAGCAAATGTGTTGTTCTGCACAGAGTGGCAAGGTGACATAACGTGGAAATGGCAGCAGCAGGATACCACAGAGTGGAAAGGTGACATAGTTTGGAGGTGGCGGTAGCATCAGGAGTCCACAGAGTGGCAAGGTGACAAAATATGGAGTTGGCAGCAGCATGAGGAGGCCTCAGATTGGCAAGGTGACATAGTGTGGAGTTGGCAACAGCATGTGGAGACCACAGAGTGGCAAGGTTACATAGTTTGGAGGTGGCGGTAGCATCAGGAATCCACAGAGTGGCAAGGTGACATAATATGGAGTTGGCAGCAGCATGAGGAGGCCTCAGATTGGCAAGGTGACATAGTGTGGAGTTGGCAACAGCATGTGGAGACCACAGAGTGGCAAGGTTACATAGTTTGGAGGTGGCGGTAGCATCAGGAATCCACAGATTGGCAAGGTGACATAGTGTGGAGTTGGCAACAGCATGTGGAGACCACAGAGTGGCAAGGTTACATAGTTTGAAGGTGGCGGTAGCATCAGGAATCCACAGATTGGCAAGGTGACATAGTGTGGATATGACAGCAGCATGAGGAGACCAGAGAGTGGCAAGGTTAAATAGTTTGGAGGTGGCGGTAGCATCAGGAGGCCACAGAGTGGCAAGGTGACATAGTGTCAATGTGGCAGCAGCATGAGGAGACCACAGAGTTGCAAGGTGACATAGTGTGGAGATGGCAGTAGCAGCAGCAGCTGCTGCATAAGCAGATCACAGAGTGGCAAGGTGACATAGTTTGGAGGTGGCCGTAGCATCAGGAGACCACAGAGTGGCAAGGTGACATAGTGTGGAGTTTGCAGCAGCATGAGGAGACCACAGAGTGGCAAGGTGACATAGTGTGGAGATGGAAGTAGCAGCAGCAGCAGCATGAGGAGACCACAGAGTGGCAAGGTGAGATAGCATGGAGATGGCAGCAGCAGGAGGAGACCACAGAGTGGCAAGGTGACATAGTGTGGAGATGGCAGTTGCAGCAGCAGCATAAGGAGACTACAGAGTGGCAAGGTGACATAGTGTGGAGTTTGCAGCAGCATGAGGATACCACAGAGTGGCAAGGTGACATTGTGTGGAGTTGGCAACAGCATGAGGAGACCACCACAGAGTGGCAAGGTGACATAGTGTGGATATGGTCGCAGCATGAGGAGACCACAGAGGGGCAAAGTGACATAGTGTGATGTTGGCAGTAGCATGAGGAGACCACAGAGTGGCAAAGTGACATAGTGTGATGTTGGCAGCAGCATGAGGAGACCACAGAGTGGCAAGGTGACATAGTGTGGAGATGGAAGTAGCAGCAGCAGCATCAGGATAACACAGAGTGGCAAGGTGACATAGTGTGGAGACGGCAGTAGCAGTAGCATCAGGAGGATGCCACAGAGTGGCAAGTTTACATAGTGTGGAGTTGACAGCAGCATGAGGATTCCACAGAGTGGCAAAGTGACGTAGTGTGGAGTTCACAGCAGCATGAGGAGACAACAGAGTGGCAAGGTGACATAGTGTGGAGTTGGCAGCAGCATGAGGAGACCACAGAGTGGCAAAGTGACATAGTGTGATGTTGGCAGCAGCATGAGGAGACCACAGAGTGGCAAGGTGACATAGTGTGGAGATGGCAGTAGCAGCAGCAGCAATAGGAGACCACAGAGTGGCAAGGTGACATAGTGTGGAGATGGCAGTAGCAGCAGCAGCATGAGGATACCACAGAGTAGCAAAGTGACATAGTGTGGAATTCGCAGCAGCATAAGGAGACAACAGAGTGGCAAGGTGACATAGTGAGGACATGGCAGTAGCAGCATCAGGAGGATACCACAGAGTGGCAAGGTGACATAGTGTGGAGTTGACAGCAGCATGATGATAGCACAGAGTGGCAAGGTGACTAGTATTGTGCTCGAGTAGAACACTTTGGGATGCTCAGGTGCTCTACAGACTGAACACAATGGAAGTCAGTGGGAGAACCCAAGCATTAAACGAGGCACCCCCTGCTCTGAATAGGGGAGGGTGCCGGGTCCCACTGAGTGGGGGAATCCCCCAGTGTGAGTCCGCGCTTAGGAGTCTCTGACCTGACTCCATATATAGCTATGTCCATATATGGAGTCAGAGCTTGGGGACACCCAGTGTATTTAAATCCAATTTAGCCTCTATTTCTGAAATGTTTCTGCCAGGATTTGAACTCACAACATTCTACATTAGAGGCAAGAACTTTAACCACTCAGCTATAAAGCTGAATGATAAACTGGGTCTGATAAACTGGGTCTGATAAACTGGGTCAGAAAAACCTCATAGTAATTTAGCAATTTCTCATGTAGTAAGTATTCCTATACAGCAGATGTATCATTTTATGTTTAACTGCAGGTTAACATGCAGCTCTATAGCGTAGTTGTTAAGGTTCTTGGCTCTAATGTAGAAGGTTGCGAGTTCAGAGTTCACAGTTTTATTTAAATACACTGACTCGAGCATCGCGCTCGAGCAAATGTGTTGTTCTGCCGAGCATCGCAATGCTCGAGTTAAGATGGTGTTCGGCCGAGCATGCTCGATCAACACTAAAGGTGACATAGTGTGGAGTTGGCAGCAGCATGAGAAGACTACAGACTACAGAATGGCAAGGTGACATAGTGTGGAGATGGTAATAGCAGCAGAAGCATCAAGAGACAGCATCAGGAGTGGCAAGGTGACACAGTTTGGAGATGGCAGCAGCAGCTGCATCAGGAGACCACAAAGTGACCCGGTAACAGAGTGGCACAGTGGGTTGCAATACCAGTACCCGCTGAGGAAGTTGGGTAAAATAAGAAGCACTTGGCATCAGATGTGTGGCATCAGGCGTGTTGCAGCATCAGAGTAGTAGCTGAGGCAGGTAGCCAGAAGAAACTGGTCTCTTTTATCAAAGTGTTGGTGTGGCACCATGGATGATCTAGTCTGATGCATCCGGAAATTGGTACTTGGTAATCCTGACTGATCGACACCTAATTCATCTTGACCAAGGTCAGTCTCTCCACATTTTTGGCAGACAGGCGAGTTCTCCTTGGGCTAACTATGGCCCCCTACGTGCTAAAAACCCGCTCTGATGCCACACTACTGGCTGGGCAGGATAGCTTTTCCAGGGCAAACTCTGCTAGTTGCAGCCACAAATCCAGTTTGACTACCCAGTAGTCCAGCGGATCTTCAAGGTTGGGTGGCAGGTTGCTGTCCAAGTATGCCACCACGTGCTGGTTCAGGGTCAAACAAGGTGGAGAGCCAGAAGTCATCTCTCTACTAAATGGTGACAATTCAGCTGTAACTAAGCAAGCAAGTGAGAATGCATCGTGCCATTTGTGCAAATGACTTGGAGGGACTCCCTGCCTCCATCTCCACTGCATAATGCCATGGTGTGTCTGGATCCTCTGTCTCATCTTCCTCATTGCCCTGTAGCTCCTCTGTCTGCTCCTGCTCCTTCTCTCCTGTCAGCTGAGTAGAAAAACCACCCATTTGGCTACACATTGCCTGTGCTCCAATGTCCTCCTCCCCTCCTCCTCCTCTTTAAGTTCAGCCCCCACAGGGCTCATGTGGCCGTTAGATCGAAGTGTCACGTCTCCTGTCCCCTGTCCAGCCATAGTTACCAGCATCTATTCCAAGACATGAAGCAGTGGAATGACATTGTTCATACCATAGTCCTGGCGATTGAAAAATAACGTGGCCTCCTCAAAGGGCCTAAGCAAACGGCAGGTGTCACGCATGAGCTGCTGCTGGCTGACATCAGAGTTACACAGTGAAGTACTACTATCCGCTGGCATCATCAAGAAATCGTTGATGGCCTTTCTCTGTTCGTAATGTCGGTCCAAAATATGGAGGGTGGAATTCCAACAGGTGGAAACGTTGCATATCAGCCTATGCTGGGGGATGCCATTCTGCCGCTGCAGCTCAAGAAGGTCGTGCTTTGCAGTGTACGAGTGGCTGAGGTGCATGCAAAGTTTACTGCCCATTTTTAGGATGTCTTGCAGATGGGTGGAAGACTTCAGGAACCGCTTGACAAACAGATTGAACACGTGTGCCATGCAGGGAGCATGGCTCAGCCTTCCTTGACGCAGTGCTGGCACCATGTTCTTCCCTTTGTCAGTCATCATGGTTCCGATTTTCGGTTGACGCAGAAAAAGACAGGATTCGATTTCTTGATGCATCACACAGAGCAGTTCCTCCCCTGTGTGAGTCTGTACGCCAAGGCAAACCAGGTGCAGAACAGCGTGACACTGCAGCGAGCCCTGCAAATGTGGTATGCTGGAGGGGCACTGTGACTTGTCGATGCAGTGGAGGCTGAGGACATGGTGGAGGATGAGGAGGCAGAGACGGACATTGTTGCAGGACCAACGACGTGACAACGGGGAAGCGGAAGATGCGTGACCTGGCCAAGTTGCTGGTGTGGCTGTGCAGGAACCACATTCACCCAGTGGGCTGTTAAGGACATGTACTGTCCTTTACCGTAGTTACAGCTCCACACATCGGCGCTGCCGTGCACTTTGGCAGACACCGACAGGCTCAAGGACTGGCCCACCTTCTGTTCTACATGTGTGTGCATGGCTGGTACTGTCTTTTCTGCAAAGAAATGACGGCTTGGGACTCTCTACCTTGGCTCGGCACAAAAGGTGCAGAATCCACCACTTGAAAAGGGAGGGACTGCACCAGCAACTTGAACAGGAGCACGTTCAGCTTCATGCACGCATACTGCTGTCTCTTGGCAATCGCTTTGGTGATCGATTGCTGACGGAATGACTGATGAGGAGTAGGAACAGGAGCATCTGGACCAGCAGAAAATGGAAATGACAGACAGGTCCTTCGGCTGAGGTGGTGGAGCCTTGCGTGCCACTAGGTGATGCAGCAGTAGCTGCGGCAGGCTGGACCACCACATCAGAGCCACGGTTCTCCCAGGCCACTGCATGGCGACACTGCATATATTGATGCTGGGCTGTAGTGCCAACATTGGTACCCTGGCCATGCTTCACCTGCAGAAATAACTGCAACAGTGCAGTGCGAATATATTTTTCCTTTTTAAATTAAATACACCCATATACGCTTTTACCAGAAATAACTGCAACAGTGCAGTCCGTATATATTTTACATTTTTTTCTGTAATACGCCCCTATACGCTGCAGCAGAAATAACTGCAGCAGTGCGTATATATTTTTCTTGTTGGACTGAAACAGGCCACTATACGCTTTGACTAGAAAACAATTAAAGGGTGAAGTGCGTATATATTTTTCTTGTAGTTCTGAAATACGCCCCTATAATCTTTCACCAGAAATAACTGCAACAGTGCAGTGTGTATATATTTTTTCTTTTTTTTAATAAAGTGCGCCCCTTATATATTTTTCTTTTTTTAATTAAGCACGCCCCTATACGCTTTCAACATAAATAATTGCAGAAGTGAAATGCATATACAGTGTATATTTTTATTGTTGGAATGAAATACGCCCCTATATTCTTTCACCAGAAATAACTGCAACAGTGAGTATAGATTTTTCTTTTTTTTTACTGTAATATGCCCTATACGCTTTAAACAGAAATAACTGCAACAGTGCAGTGCGAATATATTTTTCTTTTTTTAATTAAATACACCCATATACGCTTTTACCAGAAATTACTGCAACAGTGCAGTGCGCATATATTTTCCTTTTTTTTTACTTTGATATGCCCCTATACGCTATTTTTCTTGTTGTACTGAAATAAGCCCCTATACGCGTTCACCAGAAATAACTACAACAGTGAAGTGCGTATATATTTCTATTTTTTTACTGTAATACACCCCTGTATGCTTTAACCACTTAAGGACCACAGGTTTATACCCCCCTAGTGACCAGGCCCTTTTTTACAAATCGGCACTCCACAACTTAACGGTTTATTGCTCGGTCATGCAACTTACCACCCAAATGAATTTTACCTCCTTTTCTTCTCACTAATAGAGCTTTCATTTGGTGGTATTTCATTGCCGCTGACATTTTTACTTTTTTTGTTATTAATCGAAATTTAACGATTTTTTTGCAAAAAAATGACATTTTTCACTTTCAGCTGTAAAATTTTGCAAAAAAAACGACATCCATATATACATTTTTCGCCAGATTTATTGTTCTACATGTCTTTGATAAAAAAAAAATGTTTGGGCAAAAAAAAAATGGTTTGGGTAAAAGTTATAGCATTTACAAACTATGGTACAAAAATGTGAATTTCCGCTTTTTGAAACAGCTCTGACTTTCTGAGCACCTGTCATGATTCCTGAGGTTCTACAATGCCCAAACAGTAGAAAACCCCCACAAATGACCCCATTTCGGAAAGTAGACACCCTAAGGTATTCGCTGATGGGCATAGTGAGTTCATAGAACTTTTTATTTTTTGTCACAAGTTAGCGGAAAATGATGATGATTTTATTTTTTTTATTTTTTCTTACAAAGTCTCATATTCCACTAACTTGCGACAAAAAATAAAAAATTCTAAAAACTTGCCATGCCCCTCACGGAATACCTTGGGGTGTCTTCTTTCCAAAATGGGGTCACTTGTGGGGTAGTTATACTGCCCTGGCAATTTAGGGGCCCAAATGTGTGAGAAGAACTTTGCAATCAAAATGTGTAAAAAATGACCGGTGAAATCCAAAAGGTGCACTTTGGAATATGTGCCCCTTTGCCCACCTTGGCAGCAAAAATGTGTGACACATCTGGTATCGCCGTACTCAGGAGAAGTTGGGGAATGTGTTTTGGGGTGTCATTTTACATATACCCATGCTGGGTGAGAAAAATATCTTGGTCAAATGCCAACTTTGTATAAAAAAATGGGAAAAGTTGTCTTTTGCCAAGATATTTCTCTCACCCAGCATGGGTATATGTAAAATGACACCTCAAAACACATTCCCCAACTTCTCCTGAGTACGGCGATACCAGATGTGTCACACTTTTTTGCTGCCAAGGTGGGCAAAGGGGCACATATTCCAAAGTGCACCTTTCAGATTTTGCAGGCCATTTTTTACACATTTTGATTGCAAGGTACTTCTCACACATTTGGGCCCCTAAATTGCCAGGGCAGTATAACTACGCCACAAGTGACCCCATTTTGGAAAGAAGACACCCCAAGGTATTCCGTGAGGGGCATGGCGAGTTCCTAGAATTTTTTATTTTTTGTCGCAAGTTAGTGGAATATGAGACTTTGTAAGGAAAAAAGAAAAAAAAAGAAAAATCATCATTTTCCGCTAACTTGTGACAAAAAATAAAAAATTCTAGGAACTCGCCGTGCCCCTCACGGAATACCTTGGGGTGTCTTCTTTCCAAAATGGGGTCACTTGTGGGGTAGTTATACTGCCCTGGCAATTTAGGGGCCCAAATGTGTGAGAAGAACTTTGCAATCAAAATGTGTAAAAAATGACCGGTGAAATCCAAAAGGTGCACTTTGGAATATGTGCCCCTTTGCCCACCTTGGCAGCAAAAAAGTGTGACACATCTGGTATCGCCGTACTCAGGAGAAGTTGGGGAATGTGTTTTGGGGTGTCATTTTACATATACCCATGCTGGGTGAGAAAAATATCTTGGTCAAATGCCAACTTTGTATAAAAAAATGGGAAAAGTTGTCTTTTGCCAAGATATTTCTCTCACCCAGCATGGGTATATGTAAAATGACACCCCAAAACACATTCCCCAACTTCTCCTGAGTACGGCGATACCAGATGTGTCACACTTTTTTGCTGCCAAGGTGGGCAAAGGGGCACATATTCCAAAGTGCACCTTTCAGATTTTGCAGGCCATTTTTTACACATTTTGATTGCAAGGTACTTCTCACACATTTGGGCCCCTAAATTGCCAGGGCAGTATAACTACGCCACAAGTGACCCCATTTTGGAAAGAAGACACCCCAAGGTATTCCGTGAGGGGCATGGCGAGTTCCTAGAATTTTTTTTTTTTTGTCGCAAGTTAGTGGAATATGAGACTTTGTAAGGAAAAAAGAAAAAAAATGAAAAATCATCATTTTCCGCTAACTTGTGACAAAAAATAAAAAATTCTAGGAACTCGCCGTGCCCCTCACGGAATACCTTGGGGTGTCTTCTTTCCAAAATGGGGTCACTTGTGGCGTAGTTATACTGCCCTGGCAATTTAGGGGCCCAAATGTGTAAGAAGTACCTTGCAATCAAAATGTGTAAAAAATGGCCTGCGAAATCCGAAAGGTGCACTTTGGAATATGTGCCCCTTTGCCCACCTTGGCTGCAAAAAAGTGTCACACATCTGGTATCGCCGTACTCAGGAGAAGTTGGGCAATGTGTTTTGGGGGGTCATTTTACATATACCCATGCTGGGTGAGAGAAATATCTTGGCAAAAGACAACTTTTCCCATTTTTTTATACAAAGTTGGCATTTGACCAAGATATTTCTCTCACCCAGCATGGGTATATGTAAAATGACACCCCAAAACACATTCCCCAACTTCTCCTGAGTACGGCGATACCACATGTGTGACACTTTTTTGCAGCCTAGATGCGCAAAGGGGCCCAAATTCCTTTTAGGAGGGCATTTTTAGACATTTGGATCCCAGACTTCTTCTCACACTTTCGGGCCCCTAAAAAGCCAGGGCAGTATAAATACCCCACATGTGACCCCACTTTGGAAAGAAGACACCCCAAGGTATTCAATGAGGGGCATGGCGAGTTCCTAGAATTTTTTTTTTTTTTTGCATAAGTTAGCGGATATTGATTTTTTTTTGTTTTTTTTCTCACAAAGTCTCACTTTCCGCTAACTTAGGACAAAAATTTCAATCTTTCATGGACTCAATATGCCCCTCACGGAATACCTTGGGGTGTCTTCTTTCCGAAATGGGGTCACATGTGGGGTATTTATACTGCCCTGGCTTTTTAGGGGCCCTAAAGCGTGAGAAGAAGTCTGGAATATAAATGTCTAAAAATGTTTACGCATTTGGATTCCGTGAGGGGTATGGTGAGTTCATGTGAGATTTTATTTTTTGACACAAGTTAGTGGAATATGAGACTTAGTAAGAAAAAACAAAAACAAAAACAAACAAAAAATTTCCGCTAACTTGTGCCAAAAAAAATGTCTGAATGGAGCCTTACCGGGGGGGGGGGGTGATCAATGACAGGGGGGTGATCAATGACAGGGGGGTGATCACCCATATAGACTCCCTGATCACCCCCCTGTCATTGATCACCCCCCCTGTAAGGCTCCATTCAGACATCCGCATGATTTTTTACGGATCCATGGATACATGTATCGGATCCACAGAACGCATGCGGACGTCTGAATGGAGCCTTACAGGGGGGTTATCAATGACAGGGGGTGATCAGGGTAATCAGGGTGATCACCCCCCTGTCACTGATCACCCCCCCTGTAAGGCTCCATTCAGACATCCGCATGATTTTTTACGGATCCATGGATACATGTATCGGATCCACAGAACGCATGCGGACGTCTGAATGGAGCCTTACAGGGGGGTTATCAATGACAGGGGGTGATCAGGGTAATCAGGGTGATCACCCCCCTGTCACTGATCACCCCCCCTGTAAGGCTCCATTCAGACATCCGCATGATTTTTTACGGATCCATGGATACATGTATCGGATCCACAAAACGCATGCGGACGTCTGAATGGAGCCTTACAGGGGGGTTATCAATGACAGGGGGTGATCAGGGTAATCAGGGTGATCACCCCCCTGTCACTGATCACCCCCCCTGTAAGGCTCCATTCAGACATCCGCATGATTTTTTACGGATCCATGGATCCATGGATCGGATCCACAAAACGCATGCGGACGTCTGAATGGAGCCTTACAGGGGGGTTATCAATGACAGGGGGTGATCAGGGTAATCAGGGTGATCACCCCCCTGTCACTGATCACCCCCCCTGTAAGGCTCCATTCAGACATCCGCATGATTTTTTACGGATCCATGGATACATGGATCGGATCCACAAAACGCATGCGGACGTCTGAATGGAGCCTTACAGGGGGGTTATCAATGACAGGGGGTGATCAGGGTAATCACCCCCCTGTCACTGATCACCCCCCCTGTAAGGCTCCATTCAGACATCCGCATGATTTTTTACGGATCCATGGATACATGGATCGGATCCACAAAACGCATGCTGACGTCTGAATGGAGCCTTACAGGGGGGTTATCAATGACGGGGTGATCAGGGTAATCAGGGTGATCACCCCCCTGTCACTGATCACCCCCCCTGTAAGGCTCCATTCAGACATCCGCATGATTTTTTACGGATCCATGGATCGGATCCACAAAACGCATGCGGACGTCTGAATGGAGCCTTACAGGGGGGTTATCAATGACAGGGGGGTGATCAGGGAGTGTATATGGGTGATCACCCGCCTGTCATTGATCACCCCCTGTAAGGCTCCATTCAGACGTCCGCATGTGTTTTGCGGATCCGATCCATGTATCCATGGATCCGTAAAAATCATGCGGACGTCTGAATGGAGCCTTACAGGGGAGTGATCAATGACAGGGGGGTGATCAATGACAGGGGGTGATCAGGGAGTGTATATGGGTGATCACCCGCCTGTCATTGATCACCCCCCTGTAAGGCTCCATTCAGACGTCCGTATGCCGTTTGCGGTTCCGATCCATGTATCCGTAAAAATCATACGGACGTCTGAACGGAGCCTGACAGGGGGGTGATCAATGACAGGGCGGTGATCAATGACAGGGGGGTGATCAGGGAGTTTATATGGGGTGATCATGGGTGATCAGGGGTTTATAAGGGGTTAATAAGTGACGGGGGGGGGTGTAGTGTAGTGTGGTGTTTGGTGCGACTGTACTGACCTACCTGAGTCCTCTGGTGGTCGATCCTAACAAAAGGGACCACCAGAGGACCAGGTAGGAGGTATATTAGACGCTGTTATGAAAACAGCGTCTAATATACCTGTTAGGGGTTAAAAAATTCGGATCTCCAGCCTGCCAGCAAGCGATCGCCGCTGGCATGCTGGAGATCCACTCGCTTACCTTCCGTTCCTGTGAGCGCGCGCGCCTGTGTGCGCACGTTCACAGGAAATCTCGCGTCTCGCGAGATGACGCCTATTGGCGTTAGTGTGACCTGGGAGAGCCGCCGCGATGACGCCTTTCGGCGTTAGCGTGGCGGCAAGCGGTTAAACAGAAGTAACTACAACAGTGCAGTGCATATATATTTTTCTTGTTGGACTGAAATACTCCCCTATACGCTTTCAACAGAAATACCTGCAGAAGTGAAATGCGTATATATTTTTCTTGTCGTACTGAATAACATACTAAGATATAAGCCACTAAAGGCTTTTCAACGTAACACTTGAAGCCCAATAACAAAAAGCTGGAATGACATAGCTGTCTAATGACTATTTATATCCCCAAATAATCGTTCCCTGCAGTTTTAAATCGCTTTCCTACCAATGTCCCTAGCGCCTTCTGACGTCTCTCCCTTTCTTTCAGTTTTGTTTTTAAACATAGAGGTTTTTTCAACTGCTGTCCCTAGCGCCTTCACACTTCTGTCCCTGCACTGTGAATGCTGGTAAATGGCAGAATCTAAAATGGCTGCTGTATTTGAAGGGCTGTGACATCACAGGGCTGGCTGGCTGCTGATAAGCTACATGCAGGCATGTCAATCTGGGTGATCCCGCCTTCTCAGAGTTCCTTGCCCATGTCTTCAGTCCTCACACGTGTAGCCACCATTTTAGGAAAATTGCGATTCGTTACCACAAAGCACGGGGAAACTCGCATTTGTTGCGAATCTAATTTTTCATGAAATTCGGATCGAATACTACTTTGTCAACTTTGATTCGCTCATCTCTAGCCATGAGCTCTGCTAGTCCCTGATAGGCCTATGTGGCCGCCTCTCTTAGTCTCTACGGCATGCGCTTCTCCCAGCCTTTTAAAGGGCCTGTGTGGTTTTAACATGTGTTGCTCTAAGCCTATGACAGCCTTACCTAGGCTATAAAAGGCATCTACTTAATGGAGATGGTGCCTGAGTATTAGTATCTAGGTAGCTAGTTTCCTGCAAAGTGTGCCATTGTGCAGTTTGTCTTCCTGTTTCCTGATCTCTGCCTGTTACCGAATTTTACCCTTTGCTTCCTGTCCTAACCTCTGTGTGTTCCTTGTTTTGATCCTGTGCTGCCTGCCATGACCTTTGCACTGTTTACTGTATTGCACATACTCTACCTGCCCTGACCTTGGACTGTCCCTGACTACTGCTTTGCTTGATCCCTTGGTGCTTTACACTGGTGTTTCTTTACCCCAGAAGTCAGCAGCCACTAAACAGAAACTACTCCTAGAAGTAGCGGCCTGGTCATTCCCCTGAAGCAGAGTCCAGATCCCTGTATAGGGATTAAAGGCTAAAGAACAGGACACATATTAATCATAAAAATGAGACTTAAATGTTTGTCTCATCTCATACATTAGAGGCATATTGTTAGGATATGCCATGAAGTCAGATAGGTGCAGGTCCCATCAGTGGGTCCCCCTCACATCTCAAAAATGGGGCTCCCAAAGTGATCGGAAAGCAGCCACGCATGTGTGGCCGTCCCTTGTTCACTGCTGTGGGAGTTTAAAAAATAGTTGAGTACCAACTTGACTATTTCTGGCATCCGTAGCAATAAATGGAGCAGTGGCCACATTTGTGCCATCCACCACTATGGAACTTCTGAAAATAGCCATGTGCGCTTGCTGTGCTGTTTTCTGAACTCCCATAGCGGTGAATGGAAAGCATGCAAAGCATGCACAGTATGCTCTACTTCATTGTGGGCATCCAGCTCTGGTCCCAGAGGTGGGTCTCTCACCTAGATGGCATTGATGGCATATCCTAGCATATAATGCAGTATGCCAGGATACAATGCCTTCCAAAGACCCTTTTTAAGACTATGGACCTGGACGTTACCAATTCCAGTCTGGCAGTATAAACAAAATAATTCCTACTACTGTTATATGGAAGGGATTACAATTTAGAGGAATCTGAATAACAAAACCTTCTATTTGTATTACTCAAACTACATATATGTAATGTTAGTGCTTTGTTTGGGGAGAAAAAGAAAATTTTTACATACTGTAAGAGATCCAGGTACATAGAAGAAAGTTTATTGCCAAGTCATGCTTTTTCTCACCATAAATGTAATTTGCTGTATGTTTAGCTTCTTAAACTGAAATCCTGGGCCACCACACATCCCCACATGAGGAAGCCACCTGCATTTCAATAAGGAGAACAATATGTTCTTAACCTGTGCTGTTTAGACATCGGTCTAGATGTATAAAGTGATATAAAAGCATGAGAGTTATGGAATACTTCCTCCAGTGCTTTCACAAAAATATTCATTTAATCTTTCATCTGTTAAAGCACATGTGGAAGCTGACATAAAATAAAAACAAGGATGTGACTCAATATTGGAATATATCTAACACAATCAATGTGTGTGGCGACCCACATTAAAATGCTGCTCCATAGATTGTTTAGTCCTTGAGAGTCAAAACATGAAATGAGTCTGTTTGGAGAATAAAGCTTATGTTACCTTTCTGACCATTTGGCTCCTTTGTTCTAGAATAACCTTTAAAATCCCATTCAAAATCTGTACATGTGCTTGTTATTCTAGCTAATCCCAAAATACTACTCATAGTCATAGGGTCAGTTAGACAAGATTTAGGAAGTTCTTTTAGCAGGGCTCTTATGCTGCAGAGATGGTGCAGTGTCCTGATGAAGTTATAGTCAATGGTGACGTGTATGATCTGCTTATACTGTTTTGTGTCGTAACAATATGACCACAAGGTGCAGTTGTGATCTGTTTAGGTCGTGGCCAGTTGTGGTCAAGAATCATGCAGCCAATTAAGCCGCAGCTATCTGATATAGAACTAATGAAAACCACACTGTATAGGTGGTCTGAATTCTTAATGATCGCGCCATATTGCAGGTGCCACGCGGCCATTAAGAATTCAGACTGCCTTTACAGTATGGCCTTTATTAGTTAAATATCCGGGAGCTGCAGTCTAATTGGCCACGTGGTTCCTGACCGTAGCTGGCCACGACCCGAACAGATCACAACCACGCTGTGTAGTCATACCCTAATACTAGAATGTACCATTATTGCAGGCAAGTATGGTATGTCATCATCTCCTCACAGATTGTAAGCTCTTGTGAGCAGGGCCCTCGTTCCTCTTATTTTAATTGTTTACTTGTTTTTTGCTGTGTAATGTATTATTTTGTTTGTACATGAACCCTCCGATTGTAAAGGGCTGTGGAATATGTTGATGCTATATAAATAAAGAATATTGTTACTTTTATTAGTTTGTGTATGCCAATAGATTAGTAGAGAGTCACCAGACCCCATATCCTGTGATATAGAGTTCTGTCCCTGCTGAGTTCAGAGGAAGGCAGTAGATGGAGCAGCTCCTTTGACACATTGGAGAATACCTTCCAACTTTTGAAAATGACAAGGAGTGACAATAGCAGTGCCATATGTGGAGTGCAAAAGCAAATTTTATAATACTAAGCCATACCTCTAATTCTGGCAATGCATATTGTGAGACAGTGACAGGTCTCACTCAGGTTAGAGGCAAGGAAGGGGTGGATAGTTCGGTCCACACCCCTGTTCCACCACAGGTGAGAGAAGCTGGAGGTAATCAGCCTAGCACAAAGCACCTCCCAGAGTGTCAGAAAGGGGGGAGTGTGGTACCTGTGGACAGAGGCCTGGAGGCTCTGTCAGTGTGGTCCAAGCCAGGAGGGCTGAGTGACCACGATTCCCCAAGAGACACTGGACTGGAGACAGTGAGCGTACTGTGCTCTGTACAGCCAGGAGGCTGTGGGACTTTGGCTCAGAAAGCCGCACGTGTTCACAGGGTGTGAACAGGGACTTAGGTGAGTCAGGCATCTATTTGTTTAGTTAGAGCCTAGCCGGGCAAGTGTTTGTTATTTTGTATTATTGTTTATGTTTATGCGGATGTGCCGCAATAAAGCACAGTGTTTGGATCTTAAACTTGGTGTCCTGAAGATATCTGTGCGAATGACCCCCAAATAAGAGGCGATCCCTTACAATATGTATAAATGCCAAATCCCCTGTTTCAGTAGTTATGCCCACATTGTGCCCCCTTTCTGTAGTTATGTCCACATTGTGCCCCTTTCAGTAGTTATGCCCACATTGTGTCCCCCTTTCAGTAGTTATGTCCACATTGTGCCCCTTTCAGTAGTTATGCCCACATTGTGTCCCCCTTTAAGTAGTTATGCCCACATTGTGCCTCCTTTCAGTTGTTATACCCACATTGTGCCCTGCTTTTGATCCAACACTGGTAAGCAGACCCCTTTTTTCTCTTAATGACCAGCTCAGGTTAGCTTTGTCTCCCTTACCTATAGGCTTGTACATGGCTCCCTTTCTTCTTACACAATCAGAGTAATGTTCACAAACAAGTGAGTGGGAATTCATCAACCTGTCCATCTCTTCAGTATTAGAGGCAGAGGGTTTGACAAGGATAACAAACTCTGGGCCCCAATGTCCCAGAATGGAAGGGTTAATGACACATACTGTCTTTTTAGCTATAGGAACTACTTTGCTTTATGTCCACCTTCGGTAAGGTGTAATATAAAATAGATGCCTGTATTTCAGATATGGTGATTTAGTAGAGGGGCTGACCCCTTCAAAACTACTGACAATGTTAAATAGGTGAGAGTAATGAAAACATACCTGGTGTGATGGTCATACAGGTACGATGATAGAGAAGATCCAGTTCCACTGGAACAGGATGCAATGCCATCATGGTCCCTAAATAAAAGGTTACAGATTTTGATGCAGCTTCTTTTTTTTTTTTTTTTTTTTGCCAAAGCCAGAAATGGATCCAGCAGGAAGGAGAAGTATAAGTCTTTCCTTTAGATTATCACTTCCTTTTGAATCCACTTCTGGCTTTGGATGAAAATATTGTATTGAAAACTGCCACAAAAACTGGCTCTTTCCACACAACAAAGGTTGGGTTCATACAAAGGATTTTAATGGTGTTTTTGTGCAATTTTTCATTTTAAGCAGCATATTTTTGCACATACATGTTTTTGGTGTGCCAGCTCCAGATGTTAACTGAATGTCTATGTAAAATACATTTTAAAATGTGGATCACACAGTTATTTAGAAAAAAAAAAACAAAAACTAAATGTTAACTGTTTTTTAAGTGGTAAAAACATGCCAGTGCAAATTTATGTGTATGAGCCCTTAGGGTAGGTTCCCATTTGATATTTTGCATAAAAAGTTTTTAAAAAAGTTATTTCAAAACATAAAATATGCAGTATCCAAAAGTTAACTGTACCGAATAAGTAAATTAGATATTTTATCTACATCCTTTATTTTTAGAGCAATCATTAAAGGGATTGACCAGCCATTTTTAAGTGATGGGCTACACTCAGGATAGGCCATCACTAGGTGATCTGCGTGCATCCGGTACCACACACCTCCACTAATCGGCTGTCCTGTGTAGCTTAATCTACGTCAAGAGCTACAGAGCACTGTCAACATTGTAATGACTTCAATCGGAGCAACACTGCAGTGACAAGCTCTGTCCACTTTATTGTGTCAATTCAATGAATACTGTCACACACAAACAGGGATGGTACATCGCTAAAACTGCCTGGACACACTATCCCTACCTACTTGCACGGTCACTCTAGGCAGTGACCAGACAACTGGACGATAGTCCCTATACTGAAGTACTTGAAGGAACGACACACAAATACAAAAAGAGTCATTGTATGGATAAAGGGTCAAATACCAGTCAGACAATACAGAACAGGTAAAGGCAGAAGCAAATGAGAAAACCAGAAACGCCAAAAAGTCAGAACCATGAGATCAATAAGATACCAAAGCCAAGGGAGTCTTCAATAATGCAAGGAACCAGTAGGGGAAGCCAGAGGACCATAAATTCACCGACACCTGCACTCTGGCGTGCCTGCTCACTGGGTGGAGCTACCATTCGCGCCATGAATTTCAGGAGCCCTAGGGAACTTCCTCATTGGCCCAAGATTCCAACATCAGTGGAGGCCGACCTGCAGCCTTGGTACCCCTGGCAACCGGATGCTGCTGCCGCACATCCACAGCAGCCGCCAGGGGAACCATGACACAATGTTAGGGGTGCAGTGTAGTTCTGACGCTTACCTCCAGGGACAGAGCTAGACAGGACAGCTGATCAGCAGAGGTGCCAGAACCCTGATGATCAACTAGTGATGGGCTATCTTGAGGATAGGTCATTAGTTATAAATGGCTGGACAACCCCTTTAAAGGAGTAATTGTCAAATGTTAATAATCAAATGCATAGATTTAAAGAGTTATCCCTATAACACACAAGATGGACATCCTACCTTTGGGACACACACTTATGTCAAGAATGAGGTGTACTTCTCTGCCCACTTCTATGGTATTTAGGGAAGGGGCCTAGCAAGCATGGCTACTTTCTATTCATTCTCTGTATCGATGCAATAACTGTAGTCTTTTCACCAGATGTTTTGGGGGCTCTCTGCTCTCTTTGTAGGCGGTCCTGCATTTATCAGACAGTTATGACATATCAAAAAATACAACTTTACTAATGACTATCTACAAAAAAATAAAATACATAAATAATCACAGGATAACTAAAATAAGACATATGCAATGGAGAACTTCACCAGGTAACATATGCTGTACAACAGTATGCAAATTATTTAATTAACCATCTTTATGGGTCCTAACACTCACATCAAAACCCAAAGGTATAGCATAATCCATTTGACCTAATAACCCCAAAATACATGAATATCTCAGCCAAGTGCAACACAAATCATGGATGCGTCCTCTATCTCACCCTCCAAGGTGCGTTTTGCAGTGTGTTTCTTTGCGCATTGGAGAGTGACATGCCATGAATGTCTTTATTCAGAAAGTCCATGGCACTCAAATCCATTAAAAATAATTTCTTGTTACAATTTAAATACTTGCTTTATATGTAAAAATAACCTTAGAATTTGCGAATATTTTGACCTCTTACCTTGATCACAGCAGCCTTTGTGGTACAATGGAAAGGGGTATAAGGTACTGTTCACCGTTTGCCAGTATCCCTACCCTCCATAGTCCATAACCCTTAACGTGCTGTACTAGAAAAATAAATAAATATAGTGCTTATTAAAATGTGGTGCAAGCTCTCTCTTTTTAACCCTCTTTTAGTACCTCTATTAGTAATGTCACTAAGAGAACTCTATTATCTATGTTCATTCTCTTCCAACAGAATGGGTTCATTCAAATACTTTAGAATGAATATGATATGGATTGTTCCTAGATACTAAAAGACTATGAAAAAGTTTTTAATACAATAGACTATTTCTAATCCTAAAATGTGTAAGTCAGAATTTGAAAATTTAAGAATGTAAAAAGCATCTACTTCTGGTACATATTAGGCATCTGTTGTGGTAAATAGTGTTTCTGGTTTGGGATGCTATCCAGTATCTCAGAGCATGTAAGGATATAATTTGACCAATTGAAAAAGATGAAGAAAAATATTAATTAAAGTTATTCTCTTTTTAATTAAATGAATTAAATTCAAGCATTGTCTATTATTACTTTTTTAACCATGACATTTTGAACAGCTTTTATAAAATGTTCTTCATTTTTAGTTCTGATAATTTGTAGTCTTGAGCGAGCATGTTGTGCCGAACACCAGTTCAGCTCAATCATTGCGATGTTCGGCACATAGTGGTGTTCGGCCGAATATAGCGTGTGCTTGAGCGCGATGCTCGAGTCTCCTCCCCGCACGTTTGTTGGCACGTTTGTTTTTTTTAAGCAGGGTTGGTGTTAGGGTTGATGTTGTGTCTGGCAGCAATATATATTTTTAGTGCAACCTACGCTAAATTGCGTGCAATTGTAGAGACCCAAAAGTCGTTTTAAGGAATATTGTTGCATCCAGCAGCAATATATATTATTAGAGCAACCTGCGCTAAATTGCGTGCAATTGTTTGGCCGCTGCAGGCAGCGACATCTCCTGTGTAACGTGTGTGCAGACTAAAAATATCTGTGACATCCTGTGTACTTTTTCCGTAGACGGTGTCTGCTGTGCACAGTTACATTATCTGCGCTACATCTCCTGTATAACATTTGCGCATCCTAAAAATATCTATGACATCTAGTGTACTTTTTTTTTAGACGCTGCGGACAGTGACATTACCTGTGCTACATCTCCTGTATAACGTTTGCGCATCCTAAAAATATCTGTAACATCCAGTGTACTTTTTTCGTTGACGGTGTCCACTGCGGACAGCGACATTACCTGTATAACGTTTGCGCATACAAAAAATATCTGTGACATCCAGTGTACTTTTTCCGTAGACGCTGCGGACAGCGTCATTATCTGTGCTACATCTTCTGTATAACGTGTGCGCATACTAAAAATATCTGTAACATCCAGAGTAATTATACCATAGACGCTGCAGACAGTGACATTACCTGCACTACATCTCCTGTATAACGTTTGAGCATTCTAAAAATATCTGTAACATCCAGTGAACTTTTTCCGTAGATGGTGTCCGCTGCGCACAGTTACATTACCTACGCTACATCTCCTGTATAACATTTGCGCATCCCAAAAATATCTGTTACATCCAGTGTACTTTTTCCGTAGACGCTGCAGACAGCGACATTACCTGCGCTACACCTCCTGTATAACGTGAGCACATCCTAAAAATATCTGTGACATCCAGTGTACGTTTTCCGTAGACGCTGCGGACAGCAACATTATCTGCGATACATCTCCTGTTTAACGTATGCGCATACTAAAAATATCTGTCATCCAGTGTACTTTTTCCGTAGACGGTGTCTGCTGCGGACAGTTACATTATCTGCGCTACATCTCCTGTGTAACATTTGCGCATCCTAAAAATATCTGCGACATTTAGTGTACTTTTTCCGTAGACTCTGCGGACAGTTACATTACCTGCGCTACATCTCCTGTATAACATTTGCACAGCCTAAAAATATTTGTGACATTCAGTGTACTTTTTCCCTAGACGCTGCAGACAGGGATATTACCTGCGCTACATCTCCTGTATGATGATTCTGCATCCCAAACATGTATGACATTGACTGTAATTTATTTGCGTATACACCTAAAAAAAACTGCGCTACTGTATGTGTGACAAACTTGCAAGCATATTTACCATTTAATATAATGAAGGCAAGCAGTAAGGGATGGGAAAGTCGCCGTGCTACTGATGGAGCACGCAGAGGCCGTGGCCCTGGGCGCGGTGAAACTGTGCCTGCTAGCAGAGCACAAAAAAAACACACTCATCCACGATACCTAGCTTCATGTCCCAGTTTGCAGGGCGGCACTGGACACCACTCTCGTAATCAGACCAGTGCGAGCAGGTGGTCGGTTGGATTGCAACAGATAATGCTTCCAGTCGGTTAACCTCCACCCTGTCTTCCACATAGTCTAGTCTCAGTAGCCAAGAGTCTGGTCAACAGAATCCTTGCCCTGATCCTCCTTCCTCCCACGATGGAGAGTCTTTGCAAAAAAGTGATCCCACACTCAGATATTCCGAGGAGCTCTTTTTAGCGCCATACCATAATTTGGGAGTCTTGCTAAGCCCACTTGAAAAGGGACATGAGGAGATCTTGTGCCCTGATTCCCAAACTTTTGAGCATCCACAGTCAGAAGAAGATGGCGGTGGGGAATAGCAATTAGTGTTTCACAAGGTGGATGATGATGATGATGAGACACAGTTGCCAGTAAGTCAACGGCAATTAGTGTCTCAAGAGGTTGATGATGAGGATGAGACACAGTTGTCAATAAGTGAGGTTGTTGTTAGGTCAACAAGTCAGGAGGATAACCAGAGTGAGGAAGTGGAAGAGTGGTGGACGATGAAATCACTGACCCAACCTGGGAAGGTGGCAAGCCGAGCGAGGACAGCAGTACAAAGAGGAAGAGATCCACAGCACCACAACAGGCTGGAAGAGGCAGTGGGGTGGCAAAAGGGAGAAGGCGGGCCACACCAAACAGGCCGACAACTGCTCTCCAGAGCACCCCCGTGCGGAAATCTCCCTTGCCAAGTGGTAGGTATTCTGCAGTCTGGTGCTTTTTTTATGAAAGTGCGGACGATAAAAGAATTGTCATTTGCAAAACCTACCCCAATATGCCGGAGCTACTGGTGAAGGTGCGCCGTGTATGTGTGTATTTCTGAAAGTCTGCAGCAGCTGCAGCAGCGCTTGCGATTGCCAGCTCACAGACTGTTGTGCGACCTGAGCACGGCCTGGAACTCCACGTTCCACATGTTGGCTAGGCTTTGTGAGCAGCAGAGGTCAGAAGTGGAATACCAGCTGCAACATGGTCATCGCCTTTCCAGTCAGCATGTGAGGTTTTACGCAACTTTGAGGAATCAACACAGATGGTGAGCGGCGATGCCGCTATTATCAGCGTAACCATCCCACTTCTGTGTCTATTGAAACACTCGCTGCTCACAATGTAGGCAGATTCTTTGCATGTGGAAGAGGTGGAAATGGGGGAAGACAGTACACAGGGTGATAGCCAGACCACCCTCTGTTCATCTCCTCAGCACAAATTAGATGAGGAGGAGGAGGAGGAGGAGAAGGAGCAGGAGACAGTTGCCTCTGCTGCAGAGGGTAGTACCCACAGCAGTTTTATTCCATCTGTTCAGCGAGGATGAGGAGATTGAGAGTCATCCTCCTGATGAGGACAGCAAAGTCTTGTCTGTTGGGACTCGGGCAAACATGGCTGACTTTAGGTTGTGCTGCCTTTACCGTGACCCTCGTGTTATGTGTTATATGCATTTTGGCCAACACTGATTGTTCACCCTTCTCAACCCCCGCTACAAAAAAAACTTCTCATCTCTCATTCCCGTGGTGTAGAGGACGACCAAAATGGTGCAATACCAGAAGGTCCTTGTGGAAAAATTGCTCCAAACATTTCCAGCTGACAATGCTGGCGTCAGAGTACGTAGTTCCTTGGCCAACCAAGGAGGGGAGCACACAACAGTTCCAACAGAGGAAGGGAAACACTCTCCAAAGCCTGGGACAGTTTCATGACACCCCGCCAGTACCCTCACCTGATGTGTGGCCTAGTGTCACAAGGGGGGAAACATTTTGGAAGATGGTGAAGGAGTACATAGCAGACCGTGTCTGCGTCCTCAATGATCCCTCTGTGCCTTGCAACTATTGGGTGTCCAAGCTGGACATGTGGCACGAACATGCGCTCTATGCCTTGGAGGTGCTGGCCTGCCCTGCTGCCAGTGTTTTGTCAGAGCGGGTATTTAGTGCTGCTGGGGGCATAATAACTAATAAGTGCATCCACCTGTCAACTGAAAATGCTAATTGGTTGACTCTTATCAAAATGAACAAGGCCTGGAGTGCCCCTGACTTCTCTACTCCACCAGAGGAAAGCAGCTGAACATAAAGGCACTTTAAATGTGGCTTTTATGGTGTATTGAATACACTGTATTCCCATGCACCCCTTCCATCACAAAAAAGGGTATATTGTTCAATCTTCCTATTTTTCCTCATCCTCCTCCATCATATCAACATGCTTATTAGGCTGCCCTCACTCGTAATGTTTTAGAGGGTCATCTCAGCAGCAGACCCCCAACCATAATTTTTTTCATGGTCAGATCAGCAGCAGGCACTCAGTCCTAATGTTTTAGAGAGTCAGCTCAACAGCAGACCCACAACCATCATTTTTTCGATGGTCAGCTTAGCAGCAGGCCCTCGCCCATAATTTTTTCCATGGTCAGATCAGCAGCAGGCACTCTCCCCTAATGTTTTAAATGGTCCGCTCAGCAGCAGACCCTCGCCCATAATGTGTTAGATGGTCAGCTCAGCAGCAGACCCTTGCCCATATTGTTTTAGATGGTTAGCTCAGCATCAGACCCTCACCCATAATGTTTTAGATGGTGAGCTCAGCAGCATGCCCTCACCCATAATTTTTTCCATAGTCAGATCAGCACCAGGACCTCGTCTCTAATGTTTTAGATGGTCAGCTCAGAAGCAGGCCCTCGCCCCTAATGTTTTAGATGGTCAGCTCAGCAGCAGGCCCTCACCCATAATGTTTTAGATGGTCCGCTCAGCAGCAGGCCCTCGCCCATAATGTTTTAGATGGTCCGCTCGGCAACAGGCCCTCGCCCATAATGTTTTAGATGGTCAGATCAGCAGCAGGCCCTCTACCATAATTTTTCCATTGTCAGACCAGCAGCAGGCCCTCGCCCCTAATGTTTTATATGGTCAGATCAGGAGCAGGCCCTCGCTCATAATTTTTTCCATGGTCAGACCAGCAGCAGGCCCTCGCCCCTAATGTTTAATATGGTCAATTCAGCAGCAGGCCCTCTACCATAATGTTTTTATTTTAGGATCTGGTCTAAGGTGTGTATTCATTCTAGGGTCTGTATTTATTTATGGCATCTGGTCTCGGTCTGTTTTTTTTTTTTTAGGGGGGTGGTCGGGGAACTGTATTTATTCTGCAGTATGGTCCGAAGTCTGTATTTACTCTGGCGTCTGAATTTATTGACTGCTTTGAATTTAGGGGACTGGTCAATATATAGGATTTGGTTTGTTGTCTCTATTTATTCTGGGGTCAATTCTGGTGCCTGCAATTATTTGGAGTCTAACATGGTGTATGTACTTATTGTTATGGGGTCATGCCTATGGTCTTTATTCATATTGGTTTGTGATGCAGAATTTATGCACTATGTGTTGTAAAAAACAAAACAGTAGGCCATTGGTATAAATAGAGCTCATATGTTAAAAATGTTTGGACAATGCTTATTACACCTCTTCTCGAATCTCATAACCTTATGTCACCACTAATAGGTGTGGTTTGTGTGAACTTTTGTGTGTCTATATGCTATATGTGTGTGTGCTTGTAATGAATGTAAACTGTATACCAATGTGTTAATGGCACAGTTTTGTTGGTGGTTGTCCATATATTAGGATCCCCATACTCTCACCTACTGCCAGCTTAGTTATAGAGAAGTTATTGGGGCACTAGACAAATCTGAAGCATGAGGAGGTGAGTAAACCACTCCTCCAAAATGTTCCCATAAACCCTTCACTTCCATAGACCACCATGGTTGTTCCTATTAATCGTCCACTGACAGTGGACCAATCACTATTATTTTGTATTGATTCTATTGCCAGAGGAGGGGTACAATGTGCTTTATCTGCCAATGGCCATGTCCTGACCTTGTAACCCAAAATTTAGCTTTAGATATATGCTATATGTAAAGAAAATAGGCATGTCAGTCTCTTCTGATGCTCTGTACTCTCTTGTGTTTTGATGATTTAGAGACAATGAGCCTGGGCTCCTGGTGCTCTTCTCCTAACCATGCTGTCATTACTGGTTGATAGTAAAGAGTCATAAATCTCTAAGAAAATATTATTTTCTATTGATAGAACCTATAATTTCTTTCCATGTTCTATTGGCTTCTGCTTACCCCCTAGTTTCAGGGGTTTGATGCTTCAACAATTATGCAAATAACAATATCCATTGGTGCTTTGCTATACATTTAAAGAAAAAACACAAAAGTTCAAAATTGTTTCCTAATGAAACATAAAAAAAGTGTTTAATAGCACATCTCCAAGCATGGTCTGTGGTGGAAATTTATCAACAGCTTTTCAGCAGTTTATTGAAAAAAATATAGCAAAAGGTTGCAAATGCCATGCTCACCTTAAATTGAAAACTTGGGTGCATTGCACTTTAAGGGAGCATGGCTTGGGAGAATTAATCATTCTTAATGCATAAATTGGGACAAATTTTGGGACAAATTTTGGCACAAATCTATGTCTCCTTCTCACCTCATAGTATGCAAAGACTTAATTTTAGGACAGTCCAAAATGGCAAATGTGTTCAGAGGGACATTTCTTTTAACCGATTTAGTACAATTCATTCCAATTTAAAAAAAATTTGTTCAGGCATACTAAACATCAGTCTTATTAAGCGTGGGCCTGGTTTTTTTTTGTTATCCCCTTACATGAATATTTGTGTGAAAGCTGTTTTATTATTATGTCTAATTAACTATGTCCTGATCTGACATGGAATACTACAACACAATTGCTGAGGTTACTGGATGACACCCAGAGAGTATAGAGTATAGCACATTGATATTATTAATTAGAAGTACCAGTATGCAATACTCTTCAAACACCAAAAAGTTGTCTCAGGAACTGTAGGGACCAACAAGCACTAGCATCTCTCCACAGATCAGTTGTGAGATGGTAATTAGAGGAACACTTTAAACCTTCAATAAAAAATAATCCACATTGCACCGTCTGATCTCATCACTGTATGTTTCAATGAATGATTGTATTTCCAGCATCATTTTAAAGAACCATGGCCCATGGACAGTTAACTTTTGTGAGATTATCTGCCAGTGTATTCTGTACAGGTTTCTGTAACCAAAATTTGCATTAATGTAGGTTGAGTGTAACTTAACGATCCATCGTTAGTAAGTGAAACCTCCTTATAATTGCTGTGTCCACGTCTGAAGCTAATTACTTGACATCTGATAACGTTGTTGCAGATAGCTGTAAAGAGTACCACTGTCTGGGACAGTAAAAATATTCACTGAGGAGCCTACTACAAAATATAATGCATGCTGAGAAGAGGAATTAACTTAACAAATATTTTGACATCTCCCTTGAGTTTGGGTTAATAGGCAGAAAACAGCATGGTTTCTGTCCTAATCTGGGACGTGTTAATTCTTTCAATCCGCCATTACACTGGTGTTAGTATGCATCTCATTAGTCCTTGAGAAAACAAAGTTTAGATGATCTACTTTAAATTGTTACTTAATAGCTGCTCTGCTACACTTGGACCACAATCCCAGAGAAATGTACAGGATCAGAACATAAAACTGGAGGATCTTCAGAAATAGTACAATAGAAATACTTGCATATAAATGAGATAGTTTTCAAATCTATTCCACAATAAACGACTTTCCCCATAGATTCCTTAGTCCTAGCACCTACAATATGTATATTGATATCAATTCTACATGTACCAATATTTTTTTCATTATGGATAAGTATATGAATGCAGTCAACATTTCATGGTTGTCTTGACTCTTCCTGATCACTCCTGATCAAATTTGTCCCTTCCTGATCATGATAGAATGGAAATTAGCACATGAATGTGTCAGTGTAAACAGCTGGAGTGACCAGGTAACAAGACAGTTCTCCACAGCCTCCAAAGTGCTGATTATGGCTTGCCTCTGCAACTCAGTTTCTCCTGAGATCTATGTTCTAATGTAATATATCATTGCCTTCCAACTCTAATCTCAAATACACTTAAACCAAGTAAATAACGCTTGAAAGATAGGAGATAAGCAGATTATTTGGATTTTCTTTTTGTAAGAGCTATAAACATGAAGACAACTGAGCTGTGCAACCATGCTGGCCTTAAATATAAACTATGGAAGTAAAAGTGATATTAATGATGGTTGTGAAACCTACAAAGATATTGAAATGAAGCTATGCTTATGAATCATATTAGAAACTTTGCATTTAATTAATATAAATGTCCTACAAGATTTTGTGCACAGTTGATGCCAATTATCCTTACTGTTGTATATACCATGATGTCTTGGTGTTATCTTTATGAATTATGCATTCACTGTAAGGCATTTTGTTAACATACCAGTGTAGCTTGGTTCTGTTCAGTATGTGTATTCTTTAACAGGTACAATTTAAAAGGACTTTAATAAAAAGCAAGTATTGTATACTCTGCAATGACTTAAATAAGCTATCCAAATACAAAAAGGGTTATGGAGGTATGTGACACATTCTGTTCCCTGGATGCTAGGGGTAGTTCTAGGCTCTGTAACTCATGGTTCATTGTATCCTCAGCATCTAGTCTCTGATGTTCAATTGCTTCTTCATCTAACCCTGGACTGTGGTTTTAGAATAATGTAGAATGGTGGTTTTGCTTGACAGGAATAAAACACATGTGACCTTTAAGAAACCCCATGATTTCTCACATTAATTTAATTTACTCCGTTTTCAAGTAAGTAAGGTTTGGTCAACTACATATTCACTAGCTGTGGCACAGAACATTATCTCTACTTCTTTCAGTCAGTGTGTACCCTGGTGTTCAAGTTCACAACTGGACCTCATTGACAATAGGAGGCATAATATATTATCATTCAATGTATGTTTTTTCTTTTCTTTTTGTGTTGTGACCTGTGTCTGACCATGCACCCAGCAGAGAAAATCATAAACTCAACATACAACTCTAAATAGGTAGAGAACAATAAGGGCAGCACTCACCAATGTAGTAAAATGAAAAGCATCCTTTATTCATCTGGGATAACATTCAGCAGAGCTAGTAGGGGCAAGATGTCAGTTTCTCAAACATAGTGTCCTGTGGATCAATGAGGTTAAAATCGAATTCTTTGGCCTCAATGGCAAAGGTATGTTTGGAGAAAAAAGAACACCAAATTTCATAAAAAGAACACCTATATTTTGGGGTTGTGTTACAGCCAATAGCACAGGGAACATTTCACGGGTGGAGGAAAGAAAGGGTTCAAGGAAATTCCAGCAAATTCTGGAAGCAAACATAACACCAACTGTAAAAAAGCTGAAGTTGAAAAGTGGATGGCTTCTACAAATGGATAATGATTCTAAACATACCTCAAAATTCATGTATAAGCTGAAGGTTTTACCATGGCCCTCACATTCCTCAGATCGGAACATCATTGAAAATCTGTGGATACACCTCAAAAGAGCAGTACATTCAAGACAGACAAGAAATCTCACAGAACAGAAAGGCTTTTACAAGGAAGAATAGATGAAAATCCTTCAAACAAGAATTGAAAGACTCTTAGCTGTCTACAAAAAGCATTTACAAGCTGTGATACTTGCCAAAAGGGTTGCTACTGGCTACTAACCATGCAGGGTTCCTTTTTTGTTATTTTAAATATCTAAAAGATGAAAATAAAAAGAATGTTTTTGCTTAAAGGGGTTCTGCACTTTGTTTAAACTGATGATCTATCCTCTGGATAGATCATCAGCTTCTGATCGGCGGGCGTCCGACACCCAGGACCCCCGCCGATTAGCTGTTTGAGAAGGCAGCGGCGCTCTAGCAGCGCCGCTGCCTTCTCACTGTTTACCTCTGGCACAGTGACGTCACGACTAGTATCAACTGGCCTGGGCGGGGCTAAGCTCCGTTCACTTAAATGGAGCTTAGCCCCGCTCAGACCAGTTGATACTAGTCGTGACGTCACTGTGCCAGCGGTAAACAGTAAGAAGGCAGCGGCGCTGCTGGAGCCCCGCTACTGGAGCACCGCTGTCTTCTCAAACAGCTGATCGGCGGGGGTCCCGGGAGTCAGACCCCCGCCGATCAGATGCTGATGATCTAGCCAGAGAATAGATCATCAGTTTAAACAAAGTGCAGAACCCCTTTAAGTACAAAGGAAATGGGTCATCTTTAACTGTATGCATTTGGCAATCATTGCATCTATAAAGTGTAATCGTCATATTTTCGGGGGGGAAAACAACAATTTTAGCATATGTTACTGCCGCGGCAGCATTATGCATAAAGCAATCTTTAGTTTCTTCACATACCACTGTTTTAATTGAGTTTTTCCCTTAGTCACGGCTGTTTAAACATATACAATAGGACAGGCATGTCCAAACTGCGGCCCTCCAGCTGTTGCAAAACTACAACTCCCAGCATCCCCTAATAGCTGTAAGCTATCCAGGCATTCTAGGAGTTGTAGTTTTGCAACAGCTGGAGGGCCGCAGTTTGGACATGCCTGCAATAGTAGAACCTTCTCAAGATGGCTCCTCTGCCAGTTCTCTGAGGCCAGAACTGCTTTCCCTCACTTCTCATACACACTTGCTGTAGCCAGCAGCTCCCTGACAGCCAATTAGATTGGATTACTGAGAGACACACCTCTTCACTCTAAAACCTAATGCAGGCCCTCCGTCTTCCTGTCTTCTTAGCCAGAGACAGACAAGCCATAGCAACTGTCTTTTAAGTGAGCAGTGGAAAGGGACAGAGGACATTAATTAAAGCTTTTATTATCAGGTAAATACTAGTGTTGGATGATCAAGTCTCCTCCACGCACGTTTGCTGGCCGCTATGCAGGCAATAAACGTGCAGGGAAGTAGTGGCACTCACTGTAATGCCGTAGCCATGTTGGTTACTGGCATTACAGTTATTGACTGGCTGGAACGCGTCATTGAGTGTTATATAGCACCCGATGACAAGTGATTTGGCTCAATCTTAGTCAGGGCGAGCTGCAGCAGAAGGGACAGATAGTGTAGGAATAGTTTTTTTTTTATTAGGCAGGATTTAGTGTTAAAAGGTGTTAGAGACTCAAAAGTCTATTGTTTTATCTGGCTGCAATATATATTATTAGCGCAACCTGCGTTAAATTGCGTGCAATTGTTTGGCCGCTGCTGACAGTGACACAACCTCTGCTACATCTGTTGTGTTACATTTGCGCATGCTAAATATCTGTGACATTCAGCGCAATTGCTTGGCAGCGACATTACCTGCGCTACACTCTGTGACATTCAGTGTAATTTATTAGCGCATACACTTACAAAACCTGCGCTACAGTACGTGAACTTGACATACTTGCAAGCATATGTACCATTTAATATGCTCAAGGCGAGCAGTAAGGGACGGGGAAGTGGCAGTGCTGCTGATGGTGCAAGCAGAAGATGTGGCCCTGGGCGCGGTGTAACTGTGCCTGCTGCCAGAGCACTAAAAACACACTCATCCACGATACCTAGCTTCATGTCCCAGTTTGCAGGATGGTGCAGGAAACCACTCTCGAAGTCACACCACTGCGAGCAGGCAGTCGGTTGGATTGCAGCAGACAATGCTTCTAGTCGGTTAAGCATCACCCTGTCTTCCACAAAGTTCAGTCTCAGTAGCCAAGAGACTGGTCAACAGAATCCTCACCCTGATCCTCCTTCCTCCCATCATGGAGAGTCTTGGCAAACAAGTGATCCCACACTCGGATATTCCTAGGAGCTCTTTTCAGCGCCATTCCTTGATTTGGGCCTCTCACCAAGCCCGCTTGAAGAGGGACATGAGGAGATCTTGTGCTCAGATTCCCAAACTCTCGAGCATCCACAGTCAGAAGAAGATGACGGTGGGGAATGGCAATTAGTGCTTCATGAGGTGTATGATGATGATGGGACACAGTTGCCAATAAATCAACGGCAATTAGTGTTCAAGAGGTTAATGATGAGCATGGGCATGGATGTCTGACTTCTGTGAGGTTTTACGCAATTTTAAGGAATTAACACAGATGGTGAGCGGCGATAACGCTATTATCAGCGTAACCATCCTACTTCTGTGTCTACTGAATCGATCTCTGCTCACAAAGAAGGCGTACGCTTTGCATGTGGAAGAGGTGGAAATGGGGGAAGACATTACACAGGGTGATAGCCAGACCACCCTCAGTTCATCTTCTCAGCGCAAATTGGACAAACAAGGGTATATGGTTTAATCTTCCTTTTCTCATCCTCCTTCTCCATCATATCAACACATGCCTATTCGTCGCATATAATGCCCTCGCATATATGCCCTTCATATATAATGTTTTACAGGATCAGCTCACCAGCAGGCCATTGCATATAATATTTTAAAGAGTCAGCTTACCAGCAGGCCCTCGCATATAATGTTTTACAGGGTCAGCTAACCAGTAGGCCCTCGCATATACTTTTTAGAGTGTCAGCTCACCAGCAGGCCCTCACCTACAATGTTTTACAGGGTCAGCTCACCAGCAGGCCCTCGCATATAATGTTTTACAGGGTCAGCTAACCAGTAGGCCCTCGCATATAATTTTTAGAGTGTCAGCTCACCAGCAGGCCCTCACCTACAATGTTTTACAGGGTCAGCTCACCAGCAGCGCCTCGCATATAATGTTTTACAGGGTCAGCTCACCAGCAGGCCCTCGCATATAATTT
Organism: Bufo gargarizans; assembly: GCF_014858855.1. NCBI lineage: Eukaryota > Metazoa > Chordata > Amphibia > Anura > Bufonidae > Bufo > Bufo gargarizans. The sequence goes on from NC_058081.1 coordinate 325,135,605, forward strand.
TTAGAGTGTCAGCTCACCAGCAGACCCTCACATATAATGTTTTACAGGGTCAGCTCACCAGCAGGCCCTCTCATATAATTTTTTAGAGGGTCAGCTCACCAGCAGGCTCTCGCATATAATGTTTTACAGGGTCAGCTCACCAGCAGGCCTTCACCTACAATCTTTTACAGGGTCATCTCACCTCAAGGCCCTTGCATATATAATGTTTTAGGGGGTCAGCTCACCTGCAGGCCCTCACCTACAACCTTTTAGAGGGTCAGCTCACCAGCAGGCCCGCACTTCAAATCTTTTACAGGGTTAGCTCACCTGAAGGAGCTCGCATATAATGTTTTAGAGGGTCAGCTCACCTGCAGGCCCTTACCTAGAACCTTTTTAGAGGGTAAGCTCACCAGCAGGCCTGCACCTAAAATCTTTTACAGGGCCAGCTCACCAGCAGGCCGCACCTAAAATCTTTTACAGGGTCAGCTCACCAGCAGGCCCTCGCATATAATTTTTTACAGGGTCAGCTCACCAGCACACCCTTGCATATTATTATTTTTTACAGGGTCAGCTCATCAGCAGGCCTTCACCTACAATCTTTTACAGGGTCAGCTAACCAGCAGGCCCGCACCTAAAATCTTTTACAGGGTCAGCTCACCTGCAGTCCCGCACCTAAAATCTTTTATTGGGTTAGCTTACCTGCAGGCCTGCACCTAAAATCTTTTACAGGCTCAGCTCACCTGCAGGCCCTCACCCAATTATACCTAATAGGTAATTTGCACGCATGCTGCCTTGCTTGGATGTGGACGCTGTTTCTTAGGCTCCCTCTCCGGAATCGAACCATGATTCCCCCGTTACCCATGGTCTACATGGTTTGAGCTGAGAATAACATCAAACGTTGATAGGGCAGATATCGGAATGGATCATTGCCATCACAGGGACGTGCGATCGGCCCCAGGTTATCTAGAGTCACCAAAGCGGCAGCAGGACCTTGCCCATAATGTTTTAGATGGTCAGATCAGCAGGCCCTTGCTCCAAATGTTTTTGAGGGTCACCAGCAGGCATTCACCTACAATCTTTTACAGGGTCAACTCACCTGCAGGCCCTCACCTAATTATACCTAATAGGTAATTTGCACGCATGCTGCCTAGCTTGGATGTGCTAGCCGTAGCTGTTTCTCAGGATCCCTCTCTGGAATCGAACCATGATTCCCCCGTTTCCCATGGTCTACATGGTTTGGGCTTAAAATAACATCAAAAGTTGATAGGGCAGACATCCGAATGGATTGTTTCCATCACGGGGTTGTGTGATCTGCCCCAGGTTATCTGGAGTCACCAAAGCGGCAGCAGGCCTTCGCCCACAATGTTTTAAATGGTCAGATCAGCAGGACCTTGCTCCAAATGTTTTTGAGGGTCACCAGCAGGCCATCAGTCATAATTTTTCAAGGACATGTATGATGCCCTCCTTTATGTGTAACAAAGGGTGTATTGGAGTGCCTGTTCCTTGTAATTTTTGGCAGCCCTTTCCCTTAGTGCTTTATGAGTGTAGGAGTCCCACTACCTGAACAATTGTACCACAATGTGAATGAGGCCCTCCTTTATGTGATATACAGGTTGTATCAGAGTACCTCTTCCTTGTAATTTTTTGCATCACTTGCACTTTATATACAAGTAAATATACAGGAACGAATGTTTCCTAACAATTTTTTCTCTAAAATTGATTTTATCTTCGGTTTGGTGCGTATTATTGTCAGTCTGTAAAAGTGGCATACTATTTAGACAACATCGTTCCCAGCAGCAACCTGGGAGTCCAAGATGCATCCAGACATCCTCTGCATGCTGTTCCCGAACCATTTAGGTAGTGTTTCTATCATTTTCTGACCTTTTCCTATGAACCAGGCACCCTCCCCTCTTCACAGCAGGGGGTGCCTGGTTTAATGCTCGGGTTCTCCCATTGACTTCCATTATACTTGGGTGCTCGATGTGTTCGGCCATAGCACCCAAGCACTTTGGTGCTTGATCAACACTAGTAATTACAGATCTTTTGACAATCATTGACAGACTAACTCAGGTATACATGCCTATCTCTAATAAACTAGCAAATAAATAAAAATATGACAGTTACACATTAACTTGCTTAACTGTAACAGCAACAGTAATTTTGACCAGGGGTGCACAAATTTTTTCATGCTTCTGTAGATATTGTTAAAAAAAAAGCTACTTACTAATGTATTGTGATTGTCCATATTGCCTCCATTGCTGGCTTGATTTGTTTTTCCATTGCATTATACAGTGCTTGTTTCCAGGGGTTACGGCCATCGTTGCAGCTCAGATATAAGGTGGCCAGTATAGGAGCTGCTACGCATGTGTGTCTGTGAGCACTCCCACAGTCCCAACCAATAGAGAGGCCAGTGTTTTTTCCTTCAGTGTGCATGGTCATTACAGCTGCTGGATTGCAGGGTGTTGTAACCCCTGAAAACGAGCAGTGTATAATGTGATGGAAAAATGAATCCAGCCAGTAGAGCAGACAATATGTATAATCACAATACATTAGTAAGTGCCTTGTATTAACTTTATCTACATGATAAATGCCATTTGCTGAAGTGAAACAAACAAACTCTTTAACTGCATTGCAGTTTTCTGTCATATCATAAATATAGACAAATTAGTAATGTTTTTTGAATTTTTAAAAAAATATTTCAATAGTTCAGACATTTTTGGATGTGGCGATACCCAATATATTTATTTTGTTATTGTTTATATATTTTTATATGTAAAATAAGGAATGAATGCATCGGTGTTGCGGCCACCAAAATCATTGTTTCTAGGGAGCAGATCATGCTGTGTGAATAGGTATTTGCTACCGAGAAACAATGATTCTCAATGGGGATGAGCAATTGCTATAGTGATCACTGGTCCCCATACAGAGGGGAAGCTTGCCATATGTAAATGCAGTTTTATTACAAGACACGGAGGCTCATATTTGCTTAACTCTTTCTTTACTGAAATATAGCAGCAAAGACAATTGAAGAAAAAAACCATAAGAATATCCATGGTAACAGCTCCACCCCTTCTACCCCTATATAAGGGACATCACTGGCTGGACACTTCCTCTTTCTTTGCTGCTCCAGCTCAGATAAGTGGTCTAAAATTTATTTCATGATATTTGTCTTATTGATTTCTCCTTTTTAGTTTCTGAGGGGTACCCCTTTGGGAGATTGTGTTTGGATTATATCCATTACCCCAGTTCCTTTGGGAACAGGGGTCCTAGTGCTATCTTCAGGGCCATTTCCTTATTGTGGACCCTGTCGGTCTGTCTCGCCTTGTAGGGGTTAATTGTACCGCTTGCGGTCCCCTCCGTTTCACCCCTGTGGCACCGGGTCGGTCTCCGGCTGTTCGGTGCCGTTTTTTCCTTAGCCCTTAGTCATATTTCGGCCATTTTAATTTCCATTGTTCCCTCTCCTTACCTGTGCCTTCCCGCGCTGTTTTCCCGGGCTTCGGCGTCTCAGATCTCGTCGGACGGGATTCTCAGGCGCCATCTTTGATTTTTTCCCCTCAGACGCCGAGATCTCGCGTTTCTGGGCGAGATTCTCGGGCGCCATCTTTCTCCTCCCTGTCTTCTCATTGGTCTCTCTCTGGCAAGGGGAGGAGTCTTACCCCTGCGCTCCTCGTCGGCTCACTGTATCGCAGTGCGCTGTCCGCATCGCTCGTCGGTTCCTGCTCTCTGTGCCAGCGTTTTCTCTTATTATTCTATCTGGTGGGGTGACCTACTCCTCAGGTATATATTGCATAATGTCTATGGTCCCTGTGTCCCCGGCCAGCTCTGTACAGGTGAGACGAACCAGTCAGGTTTCACCTTCCCCCCCTCATAGGGTTAATGATGCCCCTGTTCATGAATTGCAGGCTGCTAATCTCCAGCAGTCTATTTCTGATGCAATAGTTGCTGCTATGGGGACAGTTTCAGAGTCCTTATCACTCACTATATCCCAGGCCCTAAGGGCTCAAACTAACCCCGTTATGCCCCCTCCTGCCTCCAGAACAAATGTGAATGTGGGTTCTGGCCCATCCAATGAATGCGCAGTTAAATCGCGCAAAAGAGCTAATTCACGCCCGGCAGAAAGGGCACGTGCATGGAAGACCGCCCGGTCCTTACCGGAGCAGGTATCTGATTCGGACGCAGAGTCCGTTGAGGAGGCATATGATGATTACCCCCTTTACTCTGGGGATGATAATTTACATGATGTGGCAGTGGATCCTGCTATTGAGGAGGACCCGTCTAAATCAGCGGGGACCGATACAGACCCTTTAGAGTCCGGCAAGGACATTATTCTGGATCCCATGGGCGATCCCCTATTTAATCCGGACCAGTTACACCATCCTAGGTCCTCAGAATGGCTTCCCGCCACTCATGTGGCGCAATACTTGGAAGCAAGGATTCGTACTCCCCTCTCCAAGGAAGCTCGCAGTAAGCTTCGGGCGGAGTGCCCACGTCCCCTGATCCCCCACAAAATTTGTGAGACACCTAGTGTGGACCCAAAAGTGGTGCAATTTCTAGCCAAAACGGGGTTCAACCCGCGTAAAGGCTTAGACTCTGCATTAAAGGCCTGTCAGGATAAATTACTGGATATGACAGGTCCGCTGGCCAAAATTTTTGACCTAGCCGAATCTGCTAAGGCAGCGGGCACCCAGGTAGATCCTGAGGATCTGAGCGGTTGGGCCCAAAGAGCAATTTGCCTAGCTGGCAATGTTAATACTTCAATAGCCATTGAAAGAAGAAAGGCCATTTTAATGAAAATCGAGCCTAAATTGGCAAATTTATCCCTGACTGAATCCGGGAAAGAGGCGCAAGGCCTATTGTTTGGGGACCCCTTCATAAAAGAGTTGGGGAAGTATGTTGGCGCCTTTACGGCCCTTGATAAAGCGCAGAGCTCCATGCGCCGCGTCTTTCAGGCGCGTTTTTCCTCCAGGGCCGGCAATCCTAGGGGCCGATTGTCCGGCCGCTCCAACTTTCAGCCTAAAGGCACGGGCCGTGGCTCCTATACTTATCGACAGTCGCTGCAGGACTCCAGGTACCAACCCACCTTCTTTCCGTCCCGCGGAGGTCCTTCCCGTTCCAGAGGTTTCCGTGGCACTCCGGGCTCAAGGCGCCCATATGGTAAGTCCTCCTTGTGTGCCACCCCTGAGTTCCCAGCAGGTTGGGGGAAGACTCCGTCACTTTTTCCATGTGTGGTCAGGAATCACCTCAGACCAGTGGGTCCTGTCTACGGTCCGGGGTTTTACCATCGAGCTAGTATCCACCCCTCAGGGCCTTCCCGCTGTTTGGGGGGGTCCGACCTCGGACCAGTCGCTCCTGGATTCGGAACTGTCATCCCTTCTATTCAAAGGGGCCATAGAATTGTCTCCCCATCCCTTCTCAGGGGTTTTGAGCAGTATCTTCCTGGTACAAAAGAAAGGCGGCCAGTTTCGGCCGGTCATAAATCTCAAACATCTCAATGTCTTCGTTCGCTACAGGCATTTCAAGATGGAGGGCATCCATCTGCTCCGGGATATGCTTTTGCCGGGAGACTGGTTTGTCAAACTGGATCTGAAGGATGCGTATTTAACGGTCCCAGTAGCTCCTCCATCTCGAGATCTCCTGCAATTCTTATGGAACGGACAAACTTGGCGGTTTACGTGCCTCCCGTTTGGCCTGTCATCCGCCCCGTGGTGCTTTACGAAGATCATGAAGCCGGTAGTGGCTTGGCTCAGGGCGAGAGGGGTGCGTCTAATTATTTATTTGGACGACATCCTGATCATGGCCCAGAAGCCTTCCCTTCTATTGTATCATTTAGAGATGGCCAAGTCCCTGCTTCAGGGGCTGGGTTTTGTTCTCAACTTAGAAAAATTCATGTCTGGTCCCGGACACCTCGGTGGAGTTTCTCGGTTTCTCCGTGAACTCTTTGGATCAGTCCCTCAGTCTCCCCTTAGCCAAGGTCAAATCAATACGCAAGGAGATTCGGCATGCTCTCTTGCTTCCTCAGTTATCTCTCCGTCACCTTGCTCGACTGATCGGTCTCCTCACTTCCTCCATTCAGGCGATATTCCCTGCCCCTCTTCATTATCGGGCTCTACAGAGGCTGAAGATTGCTCACCTTCGGGCAGGGGCCTCTTATTCAGACACTCTTGTCTTGGACACGGAGACCAGGGACGAATTGACGTGGTGGATACACAACTTGTCGGTATGGAATGGTCGAGCGATATTCGGTCCTCTTCCAGATCTGGTCATCGAGTCAGATGCCAGTCTGAGGGGGTGGGGAGCACACTGTCAGGGAGTATCCACAGGTGGAGCATGGTCTCCAGAGGAGACTCATCTTCACATCAATGCCCTCGAACTCTTAGCGGGTTCTTTCGCGATCCGCAGCTTTGCCCAGGGGTCCGTACGGGCGTGTATTCGCCTTCGTATGGACAACGTCTCTGCGGTCCGTTATGTGAATTGCCTGGGGGGAACACGGTCCAGGGTTTTGGCCTATCTGGCCAAAGATTTTTGGGAGTTTTGTCTTTCCAGGGGAATTTCGGTGGTGGCGGAGTACATTCCTGGACTCCACAACACATTGGCCGACTGGAGTTCTCGTTGCATTTCGGACTCCAGCGACTGGAGGTTGGATCCGGGGGTCTTCCGAGATATTGTGTCTCTTTGGGGCCCATGTTGCATCGATCTGTTTGCGTCTCGCCTGAACACGCAACTGCCCAGGTACTTCAGTTGGCGTCCGGATCCTCAGGCAGAGGCCGTGGATGCTTTCCTCCAGAACTGGGGGGGTCCGCTCCATTATGCCTTTCCTCCGTTCGCTCTCATCCCTCGGGTACTCGCCCAGGTCCGTCGCCAGATGGCTCAGTTGGTCCTTGTGGTTCCCTTCTGGCAAACACAATCGTGGTTTCCTCAGTTGCTGCATCTTCTTGCGGAGGAGCCTCGACTCCTACCGTCGTTTCCACAGCTTTTGCTCGACCCTTTTGGTCGCCTTCACCCTCTTCTGCTAGACGGCTCTCTACAGCTTCTAGCTTGCCGGGTTTCAGGGGACCCTGGGATTCCTCTGAGTTTTCCACAGCAACCAGACAACTGTTGGAGTCGGCTTGGGCTCCAGGCACTAGGCGAGCCTACCAGGCGGCTTGGGACGTCTGGGTTCGTTGGTGCGATCCACGGGACTTGGATCCCGTTCACGCCCCTGTAGTCGCGGTTCTTCAGTTCCTCACTTCTCTCTTTGAGGCGGGTAAAGCTTACCGTACCCTGAACGTCTACCGCTCGGCGATTTCTGCTAGACATTCCGGTTTTGATGGTTGCCCCGCTGGTCAGCACCCGTTGATCTGTCGTCTGTTGCGGGGGTCTCGATTGTCGCGTCCTCCTAGGCCGCGTTTTTCTACCACTTGGGACTGTGGCGACGGTTCTCCGGTTTCTGGAGGGTTGGCCCGTCAATTCATTGCTGTCTCTTCGGCAGTTATCTGCCAAGTTGGTGACCCTTCTTTGTTTAGTATCTTGTAAGCGCGTCTCGGACGTACGAGCTTTAGATATTGACGCACGATATTTTACGCCTCATGGGGTACTGTTCAATATATCCCGTCGCACTAAGACGGGTATCAAGTCGGTTACTTACCCGTCTTTTCCTTCTTCTCTGCAGCTGTGCCCCGTGGCTTGTTTGCGGGAGTACGAGTCTCGCACCGTAGCTTTTCGCTCTCGGGATGCCCCGCAGTTGTTCATCTCTTTTCGTCGCCCTTTTTCCCCGGTTACCAGTGTTACGCTTTCCCGTTGGGTTAAGTGGATCCTTTCCCTCTCTGGTGTTGATACTTCCATTTTCACCGCGCATTCGGTGCGGGGAGCAGCGGCTACTTCTTTGTCGGTGGCTGGTGCCCGTTTGGAGGATGTCATGCGGTTGGCAGATTGGTCCCGAGTCTCTACCTTTCGGGAATTCTATTTCAGGCCAGATCCTCACTGTGTTTGCTTCAGTTATTGCCCAGCTTTAAACTTGCAAATATGAGCCTCCGTGTCTTGTAATAAAATTAGAGATTTTCCTAAGTCATGACGTAAAGTCATGATTTTATTAAAGACACGGAGGCGAGTATTTCCCGCCCATTGCTGTTTCACCCTCCCTGCTGGGTTTTTTAGAGTCTTTATACTGTTCCATATTATTTATCTGTCTGTTACGGCATGTGAAGTACTTGGGCTGTTGTGCTTGTTCGGAAGCAATGCAGTTGGGTGAGTTGCTGCCATGATGTTTGTTTTTCTTCCCTCCAGGTTGATGCACTTTGATCATCCATCGTCTGATGTTCACCTTCCAGAGGTTCTGTTTGACTGTTCTACGGCTGCTGTTCCGGTTGTTGCTGTCCGTTCCAGAGTCCAGTTTTCGCCGTTGAAGACTGCAAAGAAAGAGGAAGTGTCCAGCCAGTGATGTCCCTTATATAGGGGTAGAAGGGGTGGAGCTGTTACCATGGATATTCTTATGGTTTTTTTCTTCAATTGTCTTTGCTGCTATATTTCAGTAAAGAAAGAGTTAAGCAAATACTCGCCTCCGTGTCTTTAATAAAATCATGACTTTACGTCATGACTTAGGAAAATCTCTAATTCTCACCTCCAACAAGCAGGCAGTTATCAGGAATTAATGGCTTGTTCCCAATAATTGCCCGCAGAGTCGGCTCTTGTAAAAGAGAGTTTAATAGGGATTAGCCTTGGAAGGATCACTTGACCATTTTGGTTCATCTTTCAATCATCAAGGTGGGCTCTTAAAATGGTGAATTTCACATAACACTGCATCATCCAGTCTTAAATAAGGTTGATCTGCAGAAAAATGTTTTTCTAAAATTTTTATTTGTAAAAATATGTTATCATTAGAGATGAGCGAATCGAAGTTGACGAAGTGGAATTCGATCCGAATTTCAGGTTTAATTCAATTTGCACCAAATTCGAATTTCCTCGTGATTCAGGCTGGGTTCACACCTGAGCGTTTTACAGCGCGTTCCTACGCGCTGTAAAACGCTCAACAAGGAGAAACCAATGATTCCCTATGGGAATGGTTCACACTTGGGCGTTTCACAGCGCGTACGATCGCGCTGTAAAACGCCCGACGCTCCAAAAAGTACATGAGCGACTTTTGGGGCGTTTGTGGCCATAGGACACTGTAGTGAATCACACAAACGCGCGTCAAACGCGCGTTTACTATTACAAAAACGCGCATAAAAATGCGCGTCAAAAACGCGCGTAAAACGCGCGTTTGCGCAACGCTCAAGTGTGAACCCAGCCTCAGGGTAATGAATAGCATTTTTTCCTAAATTGGGTGCTGCACATGTGAGGACATGGAGCAAGGAACTCTGGGAAGGCGGGATCACCAATAATGCCATGCATGCAGCCAATCAGCAGCCAGACAGCTGTCATAAACTAGGTAGAGGGGAAGAGGGAGTGCACCCACTAGCTGCCACCCATGCCTCTGTCCCTGCCTACTTACACTACCCATCCTAAGTGACGGGGAGTAACTGGGCAAATATATTTACCAATCAGCGGTGCAGTTATATGTTTTAAAGCCTTTTGTGGCAGTGTATTAGTGTGGGGGGGGGGGGGGAAGGCTCATTAGCCGTTGTGTGGTGAAGTCAGAAAATTACTGGCTTTTTTGGGGTGTTTTAATTTCCTTTTTATTTATTTATCTGATCTAACAGTTTGTCAGACAGAGAAGTGCCAGGCCCTCACAGGGGAGTGGCAGAGTCCTAAATGTTTCTGGTGCAGTCACTGGTTACAGCAGAGTAAGGGGGAGTGGCAGCAGGAGTCACATCGAGAGGCCTGAGCTCCCGGTGTCATCTAGTGGTCATGTCTTGACCAGCAACCAAGCGGTTCTTGAATAGTTGACTCAGTAATCTCTGTTTTATATCCACTTCAGTTTTTTTTTTTGGCATTAGCAATACTGATGGATTACTGACCAAATGCTGACCGAGTGAAGGCGGATGCTCAACATACAGGATCCGTTTTTTGGGGGTTATTGTCCTGACGGATCAGAGGAAGGGCAAAATAATCAGTGATGCTGACACAAACTTACTGCTGACACCCTCTCCACACTGTCGAAGGGCTCTACTTGTATAAACGTTTGCTAAAACAGGTTCTGTAGACATCTGTGTGGAATCAGCTGATGACGGTGTAAAAGGAGTGTGCTTCTTCTTGGCGCTAACATCGACCTGTGAGGCTGAGTTCATACTTGAGTTATTTGGTCAATTTTGGCCCCGTTACTGCCCAAATAAGTGAAGTGTGCAGTGATTCTAAGAGCGACGCCTGTCATCTGCATGTCATATGGACTCACAATATTATTTCCCTACCAAAGCAGACTCCCTATGTGTGTTACTGCAATCACAGTGTTTTATACCACTATAAAGGCTCACTGCAGCCAGGAAATAGCTGTTTTTTTAACAAAATTCACCATGAATAAATTCATATCAAACCAAATTTTTTCAAGAAAATTTGGCGAACCGGCGAATAGAATTTTTGAAAAATTTGCTCATCTCTAGTTATCATATTCGGCGTTTGTACATGTATTATCTGAATGATTACAGGGAAGTTTCTTGCTACTTTAGTGTTACTTTATTTCTAATCTTTCACAGGAGATTATGCTGTAAATCAATACATGGTCAAATAAATGAGTTAGAGTTTCCACATAGAAATCATTTGAAATGTGTCAGAATAAACAGAAGCACCGGCCAGCCTATTATGGTTAGCAATTAGAGCAAGTTTATAGAGTACAAATGATTACCATTACTTGAAATGGTGTGGAAGCTTGGAGTTCCCTTCAGTTTGAGGAACTTCACTTCAAAGTGATTAAAATGGATCTGTTATATTTCACAGCATCAGAATTGCCGGAGACATTTTGTTTTTCTCTTCTAATGAGGTACATTAGTCAAGAAATGACTGACCTTTAACCTAAGACTAGGGATAAAAATCATTGTGCATACATTGATGTCACAGCAGAGAGCTAAAGAACACAGTAACATCACATTACAGTTATAATTGATGGAGTGAGATCATAGTATAGGAGCAATAAATATGATGATAAAGCTAAAAAAAAAAAAAAAAAAATCCACACACTGATGTCACAATACCAGGAATTAACATTGGTATTTCCTTATTTGACAGAATGGCTGTTGGACACAGTAAGGTCCTACAGCGCAGATGTGACCTCAACTTCTGCAGCACTATATTGATTACTGCTATATGTGATTAAAGGGACTGTCCAGGACAGCGTTCCTTATGGAACAACATGGGCTGAGTCTGGTATTGGCCTTTAGTCCCACTCATTTCAAACAAAAATCAAAGCAAATGGTTCAAGAGGCAGCATTTTGAATGCAAAGTTGGCAACATCATTGCATCTTTCTAGAGAAGCTGTCAATGACATGAAAAAGCTGCTTCTATAATTTGTAGTGAAAAAGCCCCCTTTCCCCTTTCACATGTGATCCTGTTGGTTTTTTAGCTCAACTAGCTTGCATAACACATTAGCAATGTACAGATCCATCCAACATCCCTCAAAGACCATAAATTGTGTAAAATACTTAAGACATGTTTAAAAGGAAGATGAACACTTAAGGTTAAATAAACACATATAGATTTATGAAGAAAACAAAAAAGTCATATTTGCAACTTCTTTCAAGTACTTTAAAGTTATGGGAAATGGACATTTTCATCACACAGTACAGTTAATGCACCATAAATCATTTTAGCAGGGTTTACAATTTTAATACATGCCTGATATTTAATGATTAATCCAAAATTAATGCTTAGTAATAAAAAAAAGTCTCAAAATTCTGGTATGGGAGTAAGGAATTAGGGTATAGGCTTGACCTCCAATTTGATGGATAGATATCAAGGATTCCATTACAAATTAAATACAGTGATCCACCAGGTCACAAAGGACCTCCAGTTGGTATTTCCTGGCCCATTGTAACTCAAAACTTCTTTTAATTAGCAAAACTCAAGTTGTGACAAATTGTAGTGCATACAATTGCCTGGATAAACCAGTCAATCAATGTGTTTCTTTTACTGGAAAAATCCCTGTTAAATTATATTAAATTGGGGACAGGGGCTGATGAGAGTGATCACAATCCCACAGCACTGTGGAATAATAACAACAAAAAATACATTTATAAAAAATAAGCACAGTGAATAGTCAATAAGAGCTTCTCATTGAGGGCAACTAGACCCAATCAGTCACTGAGGAAGTAGTAAAATGCCTGCTCAAACTGATCGAATGTATTTATTCCATTATTATAATAGGATACTTGATCCATAACCTCTTATGACTCGTTGAAGGGCATCTTTCTGTCTGCAGATTACACCTATAAAATACTGTTGAGCGAATCGAAGTAAACAAAGTAAACTTCAATCAGAATTTCAGGGAAAATTCGATTTACCACGAAGACGAATTTCCTCATGCTTCATGGTAGCAAATTGTATTTTCCCTAAATGGCGTTAAAAAAATAAATAAAAATCATACTTACCTAATCTATTTGATCATAACAAGCCGGTCGCCACCATCTTGATCAAAGATCTCTCACAAAAACTTGTGCGCAATGACGTATGACGTCACCGTGCCAGCCGACATGACAATGTCATCATGGGCTGCGCAAGATTTCGCTCTAGATCTTCAATCAAGATGGCTGCAGCTAGCTCATTGCGATCAAATGGATAAGATAAGTATTCGTGTTAGTCGAGCACCAAAGTGCTAGGGTGCTCGAGTAGAACACCTTGGGATGCTCGGTGCTCTACCGAGCACCCGAGCACAATGACAATCAACGGGAGAACCTGAGTATTAAACCAGGCACCCCCTTCTTTGAAGAGGGGAGGGTGTCTGGTTCATAGGAAAAGGTCAGAAATTGATGGAAACACTACTGAAATGGTTCAGTAACATCATGGGGAGGATGTATGGATGCATCTTGGACTCCCAGCTCGCTGCTGGGAATGATGTTGTCCGAGTAGTACGCCACTTTTACAGACTGACAATAATGCGCACCAAACCAAAGATAAAATCGATTTTAGAGGAAGAACTGTTATAAAACATTCTTTCCTGTATATTTACTTGTATATAAAGTGCAAGTGCTGCCAAAAATTACAAGGAAGAGGCACTCCGATACAACCTGTATATCACATAAAGGAGGGTCTCATTCACATTGTGGTACAATAGTTCAGGTAGTGGGACTCCTAAAGCCTATTTACTAAGTGAAAGAGCTGCCAAAAATTACAAGGAAATGGCACTCCAATACACCATTTATTACACATAAAGGAGGGCATCATACACACCCTTGAAAAATTATGATTGACAGCCTGCTGGTGATCCTCACAAACATTAGGAGCAAGGGCCTGCTGGTGACCCTCTAAAACATTAGGGATGAGGGTCTGCTGCTGATCTGACAATCTAAAACATTAGGGGTGAGGGTCTGCTGCTGAGCTGACCATCTAAAACATTAGGGGTGAGGGCCTGCTGCTGAGCTGACCATCTAAAAAAATTTGTGGGCAAGGGCCTGCTGCCGAGCTGACCATCTAAAAGATTTTGTGGCGAGTGCCTGCTGCCGAGCTGACCATCTAAAAGAATTTTGTGGGTGAGAGCCTGCTGCCAAGCTGACCATCTAAAAAAAATTGTGGGCGAGGGCCTGCTGCCGAGCTGACCATCTAAAAATTTTTGTGGGAGATGGCCTGCTGCCGAGTTGACCATCTAAAACATTATAGGTGAGGGCCTGCTGCCAAGTTGACATCTAAAAAATGTTGTGGGTGGGGGCCTGCTGCCGAGCTGACCATCTAAAAAATTATTTGTGGGCGAGGGCCTGCTGCCAAGCTGACCATCTAAAACAAATTGTGGGCGAGGGCCTGCTGCCGAGCTAAACATTTAAAAAAAATTGTGGGCTAGGGCCTGCTGCCAACCATCTAAAAATTTAGGGGTGAGGGTCTGCTCCCGAGCTGACTCTCTAAAACATTATGGTTGAGGGCCTGCTGGTGACCCTCTAAAACATTATGGGTGGGGGCCCACTGCTGAGCTGAACCTCTAAAACTTTAGGAGCGAGGGCAGCCTAATAAGCATGTTGATATGATAGAGGAGGAGGACGAGAAAAAGGAAAATTAACCATATACCCTTTTTAGTGGTGGAAGGGGTGCATGGAAATACAGTGTATTCAATACACCATAAAAGCCACATTTAGAGTGTCCATTAGCCACTTCCCTCTTGTAGAGTCGAAAAGTCAGGGGCAATCCAGGCCTTGTTCATTTTGTAAGAGTCAACCGGTCAGCATTTTCAGTTAACAGGCGGATGCGCTTATCAGTTTTTATGCCCCCAGCAGCACTAAATACCCGCTCTGACAAAACGCTGGTGGCAGGGCAGGCCAGCACCTCCGAGGCGTAGAGCACCAGTTCGTGCCACGTGTCCAGCTTGGACACCCAATAGTTGTAAGGCACATTGGGATCACTGAGGACACTGACACTATCTGCTACGTACTCCTTCACCATTATCCAAAATTTTTCCCTCCTTGTGACACTAGGTTGCACATCAGGGTGAGGGCAGGGTGTCATAAAACTGTCCCAGGCCTTGGAAAGTGTTGTCCTGCCTCTGTTGGAACTGCTGTGTGTTCCCTTGTCTCCCCTCCTTGGTTGGCCAAGGAACCAAGTACTCTGAAACTAGTGTTGATCACGAATATTCGAATTGCAAATTTTTATTGTGAATGTCGGCACTTCGAGAATTCGCGAATATTTAGAATATAGTGATATATATTCGTAATTTTGAATATTCGTACACATGATCCCTCCCTGCTTTTAGCTTGTGGGCCAATTAGAAGGCTGCAATATCTTTGACTTTAGGAGTAGTGTTGATTGCAAATTTTCGTAATGCAAATTTTTATTGCAAATTTTTCAATTGCCGATTTCTGCAATCAAGAAAATAATGACTGCAGATAACGAATTCTCGAATATATGGCCAATATTCACCCAAATATTTGCGAAATATCCCGAATTCGAATATTGCCCATGCCGCTCATCACTATCTGAAGCCAGCCTTGTCAGCTGGAAAAAATTTCCACAAGGACCTTCTGGTATTAAACCATTTTGCTCGTCCTCTCCACCACAGGAATGAGAGATGAGAAGTTCTCTTTGTAGCGGGGATCAAGAAGGGTGAACTACCAGTAATCAGTGTTGGCCAAAATGCGTACAACCCGAGGGTCACGGGAAAGGCAGTCTAACATAAAGTCATCCATGTGTGCCAGAGTTACAACAGACAAGACTTCGCTGTCCTCATCAGGAGGATGACTCTCAATATCCTCATCCTCTTCTACCCATTCACGCTGAACAGAATAAAACTTCCATGGGTACTACCCTCTCCTGCTCTCCTCCTCCTCCTCATCATCATCCAATTTGCGCTGAAAAGACGAACCGAGGGTGGTCTGGCTGGCTATTACCCTGTGTACTTTCTTACCCCATTTCCACGTCTTCCACATGCAAAGCGCCTGCCTTAATTGTGAGCAGCGAGCGCTTGAGTAGACACAGTAGTGGGATGGTTACACTGATAATAGCGTTATCGCCGCTCACAATCTGTGTTGATTCTTCAAAGTTGCGTAAAACCTCAGAGAGGTAAGACATCAATGCCCACTCGTCGCTTGTGAAGAGCAGAAGCTGACTGGAAATGCGACGACCATGTTGCAGCTGGTATTACACTACTGCCCTCTTCTGCTCACAAAGCCTGGCCAATATGTGGAACGTCGAGTTCCAGCGCGTGCTCACGTCGCTCAACAGTCGGTGAGCTGGCAATTGCAAACGCTGCTGCAGCGTTGCCAGACCAGCGGAAGCTGTCGATGACTTGCGGGAATTGGCACACACGCGGCACACCTTCACCAGTAGCTCAGGCAAATTGGGGTAGATTTTGAGAAATCGCTGAACCACTAGGTTGAACACGTTGGCTAGGCATGGTATGTGTGTGAGCTTGCCGAGCTCCAAAGCCGCCACCAAGTTACGGCCATTATCAGACACAACCGTGCTTGGTTGTAGGTTGAGTGGCGAGAGCCACAGCTCAGTCTGGTCCCTTATCCCCTGCCACAGCTCTGCAGCGGTGTGCTGTTTATCACCTAAACACATTCGTTTCAGCACGGCCTGTTGCTGCTTCCCCACTGCAGTGTGACACTGCTTCAAGCTACTGACTGATGGCTGACTGGTGCTGCAAGATGAGAGTTCAGAGGTGGAAGTGGAGGAGGAGTTGGAGGAAGAGAAGGGAGAGTTGCAGCCACTAATGTAGGTGGTGGTGGAAACCCTAATGGAAGTAGGGCCCGCAATCCTGTGCCATCCCATGGTACGACTCGCTCCTGGCCTCCACAACGTTCACCCAGTGTGCCATTAGGGAAATGTAGCGTCCCTGGCCAAAAGCACTTGTCCATGTTTCAGTCGTTAAGTGGACCTTCCTAATAACTGTGTTGGTCAGGGCACGGGTGATGTTACGGGACACATGCCGGTGTAAGGCTGGGACTGCACACCATGAAAAATATTGGCAGCTGGGGACAGAGTAACGCGGGTCAGCTACCGCCATTAGGCTGTGGAAACCCTTTAGCGTCCACAAGATTAAATGGCAACATTTCCAGGGCCAGAAATTTGGAAGGGTTTGCATTTAGTGCAATGGCCTGTGGGTGGATGGGTGGGTGGCTGGGTATTTGCACTTTTGCACTTTCGTTCAAAGGCCTGGGGTATGGACATCTGTACTCTGCGCTGGGACACAGAAGTGGATGTGCTAGCTGATGGTGCTTGCGAAGGTCCAGTTGCAGGGTGGGAGGCATCCCGGCCTACGTTTCCGATAGGGGATTGGCTAGCACGTAACAGAGGGGAAGAGGAGGCAGTAGTGTGACCCGTAGACACTGATTGTGGACCCAGGCATTCGGCCCACCTATTAGGATGCTTTGATGCCATGTGGCGGATCATGCTGGTGATGGTGAGGTTGCTAGTTTTCACGCCCATGCTCATTTTGATATGGCACAGGTTATAAATGAAAATTTTTATTGTCCACACTTTCCTCAAAACAGCACCAGACTGCAGAAAACCTACCTCTTTGCAATCATCATCATCATTCACCTTGTAGGGAAGAAATGCAAATGAGCTCTTAACAAGCTTTGCCTCTAATGCCCTCAGATATAAGGCAGCTATCCAATAAGTCAATATTCAGCTCTTAAAATAAGCCTTGAGACATGACTTGGATATTAAATAAGCCAGCACCTCATCTGCAGACAGCTGTTTCGGGTGATTGCCCCTCATCAGTGCAGAGCAGAGCAGAGAGTACTGGCAGAGGAGCATGTATGGCCTATAAGTCTCCTCACACTGATTAAGGTGCTCTCTCCCTAAGGAGAGTTAGTTCCCCCCTTGCTCGAACACAGGCCTTCTACCCAGTTAAGCCAGCACTCTCTGCTCTGCTCTGCACTGATGAGGGGGAAATCACCCTGAAACAGCTGTCTGCAGATGAGGTGCTGGCTTATTTAATATCCAAGTCATGTCTCAAGGCTTATTTTAAGAGATGAATATTGACTTATAGGATAGCTGCCTTACATCTGGTGGCATTAGAGGCAAAGCTTGTCAAGAGCTCATTTGCATTTCTTCCCTCCCAGAATTCCAGAGGAGCATATATGGCCTCTAAGTCTCCTCACACTGATTAAGGTGCTCTCTCCCTAAGGATAGTTAGTTCCCCCCTTGCTCATTAACCTTGTGAAACACTAATCTGCAGACAGCTGTTTCGGGGTGATTGCCCCCTCATCAGTGCAGAGCAGAGAGTACTGGCAGAGGAGCATATATGGCCTATAAGTCTCCTCACACTGATTAATGTGCTCTCTCCCTAAGGAGAGTTATTTCCCCCCTTGCTCATTAACCTTGTGAAACACTAATTGCCGTTCCCTACCGCCATCTTCTTCTGACTGTGGATGCTCCAGAGTTTGGGAATCAGGGCACAAGATCTCCTCATGTCACAAACGGGCTTGGCGACAGGCCCAAATTAAGGAATTGCAATGAAAACGGCTCCTCTGAATATCCGAGTGTGGGATCACTTGTTTGCCAAGACTCTCCATGGTGGGTGGAAGGAGTATCAGGGTGACGATTTTGTTGACCAGACTCTTGGAAACTGAGACTGGACTTTGTGGAAGACAGGGTGGTGCTTAACCGACTGGAAGCATTATCTGCTGCAATCCAACCGACCACCTGGTCGCACTGATCTGACTTTGAGAGTGATGTCCTGTGCCGCCCTGCAAACTGGGACATGAAGCTAGGTATTGTGGATGAGTGTGTTTCTTGTGCTCTGGCAGCAAGCACAGTTTCACCGCGCCCAGGGCCACCGCCTCTGCGTGAACCATCAGCAGCATGGCCACTTCCCCATCCCTTACTGCTTGCCTTGAGCATATTAAATGGTATATATTCTTGCAAATATGTCACACGTACAGTAGCGCAGGTTTTGTAAGTGTATGCACAAATAAAGTACACAGAATGTCACAGATATTTTTAGGATGTGCACACATTAAACAGGAGGTATAGCGCAAGTAATGTCGCTGTCACCACCGCCTAATAAAAAATTACACTGAATGAATGTCACTGATATTTGGGATGCGCACAAGTTAAACAGCAGGTATTGCGCAAGTAATGTCGCTGTCACCACCGCCTAATAAAAAATTACACTGAATGAATGTCACTGATAATTAGGATGCACAAATGTTATATAGGAGGTATAGCGCTAGTAATGTCGCTGTCACCACCGCCTAATAAAAAATTACACTGAATGAATGTCACTGATATTTAGGATGCACACACCTTAAACAGGAGGTATAGTGCAAGTAATGTCGCTGTCACCACCGCCTAATAAAAAATTACACTGAATGAATGTCACTGATAATTAGGATGCACAAATGTTATACAGGAGATGTAGCGCTAGTAATGTCGCTGTCACCAGAGTCTAATATAAAATTACACTGAATTAATGTCGCTGATATTTTGGATACACAAACGTTATACAGGAGATGTAACTGTCCGCAGCGGACACAGTCTACAGAAAAAGTACACTGGATGTCACAGATATTTTTAGGCTGCGCACACATTAGACAGGAGATGTAGCGCAGATAATGTCGCTTTCACCAGCAGTGAAAAAAATTATACTGAATGTCACTGATATTTTGCGCTACTGTTATACTGGATATGTAGCGCAGGTAATGTCCCTGCCACCAGCAGCAAAAAAATTTGACTGAATGTCACTGATATTTCGGATACGCAAACGTTATAGAGGAGATGTAGCGCAGGTAATGTACCGGTCAGCAGCGGACACCGTCTACGTAAAAGTACACTGGATGTCACAGATATTTTTAGGCTGCGCACACATTAGACAGGAGATGTAGCGCAGATAATGACGCTGTCTGCAGCGGCCAAACAATTGCAAGCTATTTAGCACAGGTTGCGCTAAAAATATATATTGCTCCCAGATACAACTATAGTCCTTAAAAGGACTTTTGGGTTTCTAAAATGTTTTAGCAATTTAGTGCAAGTTGCACTCAAAATATATATTGCTGCCACACACAATAGTCCTTAAAAGGACTTTTGGGTCTATGACAAGTATAAAAGCTAAAATATTCCTATTTCACTCCCTACACTATCTCTACCTTCTGCTCTCCCTGATTAAGACTGAACCAAACACGTGTTATCGGGTGCTATATAGCACCCAATGATGCGTTCCAGCCAGCCAAGCACTGTAATGCCAGTAGCCAACATGGCTACGGCATTACAGTGAATGGCAGTACTTGCCTGCACGTTTATTGGCTGTGTAGCCAGTAGTTCCCTGCACTTTGCTTGACAGGACCAGGCAGTGAGAACATTATCAAGCCTGGCCTACATACTGCATTTCTGAAAGCGACTATGGCACATGGCTTTTCGATTGATACCTCCCTTTAGGAGCCACAAGACTCCTATAAACCTAGAACCTGTCTTTGTTACTCATAGCAGTCAATCAAAGTGAAGCTTTCATTTCATATTCTGCTCTTAATAATGAAAGTTGTGCTGTGATTAGTTGTTAAAGGAAAGAAAGACAACTTTCTCTTTTACACAGGCATTATAGCCTAATTTTGTCAAAAATTTCCGATTTCAAGGATATTTATATACATATTGTATAACTGTGAAGCATGTAAGTGCTGCAACTGTTTAAAATAGACTAATTTCTGTGCAAAACACACATATCATGTTCATCCTTCAAAGAGTAATCACCAAATCTGGGGGTATATGTATTCATGGGTCTCGAACAACTTCTGCCCTTGGTAAACCCATGCTGGCTATCACTTATATTATACTGACACATACTCTTGAATATAATCCCTTAAGAGCCCCTCCAACATTGTTCCCACAATGGATGTTAACCTTACAGATCTACAATTATCTGGTAAAGCTCTGTCTTGAGCCTTTCTCAAAACAGGCACTACAATTGACTTGAGCCAGTCCCTTGGCACTGGATCAGTACTGTACTGGTACCACTGTGCCAACAGAATATCACTAGAGAATCTGCAAACATTTTGAAAAGCGGCAGAGCAAAAACTGAACTGAGTTCTATACACTTGTGTGCAATCCATCTAGACTCAGAGCCTTGTTCACATTCATTTTTTTGGCTTAGTTTGCACTATATTTACATTTAGCCAATGTAGCATAATTTTGGATTTATTAGCAGCACTAGCACCACCTACATCATCTCCTCTCTCTCTATTTGTATATACAGAACTAAAAACCCATTTAGCGCCTCTGCCTTTTTCTGATCCCCAGCGGCCATCTCCCTGTCAGAATTATTTAGGGGACCTTGGTTTTTTAGCATTTACTGAATATATTTAAAGAATGTTTGGACTGGCTTTGCTCTCTTTAGGCACTTTTGCACTTTAGTCTATTATATTTTTAGTTTTTTTTCTAGGGGCATTCATTAGCATATCAAAAACCGTTACAGTTAAAGGAGGTGTATGAGCCACTGCAGGGAAGAGTTTAGTCCTTCAAGACATACCCTTTTTTTATTTCTTTTAGTATTCTAAGAGCCTTAACATTTTCAATTTTCCATTCATATGAGGGATTATTTCTTTCAGCACATTCTGGGGTGCTACATTATAATGCATAACACTTAATCATACATTTATAGGGAGAGAGTTATTAGGAGGGGAATTTTTCAATTCAGTTTCTCGGGAGTCTGCATTGCTGTAATCTGTGCTAAATGTATCAAATGTCATGCAATGTTTGGCCAACTTGATGGATCTACACCACCTCTTTACTGGAGTAAGATCACATACATGTTTTTTACCTTTTTAAAAAGCCATGGTAGGCCTAGGGATCTTTGTTGGGTCCGTGGCTACCGTGGCAACTCATCAGCACCCAAGATCTGAGTTATCTATGCTTTTGCATTGGGAGGTTTATGCTGTATATTACAGCTGCCATCTGCTGCTTATGGCACAATCAGAAATCCTTCGCCCACACATACCAATTTATGGACAGAGCGGGATGCATTTACTGCTAATGCATGCAGGCAATTTTTGCCAGGCTTTATCAGACTTCGTCCGTGTGCTGTCCAGGTGCTTTCTGTCCACAAAATAGAACAAAGTAGTCCATGTCCCTGGATGTCTGGATACACATGTAGAATTCAATGGCTCCGTCTGCTGCCTGTGGAGACCACAGACATGAATCACTGATGAGTAAATAAACCCTGTGCCTCATCACAAATATGATACCTGCTCAACTCTCTTCAAATTTTTTGAAATTTCTATTGTACTGAAGCACACTGTACACTGTATTGTGTCACAGATTTGCAACTGGATAAAGCATTTTTTAAAGGGCATCTGTCAGCAGATTTGTACCTATGACACTGTCTGACCTGCTGCATGTGCGCTTTGCAGCTGAAGGCATCTGTGTTGGTCCTATGTTCATATGTGCCCACATTGATAAGAAAAAATATGTCTTAATATATGTAAACGACCCTCTAGGAGCAACAGGGATTTTGCCATTACACCTGGAGGCTCAGCACTTTTATTGACAGGGCCAGGTGTCATTGCAGAGCAGAGAGCAGTTGCAGAGAGAGTAGAGCCTCTGGGTATAGTGGCAATGCTCCTGTTGCTCCTAGTTTTTCTCAGCAATGCGGACACATATGAAAAAGGGACCAACACAGATCCCTTCATCTGGCAAGTTGTAGGTAGTTTCATAGGTACAAATCTGCTGACAGATGCCCTTTAAAGTCATGTGAACTTGACAAGTTAAAATGAATCAAATTGACAAGTAAAAATTAACATCTAATATGTACAATCCCCAACCCTTGTTTAAATCTTGCATTCATGATGCGCTCACCTAATGCATCACCCTCTTGACTGTATCTCAGCAGTAATAGCACACATGCCAACATGAAATATTGCACAATTACCAACACTAAATCAAATTATAAATAAAACCATTGACTACTTTGACCATATCTGTAATTTGGACTTTAGGTTTATGCCGGTGTTCTGTCAGAAAACCTTAAATCGTCAGATTTTCTTACCCCACGTGACTTCCAGGGGTGTGCCTTGGATGTGCACCTCCGCGCAAGTGCTGTACCACGGCACGGCGCCTCCGCGCAAGCGGAGTACCAGGGCATGGGTAAGGTAAAATTACAGTGAGTGTTGACTAATGGACGCGTAATGCGTCCAACCAAGCGTGTGCTCTCAGGGGTAAGGAGATCTGACGGTCTTTTGTCTTGCGCACGGGCGGATTGAAGCCAGCCAGCAATGAATCTGAAGCGCGCTGTGTAGTGAGGGTAAGGAGATTTAACAAGACAAAAGACCGTCAGATCTCCTTACCCCTGAGAACGCACGCGCGGTTGGGTGCACACGCGGTGTCCGTGCGCGCGTTCATGAGTCAACGCTCACTGTACTTACCCATGACCTGGCGCCATGCCGTGGCACACCCCCGGAAGTCGCGTGGCGCAAGGGAATCTGACGATTTAAGGTTTTCTGACAGACACCGGCTCATTGTAAAATGATGCATCAATAAAGGCATTTAGCTCCAATTTGTACTCTGACAGGACTTTCCAAGGGGGGAAAAAAAAAAATTCAAAGTATTTTCCTGTAATATTTAAACTCTCTTTCTTCCCTTTCTGTTTGATGTTGGACTAACTCTCACTTTGCCACATCACAACAAAGTGTCCAGATTAAGTTATTGTAAGGAAGCAGTGATCATAGCACGAACACATTCAATCTGGTGATCTGTAAAAACACCTCCCTGTAGAAGTTCTTAAATGAATTACTTTGGTCCACTTGACAAGGTCAAATCCATTCCCCCTCATGATGGATCTCATCTGTTGCAGTACATAAAGAGATGTTTTCCTGCTCTTGTGACTGTGGTAGAAGCTCATCCATCTCAGAGTTCCAAGAGTGATCTGGCTAGATCAGAGAGAAAAAGGAGTATTCAGGGGGCAGCTGATGGCCAGTGTGATACATTGTGTTCACTTTCTAATGGTTATATGTGATAAAAAGCAGTCCTAAGGATAGGTCTAAGGATTTTATGCAACAAAAACCAAACATTTAAGAGAATAACTAACAAAGCAAAGAATAGGGCTAACACATATCTATATAACTATACATACCAGATTATCATATATCTTTGATTATAGCAGCTCAAAATAAAATATTAAGGTAATATATGACACTATTTTTTGTGCTTCAGTCAATAGATTTTTCTAATTTCCCTCTTCTGTTTTTGGTCAAATGACAGATTGTCAGATTTTTTCGTTGCAACATTGCATCTCTTTTTTAACTGACGGGCACTACCACTTTTTATGCCTTGTTGATGATGAAGTAGATTGATGGCCTTTAGGCACACAATAATATACTTTGTTATTTCAATAAATACACAGACAAATGCTTAAGTAAATGAATTTCACGCATTGTGAACTGCAGAATGATATCTGTTATTTTATGGTGCAATGTGTTGTGGTGTTGTAAGGTGCATTGTTTCATTAATCTAGTTCCAGTAAAGATAAATAACATTTATAATTTTATCCACTTATATAGCACTGCAGCGCTTTTCAGACATTAGCATCATGCTGTCCCCAATGGGGATCACAATTTAAGTTCCCTATCAGTATGTCTTTGCAGTGTGGGAGGAAACCAGAGAACCTGGAGAAAACCCACGTGCACACATTTGAACCTAGGACCCTATCCACTGAGCACCATGCTTACAATCTTTCAAGTGCCACTTACTATTTTTATGGTTGATTTTTGAGATATCACAAAAATTCATGTTTAGTTTGATGTGAAAACTCAAAAAGACTGGCTGGCTATTTTACAAAACACATATTCAAATACCCTATAAGGCATCCTGAGTAAATAGGGTAATTAATTTGTGGCCTACATTATTAGCTGGAGCAGTTTAGTAGAGAATCTCTATAAAGAACACCTCTATTTCTCTGAAGTACTCAACGTGTTCTCGCTGTTTCAACAGACACCATGCAATGTTTAATTTCCCCTGGGTTCAGGGGCAAATTTGGCATTTTCAAGGAAACAAGCAAAGTTCTATCAGGTGCCCTTCGCACCGCTAAGTTCCACCCTGTCGGACCACTAAGCTCAACTCCATCACAGCCCTAAGCCCCACTCTCAGCATGGCAGTGTAGCCTGGGAACTTCTGCTAGTGCTCTACAAGCCCTTGTGCCAGCTGCACAGATGGTATGTTTGCCGCATTAGCCGTTTGCCTCACTTGTGGCCAGCAGGGGAACCATCTGATCTCTGAGGCCCCAAAGATTGGCTTGGTTTGTGCGGTGGTAAAGTCTGCCTCTGACTGGGTTGACACTGGAAGGAAACATTTCCAAACATTTGTTGTCACTTTTTCCTACAGTTGATTGCAGAGATAGAATGTAATCAGCTAATCTTTGCGAGACTCAATGTCCTTTGATTTTGGAAAAAATGTATTTCACAAAGTGGATCCAAAGTTCATCTAATTTCGATTTGCAGCTAAAATGAATTTCCTCATGCTTCGTGTTAACAAATCAATTTTCCCTATAATGGCTGTAAAGAAAAATCATACTCACCTCATCCATTTGCTTGCAAAGAGTCCGACAAAAACTAGAAGAACTTGAGCTCATAGGCAACCTATTAAGAAAAAATACTTTATTGTTGCATAATAATTATTAAGTATATTACCTTTAAAAAGGAGAGTAGGGAACAGAGAAAAACACCATCCCGGCATAATACAGACCACTAGAAACGAGTAAAGTGCATATAATCGAAAGTTTATCAGTCAAGTGTATAACATATTGATAAATTCTCAGGTGAGCCCTCAACACAAATGGCATGAACAGGACATAAATGGACCAACAGATGGCAACAACGCCAAAAGTACAGAGGCCCTCATATAAAACATATTGTAGATAGAGTATATGCAGTCCTAATCACAGTTAAATATGACCTAGTATCATGACATACAGATTGTCAGCCTAAGCAATGTACAACAAGCCAAGTGGACTTGGCCGGGATGACGTTACCCCAATATGTTATACACTTGACTGATAAACTTTCGATTATATGCACTTTACTTGTAACTAGTGATCTGTATTAGGCTGGGATGGTGTTTTTCTCTGTTCACTACTCTCCTTTTTAATGGTAATATACGTAATATTTATTATGCAACAATAAAGTATTTTTTCTTAATTGGTTGCCTATGAGCTCAAGTTCTTCTAGGTTTTGTCATTCATTTAGTGAGCTTTTCCAAGTTATTTTTGTAGTGGCTAGTCCCTCTATGTAGCCGCATTTCATTGGTAAATGTTTTGTCACGGACACCCATGGTCATATTTGTTTTTTCATTGCAAAGAGTCCGCCACGGCCATCTTGATTGAAGATCCCTTGTGAAATCTCATGTGCAATGACGTATATGACGTCACCACGCCGGCCAGCGAGATTTTGCACTGGATCTTTAATCAAGATGGCCACGGTGGACTCTTAACAAGCAAATGGATAAGGTACGTTGTTTTTTTTTAGCAGATTAACCCCTGACAGCCCTCAATGGTCATCTTAGATGCCACGATCAGCAATGAACGCGGCATCTGAGGGGTTCAATGCCAGGGGTAGGCACCATCGCCGTTCCCTATCATTGCATCCGCTACTCACAAAGAAATGCACTTTGTGCCGAACTAATTCGTCACAAAGCAAAAATTTTTGTGAAATTCGGCAAAGCAGCCGAATCAAAGTTTTGAGAACTTCAGTCATCTCCAGGTAATATGACCAATAGTGGACATAAAAATGTCCTCATTAAGTCACCTGTTTTTTCAGATTCAGTACCTAATACATCAAAGGTCACATTACTAAAAATCCACCCGCCCCTCTTAGTTCATTAAGAACATTATTTAAATACTTATGGCCATGGGTAAGTAACTCTGAGGCTTTTGAAACTGCCTAATTCCTTCAAGAGCCCAAAGGATAGACTACCTACTATGTGAAGTGTGTGGAAAACTTTATGATTTTTGACAGAGAACATACACATTTCAGATTTTCTGACAATATGGGGGAAATTACCAAAGCTTCTATGCCAGTTTTGTGGCATAGAAAAGTCACGAAGTCAAGTTTTTCCCACTATTACATATTTTCAAAAAATGGACAGGGCGTGAGTGGAACCTACATGACCTGATATATTTAACAATAATTGTGCAATCAAACACCAAAAATATACACCAGAACTTTGTGGGAAAATGGAACTCCCAAAATGTACCAAGGGTTTTTGGCACATTTTATGCCAGCATCTTTTCTCTTTTTTTTAAGAGAATGTGTCATCAGAAAATGACCTATTAGTTAAATCATGATTTTGGTGATTTAGTTTTTTGGTAAATCAGAATTTTTTATGATTTTTGTTTTGATTATTTTGATGATTTTCCATGTAACTACATATATTTTAAAAATGCCTAAAATTGTACTTTCGTTGTTTTCACACTGGACACTAGGTCTAATAATATCTTATTTCCTGTTCTGTATAGCTAACTTTTAAGTATCCTTTAAGTCATCACATTATCATCAGAGGCAGAATTGCAATGACAGATATCACCTTTTTGTAGATAACACATGACCTACCAGTCACAATAGGTGAAGTCACAGCTAATCTACTCCCTCCTAAACTCTCCTAGAGAAGTCAATAAGTCAGCTCCAATCTACTATTGTCAATCATATTTGAAAATATGCTTAACATAAAAATTTGATTTAAACAGTAGTCAATTTACCGATGACGCATTTCTTTTAAGACTGATGTAAGAGGCCCTGGGACTAATAAATTCCCCTCTATGTCTATAACAATTCTGCAGCAGAAAATCCCATCAAGACCATCCTGACTACAAAATAAATGTCCTTAAATGCCTGTATACAGCTTTTGGTTATTTTGTAAATAAAAGATCTCCCAACATATCAGAGAGTACTTAACTATGTAGATGGAAAATTGCCACATATCATGTGAGCAATAAATCAGTGAGGTAAAGAAGCATGCAGAGCACATTGGTTTGGATTTATCAAGACAGAATAAAACTAAACCAAACAGGCAGAAACTGCCCGAAAATAATGGACTTGCATAGCCTTTTGAAATCATGCCCGATCCTCAGGATCCTGCTTTATGTAGCTGCAATGAGAGCAGCCCTGTAGTGACAAGCACTGTCAGCTACAATGTTGACAGTGTTCTGCAGCTCTGGCACCAACTTCTGGTGATAGAGCAACACAGAACAGCTGGTCATCAAGGGTGCGGGTGCCAGAGACCTGTCGTTTAGCTAGTAATAGTATTTCACTTAAAAAATGCTGGACAACCCCTTTAACCTCAGTGGACTAGAGGGTAATGCACAGTGAGTGATACATATGAATCACCTTGCTTTAGACACTTTTCCTTATGCGTGTAGTTGACGCCAATATTTTGCTCCTAAAGAACACTGCATAATATTATCCAGGGCACTTTATGACAACTCTCCACATCCCATTTTCTAGAAGGATTCAGAACTGTAGGGTGAAAAATATCTAAAATATATAATAAATTTGGCTCATGGACCACTTCTTCTTGCCACAATTTGAGCCAGAATTATGGCACATTTTAATTTGTAAATGTTTCCCTTTACTCTATGCATTGATTAGCACTTTATAGCTAGAGAATATATACGATTATTTACAAGCACTAAAAATTTCTTTACCTTAACCCACATTCCTGCTACTCTAATACACCTCCCATATAGCAACAATTCTTGGATTTTCTTGCAAAAGATTGTGGCTCCTCTCCATAGGGCTCCTGTTTATGGAACTTCTTATAGGATTACTCTCTTTGGATCATGTTCTTAAGAGAGCTGTTCATGGACAGCCTGATGTTAGACTTTCATGGCATTAAATAAGAGAAAGAAAACAGATTTCCCAACTTAACTTCAGTAAGACCTCTACCCTCACCATGGGTGTAAGCATACCATTTCTTTTGACAGTTTCATATTACCATAAGCTTCTGCATTTACCTCCCTTCTAGATGAAAATGGGGATAGTTTGGAATGGAGAAACCACATCGAGCTTATATGCTTTGGATCTTCTGCCACTGAATTGTGGCCAGAAAATCAGAGGCATTTTAGAGTAGCAGCAAAGTGGATAAAACTCTAAATAGTGTCATATGTACACGGTCTAAAAATGTACACAGAACCGCCGAGGAAATTGACATGCTATGCAGCTTTTAAATCTGCACCAGTGTCAATCTATGCTAAAGATTTCTGCCATGGATTTCATACAGATAGTGAAATCCATGGCAAATACGCAGCCAAAACTGGCGGTAGACTCCTCATGCAGATTTTTGTAGTGACTTCATCACAGAAAATTGGTGGTGGACTTTCCGCAACAGAATATGTGTGGCCATACTCTTAGAGACGATCCAGTGAAATATGGTATTAAACCAGATTTCTAGATCTTTCTAATGCCTTCTGATGATTTGTGTAACTGTGCTTTTTGACCTGCTTATATTAGTTTACTATGTTGAGCTCTCGGGAGAGATAGCTGTTGGTCAAATGAGCATTTGGCCAACAGCTATTGATTGTGCATGTATTCCTTTAATTAAAGGGAACCTGTCACCAGGATTTTGTGTATAGAGCTGAGGACATGGGTTGCTAGATGGCCGCTAGCACATCCGCATTACCCGGTCCCCATAGCTCTGTGTGCTTTTATTGTGTAAAAAACCTGATTTGATACATATGCAAATTAACCTGAGATGAGTCAGAGCTTGAAAATATGACTCTTCTCTGGTCACACAAGTAAGTTATGACTCTTTTATGTTAATTTGCATATGTATCAAATCATTTTTTTTTACACAATAAAAGCACACAGCGCTATGGGGACTGGATATTGCAGATGTGCTAGCGGCCATCTAGCAACCCATGTCCTCAGCTCTATACACAAAATCCCGATGACAGGTTCCCTTTAAAAGAATGAATGTTCTCCAGCTTCTGAGCTACTGACGAAGTCAATTCGTGGAAAAACGATGTGAGGAGTCCATTGGCATATCTATACCATACAGACAGTATCGTAAGTTCACTTAAATGGACATAAACCAGACTCGCAGCACAAGTCGGAGTCAGTCCGGGTCACATGGTTGATAGGCAAATCAAGGCAACTTGCAGTATACAAATGTAAAGCAAAATCCACCTATACAGTATATGCATATAATTAATTAGTTGCAATCCACAAAGCACTATCCCATTGTCCAAGAGCTTTACATACCATACTTCATAAAATAAATTATTCCTTATACTAGAACAGAAACCTGCCCCAAGATCTACAAAAAAAGAGTGAGGATGCCTAAAGTCATTAACACAATATTAGTCATAGAACTAAATTATATTCAAAATGTTTGTTTAGTTCTTGGAGGTAGTAGTTTAAACAACAAGTGTGAACAACAAGATTTAATTATTATGAGGCGGTAGGACATGCTCCACCACCTGACGGCACACTTCCAGGTGTACCTGGTCATTCTGCTACAAATCTAATGGTCCTAGTAGACCAAATCAGCCATGTACAAAGACTTTTCCCTTCTGTTAAAAATAGCAGTTGTCACAATTATGTATATTATGGAAGGATACAAAGGCCATATTAAGTTTGTCGAATTGTTACCTTATGCAAAACAAATACTGCATCTGCTTAATATTATTTCACTTCTCATTTGCCTGTGGTTTCTTTCTGTGCTAAAATCATCCTCTGGTCCTGAGCAGGACTTAGTGAAGTCTTTGTGTTCCTTAAAGGGATTGTCTGGGTGAATTACATTTTTTATGTATACAAGGCACAATGAATTAAAAAAAGAAGCATTACGCCCCTCACCCATCTCCCGTCTCTGCCGTTCCAATGCTTTCCAGGTATCATCTGGTCTCTGCTTCCTTGGTCACCTCACAACTAACATTTAATGGCTGCAGCCGTCACCTACACCTGCCAGTGATTGGCTGAGGAGACATCTCCAGGTATTTACCAGAAGTAAAGATCAGCAGGGACCTAGTAATCACCAGAGCAATGGCAGTAGAGGATCATGACTGGAGAAGTAATGTTTTATTTTTTAACCCATTCTTCCCCATATATAAAAGGAGCAGTCCTGCCAGACATCCCTTCAATGGAGTTTATTCAAAAAGCAATCTAAAATATGTCAACTAATCAATCAATATTCTAATCAATATTGATTAGAATGGTATTGGATATGCAAATATAAGGTGAAATTAAATCATAGAAATAGTCAATGCACTTCAAATATAATTTATAGCTGTATAACCATGGCTTTTATTTTCCAACTGCATCTAAAGTTGCTTTTATTGGGGATGAATATTTGTATGAACACTTATTTTCTATAATTGCTCTGTGTAAATGTGCCACAAATCAACTGATGAATGTGAAAATGCTCATTCATCAGGTGAAAGTGTCTTTGAAGGGGCAACCAAAATCATCATTTCTGGGCAGCAGATTGTGCTGTGTAAACTGGGCACTAATGAATCTGTATGGGGACAAGCAATCACAGCAGCCATCACTATCAGGCAATTATTAGGAATGAAAAGTTCACTCCCAATAAAAGTCTGGGCAGTCAGCCAGTATAAAGGAGCCTTAAGACTGTTCATAATGTATATTTTTATTGTGTTTTGTGTGTACATCATGAGAGCTCCCTATGTCTAAATGTGTCTATAGGGCATGACTAGTCAGATAGACACCAAAAGAGTGATCCTTTGGCCTCTGCTTGGCTGCTATACATCATTATACTGCAAAAAACAGGATGGAATAGCATATGGAGTACCATAATAGACTATATATTGGAGTCCAGTAAAGAATGTAGGGTGTGGTATACATTTTTGGTAGCCAATGAATGACAAATGCCACCATATAGCATATATTACAGGCATCCTTTAAATGTATATCTTTTGAACTTTTCATAAACTTTTCATGATGTGTCCATAATAGACGATGGATTACAGATGCCTGTGCCATTGAATATTGCATAGAATATAGTGGGAAGTGGAAATAAATTCCAAACGTAGTGGAATAGGAAAATAAAAATTGTTTAGACTTTTTATAGTTCCTATAGTGAACTATATCTGTAAGGAATAAATCAAGGCAACTGGACTTACTGTAGATTTCTTGAAAACGTTTCACTCGTTCTTCTTAATTCTGAGTGACTGTACAAGAATTCTCTGGGAATAAATATGTAACTGAATCAACATCTGGTAATTGTACCCAGAATTCTTGTACAGTCACTCAGAATTGAGAAAGCTCGTTGGAAGAACGAGTGAAATGTTTTCAAGAAATCTACAGTAAGTCCAGTTGCCTTGATTTATTCCTTACAGATATACCATGACCTGGATAAATGAGAACCTTCACAGACATAGTGAACTATAACAAGCAATCATTAGATTGTTATTGTCATAGACTCCAATGCATTAGAATTGAAGTGTATGATGATTTTACTAGTTTCTTATGGACTACTTCTACAGGAAAGGGCTCTATAGAAAACACTGTGCAGCAGCCTCCTATACTTCACTATGACAGGGGCTGCCACACATAATCTCCGGCTCCTCCAATTGCAGCACTGGGGAGCCAGAGCATCACCGGAAGCACACGCTTTTGGTAATTAGGACGACCACTACATCTGAAAGGTTAAATGTCCATGATTGGTATTACTACCGGTCGCAGACATTAGGCCCAGATGCCTTCTGTATGGCAGACACCTGGCTGCTATGGTACCTGCACTGCTAAGGAGCGGGTGCCATCTTTAAAGACCCAACATATAATGTAAAAGTACATCACATGTTGGGAAAGGGTTAACATCAGGAGCATAAATGATAAAAACATTTCTTATTATTATGTACTGAATCTACAGTCCTAGGCAAGCTAATCTACCTCCATGGTACAGATTACAAACTCTATGTAGTCTGATCCTGCAGTCATACTTCCATTCATCTGTTCCCTATGTTCTGCTGATTTACATTTAAAATGGAGTCGGTCAGCAGTTTTAACCATGCAAAACTTCTGACAACATAAATAGGGGTAAACTAAAAACCAACCAAGTGGAATATTGTATCAAAAAATATCATTTATTATAAAATGTAAAAATTGGAGAACAACGGGATGTTGTGATACAGTACACGGAAAAGCACAGGGTAAGTACATTCAAAAGGAGCACCATGGACCTACACAGAATAATGTGCAGTAAGGTACGGTCAAAAAGATAGGGTAAAAACTGAGGCTCTGGGAACCCCAAAGGATATCTGATATGGTAGTCACCCCAATAGGGGTATGGTACACACGGCACCAGAGATAATGGGTGAACCCAAAGTCTTAGCTAATATGCCCTGATAGTGTGGGCGTCACTGTCAGTCTAATATAATAGTAGGATAATGACTAGGCTGAAAAAATACAATTAGTAGGCGCCTGGATGTATGGAACCTGGTGAGAACACATACAGGGGACCCCACATAAATCTAGCACATGCTAATGCGGACCGTACCTGATGACATGGCGGCAATTGAAATGACAGACCCTGGGCGCGGGACCTCGACGCGCGTTTCACCTCACAGCTTCGTCAGGAGGTACTTTGCATTGCATGGACAGGGTATATATAGGACGTGATGGGGGTGGGGCAATGGACCAAAATTACCTGGATTCGGCACATCTGTGGACCACACAAACGGGCGCGGGAGGCTCCATGATAGGCAGCGCCATCTTTCAGCGCGTCCACGTCCGCGCACCGCGCATGCGCGGCGACAAAGGCAGACGAACCGGAGCGCATCGAGATGGCATCACCCAGCGCATGCGCACCCCGCGACCCCCGTGGAACGCAGGTGAGCCGCAATCCATGTCTCAACCAGAGACAGGGGGGCGGGACATAGTCCCGCAATTGCCACAATGCTGCAGGTACGCACCTGTCGTGACCTCACCAGGCCCCATACCCACAGGAAATATCATATAAGAAGGAAACATCAATGGGCATATGAAATGAATCAGTACGTAATAACCATGACATAATCATTAGTATAACAATTAGTGACGTGACTATCTGATATGCACATATAATGACATGTCATATAATAAAGATAACAAAAAGGTGACATATAAGGGGTCCGTACAGATAGAGCCACAATAGTGACTACTATAATGAGGCCCTATAGTTAATGCATAGTAACAATAATAATAAACATATAATGTGCTAGGGGTTCATAGCGGTGGGACCGCATTAGTAACCAGTGCCATAATCATACAGTGAAATAATGATATCGTGCATAGAAAAAAGAAGAAAAGATTATATCAATAAAAATATTACATATATAAAATAGTGCTCTCAGTAATATTCATACAATCATTAATATACGTGATCCAAAATGGGTCTAATCCAGTCATATGAATCAATATTACCAGTGAAACCATAATGCACCCATCGGATATGCATAACAATGTAATCTCTCGAGTTACAGAAGAATAATCCAGGAGACAGAAGCATGAAGGGTATGTAAATCTCAACGATGGGTGCAGTAAGGCAGTTAATACAAATAGAGACAATCATCTACTGATGTTCCTGAGGAGGATAATATTATATAAGAGAACTGTATCCTGTGGGCCCGCTGCGGAGGCGATGGGGGCGCGTGGGGCGACACCCCGGGCAACAACAAGCAGCCCGGGGGGTCGCCCATGGCGCACCCAACCGACCACCCAGCAAGAACAACACGAGGGTGCACAAAAGATCTTAAACCGGAAAGGGGTGACCGGGGTGGCACCACCGGCAGCAAAAGCTGCCGGCGGGGTCAACCGAGACACCCCCCGCCACCAAGGCACGGAACAACAACAGGAGCAATGTGGACAATGGTGATGGTGGAAACGGAGCAAACAGAACGACACCGCAGGCGCCGAAAGAGCCATATGCGGGGCCAGTCCGAGCCCCCACAGGCCCACAAGAGAAACCGGGGCCATGATGACCAGGGCCCTGCTCATGTGACACTAGACACATGCTATATCGAACAGGGCCTCCCCAAAAGATTAGACATTTCGGTCCATTGCCCCACCCCCATCACGTACTATATATACCCTGTCCATGCAATGCAAAGTACCTCCTGACGAAGCTGTGAGGTGAAACGCGTGTCGAGGTCCCGCGCCCAGGGTCTGTCATTTCAATTGCCGCCATGTCTTCAGGTACGGTCCGCATTAGCATGTGCTAGATTTATGTGGGGTCCCCTGTATGTGTTCTCACCAGGTTCCATACATCCAGGCGCCTACTAATTGTATTTTTTCAGCCTAGTCATTATCCTACTATTATATTAGACTGACAGTGACGCCCACACTATCAGGGCATATAAGCTAAGACTTTGGGTTCACCCATTATCTGTGGTGCCGTGTGTACCATACCCCTATTGGGGTGACTACCATATCAGATATCCTTTGGGGTTCCCAGAGCCTCAGTTTTTACCCTATCTTTTTGACCGTACCTTACTGCACATTATTCTGTGTAGGTCCATGGTGCTCCTTTTGAATGTACTTACCCTGTGCTTTTCCGTGTACTGTATCACAACATCCCGTTGTTCTCCAATTTTTACATTTTATAATAAATGATATTTTTTGATACAATATTCCACTTGGTTGGTTTTTAGTTTACTCTGGATTTGATGCAAGTGGTCATTATAGCTGTCTTAGTGGACAGAGCTGCCTTGTTGTAGGTTAATAACATAAATAGGGGTGTAGGAGAGCAGAACAAGCACCTTTTGCAGAGCTTTTGTTATTAGGAGTAGAGTGAATATGAACTTTTACTCTGCCAGGTTCTGCTCCTACAAGTGACTGTGAAGTGCTTCACAAACCCTCCCCTCTGCTCTGAGTAAGAGGAAAGGAAACTGGGAATAAACCCCCCAAAAAAGAGTGTTAGTCGCATAACTTTTTGGAAAAAATAAGTGCAGGGCGCCAAAGGGGAGGAAAAAGAAAATCTTAGAAGATGAGGAAAGTGGTGAACAGTTGCCAGTGGTGACTGAATATGAGGCAGATACTGCTGCATATAGAAATACGTAAAAGACAGAAAAAAAAATGAAAAAAAAATGCCACAAAGAGGGCGCCGATCACCTGATACAATTTGTTTAAAAGTAAGAGAAGGTGGTAAATAGGTATAGCTCTACAAGATGATGTCCCGAATAAGAGTATAAAATAAATATATAAAAACACATATGACTATATATATATATATATATATATATATATATATAATAGTGACTCTGCTCTAAATGACAGTTATGGCATCCAATCAGGAGACCACTACAGCTGACATGTACAGTAGAGGCTGGGGCTGTGAAGCATCTAAATACAAGGAGCACAGTAAACCACTGCCTCCAGGGTACTTTTATGAGAAGGGCCTAGCAGAATAAAAGTTCAAATTCACACTATTCCTGACCATAAAGCTCCCCAAAAGGAGTTGCTTTTCATGGCCCTACCTAGCATTGTCAGCAGCTTTACATGATCAACACTGCTGACAGACTCCCTTAGGGTGGTGTCAAACACAGCTTTTTGTGGCTTCTTTTGTAGCAGTTTTTGATGCAATACATAACATAAAAGAAGGACATTTTAACTTTAGGTAAATATAGACAGGTAGATTATAGATAGATACTACATAGATAGATAGATAGATATATAATAGATAGCTGATTGATAGATAAGTAGATAGATAGATAGATAGATAGATAGATAGATAGATAATATATAATAGATAGCTGATTGATAGATAAGTAGATAGATAGATAGATAGATAGATAGATAGATAGATAGATAGATAGATAGATAGATAGATAGATAATATATAATAGAAAGCTGAATGATAGATAAGTAGATCGATAGATAGATAGATAGATAGATAGATAGATAGATAGATAGATAGATAGATAGATAATATATAATAGATAGCTGATAGATAGATAGATAAATAGATAGATAAATAGATAGATAGATAGATAGCTGATAGATAAATAGATAGATAGATAGATAGATAGATAGATAGATAGATAGATAGATAGATAGATAGATAGATAGATAGATAGATAGATAGATAGCTGATAGATAGATAGATAGATAGATAGATAGATAGATAGATAGATAGATATAGATAGATAGATAGATAGATAGATAGATAGATAGATAGATAATAAAGCAGCACTTCCTAGACACTGGCTCATATGTCCATGTAATACAAGACCAACATTTTCTCAAGGTATTAGACAGAGAGAGACTTCCTACATATTATGAATACCACAAGATCCATTACAATCTACAGTATATAAAACTGATCATATATAAATAAATATTAATACATTTTTTTTCTTCTGTTCTTTATACAATGAGAATAATAGTCGCAGCTCACGGCTCATTGTCATATATAAATTTAAATATATTCTATAAAATCTTCTCCTATTTCCAGAGTACATTGGTCTCTTAAATCATCCCCGTTGTAATCCATGTATTTTGCATTTTTGAACTCCATAAGTGACTGTTTTTCCAGGACGACCACTTTCTCACTCATCCCAAGCAGTTTGGAATGTGGCAGGGGAAAGGGGAGGAGAAGAAAATCAAAGCATGCAGCAATTCTCTAGATGCAGCAGATTGTTCCTTTCTTTTTCCACAAGGGTTCTTGGTTCATTTCTTCCATATTAATCCCTTTAGTGGAAATATTTATGGAATTATGATAGCTTGCTTATTAAAGTGTAAATATATGGTTGGATTATTTTCCAGGATAAAAAAAAATGGACCATAATTCATTGTGAAATATATTGTAATTATATTATTTATTGGATGAAGTATTAAAAATTCTCTTCATTAATCCTCTGCTGATTTCAGATGTATGATCAATCATGCAATGCAAATTCATGAATAGGTAAATCACTGTTTGAAATTGAACATAGCAATGACATCATTAGTTCAGTAATGTTTTGTTTTTCAGTTTTCCATGTCACTATCAATATAAAAAAAAAATCTAAAACCATGCAATTTTCACATTGGCCACTAGGCCTAAAATATTTTAAGACTTCCTCTCTTTTGAGATCATCTACATGGGCCATAGACACAACGGGCAGGAGGGGACGCCATTAACTTATATAAGAGAGTTTTCGAGGCCTGCTCTGTGACATGTGAAGAGGTCAGGAGGGAGTAGAGCAGCTGTGATATCACCTATTATGAATGATGTAAGCTGTGTTATCCAGATGTGCACACCTTGTGGCATCATACTCAAGAAGACCGGAGGCTGTAATTACTGCCAAATGTGCTTCAACTAAGTACTTACTAATGGGTCTGAATACAGTACTTATGTCAAAGCAATATTTTATGTTTCCTTTTCAATCAATTAGGAAAGATTTTGAACATTGTATTTTCACTTTTTCATGATTGGGCATTGTGTGCAGAATGATGGGAAAAATGTCATTTTTTTTTATTTTAGCACAAAGCAGCAACATAACAAAAAGTCAATTTGAACCTCAGGCAGCAGAAAGGCTAGGTGCACATCTATCTATCTATCTATCTATCTATCATATGTCTATCTATCTATCTATCTATCTATCTATCTATCTCATATCTATATCATATCTATCTATCTATCTATCTATCTATCATCTTTAAGCACTGTGTTTCTCTCTATTGGCTTATTTCTCTTTTCGGTGTACCTACAATATATTGTAATAGTTATAGTTTTGCTGTTGGTTTATTGTTGTTTTTATGATATGTTTTAATATTATAATATTTTCTGCAGGTATCAGATTCGACACAGTTATTATTACCTGTGGAGCATCTTGGGTTATCCATGGGGCAGAACTTGAATCTATGTTAAGAGCTGACATACATTTCAGGTATACTTTAAACCAGACCCCCCCCCCCCCACACACACACACACACACACACACTCATATTTTTATTTTCCCCTACACCACCTACATTTTTGAAACCTCTAAAAAAAGGGCGCACCACAATTTGTTTGCAGAAGACACACATTAGGGATTTGATAAATGCACCCGTTAAGTTTCTCTTACTCTGTCTTTCTCTTTTCTCTTTATCTCTTTTATTCTCTCTATATCTCTTTCTTTCGTTTCTTTCTTTCGTTTCTTTCTTTCTTTCTTTCTTTCTTTCTTGTTTTCTATTTCTTTCTCTTTCTTTCTCTCCCCCTTCTATTTCTTTCTCTCTCTTTCTTTTTTCACTCCCCTTCTTTGTCTCTCTTTCCTTCCTTCCTTCTATCCCTATCCTTATTTCACTGTACACATGGGTGTAACCAGTAACCATGAGGCTTTCGACTGTAGGGAATGAGTTCAGGGTTGAAAAGAGATCCATACTTTATCTTTGTCTCCCCACTCCTCCTCAGGGACACTTAGTTAGTCTATCCGCCTTGGAGCAGGGATCAGTAAGCTCACCTCACATCTTTATGGATGTGGGCCCCCATAACTGCTGCCGGTGTGCTTTCTATGTTCTCCTAACTCTGTCCCATGCTCTCCTAGCACACAGAGTGCCATAGGGCCAGAGACTCTACAGCTTTAGTTTATGTGGAAGCTTTCATATTAAGCAGCTCAACCTAGTTGTCTGAAAATGTATATGTCATTTGCTTCTTGCAGATCAAAAAACATTCGCCATGCTGAATGAATTGTTAAAATTTGCCAAAAAATCACGACACACATCTTTATTCTCTTATGCATAACCGTACTAGATATTTCTGCTGTGTGTATGGGATATTTGTGTGTGTGTATGTGTATGTGATGTGACACATTGAGAAGCTTCTTGTAGACGTTCTTTGTGATACATGTTACTATTACTATTAGATACTGTTATATCTTATACAGTGAAAAAATGGAAAACACTTTTATACCATGAACTCTTTCAGTAGGTTCATTGCTTCTTATGTATACCGTCTCTTTTCTAGGCAACCTCTGCTCTTTATTTTTAAAAGTCGAGGAAATTCTTCTTGACAGAAATTGCTCTCTGCACGTAGTTAAGTAAGGGAGGGTTATTTTCTGTGTAATTCTTCTGGACAGTGCTATAATCAAAGAGAAAACAAACTACCACAATTCTGCCCTTTACAGCAAATACTGTCAGAAAGAATATCAAAGGAGAGGGTGGAAAATAGTAGCATTTAGTAATGATAACATGGCAAAGGTGATGAAGGTTATACATGGGGAAGCCATCAATACTATTATCATATTCATACCCAACAAGGGGAAATACTGTAATTTCTGCAACATCAATTTAAAGCCGACTGAAATGTTTAAGATCCTCATATTCACATGATAATGATTTAGAATATGCCATATGCTCAGCCTTTACATTTTTTTTTTTGACTACAAGCCTAATCCAAAGCTGTTTTAGTCTCTATATGTGCCATATATAGTCAATGGTAAATGGCAATAATAGAAACATTTTTTTTTTCTGTATCTCGTCTTATTTTACTTGAAAAATACTCAGGAGAGTCGAAACGCCCCTCTGTAACGATGCCTTCTGGTTAATAAATACTAGAGATGAGCAAATCGAAGTTGACGAAGTGGAATTCAATCCGAATTTCAGGAAAAATTTGATTCGCACCGAATGCAAATTTCCTCACGCTTCGTAGTAACGAATCACATTTTTTCCTAAAATGGCTGCTGCACTTGTGAGGACATGGAGCAAGGAACTCTGGGAATACAGGATCACCCATAATGTCATGCATGCAGCCAATCAGCAGCCAGCCATCCCTGTGATGTCACCTATAAAGAGCCTCAGCCATCTTGGATTCTGCCATTTTCCAGTGTACTTAGTGCAGAGAGAGATGTCAGCAGGAGCTAAGGATAGTGCTATAAAAAACTTCATTGTGCTAAAAAACGATTTACAAGTTCAGGGAAAGATTATTCAAGGTATAGGGAAAGGATAGGGAGGAATCATTCCACAGGGTTTATGTAGAACAGGATTCAGTAGGGGAGATTACAGCCTGGGCAATAGGAACAATCCTATTACACCTTGCTGCACTGACTGGGGACCCAAATTGCCATTATACAGCTCTGTAGTTCCAGCAAACCGTTCTTGTTTTTGGGGTGCAAGTCCTGTTTGATACAGCCATTAACAGGGTTTATTACAAGGAAATATTTCAACGTCTTATTTGCCCTTGTACGGTGCAGTTATATATTCTAAAGCCTTTTTGGCGTGTATTAGTGGCACCAAAAAAATGTATTTGCCGTTCAGCAGTGCAGTTATACGATCTACAGCCCTTTTTTTCATGTAATAGTGGCAAAAGAAAAATATATTTGCCGTTCAGCAGTGCAGTTATATGTTCTGAAGCCCTTTTTGTTGTGTATTAATGGCAAAAGAAAAATATATTTGCCGTTCTGCGGTGCAGTTATATGTTCTAGAGCCTTTTGTGGTGTGTATTAGTGGAAAAAGAAAAATATATTTTCCATTCAGTGGTGCAGTTATATATTCTAAAGCCTTTTGTGTCATGCATAAGTGGAAAAAAAAATAAGGGCCTATTTGCCATTCAGCGGTGCAATTATATGTTCTAAAGCCCTTTTTTGTTGTGTATTAGTGCAAAAGAAAAATATATTTGCTGTTCAGTGGTGCAGTTATATGTTCTAAAACCTTTTGTGGATTGTATAAGTGGAAAAATTAAAAATATATTTGCCGTTCAACGGTGCAGTTATGTGTTCTGAAGCCTTTTGTGTTGTGTATAAGTGGAAAATAATAAGGGCCTATTTGCCTTTCAGTGGTGCAGTTATATGTTCTAAAGCCTTTTGTGTCATGTATAAGTGGAAATAAATAAGGGCCTATTTGCCATTCAACGGTGAAGTTATATGTTCTAAAGCCCTTTTGTGAAGTGCATAAGTAGAAAAAAGAAAAATATATTTGCCGTGCAGTTATATGTTCTAAAGCCTTTTCTGGAGTGTATAAGTGGGAAAAAATAAGGGCCTATTTGCCGTTCAGCGGTGCAGTTATATGTTCTGAAGCCCTTTTGTGGACTGTAAAAGTGGAAAAAAGAAAAATATATTTTCCGTTCAGCAGTGCAGTTATATGTTCTAAAGCCCTTTTGTTGAGTGTATAAGTGGAAAAAGGAAAAATATATTTGCCATTCAGAGGTGCAGTTATATGTTCTAAAGCCTTTTGTGTTGTGTATAAGTGGAAAAAAATATAGTGCAGTTATATGTAGTGTTGATCGAGCACCGTAGTGCTCGGGTGCTCGGGCCGAACACATCGGGATGTTCCGGTGCTTGACCAAAAACCCGATTATAATGGAAGTCAATGCTCTGCTCTGAAGAGGGGAGGGTGCCTGGTTCATAGGAAAATGTCAGAAATTGATGGAAACACCACCAAAATGGAACAGCATGGGGAGTATGTCTGGATGCATCTTGGACTCCCAGGTCGCTGCTGGGAACAATGTTGTCCTATTAGTATGCCACTTTTACAGACTGACAATAATACTCACAAAACGAAGATGAACTTGATTTTAGAGGTAAGACCAAGCGTGAGCTTAGGAGGAGAATAGGCGAACACCTATCAGATATCCGCAACTCACGGGATACTACGGTGTCTTGTCATGTGCGCGAGACACATGATGGTAATCCAGATGTGTTGCGGGTCCAAGGGATTGTTGTGCATAATAGATCCACACATGGCGGAGATGTGGATACACCACTACTTCGTAAAGAAGCAATGTGGATTTTTAAGCTACAAACTATCCAGCCAAGAGGGCTGAATGAAGCGATTTCATATGCTTGCTTCATTTAGGCCAGATGCATCACATACTATGGATATGTACACGGATGTTTGCGCTCATACATATACTGAAATGTGCTGCTGTTCGCCGTTGTTTGTCTCTCCCTATACTTCTACCATGTTCACTGTTAGTGATATTAGCTGCAGTGTACTGGTGT
This sequence comes from Bufo gargarizans, assembly GCF_014858855.1. NCBI lineage: Eukaryota > Metazoa > Chordata > Amphibia > Anura > Bufonidae > Bufo > Bufo gargarizans. Next base: position 325,177,936 of record NC_058081.1, read on the forward strand.
GACACGCAGGGAGAATATGGGCGACACAGTGTTAATGACTTTGGTTTGTGTTTTCCTTACTATGGTTCTTTAATCGATGCATATGTATACTGCACTGTCACCTGCTAGAATCCTCCGCTATACCGACACCGGAGCGAGGCGTTTAGGTGACATGTATTGAGCTGCAATCTTCGATTCCCCCTATACAGGAGCGCTTGTTGCGCTGGTAAGGAGGCGTGTGCTGTGACGTGGGTACTGGGCGGATCAGGGGGACGAACGTCGGATGACGCGCCTCTGGATGATTCGCGGAGTGCCAGCACACACCCCCATCATCATAGGCGGGGCTTATCTGATATCTCCTCGGCGTCTGAGCGGCCGCGTACGGCCATCATAGCGCCGGAGCCTTGACACGCAAAAGTGTGAGGCTATTTCTGCTTTACAGGCTATCTCTATTTATTAAAAGACTCTCGCTCCTGATGATATGTGGCTGACGGTGCCATATTGAAACGCGTTAAGCCGATGATCTTTATTTAGGACACGGCTCTTTAGGCAGGGTGCAGACTAATTGTCAAGCAGCGCAACAGCTGATACCCAGTGTGATACTGCATGATTGAGTAGGCTAGAGTAGGCAGCTGAGTGAGCGTTCACATATCTAACTACACCTAATGGATGCTGTATGCTGGATTGCCTTGGCACCCAGCTTATTACTCACTCAAAGTTGTTCTACAATTTATGCTAGGTAGGACCGCTCAAATTACGCACCTGTGCCTGGTTCAAATATAAGAACCGTGTCCTGACTCCCTCCCCAGTAACTATTGGCACCAATGTGCTAGCTGGATAGGGATCTAGTCCAGACTTTAGGTTGTGTGGTGGATACAATCAAACTCCCATACTACATCACCTAAATCTGGAGCCTGATAGTCACAGAAAGTGATGTACAGTTTATTCCCGTTTTTAACCAGAGATTAATAAATACTTTATTATTTTCTTTTAAATACGTTCTTCAGGCAGTGATAATTATATATATACTGAATGTACAAAATAATATCTTGTTCGTGTGAGATACGAGATATGTATAGCCCTTATACTACCCTTTTACCATTTATTTGCTGCTGCTGCTCTGTTCTGATGAGTTTGGCCGAGCTATGTGTAGGCTTTATACTACCCCGTTACAACTTACATGCTGATGCTGATGCTGCTGCTGCTGTATGTCCTTCTGAGTTTGGCCGAGCTATGTGTAGGCCTTATACTACCCTGTTACCATTTAAATGCTGCTGCTGTCTGTCCTGATGATTTTTGACCAGCTATGTGTAGGCCTTATACTACACTGTTACCATTTACCTGCTGCTGCTACTGTCTGTCATGATCCTGATGCGTTTGACCCTGAACTAAAGGGGCCTTACTGCAACCTTATTGTTCAAAATTACACGAAAACAAAACAATATTCAAAAATGGAAGCACACGTTACAACAGAAAAATAATAATTACAAACATGCCTCTATGGCAACTTTTTTAGTTGGTCATGAAGTTCCAACAACTCCTGTATCCGTTTGAGGTGCAGCGCCTCCATCTTCCGCATCTGCTTGCACATCAGCCTCCGTATCTCGTGCATGCCGACTTCATGCTCCTGCTGCATCTGCCTCATATTTTTTTTTTAAGTAATCAGTTCTGTTAAGATTAAAAAAAATATGAAAATGATTTGCTATTCAGAATAAGTGGCATGGATACAGAATTATATTGCTATGTGCACATATTTAGACTCCTGGCGGGGGCTACTGACATCCTCCTCCTCTTCATCGTCATCAGGCCTGGGGTGAGGGAATCTGGCTGCTGGGAGGGTCCAGCCTCTTCCATCTCTACCTCTTCGACCACATCAGGTGGGGCTGGTGCCTCATGCTGCTTCTGCTGGGAGGGTCCGGCCTGCTCTCCCTCCTTCTCCTTGGCGGACAACCTCCAGATCCTCTGTCGAAGGCCTGCGGCGGATGGATAAAGATGCAAGCATATAATCCCAAGTTTTTTAATACAAGTATTGAAAATAATGTCCTCAACAAAACTTTAAAAAGTATTTAAGTCTTTGAAGGGGAAATATTAGATTTAATGTTACCGTTATAAGATCGGATTGTATGGCGATTGTATGTGTGTGGGGTCTGAGCAATCGGATATTGCCCAGCTGAGCAGAGATGTACCTGTCTAGTGAAGTGACGGTATAGTATGGGGTGTACAGCTGGTACAGCTGGTTCGCCTCCCCATGGTGCACCCTGGGTAACTCTAAATGAACCTGCAAATACTGGCCGTAAGACAAACAAAGCGTCTCCTGAGTCCTGACCAACAGGACACAAACTCTAATCTATAGACTGTATGTGTGTGTGTTATATAGTGTGAGGCAGGAAAATGGATGTGCAATGTGCATGTGAGAGATATTTCTCTGCTGTCCATACATGCGTGCTACAGACATAGTGCTGTGATATCACAACAATACTTAGTGCACTAATCAATAATATCTACTTAGACCTGATAAAATGTGAAGTTGTATGTATTGCGAAAAAACATTTGCATCACAAGTGACAATTTTTGCAATTGCGAATATTTTATAAGACTCTATCTAAATATAAAGTGATTGTTTTGACATGCATGTGAAATGTAATCAAATACACTGCTGTAATGTCAAATTACTTATGGTGATCAGGAGTTCTTCATCAATGTCGTGAAAATTGCTGCCAACCATGTTTTCCAATCTTCTCAAACTTCAGGTAGTTTGAAAAACAGTTGCTAAACTAGGTCACGCCACTTTTTTGCATGCGCAGTAAGCAAATTTTACATTGCGATTTTCAGATTGAAAATAAAATGATGAATGGAGATAGCAAATTCGCGAATATATGACGAATATTCACAAAAATATTGGTAAAATATCGCAAATTCGAATATAGCCCCTGCCATTCATCACTAAATGGCACAGACCTAGAAAACATGTGACTCCCTTGCCCTAAGCCCAGATCATCTAGGAGTAGCAATCCGATGTTACTAGGCCCAATATAGGTTTGGGGGCAATTGGGACAGATCCTAGCTCCACGACCCTCTCCTCTCTTACCAATGTCCCTCTTGCCCGTTCTGCTTGACTCTCCAGGAGCAGCCAGGGAAAGCTTGTGGCGCTCCTTGATAAATTTGAAACTAGGAGATGCTTTCGCCAGAAGGTTCATTACCACAAAATAAGCTTTTAGGGCCTTCCTTCCAGTAGATGTACCTGAAGTATTACTATCCTTCTATTATGCTCACTTTAAATGTATATGCTCTAAGTTCTTAGATAAGGCAGTGCTGGAGAGGGACCTTACAGAATTTGAGCAGCTGATGTTGTTAAAACTCCTCAAAAACCAGGAACATTTCTCACATTTATCAGCACTTTATTTTGCACAACACCTTATGCAAACCAAGTTTTCTGAGCACTTGAGAGATGGAACTGGGAGTTGCTCTTTCTCACGCAGAGTCACTGTTTATATTGACGCATTCTCAAGGCTTCTTAGTCACACTGTATGCGCGTTCAGGAAAGCCATTATAAACTGTGTATGTGGTATAAAACACCTGAATTTCTGTATTTGCATTATGTCTCTGACACAGACAGATGTTGGAGATGTCAGAAGTCCAGTGACTCTTATTTGCATATCTGGTGGACGTGTGACGACATTCAAACATTTTGAAAACAAATTGATCCTGTTATACAGAAAATATACAAAACACCTTTTCTTCTCTCACGAGAAATGATTTTTCTGGTCAAACCGAGCGTCATCTATCGGCCCTCTAAGTCAAACTTACACATTTACTAGCAGCAGCTAAGGAATTAATTCCATTTCATTGGTTACAATCAAGCCCTCCCTCTGTCGAGGAATGGTACCATAAGGTAGACCAGATATGCAACTTTGAGGAACTTATTAGTTGGACAGAGAGGAGGCATGATCACTTCCTGAGGTTGTGGAGCCCTTGGGGGCTCTGGAGAGGCCTACTATGAGGGGTTGCTCTTCTGCACATCCATTCCCCCCTCCCCCCACGTAGGGAAAGCAAAATTTCCTTCTGTAAAGTAGTTTAATGTTTCTCAAGGGTTTGATGCATGTACACTAATTAAAATAGAAGCACAATCTTAAGCAATAACCCCCCACACCCTCCTTCTGTGCTTTTTCCCTGACTTACGGTATGTTCTTCTTTTTAGGCAACTTGTGTTGTAATCTCCTTTATATGCAACAACAAAACTTTTCTTTTTTCAACTACTTTAATGACTTATAAAATTGTAAGATGTTTATTCATTCTATACTTGTAATAAAACCAATAAAAGTGAATTTAAACAAAAACAGGAGTGGGTACAAAACACAGAAGACATGAAAATATTCCGTTCACGTGTCATCTCTGTTTTGGATCCACTCCTGTTTTTTTGGCATTAGGAATACTTATGGATTACTGACCAAATGCTGACCGAGTGAAGGCAGATGCTCCACAGACAGAATTTGTTTTTTGGGGATTATTGCTCTGACAGATCAGAGGAAGGGCAAAATAATCAGTGATGTTAACAGAAACTTACTGCTGACACCCTCTCCACTCTGTCGGGGGCTCTACTTGTATAAGTGTTTAATAGAACAGGTTCTGTAGACGTCTATGTGGAATCAGCTGACAACGGTGTAAAAGGAGTGCACTTCTTCTTGGCGCTAACATCGACCTGTAAGGCTGAGTTCATATTTGATCAAATAAAGCTGGTCGATCAGGAAAGGCAGTAAGAGCCTCCCTGAATACTGCTCAAAAATGCAAGAGAAAACTAAAAGGGGCAGTATACTATTAAAAGCGAAGTTTTATCAAGTATACTGCCCCTTTTAGTTTTCTCTTGAGTTCATACTTGAGTTATTTGGTCAGTTTTGGCCCTGTGATGCCCAAATAAGTGTGCAGTGATTCTAAGAGAGACACCTGTCATGTGTTTGTCATACTGACTCACAGTATTGCTTCACTACCACAGCAGATTCCCTATGTCTGCTACTGCAAGGCACAGTGTTCTACACCAACATAAAGGCTCTCCGCAGCCAGGAAATAGCTGTTTTTAACGTAATTCGCCGCAAATAAATTCAGATCAAACCAAGTTTTTTTAAAAAAAATTCAGCGAACCGTACGAATAAAATTTTGAAAAAAATCGCTCATCTCTAATAAATACTTCACATTGCCTTGAACTGAAGGAGTGCTGCAGATCTTTCTTAGGATGTACTTCTGGGACCACAAGCCAGGGTCCAACACTGCGTGCACCCACAGGTTCTGCTGAGGATTCTTTTCCTATCAACGGGACATACCTATTTAGGTAACATGGTGCTGCTCTACTGTGAGCTTTTAACTTTTTTTTCTAATTTTACTAACATATTTTCAAAGTAATCGTTACAGTATCATTCAATACATCAGGGACCAATTTATGATGCATAGCTTGGCTTCCAAGTGAATTAGTTCTTGGCATTGAGCACAGAAAATTCCTAAAATACTTTTCCAATATTTGAAGGTAGATACAATTAAAGTGAAGTCCTCTCTACAGGCCCCAGAACACTACTGGGGACATCTGTCATTGTGTTAATGTTTGCGTGCCCACAAAGTTGGTGTAATAAAAGGGGTTATGATAATATGTAAGCAAATGAATGAATTCTGTAATTGAAAGTTCTATATTTTTATACTTTGGTTATTAATTTGTGAACTTGGACTCCAGGAGGATATATTTTGATACACTGATACAAAGGAACAGGACAGGAGAGACATTAGTACCGCTATGTAATTAACACTCAGATGATAGGCTGCGCAGATTGTAGCAAACACTGAGCTGACAATTGAATTACGTAAATAGGACTTGAGTTTTCAGCCTCATTCAGTTACAGCAAAAAATATCTTAAATAGTGTAGAATTAAACTAAATGAATTAATTAAGTTAAAAATACAGTCTACACCAAGGATGGCCAACCTGCGGCTCTCCAGCTGTTGCAAAACTACAACTCCCATCATGCTCAGACAGTCTACAGCTATCAGCCTACAGCAGGGCATGGTGGGAATTGTAGTTTTACAACAGCTGGAGGGCCGCAGGTTGGCCAGCCCTGGTGTACACAGTATAATGACATAGTAATATTGCTCATGTATGTAACATGTTAATAAATCCATGTTAAATTGGTCTATGCCACTGCTCTATAAGCTGTGAGTTCTGTATATTGCTATATACTCCAATCACTGGAGACAAGGTATTGCTATTATTGAATTTAGAAACATAGAAACATAGAATGTGTCAGCAGATAAGAACCATTTGGCCCATCTAGTCTGCCCAATATACTGAATACTATGAATAGCCCTTGGCCCTATCTTATATGAAGGATAGCCTTATGCCTATCCCATGCATGCCTTAACTCCTCCACTGTATTTGCAGCTACCACTTCTGCAGGAAGGCTATTCCATGCATCCAATTTGTTGGCCTCATTAGTATGTTGGTTTGACCCTCTCCCACACAAGCAGTTTAGCGGAAAAATTTATCTTGATCAAATTTACCCCAGCAGCCAGATGTTACATGTAGATGAAAAGGATTTTACAAAATCCTTCTCACACTAAGGGCTCATTCAGATGGCCGTATGGTGGCCACAAAAAAATGCGGATCCGTTTTTTTGCGGATTAGATGCTACCCTATTCACTTCTATGGGGCCCTTTGCTTCCATTCCATGGCTCAGCAAAACAAATGAAACATGTTCTATACTTGTCAGTAAAATTCAGGACATGGTCCCATTTGATGTCTACGGGTCAGCAAAAAAACTGGAATGTAATACTTTTTTTGCGGACATTCTGAACTGTCCGCAAAAAAACAGATCTCCACTTTTGCGGACAGCATACGGCTGTCCGAATGAGCCCTAAGCGAATTCAGTGAGAGAAATACGCTCCGTGTGTCAGAGGTATTTCCCGTCCTGAATGCTGCTCCTTTGACATGGACCCAGGTCATTATAATGACTCATTCTGCCGACTTCAACTCTAATGAATTGTACTCACATAATGCGGTCAGTACAAATCATAAGAGTTGAGGTCAGGCAGGAACACAAAACATCATAAATCATTTTACGGGTTCACCTCTGACACACAGAGCGTATTTCTCGCACTAAATGTGCTCGTGTGAAATTGGCCATGTGGGAGAACAATTTCATTTTAATCCCTTGCATTCATATGGTATTTTTCCTGCATTGGCTTACATAAGAAGAATGATATGATGCAGCCTATCCATAGGGACAGTTTTTGGGCCCTTTAGGGGTTTTCAGGGAGTACAATATTGATGACCTATCCTAAGTATAGGTCATCAATATCTGATTGATGGAGGTCCAACTCCAGGCAGCTCTGCTGATCAGCTGTCTTAAGAGGGCTCGGCACTCTAGTGTGCGCTGCAACCTCTTCCTAGGCCAGTTACGTCACGGCTACAATACCAAGCCTGGGCTACAATACCAAGTACAGCTGTTATACAATGTATATGGCATTGGTATTGGTACTTGGTATGATTTAAGAAGGGTGCAGCCTATCCATAGGGACAGTTTTTGGGCCCTTTAGGGGTTTTCAGGGAGTACAATATTGATGACCTATCCTAAGTATAGGTCATCAATATCTGATTGATGGAGGTCCAACTCCAGGCAGCTCTGCTGATCAGCTGTCTTAAGAGGGCTCGGCACTCTAGTGTGCGCTGCAACCTCTTCCTAGGCCAGTTACGTCACGGCTACAATACCAAGCCTGGGCTACAATACCAAGTACAGCTGTTATACAATGTATATGGCATTGGTATTGGTACTTGGTATGATTTAAGAAGGGTGCAGCGCTCACCCGAACACAAACAGCTGATTGGCAAGAATGTCGTTGGGAGATATTAATGACCTATCCTGAGGATACGTCATCAAGATATCATTGTGTACAAAGAAAGCACTATACGTTACACTTAACTTTCCTAACATATTGCATAAAATAATATTGAGCCCTTTCACTTTTAGGAAATTTTCTATTTATTATTACAAATGGAATAGTTTACAAAATATAACAACCATGAATTGGTCATTAAGAATCTTCACGCTGTCTTTATACATTGTTAAATATTACAAAATAGAGGTTATTCACTTTAATTATAAAAAAAAAAAAAAAAAACATAATTTACATAGCCCATGAGATATTTGCTGTGTGTTCTTTGGCTTTCATTCGAAGAACTGCAATACTAGATGATCGCCTTTCAAACTCTGGTTTTGTTTCAAAAGAATGTCCATTTGTGGCGCCTGATAATAACGATTCAGTGAAGAAATTGTTGAGTGGCATATGGCTGAACTGGTTCTGATGATTCGTGAAGCCTGCATATGAAGAATCGGTGCGGGAGGAGTGGGAATAAGGTGACATACAAGATGAAGGCTCACGAGGCAGCATACACGAAGTCACCACAGATCCCCCACTTGGGTTACCTGTCCATAAGTTGTTCTGTATCTAGAAAAAAAGATAATGATAAACATTCAGGATTTTTTTCAAACAGTGTACGCAATGAAGCTATGAAATGAGTATTCGACACAGAAGAAACAGAACTTGCCTTGCTACGACAACTGCTATGTATAAATGGAAAATAATAGTATAGAAATATTAATAAAATAAATAGCTCAATAAATGACATCTCACATTTCCTTATTCATTTAGTTGTGGATGAAACAGGGAAGTTGATAAATAATTAAAATTATGCCTTTATGTAAAGGTAGCTGCCTTCAACAATTCTGCAGCAATATTCTAAGTAAAAATAGTGAATTCATTGCACTGAAACTCCAGATCCTGAGTGCTGATCTCTGGTTCTGCTTCCAGTGATCCTTTTATATATTCATTCCCCGCAGTGCATGCGTATAAATTAGGGCATTACTTGTGACGTGTTAATTGTGCCTCACTCAATAAAATCTCTAAAGCACAGTTAATGTGTATAGTAAATGCTTTGAACATAATAGATCACTTTCTTTTGTCGAAATGTTGCCTTACATTAGGAGATATTATGCCAGAGTGACAATTTTGTGATTTCCCACCTAGAAAAAGCTTAAAAAATAATTTGTGCCAAGAGTGCCAACTCTTTATCTACTGTCAATGAGACTAGCCCCCCAAAAAAATCAACCTAGAATAACACAAAGTACTACTAGAACAATGATTTCAAGACTGTGGGGAAGATTAATGAAGACTGGCCCTTTCTACACCAGTTTTGATCCCCTGTGTCCTGAAGTGAAAGAAACACACCTATTAATAAATTAGGCACATCTTTGGGCCTCTGTGTGCCAGAAAGTCAAATCTACACCAGCAATCGTTTCTGGCATAAATTATAGTAAATTTGCCGGACCATGGGAGGCCAAACCCACCACCGCCGAGTCTCATCGACATTTCAAGAAAGTATTTTCAGCGCAAAAAAATTGACAAAAGTCTCACATTTTTTTGCAACTTATGTAGGCACCAAAATTTGCTACTTTTTTAGGCCACTTTCCTGGCATAAAGTATAAGATAAATCTCTCCTTTTGTGTACATTTAAAAAGGCTCTTTCACCAGGATCAACCATATTAAAACCAGACATACTGGCTGGTAGGGTTCATCATGATGATCAAAACTGTACCTTTCTGTTGTCTGTACGTTAAACGGCTGCAGAGAAATCTGTGTTTTTATTCATATGCAATGAGCAATTGGAGCACACACAGGTGGGACTGAATCGTCTGAGCACTGCTACGTATGTAATACCCCCTGTGCTCTGCACCCCCCTTCCCATGACTGACAGGTCTAGACATCGGGCTGAGGGCAGAGCTGTGTCCTGGCTTATACATATCTACTGTATACATGTCTATTATACACACTCTGTACTATAGCTTCACCACACTGATCTGCTCAGAAAGCTGAATATAGATATATATATATATATATATATATATATATATATATATATATTACTGCTGTATTCACAGGCAGAATGTAATTATATAGACACTGGTAATATGTGTTAGCTTATAAGTACTGGTATATATATTAAAAAAAGCATACATTTTTATGTGGCAATGTTATAGCTTAGAGGTTAAGCAACTGGCTTTGTATCTAAAGATCGCAGGTTTGAATCTTAGTAAAGACTTGGAAATTTTATTTTCTTCCGCAATTATCCCGTAAGAAAAGTCTTTGTCCTTATTATATTAAGAATAATGTTTTGTAGAAAGCTAATAAATATTACTGGTTTCTTCATAATCATGTATTGTGTCTATGAATAAAGCAGTAACAGGTTTTAGGGGAAAAAACACTATTCTCAATATAGTAAGGTCTTATTATTATTATTATTATTATTATTATTATATTATTACATATATTCATTATAGTATGGCCTTTTAATATGGTTTTAAAGAAAAAAATATATATATATTTTTTTTTTTACAAACCATATACCTCTCCTAGGACTTGAACAAGGGATGTCTATATTCAAAGCAGATGACTATACCACTAAGCTATAGCATTTCCACAGAGATGCATGGTTTTCTATGCTTATAAACTCATAACACAGGTGTCTTCATGATCATACATTCAGCCTGTGAATACAGCCGTAATATGTAGATGAGCTTTCTGAGCAGATCTCAGTGTGGTGAAGCTATAGTACAGAGTGTGTATAATAGACATATAAACAGTAGATATGTATAAGCCAGCTCTGCCCTCAGCCCGATGTCTAGACCTGTCAGTCAAAGGGAAGGGGGGTTCAGAGCACAGGAGGTGTTACATACATAAGCAGTGCTCAGACCATTCAGTCCCACCTGTAGGTGCTCCAATTGCTCATTTTCATATGAATAAAAACGCACATTCCTCTGCAGCCATTTAACGTACAGACAAAAGAAAGGTATGGTTTTATTCAGCATGATGAGCCCTACCAGTCAGAATGTCTGGTTTAATAGGGTTGATCCTGGTGACAGAGCCTCTTTAACATACCATAACTGCATGTTTTGGGACCCTTGCAGACAAGCGTGTCCGGATTAGGTCCAGATGCGTTGCGGACGCGTTCAGTGAAAACTGCGCAAGTCCATTCAGTTTTGTTTGCGATCACATTCAGTTGTTCAGTTTTTATCGCGCGGGTGAAATGCGATTTAATGCGTTTTGCACGTGCGGGATAAAAAACGGAATGTTTGCAAACATCTCTCAGCAACCATCTGTGAAAAATTCACCAACAGCAGGCACCGGTTAGTGCGATAAACACACTCTAGTCTGAATTTACCGTGCAACGTAAAGCTCAATGTACCCTGACTACTGCTCTCATAGCCCCAATTTAGCATTTCAGGATGAGTATTTAATAACACCAAAAGTGTAATAGTCTATAATAGTAAATATTAAAAATAATTAAAACCATCAGATGCAACCATTATTCTACCTGTATAGAACTGTATGACTTGAAGCTCCTGGACCCTAATGTCAGATCTATAACAGGGCCATCAAACTATGAACTGTCATTTATAATACCGGTGTCATCTAATGGGACGTAGAGGTCTTAGAAAACTCGCATAGTCACCAGGGACCAGATGGTATGTGATCCAGTAGGGGTTTTGTTACAAATTAGGGGTACAGTACAATTTGTTACAGATTAGAGCCAAAATCTGACTATGGAAGCTTCATATTTAGCATTATACTACCACCCTCACTAGACCCAATGGAAGCATGAATATATTGCATATAATGCACTTATTATTGTACATTAAGGCCTCGTTCACATCTCCGTTAGCCAGCTGTTCTGGCACAGGACAACTTACTGGATCCTCTACTGCAGGGATCTCAAACTGCGGCTCTCCAGCTGTTGCAAAACTACAACTCCCAGCATGCCCGGACAGCCTACAGGTATCAGCCTACAGCAGGGCATTGTGGGAGTTGTAGTTTTGCAACAGCTGGAGGGCCGCAGTCTGAGATGCCTGCTCTACTGTAAAGACTATAATGAGGTTCGGTGGGGATCCGGCAACTTTCCAGAGTAACTGCCGTGTTTCGGCCAGACTAAAACCTTTGCATGCAACGTTTTTTTTGTCTAGTCAACAGCCAGCATTTACACCGAATCAGGCAGCTAGATCTTCTTAACAGAGATGTGAACGTAGCCTTAGTTGTCTTCTTTCAGGGTATTTTTATGCGAAATATTTAATTACTATTTTAATGCAGATCTAAATTACATCATTTTTAAGAAATATATAAAATAACCTATACACAGTGTATAGTGTATAGAGTACAAGGACAGCAGTAATCTCCAGTTCCTATAACCAAGAAACATATCTCTCTTTCAGCATCAGCTCTTTGAAGGATAAAAGTTTGTCTTGCATTTGAAAACACAGAGACACGGAATAGTCATTGAAAAAAAATGAAAACAGATGTATTGGCTGGAAAAAGTTATTTTAAGCAATCCTTTGCCACTGGGGGCCAAGGTTCACAAAAAAAGTCCCCAAAGGTACAATACTATCTTATATCCAACAGTTTATTTATTCAGCAGTCAACAAAGCCAAAGGACCTACAGTAAAATACTTCAGAGCTTAAAGAATTTTAGTTGCTGTGCCTCCAGAGTTGGCAGCCGTCGCCTTGTTTTCCCTCTAATGCTAGTTGTACATTAAGGCGATTTCTCACGGCAGAAAATGGTTTCTTGAAAATAAACATAAAAAGGGTGAGTAACAGCGCTGTTCTGCCTGCTGTTGCCCTATAATGGTCAGTGACATGATACATGAAACTAATCAAGGTTAATGCCTCATGGGGCGCTCTGGGTACAGGTATTGTACTTCCTATAACTAAATATTGCTTCTTCCATTGACAAAACAGGAGGTGAGATTTACAAACTGTGTTGTAAGCTGAATTTAAGAGTCAATGATCATGCAGCTAATTGAGTCAAATTATCAAAATGGCACATGGGATATAACACATTTTTTTATATCATAAAAGGCATGTTAGGCACGTGGCCCAGTTTCATAACTTTGGTGCACATATATATAAATAATTTCCACCAATTTCGACTAATATATCTCATTTTGGCACATGCAGACCTACTCATTACTGTACTTTTTTAACTTTCATGGGGAGTGTATAAAAGTGTATAAAACACAATAATGAATGTGACAAATATGGTCTTTTGGACAATCTATAATAACACTGGAATAATACAGAGAATGTTAGCATGATAAGTTATTGTAAAGATGAATATATTTTTTATATACTTTATATACTTTTTATTAAGTCAGATTTGATTCGGCCAAATCGATCGGGCAATTCGATTCAGGTATCCCACCCCTTCAACACCAAGGCAGTATTAGTAATCTTAAAGTGAAAGCAATATATAGGTCTATGGGTAAAACAGGTTTGCTGCTGGTAACATACAGCCTCTTTAAAAAATGGTCTGAGAAAATTTCACTTTTTGCCAGCAGATGCCAGCCGATGTATAGGCGTAGCTTTTAAATCCCATTTACAAACATATTACTCTGTTTTTATGGGAGCATTAACATAACAGACATATTTATCTATCTAACATAATCCTGGAGCACTTCAAAGCCAATAAAATATGTAAAATGTATTCACTGATGTGTCCCAAATGAATGTTTCAGCAGTTCATCTCTGGCCTTTCTCAAGCAATGTGACAAGTGCAGAGTCAATGGAGTGACTCCTCCGTGTGTAACCTGATGATTTTTTTTACACAATACAGCTGGACTGATACATGTTTAATGATCGGTTTTGTAGTGTCCAGAAATGTCCAAACTATTAAAATATAAAACTATTTATTATGTGCAGTCAATGCTTTAATGATAAAGATGCGAAATTCACAATTTTTGGTCACCTCGTCCCTCATACATATTGAATAAAAAGTGATCAAAAAATCATATGTACCCCAAAGTGGTACAAAAAAAAAAACTATGAGGGGGTTGCACAGGAGGAGGTGGTTGTTGGGCCCAGTCATTTCTAGTTATAGCACTGAATCTATAATCTCTCAGTATTATTCTTTACTTATTTATCTCTAATTTCTATCAACTTACCTACAGTATATGGTTATTTGCATGGTTTTTTTGTTTTTATTGCTACTATTAAAGCATATACTAATATGAAGATATATTTGATAGCTTTGCTATATACAAGCCTACACCCAAACAAGGTCATATTTAGAATAAGGCACTTGAGGGCAGTGTCTAGGGTGTCAGAAATGAGGGGTGGCACTTCGCAGAGAAAACTAATGATTTATGTTGATTCTTTCACCTTAGTCCTGCGTCTCATGTCTTGGTATCATTACGGTTTGTTTATTGTAGCTTCAAGTCAGGAAATGTAACTCTCACACTGCTTCCCTACAGCTAGCGTAACAGTAATCTCTTCAAAAAGGTGACTTGGTAACTGACTTGGTGCTGCAGTTAAAAGTAAGTGATAAGGAGACATCAGAGCAGTCAGATGAGGAGAAAGGTGAAGCCAGTATATAACAGATATGTAAACTGCCAACTAACAGAGAGTATGACTGCCTGTCACACAGAAGACCATTCCATAATCCACACACTGACACCAGATCAGTATAGAGGCCGCAGAGCAAAGGTGGCCATACACCTAGTAGGGCTTATTTAAATAAGCAATGTTAAACTTGTTTGTCCTCCGACCTGTGAACATGGACACAATTTTTATGCAGACCACTCACAGATGATGTCCCTGTTCTGTCTGTTTCTGTTGCAGACGCACTCACTTGAGTGAATAAATCTTGAGGGGAAAGTCAGAGCTGGATGGTTCACTGTATGATTTTTCGAATTACAGCATGCATCATCCATTAACAGAGATTCCCTTGGACTTGTGCGTTATGTTTATATTTTACTGTCCGCTGTGTACGGCTACATTTAGATGAGATGTTTTTAACCACACCATTAAAAAGGTGCTTAAACCTATACACTTATACCAGGTTGCTGCGGTTTTGTGATGTGGTTATTTGCCATGTATTTTGCCATGTGGTTATTTGAAATGTAGTTAAAAATGTAAAATAAATGTACTTGACTAGTATAAACTGCATGGCAAATAACCACATCACAAAACCACAGCGGTCACAGTAAAAACATGGTCAAAATCATTTTATGTAGTTACTGTATACCCTCAAGTAAATAGGCAGAAATATCAGAAGAGATTTTTGACTATGAATTGTATTCTGAAAGATCATAAATTAATATTGTATTAATGTTCTATTACTATTAGTGGATTACTGCCTCCTGCCATTTATGTAGCTGATATTTTGGAAGATTTTCAGCAGCCCATCATCATACATAATGCTATAATATACACATATTGACTGTTTACATGGATGTTCTTTGGTTTATAATAAACCTTTCAATCTATAAATCCACAGAAATACATGTTGACTAGTCTGATGACATATCAACATAGAAGTTCTGTATTCTGCACATTTTTCATGATTGGTTAGATTTTCATCAAGCATATTTACCTGTGGGTAGCTGTCACTTCTTGGCAGAACAGAGATGTCATAAGTGGCAGCAAAGTGGCTTTTGGCTTGCTGTATCTGACCATAGCGTTCTCTTTTTCTCCACTTAGCTCTGCGGTTTTGGAACCAGACCTTAAAAAGATAAAAGCTTTCACTTAGAACATGCATGATAAATGCAAAAATCGTAACCACTAATTTATAAGAGAACCCTACTTTAGCATTTGCTTCTCCACAGCAACATTATAGGACAATATAATCTGTTAGAAAATGTATTTCCAAGAGCGTTGAGATGATTTCTCTGTCTGGCAGCTTTATGTATGCAACCACAGGCTACTTGAATGGTGCCTTGTAGGGAGAACACCACTTGGGTTGAGTGGTGAAGCTATAGCTTCACTCAAGATACAGAGCTATGTAAGAAATCTATATTTAAATAGTATAGCCTCAAATTATATCTTTATGTTAAATATAGTATATTAATACATAATATATAGTATAATATGTACATACATTGAATTAAAATAGGTTAATGCTATAGGGCTACTTCAGTCAATATAAAACAACAGATAAAAACACAGTGGCACCACTATAGGTTGAGCAATAATGCAGAAGGCACATGATATTATAGTAAGGCTAGGTATATGCAATTATATATGTATATGTATATATATATATATATATATATATATATATATATATATACATATACACATATATAATATATATATATATATATATCTGTGTGTGTGTGTTTTTGCATTTTTATGGATACGGATCAAAAAATCTGGATATAGAGAAATTTATGCTGTGATCCCTTCTACATGCTATTTGGGACTATTTCATCAATTTCTGGATCGCGTGCACCATACTTTCAATACTTTGACTAGTGCTGCAGTCTCCTTCTTTTGATATATATATATATATATATATATATATATATATATATAATATAGTGATCCAGCATGTTTCCCTCAGGCATGGTACAGAAATGCTTCCTGTGTTAGGTAGAAAACACAGTATGTAGTATGTGGTGGTTTTCTATGGCTACGGACATCGAATTGGTGCATAAACTGCACATAACCGTCATCAGTTGTGTCCAAGTGAGACATATAGAACAACTAGCTGGACATAAATAAGATATGTGCCAAATAAAAATATAGATAGATATAGATGCCCACATTATTATGATGATCATAAACAAAGTAGCTTATCCCTGGCTGTATGATCAAGATAATCAAGAGCTTTGATCCAACAGCTCAACCCCTGCCTTGAGTGTTGCCATGTAACACAATTTCTTAAAAACCATACTACTGCCTGACAACACCATCTAAATATCCTTTTAATTCTCCAGATGACCACACATTGTCAAATTGGAGCAAACCCAGGATAAGACTTTAAACGTATTTGGTAGATCTACTGCTTTGCTTCACACCACACACCACATATAGTGTATATATTCCAGTGTATTCTTTCAAGGCCCCTTACTCTTTCATCAAACATACGAGAAAATGCCACTATGTGACAGTCAGTAAATAGATTTGACAACTGCCATCCAAAACAATAATTATAGTTCCTACAAGGGTGACACAAGACATGGAACACCCGAGGCAAATCAAAATTTTCTGTGCTCTAAAACAAAGCAAACTACAAATAAAAGTTCTTAAGTATGCACACTTTTTTTAATCATTTGTGTTTTTTGCTTCATTACCACTGACAAAATGAAAAGAAGCAGCATCTGTATTTTTCTCAAGTAAAAAACAACATTTCCACATTATTTGATATCTCTGTGTGAATATAGTTGTCACTATCTGGCCCTTTAGAATAGTAGATGTCCTAAATTGTAATGATGGTAATATTTGACCATAGTTTGCTCCTTTCTGGTCTTCAGCCATGCCATGTGACGGATACTCTAACTCTTCAGCTGACCCAGCATCTTATGTGTAGACAAGAAATCAGTTTTTCTATTCATTCCAATGGGACTGACATTAAGGCTTCCATAGGTATGAATAGAGAAAGTGACTTCATGTCCACACATAAGACGCTGGGTCAATTGTGTTGGTCAGAGTGTTGGTCACAGGACACAGCTGAGGACCAGAAGGGAGCAAATAACTCACAACTACCAGTGAGAAGATTACCTTCACTACAATTTACATCATGGACCTGTTGACTGGGTCAGAGAATACAACATTTTTGTGGGAATTCTTCTTTAAAGGATTTTATACACACAGTTTGAATATTGCTGGCTGGCACATCCTCTGTTTTCTTTGGGAGATGTCCCACTGACAAGAATGGTTTCTAGGCCCGCATAAAAAACACGATCAGCCATCCGTACTATTGATCATTGCCATGTGTACAACGGTCAGTGATTGGTAACAATCTTATAAATGCCCGGATGATTTTCAGCACATGTAAAAGGACGTAAATCAGTTACCAAGGCAGCCAGTTGAATTTTGTGGAAATTGAGAATTTTTATTTTTTTTCCAGTGGTGGAACTGAAGGGGAATTGAAAATCCTGCTGTTCAGTTCCCTCACAGCTTAAAGTTATAGCTGGGAGACGTGATCAACTTATTATCAGGGAAACCTCCTGAATTTAGTGTTTTTTTGTTAGAATTACCAGTAATTGTGGTTTAGCGACTATTGAACATTACTTTTGCAGAGATTAATACCTTGTGATTTACATGTTATTTTTCTTTTCTTCTGAGATTCCTACTCTGATAACCTCTCATGCTAAATTTGAAATAGGAAAGAAATCTCCAACAACTTTCACGCATTTGAAACTCACCATATTAATTGTGTCCTAAATAAATTCTACATCTAGAAATACAAAAAATCCTTTACAAGTAACCATGCAGCCTGAGAGCGAAGACCTGTAGGAGGATCTGCACTAGACTTTAAGGCTAAACACATCCTATAAAATATATTGATAGCAAATGGAATTTTTATTAACTAAACATGCTGAAGTTTTGCACCTTGCTGCACCACAGAATCCAGGATATGGTTTTAATAACAACTTGGCAGTAAAACCGACATTCAGCCTGACAAATACATTGTATTGATATAGTGCTTAAGGCAAATATAGAGTACATGGCAATAAGATCTACCCGAAAAGGTTGGGTTTACTGTAGCATTTAACTTGTATTCATCTACATAGTTATCTATTTTTCCAGCATTTTATTTTTTAAACTTATTTTTGTACTGATCTCAACCTACAAAAAACTACTGTATAACGATATCAGTGTTCATCAGTTTTTAACACATTTTTGAACTTTCTTTGGCTCTAATTTATTATTAGGGGAATTTTTGCAGGAGTCTGCATTGCCGTTATTTGCACCAAATTTATCAAATGCCACACAATGTTTGATAAATTTGTTGCATCTTTAAGTCTAACAGGAGAAAGTTAGATAGGGAGAATTGTTTTGACTTTTTAAGTCTCAGTTGATAAATCTGGAGTAAAACTAACATAGCTAAGCACACCCACTTTATCACTCACTTTGCAATGAGAGGGTTAATGGTATAAAACTTCAAAATCCCACAAAACATTAATAAAAAATAAGCCCAAAAGGTTGCAAAATCCCTGTTTCGCAATTTCTCGAAGCCACAATTCTGGAGTGCAGGGAGTGATAAATTCCCCCCCCCCCCCCCCCTTTGTTTTTATAATACCCAGTGATGCTGTACAGACCTTTTTCAGATACGTGTTCATTTATATGGTTTATCATTACACCAGTGTCTTTTTGCTTATTTTATTTTGTGCTTTTTCTGTCACTGATCTGATTAGAAAATTAATACATACAATTACATGAGTCCATTTTTCAATGAGTTTTGGATCCGATTCTATGTAGTATTTGATATTGGGGAAAAAAATTGACTGATTTAATTAGTTTTAAAAAGTATAAGTGAATGGAATTCTCAATTTACCATTTTTTTTAATTGTAAAAAGAAAGTGAGCAAAAACTAAGGTTAATATATCATCCTGTAGATATAAATGCAATCTCAAAGGGCACAACCACACAATCAGGTTTCTGGATACAGAACCAGGACTGAATTAAAAGAACAGAAGTCCTATCTGTCCTTTATACTATCTTTAATGACCCCCTCCTGATTTTGGCTTCCAAAACTGCATCAGGAAACCTGACCATGTGGTTGTACCCTTAAAGTTATCTGGATTCTTTTAAGGAAGGCAAATACGAGTGTGGACAGAACCAAATTGTATATTTTGGGGTTCTGGCTGATATATTTTTGTATCAGTCAGCACCCTATAGAAATGAACGGAATATATGATAGGATATATCATAATTCATTTCTATTGCTGTGTTGCACAGCAAGTCTTCACCTTACCCCAGCCTTAAGCCACTTTCACACAATCCACATTTAATCAGTAGCCATATTGTATCCATACAAAAGAGGCATGCATTGAAAAATGTATAAATGTCTACATTTAATTTTTACATGTTTAATAATTTTTTCTGTTAGCTTTCAAAATTGTTTAAAAAATCTGCTGAAATCTAGGGGCAGCACGGTGGCTCAGTGGTTAGCACTGGTACCTTGCAGCACTGGAGTCATAGGTTTGAATCCGACCAAGGACAACATCTGCATGGAGTTTGTATGTTCTCCCGTGTATGTTTCTGTCAGTTTCTTCCAGGTACTCCGGTTTCCTCCCACACTCCAAAGACATATTAAGAGGGAACTTAGATTGTGAGCCCCATTGGGGACAGTGTGATGATAATGTATGTAAAGTGCTGCGGAATATGTCAGGAATATATAATTAAATAAATCTGCACTGTATGAGAGTTACCATAAAAGGTATTTACAGTATAGCACACACTTCATCATTGCATAATGATTATCTTTGTAGAATTCATTAGTAAAACATTATATAGATTCCACTAATCGGGTATTATTTCACACGACACCTAACTGCGGTGATGCCATAAATATGTTTATAGCCAAGTTCATACTGAGCACATTTTTTATGAAGGTTTTGACACATGTTTTGTTAAGAAAGAAGGAAAGGATCCTGTGAACAGAAAATAGGTTTTCTGGTGTTAGATCGATGGCAACATACGGTTTGTGTTTCTTCAGTCAGGGTCCATTTTTATAAAAAAAATATGCAAAACCCAACAATCAACCCATGAATTAGTCTGATAACTTTGGGCCAGTTCTAATAGTTGCTGAGTGCTGTCCTATTCCAGGTGCAGACTAGGTAGGTGCGACATGATGCTCATAAACCCAAAGATCAGGCTCAGTTCTCTACATCTACTCATAGGGAACTTATATTGTGAGCCCCATTGGGGACAGCTTGGCGCTAATGTCTGTAAAGCGCTGTGGAATATAGTAGCGCTATATAAGTGCATAAAATAAATGAATAAATAAATATAAAAATCGGGGGAAAACTGATGATATAATTGATCTGAATGGTATCAATACATGCTGCTTTTCTGTCAGGTAGGCAGTATAATCATTGGGCACCCGATGGGCACCATATTTGTTCTTGTGGTACCCATCTATCAGGTTTTGGGGTTTGAATATGTTAATAAAACTTCAATGTGCCACTCACATGCAACAACATAAAACATAGAATAGGCTACCCTGCCTATATATCATGTACTTCAGGACTAACCTGCCAGTATCAAGTTGTTGATACTAAGTAAAAGCAACTAACTAGACAGTAGAGGTTTTCATCATTTGGATTAAACATGTGTTTATGATTTAATATATCATCCATATAGCGAAAGGGATTAAGGACTTGTTCACACTGTGTGATTTTCATGGACTTATTTTTAAGCATAGATTTCAATTTATTTATGGGTGAAAAGGATGCATCACAAACTGCATAGACCTCACTAAATCTTTTTATATCATTATACAGGTACATGAAAATACTTTATAAAATATAGACAAGTCATGACTCATTGCTAAATGTGACTACGGTGGCCTGAAGTGAATACTGGGGAGTTATGAGGCCCAAATGTATTTTATTTTTTACATTCTGAGACATTTTGGGGTATTTCAAACAAAATATAGTTGGAGGGGCTGGCTTTCTCTAAAGAGACTAACTGGAGACTTAGTGGCAATGCTCCATGGGAAAATAATATGCAAACTAGGTATCTCCCAGGGAAAGAGAACAGTGTCACTATGACTCATAGGGAGCAACTTCCAAAAGAAGATGGTTCTCTTTCCCTGTGAGATAAAGTAAAATTTACAAATTTGACACTCCCGACTTTTTACTGAATAGAAGAAGAATGTTACACAATGATTGTGACGTTATTAACAAAGTCCAATGTATTTTTCTTTGCCACTAATAATGACTATAATAGAAGACAGACCCTACCTGACATGTGTAGCGCTGTCACAACCTGCATCACACGTAATAAATAGAAAGCAGATTTCTTCCATTAGAAACCTGTTTTATTGGTACGATGTATTTACTTACAACAAGCCTTGCCGTTAAAAGAGTTTGTAGAAAATAACTCAATTAAGTTCAAAGGCCGAAACTGCTAAGCATAATGAAAAATTCTCCCCTTAAGGTATCCATAGCACGGCATGGCTGGTAATGGCGTCATTTCATGTGGGCCATTTTCAGCATCAGCTCTCATGTGTATCCAGCACCATCATTCCCAGTGGAGGTTAGGCCTCTTAGCTAAAGTCTATCTTCAAACGGTTAATAAAGAGATTTACTGCTACCGAGAGACAATAAATATGGCACTGGTGAAATAAATGCTTAGGAATAAAAGAAAGGAAAAAATTCAGCTTGGTAAATGTATTCATCATGTCTGTGGGTGGAAAAAATATTTCCTGACGTCTCCCCAGGGAACTGAGAGAACATGTTAGGAGAATTTAGTAATGAGACTCTTTCACTGGAGGAAAAAACCTTGACAATCTCCTTTAAATGGGTGCCAATTACTACACTGATGTGAAGCAGGAAAGGCGACAGGTGAGATAAATTAGGTTCAGGTTTACTTCTGGTGAATGCTAGGGAGGCTACTATTAAACCTAATGATATGTTACACAAGGAAAACACATGCATGGGTTACCCAGCCTTGCACGGGTATTTGCGAGGCTCTCTGGCATGGTTTGGTGAACTATAGATACTGGCATAGCCTAAAAGCCATTTTGCACTCTGGGGGATATGTTACCCCTCAAAGCCGAAGAGCTCCAAAGTTATCTAGGGCTGATAAAACCACATACATTTCATGACGGTATGTTTAACACAAAGACATTCCTTTAGGATGACTGAACAATTCCAGAATCTATAATATGAAAACACACTACTTCATCAATCTATGGGAACAAAAAATATAGAACACATGTGGGATTCACTGCCGAGCACACTGGAGGGAATCTGGACATGACCGACACAGGTCTCCGGAATCCACAATGGTCGAGCGGCATACCGGAGACATCAGGATGGCAAGGCTTACACTAATGCCTGAAGAATAAATGTTTTTGGTTTAGTTTTTTTTTTTGACAGGCCCTTTATGTTAGTTTAAAAAAAAAAAACATTTAGAAAATCCCATTTATTTCTATGAAATTCAAACTGACATAAAAATTAAAAACCTGCACTGGTCTTAAAAGTTGCGACAATCCTTTATTTTTGAGCACAGCAAGCACATACACATAAACACGACACCCAGACTGTACCCAAGAATAAAGGATTGTCACAAGTTACTTTGGGGCTTGGTTTTTACTTCGTGGATTACAAACGGTCGGGGATCGGACTACATCCGTGCACGTCTGGTACAAAAAAGTTACGGATGAGCTGGAGCTTACTTTTGCATATAAAAATGCATTCGTTTACACCAGTACCAGTTTACTCAGGACCTGTTCCTATTGCAGATCTGCAAAATGGAGCAGAGGATGCTCTTTTTCTTGGCCCACTAAGGCCATTTGTACACGTCATCTATTACGTTAGGACTCGCCGCGCAAATTTGTATGAGGAAAATTGGCAGCATAATCCAGCACCGGGTAAGTAGATGAGATCCCAAAAATCTAATCTACATGCTGCAAAAAATGTCTATATTTAAACTGACTTGTGCCGCTGATTTTGGAATTCTCAGATTGTCAATTCTTTCAGCGGGTTTTCATTGCGGAATTCAAGCTTTGCAGTGGACAGTGCGAAATCTGCAGCAAAATCGTTATGCAAATCTGCATCGAACACATTCCTGTGTGCATGAAGTCTAAGGATGCAAACACACTAAGCGGTGTTCACATACAGAGTAGAAACTGCGCGACACATCATTGGCATGGTTTACAACATTATTGTAAATGGGCACACGATTGTGCATGCAAACATTGGGTGGCCATTTACAATCAGTATAACCGGCCAACATGTGTCCAAGACAGGACCCAAATAGAGCAGGACAGTACTTTTAGGGCATGATGACTAGTGTTTTTTTTTTTTGTTTTTTTTCACTACCTTTAATTACTGCAAAATGTTGCACTTAGATAATAGTGTATCCGACAAAAAGGAAACCTGTAAAAAACAAAACCTTGACCAATCCATTCTGATTGGGTCAAGTACACACTAGTATTATATTAGAAGCCAGTTTTGTATCTTTGTAGGGGGTTGGCTAGCTGAAGCATTTTCGGTTTACAAAATGTTTGAAATCATGGTCTGCCAAACAAATGTCCCAGATATTTCTATCACTCATATTAAACTTCTATTTTACAAAAAAAATATATATACCATGTAGAATTTTTTTTTTCTTTAGGCATACAACGGTATTAAAAAGCACAAATAACTACCACTTGTCTATTATGTTTTCAATGGTTTTGCAACATATACCAGCAGAATGTACTGTATGACACTCCTTTGACATAGGCCTTTTTCCACTATGTATGTGGAACATTCTACGTAGACAATTCTAAAATCATCCAAAAAGAAATACATTTGAAAAATATCCAAATATCTTGTGTGTCAAAAGGAAATTATATTATTCTGTTTGCTCTGAGGTAACATCTGGCTGTTGCATGTTTTCATATTTAAAACACTCTAAACGTATATGTACAGTACCACCAAAGAAAAGTCATGTGAACCTGGCCTAATGCTTGCTTACACTAGTATTTTTTATTTTATTATTTTATTTTATTTCTTTTTTTGCAAAAGTTTTTTTTTTACTATCTTCTTTATTCACTTGTTATCTTACTTTTAAATACATGATTTAATTGGTTTGCTATGATACTTCTTTGAATTCCACCTAAAATAACTGGATTCTGTTCTTTTTAGGTAAAATAAGATAAACTAATACTCATAGTCAGTTAGGAATGGTAAGTATCCTTTGACAGATGTTGTTTCTATGGGACACCATAAAGTCTGTTTTCAGGTAGAGTCACAAATTTTTAGTAAAATTGTTTCATTTTGGTTCTGTTTTTCCTGCAGTTTTTCTTATATATATATATATTTTAAAACACATAAATCTATGTATTAGGGTAGTGGAAATAAAAAAACTAAAAGAAAAACTTATGCAAGCTGATATTTTATGGATCAGTTCTAAAATAAGTTTACATGAGTAGCCAAAAACAAATCAAACCATAATGCAAAATGCTGCCAGTTTAAAGCAAGGAACTAAAGAATACAGTTGAGTTCACTATGTTTAGCAGTATGGCACGTGCTATGTTTGGTAAAACAAACAAAATACAACAATGGTTAAAAAAAATTATGAAAAATGACATTATTTAGCGATACACAGCATCAGTTTCTAATAAGTTCACTTTGTGCACCTGGCATCCGTGATAAGCAAGTAGAACCCCTAATAAAAATAACTGCAGTAGGCAGCAAAGCAAATTTGCTAATGTGAACACAGCCTTATGTTAGAATCCCATATATATTATATAATATTCATCTTTTTACAGCAAAAAGATGAATAACTGCATCGGAAAATATGGATTATAAAACACAGGCCTAATATGTTCCAAATAGAAGGTATATATATATATATATAGCAGTTCTTATTGAAAAAGTAAGCTACTGATAGACCTGACAGTTCGGTGACATGTTCATAAATGACTGCTAGGCCAGGGTTACCAGTTAAACGGTTTGGTGGCATTATGTGAACATGCCTCTAGTGTACCAGGGCACAACCATTGTAAACTGGTGTAAGTTGTACAAATGACCTGTGGAGCAGTTATTGGCAGCACTTGATATCAGACACCAGCAGTACTTACAGCCTGTACTCTATAGATAAGGGCTATGTTTGCCTGGTAGGCAGAAGAAAAGCCTGCATTGAAAAAACCCACTGACAACTGTATAGCTATAAAATCATATACTTAAGATATTGATAAAACATACATTTGAATTATGCTTATACATGGGAGATGAATGGATTTCCCCTAACTTAATAATTGTGTCAAAGCCAAACTTTTTCCAGTGCCCCTAGTACTGTATGTCATGGCCGCACTGGTACATGGGGGGTCACTGTCCTGATCCACTGTGACATATCCAGCAACTAAGGCATATGATGAGTGCAGATAGATGATAGATAGATAGATAGATAGATAGATAGATAGATAGATATGATATAGATATGAGATAGATAGATAGATAGATATGATATAGATATGAGATAGATAGATAGATAGATAGATATGGATGAGATAGATAGATAGATAGATATGATATAGATATGAGATAGATAGATAGATAGATAGATAGATAGATAGATAGATAGATATGGATGAGATAGATAGATCGATAGATAGATAGATAGATATGATATAGATATGAGATAGATAGATAGATAGATAGATAGATAGATAGATATGATATAGATATGAGATAGATAGATAGATAGATAGATAGATAGATAGATAGATAGATAGATAGATAGATATGATATAGATATGAGATAGATAGATAGATAGATAGATAGATAGATATGAGATAGATCGATAGGTTAGATAGATGATAGATAGATAGATAGATAGATAGATAGATAGATAGATAGATAGATATGAGATAGATAGATTAGATAGATGATAGATAAATAGATAGATCGATAGCTAGACAATAGATTAGATGAGTGATGAGCTGACGATGCTATGGGTGGCCCGGTCGGGACACTTACCTGCACCCGGGCCTCGGTGAGCTCGGTCCTGAGCGCCAGCTGCTCCCTCACATAGACATCTGGGTAGTGGGTCTTCTGGAAGACCTTCTCCAGCTCCTCCAGCTGCAGACTGGTGAAGGTGGTGCGGTGCCGTCTCTTCTTGCTGCTGGACACATTGCTGTCACATTTATCCGCCAGCTCGTCCAGCTCCCCCTTGTCCTGCGGCATGGCCTTCACCGGGGACCCCCGGACACTGCAGCACGTCTCCAGGGGCATGGCCTGCTGCCCCTCCACCTTCCCCAGGCCATAGCTGCCTGCCACAGAGGGAAACACACTGCATGTCAACCTTATAGACGGCGGTACTCCTATGCAAGTGAATCCATTATTTATCCATAGTATATCTATCTATCTATCTAATACCTATGTATCTATCTATCGCCCGTGTTTCTATCTGCTCCACTAATGGCACATGCTGTGTACTGTCACTGAGACCTCCTCACACCCAGGGTGTCTGTCGCCATTACATGGAGAATATCACAGCCCTGTCTCTGGGTGGGGGACATCTACAGTCACTTCTTGTAACCCAGGTCGCTATTTTTTTACTGTCGAGGATATTAGGTGATGTATCCTGATATTGTCAGATATTTGAAGAGAGATGATCACGATTCTAATCATTATTATTATCATCATCATCATCATCATCACAACTCTCTAGGTTGGGTTTTAATGAAGGCCAACTTCAGGAGCCGTGTATAGAAGTAATGTATGATGTATCTACCACACATCCTGGGGACCTACTGTCCACTATTTATGTCTTTAATCAAAAGTATTATATAATATAAAGTCATGCAAATAATTATGAGCAGACAAATGATATTTGACAATTACTGAACATAACTGTAAAATATAAATATTATAATATTATTCTATCAAATTCTAAATACATAAATATTGGTTGATAATTTAAAATGTAACTTTATGCATCATTATGATAATAGATGTTATTATAGGTACAAATATAATAGATGTTATTATAGGTACAAACATAATAGATGTTATTATAGGTACAAATATAGATAAATCATTATAAAGTATTCTAAATAATCAAGTAATAATTCAACCTTTTTACAGTTTAGAATTCACAATAATAAGAGAGAGATATTTCTTTATACATTTATATATATATAGAATTCCTGTATTTTCCGCCGGATTGTAGAGCACTGATGGTAGATGATCTATATATAATGGAGCTGCTCCAGGTATGCTGGAGACCTCTATACATTGCATACTGACTCGCAGAGCTGGCATTTCATTTAACCCGTTAGCTGCCCCTGTTCTTACCACTGCTGTCCTGACAAGGGGAGCTCCTGTCTATCCGCACATGATGCTCGTTCCTCTGGATGGCACTGAAGGCCTGCACACATTTGCCCACTGGGTTCTTGGTGTAGAAGGAGTCATTGTCCAGGGTGTCCATGACGTGCTCCAGGGCGCCCCCCGCCCCCATGTAGAAGTCGCTGCCGGCTTTGCTGCTCTGGGTCTTTAGAGAGAATTTGTCGCTTAGATGATAATCCATAATCATGGAGCCTGCTGCTTCTCCTATTATACCACAGGCAGTAATAGTGTGTGAGCTCCTAGTGTCCAGGAGGGGGGACCACAGGGGGCTTATATACAGCTGTAGGGCCTGGAGCAGCCTCCCATCACCAACGTATGGCTCCACCCTGCCCCCTGCCCCGAAATCCCAGGCCAAACAACAGGATGATTCAGGGCTCACACCAGTAAAGAGGAAGCCCTCCACATTATCTGAACCAATTCTATCCCTAACATGTCACTTAGATAGGCCATTCATCCCCATCAATGTGCATCCATAATCTGCAACTCTGAGCCACAGAACATCAGCTATCTTCATTCTTTATTATCTCTAATCTATGTAACCACCACTGCTAGATAGATCGATAGATATAGAGATAGATAGATATTATAGAGATAGATACTGTAGATAGATAATAGATAGATACTGTAGATAGATAGATAGACACTGTAGATAGATAATAGATAGATACTGTAGTTAGATAATAGATAGATTGATAATATATACATATATATATATATATATATATATATACATATACACACACACATATATATATATATATATATATATATATAAATATATATATATACACTATAGATAGATAGATGATAGACAGATAATAGATAGATATTAGATGATAGCTAGATAATAGATAGATAGATAATAGACAGATATATCATAGATAGATAATAGATACATACTGTAGATAGACAGATAGATAGATAGATAGATAGATAGATAGATAGATAGATAGATAAAAAATGTAAAAGAGACAGCACTCTTTTTCATTTTTTGTATCAACAGTGGATCTTGGTCACCGGTCCAGAGGGGCATTGCCCCCAGTTATCTTTAAGTGTGCTGCTTTTTACTTGTATATTTAGGAAAGATAGCTAGATAGGGGATATATAGATAGATATGAGATAGATAGATAGATAGATAGATACATAGAACAGAGCTATACAGATAGATAAGTAGATAGATAGAAAGATATGAGATAGATAGATATGAGATAGATAGATATGAGATAGATAGATAGATACATAGAACAGAGCTATACAGATAGATAAGTAGATAGATAGAAATATATGAGATAGATAGATAGATAGATAGATAGATAGATACTGTAGATAGATAAATAGATAGCTATGAGATAGATACTGTAGATAGATAGATAATAGATATATAGATGATAGATAGATAGATACTGTAGATAGATAATAGATAGATAATAGATAGAGCATCAGTTCTTACCAATAGTTAATAGCTAAATAGATATTAGATCGATAGATGCAGTAGATATAACATAAGATCCTCAGCTCTTACCAAGGAGAACAGGTCTAGATGATGACCCTTGTATAGTTGCTAATTCCGCACACTCTAACCAACAATAGAAAAAGTGTCCTTCCGGTAAGACATTTCTTATTATTATCATCTCCACTAATTATTAATAATTACATTTATTATACTGTGATATGTGGATATAAAGAGAGTGCTTAAACGAGGGAAACACACAGACACACGTATATATAAACTGTCCACTCTAAAATATTGGAAATGTCGCTTATACAATTCCTTTATTATTTCTATCTATTATCTATCTCTCTATTATATCTATCTTTTATCTATCTCTATTATCTATCTCTCTATTATATCTATCTTTTATCTATCTATTATCTATCTCTCTATTATATCTATATTTTATCTATCTATCTATTATCTATCTATTATCTATCTCTATCTATTATCTATCTCTCTATTATATCTATCTTTTATCTATCTATCTATTATCTATCTATTATCTATCTCTATCTATTATCTATCTCTCTATTATATCTATCTTTTATCTATCTATCTATTATATATCTCTCTATTATATCTATCTTTTATCTATCTATCTATTATCTATCTCTCTATTATATCAATCTTTTATCTATTTATCTATTATCTATCTCTCTATTATATCAATCTTTTATCTATCTATTATCTATCTCTCCATTATATCTATCTATCATTTCTATCTATTATACATCTCTCTATTATATCTATCTATCATCTGTATATATTATCTATCTTTCTATTATATCTATCTGTTATCTATTATCTATCTTTCTATTATATCTATTATCTATCTGTTATCTATCTATTATATCTATCTGCAGTATATATCTCGTATCTATCTACAGACTATCTATCTACCTACCTATCCTTCTAGCTAATCAATGATACATCCCCCTTCTATGCTCCTAGCTCACAGGTACTACAAGCCATAACACCAGATTCTTCTATAACCTGGGGGATCAGGGATTCCCGAACTGCTACTTGTTGCTATCAGGCTCCACTACAGAGCAGACAGCTTCCCTGGAAAGATGTGCTTTATTATACAGTAATGTGTGAAGAAACTCTGTGGTGTCCATGCCGTGTCTCCTTCCTATGGACCACATCTTTACCCAGCCGTGTGCCAGCCTTCCATTCCTCAGTCGGGTATTTCCTGAAATGGATTTGACTTGTGAACCCAGCAGTGATTTTATATGGTAATAAAAGTGCAGGCTTTACAGGAGGCTAGTAAACTGCCAGAGCCTGTACACTCCCAGGCCATGGCACCTTCATATGGGACTTATCAGAAGACCTGGGTTCCAGCAGTCTATACATAGACTATATACCCGATAGTAGTACTTTTCTACTTGGCATCTATGCAGAAAAAAAGTTGCAAAAACTTGTAAACCTCCTATAGCTGCTGTAATAAAGCACACAGCCGAATACAAGCTGACAGTGCCCAGGGTCTCAGAAGTTCCCCTCATTAATCTTAAGGATGAGCCGGGAATTCAGCTATCCTGTCAGGGTAGATGTCATTGAGGAATAGACAGCTCAGTGCCCTTTCCCTTCTCACCTCATTGTACATGATAACAGGACTGGGCTGAAGACATCCAGGTCTATGGGTCCTCCTGCCATGAGAAGATCTAGCAATACGATATAGGAGGATGATAGAAGTAGATGGATTACCTGACCTGGAAGGCTTTCTCTAATATGAGCTGAAATAATCCACAAAGTAATAACCCCACTTGAAGCACCGAGATGAATGTCTTTGCCAGAGAACAGAAGTTGAAGAACTGGAGGCGTTAGACTTCTAGATTCACAAGGAGTGCAATTTCCGAGCAATCCAGAACTGCCCTCAGTTAGGGTTTCTACACCATGAGTGGACCTCTGATGCAAAGAATTAGGTGTGTATATAATTTTCATAAATCTAGAAGTCGATACAAGTTGTACTATTACTGTATAGACTAATAGTGGTAGAAAAGTTAAAAAAAAGCAGTAATAATAGCAGCCATAAAAGTGGTAGTGATAGCCATACTATTAGGAGTACTTGTACTACTACTACTACTACTACTACTACTATTAATACTACTAATATTAATAATACTACTACTAATAATAACATAAGGAACAGTAGGAGGTTGCAATAAGACAAATGTATAGAATAATAATAATACTAATAAAAAAACAGTAGCAGGTTGCAACAAGACAAATGTATATAATAATAATAATAATAATAATAATAATAAAACAGTAGCAGGTTGCAATAAGACAAATGTATATAATAATAATAATAATGATAATAATAATAATAAAACAGTAGCAGGTTGCAATAAGACTAGTTGATATAATGGTTTATAGTAAGATAATAATAATAATAATAATAATAATATAACAGTAACAGGTTGCATTAAGACAAGTTGATAGTAAAATAATAATAGTAATTAATAATAATAATATAACAATAGCAGGTTGCTATAAGACTAGTTGACAGTAATATAGCAGAAGAGTAGTAGTAATAGTAAAAGTAGCAATGTAATAAAGATATAATAATAAATGTAATAAAAGAGAATTGGTATAACTACTAGTAATATCAGTATTATTATGCTACTTCTCTACAGCACAATAAAACCTGCTGTACCCAAACACTGTATGCCCCATATGTCCATTAAGTCCCCAGACATCTTGCAGCATTACCCTTGGCTCCTGTCCACCTCTAGGCAATGGTCTGGCTGTTGCCTGCTTGAAGGCTATGAATTACCCAAAGCATCAGTACTAGACGAGAAACTTGGTAATGACTTGTGATGAGATGAAAACCACCATCCAGGCTTTGTAAATCCTTGCTTCAAGGACATGCACAGTTACAACCATGAAATGTCATCTAAATAGGATATCCGAGGAAAAGAAGCACTCTGCCCGCAGTGAGGGCCACTCAGCAGACATCAGTATAACATAGTAGAAAGGGTTATAGTCAATAACATAATCATATACAAAATGTCCTTCCAATTCTTATTCATTACAATCGGATAAAGCCTATTTCATATTCTATTTTATTTTCTACCAAATCTAAGCTTCTTTTATACTAAATGAACACACAGAGCTCATATAAAATCAGTTTAGGGAAACTTTCAATCATTTGGGGCTAGTAAATAAAGTAATAACAGCACTAAGGCCATTCCAGCAGTGCACACATTACAGGCCAATATATCAGCAGAGGTTGGACACAGGTAACATGCTCTGCAGTCACTGCCCTAATTCTAACCACCCAGCTCCCATTACTGCAGCCGTGTATCTGTAGGCAGTAAATCCTGCTGTCAGGTCTACAGATAGACAGGGCTTTCACTTCTGGTATGTGCCTTCTCTTTGATGGGGCTGAAGATACTCTATGTACCCCTTGTCCACCCCCTGGCATTTATGCCCCAGGATTATCCTATTGCGGTCAGTATAATTCTTCTTCTTATTCAGATCTGAATACTCTGATGGCAGGTAGCAATGTCTACCTAGTGTATTAGGAAGCTGGTCTGAAAGCCTGTGGAGCAAGCGTTCATCCACATCTCCAGTTACACACTCCTGGAGGAACAACACATTTTCAGCTTTCCACACAAATATTGATGTTGGCAAATAAGATACCTCCCTTGGCCCAATGCTGAAAACACTGTTCCTTCTGTAAGTGTTCAGCCATTTCTGGGGGGACAGGACATCTGGTGGCTGCACACTGGCTCCATACCTCTGTGGAGTCAGGTTCTGCTTGGCTTCACACCACATGTGTCCATAAAGAAGAGGAGTCTTCTCTCTGTACTGTTGGTAAGTCGTTGGATTGGAGGTTGGGTTTATTAGATGACTTGGTGTAAAACGCTTTCATGTAATGTAATGTACAGTAAATATAATAAACATCATATATATGAATGCTGCTTGTATGATTGGGGCACAAAAAAGTGATTTCAATCTGGCAGAACTTCCTTGGAACCGGCAGAACAGTAATGATATATCGACATATGAAGAACCATGGAAGCGACTTAGAAAATGAAGAACATCTCTGTAGACAAGACTCATGTGAAGGAGACCACTAAGCGACCCTGACAGCGACATGTTCTCCTACTGCAAACCTTGTCACATCAATAGTGCTGAAAGGATCGAGAGAGATATCTATAATGTGTATACATGTGCATAAGTGTACAGCATAATGAATGTATACTGATAGGTATACTACTTTATATGTCTATCTATGAGTCTATCTATCTATATACAGATAGCTAGATAGATACAGATATATAAAATGACAAGAAGCAGACACATATGAGCTAAATAATGAGCATTGACAATTTGCTATAAAATACACACACACACACACACACACACACACACACACACTATTTTATTTATGTATACTGCTTATGTTTTCTATCTATCTATCTATCTATCTATCTATCTATCTATCTATCTGTGGTGAAGATAGATTAGAGATAGTAAAGAATGAAGAAAGGGAAAGTTATGAAGTTATGTTACGTAGAGATGTGTGTGTCTATTAACTACACACACACACACACACATATATATATGTGAATATATTATACATATACGTATATATTATATATACTTATGTAAATATTTTATATTACTTATGCTTAGGTTTCATATACAGTATATACTATTTATGTTTTATATGTACATCCTAAAGTTTTATATATGTCTATATATACAGTACAAGTACTATATATAATGTATATTTTAAATATGTATATAAATGTTACATATATATTATATATGTATATATATCTATGTTTTATTTATATATATGTTTTCTATTTGTATACTATATGTGTGTGTATATATATAGTGTATATATCTTATTTATTATAAATATAAAGTTTTAAATTTTATTATACTGTGTGTATATATATATATATATATATATATATATATATATATATATATTTATACAGTGGATATAAAAAGTCTACACACCCCTGTTAAAATGTCAGGTTTCTGTGATGTAAAAAAATGAGACAAAGATAAATCATTTCAGAACTTTTTCCACCTTTAATGTGACCTATAAACTGTACAACTCAATTGAAAAACAAACTGAAATCTTTTAGGTAGAGGGAAGAAAAAATAATAAAAATAAAATAATATGGTGGCATAAGTGTGCACACCCTTAAACTAATACTTTGTTGAAGCTCCTTTTGATTTTATTACAGCACTCAGTCTTTTTGGGTATGAGTCTATCAGCCTGGCACATTTTGACTTGGCAAGATTTGCCCACTCTTCTTTGCAAAAACACTCCAAATCTGTCAGATTGCGAGGGCTCAGCCCTCTTCAGATCACCCCACAGATTTTCAATCGGATTCAGTTCTGGGCTCTGGCTGGGCCATTCCAAAACTTTAATCTTCTTCTGGTGAAGCCATTCCTTTGTTGATTTGGATGTATGCTTTGGGTCGTTGTCATGCTGAAAGATGAAGTTCATCTTCTTGTTCAGCTTTCTAGCAGAAACCATAAAGGTTTTTGTGCCAATATTGACTGGTATTTGGAACTGTTCATAATTCCCTCTAGCTCAACTAAGGCCCCAGTTCCAGCTGAAGAAAAACAGCCCAAAGCATAACTCTGCCACCACCATGCTTCACTATCGGTATGGTGTTCTTTTGGTGATGTGCAGTGTTATTTTTGCGCCAAACATATCTTTTGGAATTATGGCCAAAAAGTTCAACCTTGGTTTCATCAGACCATAACACCTTTTCCCACATGCTTTTGGCAAACTTTAGATGTGTTTTTGCAAAATGTAGCCTGGCTTGGATGTTTTTCTTCATAAGAAAAGGCCTTTCGTCTTGCCACTCTACCCCATAGCCCAGACATATGAAGAATACGGGAGATTGTTGTCAAATGTACCACACAGCCAGTACTTGCCAGATATTCCTGCAGCTCCTTTAATGTTGCTGTAGGTCTCTTGGTAGACTCCCAGACCTATATAACAGGATTTTGAATGTGATTGATTAATTCTGAACACAGCTGCATCCCCAGTTATAAGAGGGTGTGCACACTTATGCAACCCAATTATTTTTTTTTATTTTTATTTTTCTTCCCTCCACCTAAAATATTTCAGTTTGTTTTTTAATTGATTGGAACAGTTTATAGGTCACATTAAAGGTGGAAAAAGTGAAATGATTTATATTTGTCTCATTTTTTAACATCACAGAAACCTGACATTTTAACAGGGGTGTGTAGAATTTTTATATCCACTGTATATGTATATGTGTTTGTATGTATGTGTGTGTATGTATATGTATGTATATATATATATATATATATATATATATATACAGTACAGACCAAAAGTTTGGACACACCTTCTCATTTAAAGAGTTTTCTTTATTTTCATGACTATGAAAATTGTAGACTCACACTGAAGGCATCAAAACTATGAATTAACACATGTGGAATTATATACATAACCAAAAAGTGTGAAACAACTGAAAATATGTCATATTCTAGGTTCTTCAAAGTAGCCACCTTTTGCTTTGATTACTGCTTTGCACACTCTTGGCATTCTCTTGATGAGCTTCAAGAGGTAGTCACCTGAAATGGTTTTCACTTCACAGGTGTGCCCTGTCAGGTTTAATAAGTGGGATTTCTTGCCTTATGAGGGGCCTAGCTATAATTCATAGGGTCCCATAGAAAAAAAAGGTGGCACCCACCCACCTAGTAGAAGAAAATTAAAACTACAGCATAAACAGCAATTAAAGGTATGTATAATAGCACCATATGTCAGAAAATTCAAATTATAGCAAAAAGCCACCATATTGATGCACCCCACACAAAAGGTACAAAGTTCTTGCACCTTATTGGCCCCCTGCAGCTCTGGACGCCATAGCAAATGCAATGGCCACTACAGCTATAGTGACGTCCATGCATATATCAGTTGGGAGATCATTTCTCCCCTATGTAAAAAGAAGCCTGCTTTATGGGTATCAATGATTTATATTTGGCAGTGTCATTTGTACCCTAGTACCACTTAACTTTATAGGTGGCAAATTCGTTTCAGAAATGTCTGCAACTGTTCTGTGAAAGTAAGTGGGGCATGTAAAAATCCATGCACATGCTACAGAACCAACTCCATTCAGATGTATGGACTGGATTTTATTCACAGAAATATCTGCGAGAATATTACCTTCCAGCTACCCTGACAAGAATCTGGGGCCAGATGGTTTGCTTTTTGCACATCACAAAAACAGTTACTGTTGTTGCTGTATGTTTTATTGGAATGGTTCTAAATGGATTGGTCAACCAATGCCTATAAAATGACATCAGTTTGTATTCATTTAATTTTCAGGATTCAAAAGCATAAAGGTATGTCCACATAACAGATTAGAATTCAACTAAGGCTGACCCTCAGATTTCAGCTTTGGATGTATCACGATTTGCAGTGCTTCAGTTACACACAAGGATTAGTCCCCTTCGTCATCGGCAGAAATTTTCCTATGCACGTGAATATAGTCGAAGAATCCCCATTCACATGTATGGTATGCGGATCACTTGTGGATTTCACAAAAACATCAGAAAATTCTGTTGTGTGAACATATTCTAAGTGTCTCAGTTGCTGTAAGTATGATGTTGTCTTCATGCTTTTGAAAATATATGTATAAATATAATAAAACATATATGTGAATTTGGCCATTTTGACTGTGTCTTTATGTGAACCCTATCATCTTGTATGTAATATGTATTGTACCCTGTGAACTAAACACATCCTAACTCAATGTGGTGTCTGTTTTCCAAATAAATGAGATCTGTCAAAGGATAAATTCCTTCCTGTTATTTCATTATTTCTGGGGTATGACCAAAATTCAGGATTCTTGATGCAGTTTTGGAAGCCAAAACTAGGAGCAAATAAAAAACAAAAAAACAAACAAAAACAAGTCCTATCTGCCCTTCATACTTTCCTCTCCTGATATTATCTTGCAAAAATGCATAAAAAAACTTGACTATATGATCATGTCCTTTTTTTCACAAAACAGATGAGAAAACAAAATATAAAGACAAAAGTCCTGAGTGCACCGGCACTTATATCAGTATAGACTGGAGTACTGGCTTAATTATTGCAGCTTGATCTAAAGGGGCGCCTCAATGACAGGTCTAACTTGTCATACATTTTTCTATCATCAGTATATATCAAATATATAAATGTGCAGCTTTATGGAATTTTTGTTATGATGGTATATTTAAATGCCCAACAAATATGTTATTTCAATTTTCTGTACTTTCAACTGCCTTTATAGTATACTGAAATAGAAATACTGGGCACTCTCACTTTATGGTGAATCAAACACTTTATTATACATATAATTGATTGGTAGATAAACGCATAATCATATTAAAACCATCAAATGGACTTGAATAGAATTGATAAAATATAAAAATGCTACCTAAAAATACAACACTACAAATAAAAATAATAAAAAGGGGCAAAGTACCCCGAAACGCGTTTGGTGAAGAGACCCCCTGATCGATCGTAAGAAGTATAAGCTGGAACTACCAAGGCTGGGTTGCACTTTAAATCACCCAAGGATTCCGTAACTTGTTAAACCCTGACACGCCGGCGGCTACAAACACAAAGCACGAAGATACAAGGTATCGTGTCGCAGGACAGCCGACGAGGGGAAAGGCACTGTGAGTCCCAGGGCTCGCCGGCTCTAAGTGACTACGGAGCGGCAGCCAGAGGACCAGAGTGACACCGGAACGAAAGCCTTGCAAACATACAGCTACGGCAGGAGTAGTGAGGAGCGCTTGGATCACAAGATTATCGATCAAGAAAATTCTATTGCACAGTGAGTAAAAGCGGGACGCCGCGAATATACTCATTCAGGTGTATTATATTGACTGCAGTATCTTAAATCTTCTCCAAGAGAATATTAGTGTGGACTCTGACTTTATTGCGATATTATTGTCTGCAACTACATGACCATTAGCAGCAAGAAGTCAGGATTCCATCGTTCTTCCATATCTATGGACTGGTCACTATTTTAACGCTATTGTGGCAATATATAATATATATACTATATTTTTATTATTTTTATTTGTAGTGTTGTATTTTTAGGTAGCATTTTTATATTTTATCAATTCTATTCAAGTCCATTTGATGGTTTTAATATGATTATGCGTTTATCTACCAATCAATTATATGTATAATAAAGTGTTTGATTCACCATAAAGTGAGAGTGCCCAGTATTTCTATTTCTATATATTCACTTGCCAGAGGAAGGGCGGATCCTCTTTACTGGGAGCACCTCCACCTGATTTTCCTTCATTCCTGTGCGTCACATTAGCATATTCTTTATAGTATACTGTCACCAGGTACAGATTAGGCAAACACACACAGTCTGGGTTTACATTCAGCCACACAATATCAAATGTTTGGCCAGAGGTATGCAACTGTATGCTTATAAACTCAGATGTATACATATATATATATATTCAGATATAGTTGCTTAAGTCCATCAATCATTGACTGCTATTAACAACAACAAAATCCATATACCACCTGCTATAACTAGATGATCGCCGGATATCCGACACCACCCCTCCCATTGATCAGCTGGTCTGTGTAGCTCCATTGATGGAAGCCAGTGCCAGAGCTACACAACACAAAAGATATTGTAGCGGTGGGAGCTCGCTACTACAGGGCTGCTCCAACTAACTTAAAGGGAACCTGTCATGTGGATATTTGATTATAATCTAACTAATTATATACAATCATTAACTACTAAAAAGTGCCTTAGATGTATTCACTTACTGGTGTAACAGATGGTTACCTCATAATATACACACAAAGATGCCGCATGCTAATGAGCTGATTCGAGTCCAGCGTGATGTCAGTGAGTCCAGCATATATTTAATTCAGAGCTATAGCCACTCCCCTGCCCACCTGCGGCTGATTCCTATGGAAACAAACTGTCATTCAGCAGCAGGTGGGCGGGGAGAGTCAGGAGATCATGAATATTCATGACTCATCATTATTAGCTGGAGCTTTTCAATACAAGATGTTGGCAGATTGACTTGGTCATAAAAAGAAAGTGACCCAGCATTTTGCTTAGAGAATCAGTCACTTATTTATGTTGCCCTTAGTTAGGACACCATAAAACTGGTGACAGGTTCCCTTTAAGGGAGCAGTGCTGTAGTAGCAAGCTCCCACAACTACAATATTGCTGGTGCTATGAAGCTCCTGTACTGACTTCTGTTGATGGATCTACAGACCAGCAGATTGGTGGGGGTGCAGGGTGTCCAATCCTCGCTGATCAACTACTGATGACCTATCCTGAAGATAGGCCATCACGTAAAAACCCTTGACAACCTCTTTAATTTTGTTAAATATAAGTACAACATTACTTAGGATAAAATTTCCATGACTGAGATAACATGGATCAACAGGTTTCTGATCTGGAATACAATAAAAACTATACATATCCGTGGAATTTGCGCCAAACAGCGGTGCAGGTCACAGGGTATACATAAAAGGATATTAAACCTGAAGTATGTGATTTATATAAGGTGCTTCTAATATCATTCACATATACAGTATGTGGAGGTTCTTAGAACTGGAGATCTGTATGACAAAGTGGTAATCATGGGAGTTGACATTTTTTGGGCCTCCAGCCAGTATCACTGTCATCTTGCCTGTATAAAATAGTTGCTTACAGATGACACTAGAATACATACAGTTTTACAGCACATGTGGGGAAGCCAATAGAGAAAAACCCAACTGAGCTGCTCTCTGTTCTTCTCAAGCAGACAGATGTATTAGGTTATGGCTACATCCCGACAGCTGTCATGGCCAGGATTGAATGGGCATCACAGTGTACCGGGGATCCCATAGAAATGAATGGGATCACAGTGCGAGTTTTTGACCCCAACACGCCAGTCTCAAAAAATCCAGATGCACAGATATAATAGCTGATCATTGGTGATTTTGGAAGCTCAACCTGCTATGATCAGCTGATCAGCATGCTGACTTCATCTTTAAAATGAGTTGTCATGATAAGACTACACCTTTAAGAACATTAAAAGAGTTTTCAAAGACTTTAATACTGATGACCTATCATCAGCTGTGAGCAAAGTGACCTTCTCCATGCTTACCAAGCACAGTGCCGTACATTGTATAGCGGGTGTGCTTGCTATCGAGCTCAGTCCCTTTCTCTTCTATGGGGCTGTGCCTAAGCCAAGTGACCAATGAACATGTCGTCATTGACCTAGGAAAAGCTGTGAGAAGGCTGCCTCACTATTGCGAGCACCTGTGCTTTTTCAAACAGCTCATTGGTGGGTGTCCTGGGTACCCTCACCAATCAGATACTGATGTCCTATCCAGATGGTAAGTCATCAGTTAAAAAGACTCGGAAAACCCTTTTAATCTCATAAAACATCAAATAGGAATGTTAAATAAAAAGTAATCAAGTTCGAAGTCCACATAGGACTATGTGAACAGAAAAGTAAAAAAGTAAGGACTTTTTGATGGTGGGAAGGAAAAAAATTAAAATATAAAAGTTTAGCTGGATCCTAAACCCATACCAAATTCCGTGAGGGAGATTTATCATCTCTCTTGCGGCAGAAAAGTGGTTTTAAAAGTTGCAAGCTGTGTGTCTGCAAATGCCTCTTTTTATGCTGCCCTTGCCACTTTTCTAAAAGGGGGCATGACAAGGGTGGGATAGAGACGTGGCCAACAGCACAGACTAATGTATCTTCATTTACGCTAGTTTTCTGGTGTAAATGAAGCAAGAAATCTAAGGCAGCTGTGAGCTGTTGTAGGTTTCTGTTTAGCCACATAGACTGCCAAAGGATGCGCCTAATTTATAATGAGGTCTGCGCCTCATTATAAATGTGGTGCATCTCCTGGCAGGGGATATCAAGACCAGCGCAGAAACCGCCAGGCTTGATAAATCTCCCCTAGTTTGATTTATTTCCTGCCCAAATTCTAGACCTGAGGATACCAAACTAACAACGAGCAAGAACCCCTGACAGTCTACAGATGGGTGACTCGTCCTTTTGGAATAGACTCTGGTTTGGCTAAAATCCCTAACTTTCCAGTCTTTCTAATGGTTCAGAGTCACACATTGACTAAGAAGGTAGCCACCTATAGGTGGCACAAGAGGGTTAACTTTCTTCCCTCATAAGGAGAACTGGTTACATGCATAAACTGCATCAAATGCATAGCATGGAGGAATTAAAATAAATGAATTAGAAGATACTAATTAAACACACTCCATAAGTTAAAACAGCATCAACAAATTATCCACATAAGTAAATTTTTGTGTGTCGATTAAGAACACACTTCTCTCAGAAAGTGGTAATTTTTTAAAACTCAGGGAATTTTT
This sequence comes from Bufo gargarizans, assembly GCF_014858855.1. Lineage (NCBI taxonomy): Eukaryota > Metazoa > Chordata > Amphibia > Anura > Bufonidae > Bufo > Bufo gargarizans. Next base: position 325,219,656 of record NC_058081.1, read on the forward strand.
TATTTTTTTTCAAGAATGGAGGGTATCCTCAGCGCTGCCTCCCATTTAGATGTGTGGGATGCAGAGAGGACGTGGCCATCGGCTGGTCTTCAGCAAAATTTTGTCACGTCTTGTTGTGAACGACCCCTTAATGTGGCTTTTTTTTTCCATGCGAAAGCTACAGTGATTTTACAGCAAGTTCTTGGCAACCACTTAATATGAACTCATAAGTGACAAACTGCTGAAATCAGCATGTCTGTCACTACTTTATACCGCCCTAAATGAGGGAAACATAATCTTGATGACAGGTTCTTTTTAACAGATGGCAAAATGTGGTAAAGTGATGTTCCAACTAACCAATCTGACATGTCATAAAAATGTGAATAGTGGGGGTCTGGCTTCTGCGGGACTCATTAATCCATAAAAAGGGGGTTACATTCTATATATTTTTAATGGAGAAGTGCCTGCATGTTCCTCTCTACAGAAATCTGTGGAGAAGAAATGAAATACAAAACAATATTTGTACTGGCATCATTTAAACAGTTACCAATCCAAAGTATAGTAATATCCTTGAGAATGCAATCTACTACTTGATTAGAGAAGCAATAATCATTTCTCATTTGTTTTAGGGAATCTTTTCTCTTGTGATCAGTTCGCATCTTTTGGATTACATAATGCACCTGACTATAGGATGCGCCCAGGTTTTAGACAATCAAATCAAAAATAGAAAAAAAAACAAAACTTTTTACAGCTTAAATATACATAAGATGCTACCTTTATTCTATGTAGATCAATAAACAGGAATGAAACTGCTTGAACGGTGCCGTCAACAGGATTCAGGCAAACACCGTGATAGCAAAGCAATCTACACAACTCTTATAACAACAGCATATGGTAAGCGCAATATAGCTAGTTGCCAGTAGACCTATCTAGCTGATGTTGCACATGAGGCGCTGCCTCCTGTCGTTTTTTGTCTTTCACCTTTATTCTATGGCTTTTAAAAAAAATTGTACAACTAAAAACAAATATTTATGGAGACACTAAGTGAGTGAAAACTTTATAGAAATTTTTGTATTTGTGGTGTGAGTGTTCCGTGCTAAAGCCGCCATGATCCAGGTGCTGATAAATGTCTGGGACATTGCATCAATAAATGGCCTAACTAGGTGCACAGAGATGATTAGTCTGGCTCAGTTCCCTTCAGGTGTTTTTTGCTTCACGCCAGAGGGGAACTGATTCGGACAGCCGGAAATATGTGTAGGGGGCCTTATATGCCCTGTTACCACTCCTTCTGGGATAATCTACAAAGAGAGGAGGATCTCAGCCCACTGACCCCTCTCCTCTTCCATGATGGCTGACATGAAAGCAGTTGATGGGCAGGACACCTTTAACCTGTTCTAATACCTGCAGATCACATTCCCAACCCTGTTTCTAACAGTTCTACCCCCAACTGTATTGTGGCTAGCAATGTGATCCAGATGAGCTTAGATTATTAGTTTTAAAACAAGACTTCACATCTCTAACTGCTATACAGCTCGAGAAAGCCCAGGTAGTAGCTGTTGGCCCCCTCGACTTTGGACTACAGCATAAGACTTTTCATATCGTATGTACAGTGCCATGAAATGAATGAAGCTTCAGCAATAAATAATAATAATAAAAAAGAATTTGAATCTGAACTTGGCTTTTTTTTTCTTGCTAAAAAGTATGTCTCAGGGCGTGGAACTATACATTTAATTGAATACACGTAAGGTAAAATGAAGGTCTGCTGCAATGCATAAAAATATAAGGCTTCATACATAATAAAAAGCTCATAGTTAAATGTTAATACTGTTTATTTCCCACAAAGAGTAAATATATAATCAGAAACAATAAGACTACATTCACACATGGCTGATACATTGTAGATTTTCAAATTGCAGAATTGTGGGTGGAAAATCCACAGCATATTACAGTACTAGCAAAGTAAATGAGATTTTACTAAATCTCATCCACATTACATGGAAAAAAACTGCAGTGAAAAATGACCTGTAGTGCGGATTTTACATTTTCAGCATAGTATCATAGTTTGTAAGACTGACTAAGACATGTTCACCCAGTTCAGCCTAAAGTACATTCAGAGGAAGGCAAAAAAAATCATCATATAGAAGCCAAATCAGGCAACCAAAATAACTCACTGGATCCCCAGAATTCGAGTTATTATAACTTGTAATTTATATTCAAGATATGTATCGAGTCCCCTCTTGAACTCTTTTAGTGAGTTCTGCATCACCAAGTCTCACTGCTTTTACAGTAAAGAATCCCTCTTGAACTCTTTTAGTGAGTTCTCCATCACCAAGTCTCACTTCTTTTACAGTAAAGAATCCCTCTTGAACTCTTTTAGTGAGTTCCCCATCACCAAGTCTCACTGCTTTTACAGTATAGAATCCCTCTTGAACTCTTTTAGTGAGTTCCCCATCACCAAGTCTCACTGCTTTTACAGTAAAGAATCCCTTTCTATGTTGATGTAGAAACTTTATGTCCACTAGACGTAGAGGATATCCTCTTGTTAATGTCAAATTCATGGGTATAAATAGATGATGGGATAGATCTCTGTACTGTTCTTTGATAAACATAGTTCTAACTTTATTAACTATCAGAGCCTTTAATATTGCTTGGTATTTTTTTTATAACACTCATACTGGCAACAAAGGTTTGCCGGGGTAAGTTACCACTGTCTTTTCTGCATGCTTTGATCTTGGATACTGACCTGCAGGGATGGATTAATGGTGGTAGCAAGACAATTGATCAGCTGTTTTCAGGATTAACGTTACTCTCCTTCACACAGCTTACAGAACTATACTCCTTACTGCACAAAGAAATGAATAAGTATCTTTAGCTATGGCATGCCCTTCGGGACATGTTAGTGGATATGTGTATCCCATTAAACGCTTTTACATATTTTTTATCTTTTCCGATTAAAGGAATTCAGGTTTTTTTTGTTGTTTTGTTTTGTTTTTTTACAGTTCCTTTACACAACCTCAGAATAATGTCCAACCTCCATATGTTAGCAAATGGGAGAATTAATTACAGTCTTGCTTCCCTTTAAAGGAGTAGTACACAGGTATACAAGGAGTCGTACTGGTTTTCCAGAGGTGCCACTCACTGGGAAATGGCACTTAAAATTCTGCTTCAGTGGTATCTTACAACTGCAGCTTGGATTCCCCATCTTACTTTGCTGATGGCTCGAGGATGAAGACTTCTAGGAACCTATTTCCATTCATGGTGGGATTGCTCCACCATGAATATTGTGTGACTTTTGTAATTTTCTTTTTATTGGCACTCCATTACATCAAAAAATGTGATAGGATGGGAAGGTATAATTAGAGTTTTTGAATATTTCCACCAGAGGGAAGCAAAATAGGAGAAAGATGAACATTTGTAAAAACAAATATAACTTTAAAATTTACTGTGGGGACAAGAAACCCGCATTTAAAACTTATTATAACACTTTTATTGGTTTGCTTCTGAAGTATAACTGCCCTTCAACTGCTAAATAAAAGTTTTATAGCACTATGGTGCCCACTTGAGTGCAATGGTAAAAGTTGATTTTCCTTCGGAATTTGTTTTCCCTACATTATTATATGTGCTAACCCAGAAATAGTCTCATGGCGTCATTTCTAAGACTGATTTTGAATAAGTTCATTTTTTAAACAAACATTCTTCAGTACTTGGTAGTTGTATAACCAAAACTGTAACTTGGCAAAAAATAGACTGTGTGCTGAATATCAGAGAACACTTTATTTCAAAGGAAAAAAGCATTCATGTCCAATTTCGGCTTTGACTATCTCAGATAGATGTGATCAAGTCAATTTATTTTTTTTTTACTTACCCGCAAAACAAAAATGTGAAAATATTTTCATCAAACACGGAAGTGACGCTCTTTGCCATTTCAAAACAATTTATTCAAAATAAAAGTAACTTAAAATTCATTACTTTGGTCTTATCAACCCAAACATTCTAAACATCACAGCATATTCAAGCACAAGCAACACACACATTTAATTTAGAAACCATGCTTTCCTTCAGGCTGAAGCTTAAGGAGAAACAATTGGATCACTGTTTTCCAAATATCCTCTATGCAGATGGTACCAGCCAACAAATGAGGAAAATTCTCAAATGTACATTTAACAAAAGGGAAAAGTCAATAGTGGACGTTAAAAGTTTTATAAATGTGTCAAACAGTCCATATTGGAAAAAACATTTTGGACTGTTTGACACATTTATGGAACAATACGACCCTCTCTTAAAAGTGGTCTTCCTGATGCTTGGCTTTAAATTAAAACCTTTTTATACACTTTCATACTCTGAATATAGTGGAAGAAGGCATGATGTCAGTACAGCTAGAAGAAGACATATCATGAAAATAACCAGAAGTAGTCTTAAGCCTCATTAACACGTCAGTGTTTTGGTCAGTGATTTCCATCAGTGATTGTGAACCAAAACCAGGCGCGGCTCTAAACACAGAACAGGTGCAGATCTTTACCCTATACTTTATGTCTGTGGAGGCTGCAGTCCTGGTTTTGGCTCACAATCACTGATGGACATCACTGACCAAAACACTGACTTGTGAATGAGACTTTACTGTAAATATAATTAGATGTAGGCATACCATGAATCTCGTCCAAAATCCAGTGCGCAGTGACGTATAACATCATCACACTGGGTGGCATGATAACGTCATCATGAGATTTTGCGCCAGATCTTCAAGCAATAGAGCGGCAGCCGGCCCGTCGCGAACAAATGGATCAGGTGACATTACTGTATTCAGGGCTGTGCAGGATTGCATTGAAAAGCGCCGCCTAAGGTCACCTCCTCACTTTGCCTTATCAGTGGTGCGCTCCTTAGGCCCACTGTTTTACTGGGAGCGTTTGGCATAGGGCTCCAAAGGGCATTAACTAGATATAGATATATAGCTATACCATGGGTAGCAGACACACCTTGAGTATAACTACAAGTAGGCATACTGTGAGTACAAATAGGAGACATACTGTAAGAGGGAAACTATTGCACCTGCTCACCTACTTTGATTATATTCTGCTTTCTCCCCACACTCTGATCTACCATGCACAACCTCCTCCCCCTCCCTGTTGCTATCTCTAAAACTGATTGGAGGGGAACAGCAGGGATCCGTCAGAAAAAGGAGAAATACTAAAGGATTTATGCCAGATTCAGCAGCTCCACTTGCTAGGTGAGGGAATTATACATTTTAATGGACCACCATTTATGAAGCAAATGATAAAAAAAATAAAAAAAAATCAGGGTAAAGGTGTCCATAGCCTTTCCTGCCTGCAGACCAATTAAATTGAAATGATAAATTAATAAATACATTCTGCCTGTAATGCTTGTGAACTCTGATTATAAACCAAAATGGCTGATCATAAGGAAACTCAAGACATAAGAATCAATTAAATATAGCCTCCAGAACATGACATGGGGGGGTTATGAATGGTTTTACACAAGGAAAGTAGCACACAAAAGTGTCAAATTTTGGCACAAGCCTGATCTGTAAAAAAAAAAAAAAGGTGCAATATCTGGCTGTTTTCGCTGCTCTAACAGCCTTTCCGTGAAGTGGGTTTGGCTTAGTATGAGGAGGCATGGCCTTCTACACCCAAAAGCTAGGTGATGTAGGATTGAGTTTTTGGCGCACAGACAGGCAAAGATGCACCAAAGATGCCTCCTAAACATTTATCACATTTTACTCCAGCACATTTTTGACTAAGACCAGTGGAGAGAAATGGTGACTCTCCCCCATTGAGTATAAATTGAACTTACTAATTGAGTTTTGAGTGACTAAATAGCTAAGGTTCAACATTTTCTATCTCTAAATGTCAATGAAGTTCTAATTAAACTCCAAAGAGAAAAAAGCATGGATCGCACATCCCCATGCTATGCATTGATCTATTATTGCTTCTCAGCATAAATGATAGTATATCAAGCCCTAATTTACATAACAAACATGAGGCATCAGTATGAGTTTTGATCAAAATGCATAGGTCACTCACCACGCCATGTCTCTACGAATGGGTACCTACTCTAATTTGGTGCAGCACTACATGGCGACCACCGCCACTGCAATGCCACGCTAGCAGGCGGAGCGACCCATTTGTCCAACAGGCCCCCTGCTGTCAGTCCTAGCCCCGATGGCACTGGGTAGCACCAACCCACAGGCACAGCACCGCAGCAACAACAGCCGCCATGCAGCACTGCTCCATGTGAACAGATGTCAAAAGCTCACCTTTTCATGTGGTCTCGCTGAGAAGCGATATGAATTGTACTGAGAGAAAATACTAGATTAATGCATAACACGGTGATGTGCGATGTTTTTTTTTGTGGAGTTTTACCATTGTCTGTCTCTTTCCCATGGTCTCAGCATTCCTCCCATTCTCCCCAGTTGCATTTAGTTAGTAGGAGATTGCAGAAGGGTTTATAAATTCCTACTAGGACTTCAGGTTGTAGCTCCTGTGTGCTGCATGGCGGCTGTTGTTGCTGCGGTGCTTTTCCTGTGGGTTGGTGCTGCCCAGTACCATGGGGGCTTAGTCTGACAGCAAGGGTGGCATAGCGGCGGTCACCATGTGGTGCTGCACCAATTTAGAGTAGGAACCCACTCGTAGAGGCAACCATGGCGTGGCCTATGCATTTTGATCAAAACATATACTAATGCCTTGTGTATGATACGTAGATAAGGGCTTAGTATACTATTTACGCTGAGAAGCAATAATAGATCGATGCCTAGCATGGGGATGTGCAATCCATGTTTTTTTCTCTTTGCCTTTGAAGTTTTAATTAAAAAGGGCAAAAACTATTTTGGTAACTAAACTTACAATGTTTTCACATATTAGCATCAACTACAATATTTATATTTGAGTACAAAATAATTTTAAGCATTTAATCTGCAAACCTTTAGATCAAAATAGCTCATGAATAAAGAGAAACCGACATTCAGTAAGGTAGGTCTGGACTTTTGACTGGTACTGTATATCATACAAAATAATGCTGCAAATGTATATTATTTAATTTATTTTTCGAAATAAAACAAAATATTGTTGAAATTAAAAACTAATATGAATATCATACAGTATATAATGAAAGCTGAGAAAATTATTAGATAAAGTCACTATACAGATATTTTGCTAAGTTTATTTTATATTGCATTTTTCCTCTTTGAAAAATGATTACTATTTAATGGCCTTCTTTTTCCCTCCTCCCCAACCACCACTTAATTGAACTGGATTGTCTCGAAATGAGATGCGTTCCTTCCGGTGAGGTCCAGAATTAGCTTTTGCTGGTGCGAATGAATTACTGTCTAAAGAACAAAAGAAATGACAAATATATTAACACAAATAAATAGATCTAAACACATGGCGCAGGTATTTCCAGCAATAATTCACCACAGCAATCCAGATGGTTTCACGCATATGGCCAAATCAGCTAAAACATATTTGCTAATTGGAATGCAGGTATCTATGGACATCAGCATAGAGGATATGAAATATGTCAGACTGACCCTATAGTATCTAGCCAGGGCTCAGAAATAAGCTTTGTTTAACCCTTTCCCGCGAAATGATGTAACAGTATGTCAAGACTGCAAGTAACTTAGTGCAAGCGCAGGTACAGTCAGGGGTACACCAGCAATAAGGCCAGGTGAGGCAGTCGCCTCAGGCAGCGCCAGGAGGGGCAAGAGGGGGGCAGGGGAAGGGCCATGGGCAATGAGCTTTCATTGTGGCAAAGGGGTTAGGTTAATAAATTGGCACGGGGGGTCGAGGGGTGGGCGTCATTTCAGTTTTTGCCTCAGGCAGCAGAAAGGCTAGGTGCACCCCTGGGTACAGTTACATCTTGGCTTCAAACTGTCACTGTGTCATCATGACTGGGACAGATGAAAGCAGTCTCATGCCAGCAATCAATATGATTGGCTAGTTAGTATGCCATCACCCTATTTCTAACCCCTAGATTGCCCCTGAGTTCCCTGATAGGTAGCAATGTCACCTGCCAAATAGAATTTCCCCTATACAGGTATAATCACTACCAAATACTGCAGTGTGGCCGGTCCATACCTCAGGCACCAGTCTGCTCCTATACTAATCATTTGGGTGTGATGTTTAGTCGCCATTCTGCTCCTATACTAATCATTTGGGATATTAGTTTAGTCGCCATTCTGCTCCTATACTAATAATTTGGGAGCAGTGTTGGGTCACCATTTTGTTCCTATACTAATAATTTGGGAGCAGTGTTGGGTCACCATTTTGTTCCTATACTAATAATTTGGGAGCAGTGTTGGGTCACTATTCTGCTCCTATACAAATAATTTGGGAGCAGTGTTTATTCGCCATTCTGCACCTATACTAATAATTTGGGAGCAGTGTTTGGTCACTATTCTGCTCCTATACAAATAATTTGGGAGCAGTGTTTATTCGCCATTCTGCTCCTATACGAATAATTTGGGAGCAGTGTTGGGTCACTATTCTGCACCTATACTAATAATTTGGGAGCAGTGCTTAGGTCACCTATTCTGCTCCTATACTAATAATTTGGGAGCAGTGTTGGGTCACCATTTGTTCCTATACTAATAATTTGGGAGCAGTGTTTAGTCACCATTCTGCACCTATACTAATAATTTGGGAGCAGTGTTGGGTCACCATTTTGTTCCTATACTAATAATTTGGGAGCAGTGCTTAGTCACCATTCTGCTCCTATACTAATAATTTGGGAGCAGTGTTGGGTCACAATTTTGTTCCTATACTAATAATTTGGGAGCAGTGTTGGGTCACCATTTTGTTCCTATACTAATAATTTGGGAGCAGTGCTTAGTCACCATTCTGCTCCTATACTAATAATTTGGGAGCAGTGTTGGGTCACCATTCTGCTCCTATACGAATAATTTGGGAGCAGTGTTTATTCGCCATTCTGCTCCTATACTAATCATTTGGGTGTGATGTTTAGTCGCCATTTTGCTCCTATACTAATCATTTGTGAGATTCGTTGAGTAGCCATTCTGCTCCTATACTAATAATTTGGCTGAAGTGTTTAGTCGCCATTCTGCTCCTATACTAATAATTTGGGAGCAGTGTTGGGTCACCATTTTGTTCCTATACTAATAATTTGGGAGCAGTGTTGGGTCACCATTTTGTTCCTATACTAATAATTTGGGAGCAGTGTTGGGTCACTATTCTGCTCCTATACAAATAATTTGGGAGCAGTGTTTATTCGCCATTCTGCACCTATACTAATAATTTGGGAGCAGTGTTGGGTCACCATTTTGTTCCTATACTAATAATTTGGGAGCAGTGTTTAGTCACCATTCTGCTCCTATACTAATAATTTGGGAGCAGTGTTGGGTCACTATTCTGCTCCTATACTAATAATTTGGGAGCAGTGTTTGGTCACCATTCTGCTCCTATACTAATAATTTGGGAGCAGTGTTGGGTCACCATTTTGTTCCTATACTAATAATTTGGAAGCAGTGTTGGGTCACTATTCTGCACCTATACTAATAATTTGGGAACAGTGTTTGGTCACCATTCTGCTCCTATACTAATAATTTGGGAGCAGTGTTGGGTCACTATTCTGCTCCTATACAAATAATTTGGGAGCAGTGTTTATTCGCCATTCTGCACCTATACTAATAATTTGGGAGCAGTGTTGGGTCACCATTTTGTTCCTATACTAATAATTTGGGAGCAGTGCTTAGTCACCATTCTGCTCCTATACTAATAATTTGGGAGCAGTGTTTAGTCACCATTCTGCTCCTATACTAATAATTTGGGAGCAGTGTTGGGTCACCATTTTGTTCCTATACTAATAATTTGGGAGCAGTGTTTAGTCACCATTCTGCTCCTATACTAATAATTTGGGAGCAGTGTTGGGTCACCATTCTGCTCCTATACTAATAATTTGGGAGCAGTGTTGGGTCACCATTCTGCTCCTATACGAATAATTTGGGAGCAGTGTTTATTCGCCATTCTGCTCCTATACTAATCATTTGGGATATTAGTTTAGTCGCCATTCTGCTCCTATACTAATCATTTGGGTGTGATGTTTAGTCGCCATTCTGCTCCTATACTAATCATTTGGGAGCAGTGTTGGGTCACCATTCTGTTCCTATACTAATAATTTGGGAGCAGTGCTTAGTCGCCATTCTGCTCCTATACTAATAATTTGGGAGCAGTGTTTAGTCGCCATTCTGATCCTATACTAATCATTTGGGTGTGATGTTTAGTCGCCATTCTGCTCCTATACTAATAATTTGGGAGCAGTGTTTAGTCGCCATTCTGATCCTATACTAATCATTTGGGTGTGATGTTTAGTCGCCATTTTGCTCCTATACTAATAATTTGTGAGATTCGTTGAGTAGCCATTCTGCTCCTATACTAATAATTTGGCTGAAGTGTTTAGTCGTCATTCTGCTCCTATACTAATAATTTGGGAGCAGTGTTGGGTCACCATTTTGTTCCTATACTAATAATTTGGGAGCAGTGCTTAGTCACCATTCTGCTCCTATACTAATAATTTGGGAGCAGTGTTGGGTCACCATTCTGCTCCTATACTAATAATTTGGGAGCAGTGTTGGGTCACCATTTTGTTCCTATACTAATAATTTGGGAGCAGTGTTTAGTCACCATTCTGCTCCTATACTAATAATTTGGGAGCAGTGTTTATTCGTCATTCTGCACCTATACTAATAATTTGGGAGCAGTGTTGGGTCACCATTCTGCACCTATACTAATAATTTGGGAGCAGTGTTGGGTCACCATTCTGCACCTATACTAATAATTTGGGAGAAGCATTTAGTCGCCATTCTTCTTCTATACTTATAATTTGGGAGCAGTGTTGGGTCACCATTCTGTTCCTATACTAATAATTTGGGAGCAGTGTTTAGTCACCATTGTGCACCTATACTAATAATTTGGGGGAAGCATTTAGTCGCCATTCTGTTCCTATACTAATAATTTGGCTGAAGCGTTTAGTCGTCATTCTGCTCCTATACTAATAATTTGGGAGCAGTGTTGGGTCACCATTCTGCTCCTATACTAATAATTTGGGAGAAGTGTTTAGTCGCCATTTTGCTCCTATACTAATAATTTGTGAGATTCGTTGAGTAGCCATTCTGCTCCTATACTAATAATTTGGGAGCAGTGTTTGGTCACCATTCTGCACCTATACTAATAATTTGGGAGCATTGCCTATATTGTGCGGCGTGTGGTCACCATTTTGTTCCTATACTAATAATTTGGGAGCAGTGCTTAGTCACCATTCTGCTCCTATAATAATAATTTGGGAGCAGTGTTGGGTCACCATTTTGTTCCTATACTAATAATTTGGGAGCAGTGTTTAGTCACCATTCTGCTCCTATACTAATAATTTGGGAGCAGTGTTGGGTCACTATTCTGCTCCTATACAAATAATTTGGGAGCAGTGTTTATTCGCCATTCTGCACCTATACTAATAATTTGGGAGCAGTGTTGGGTCACAATTTTGTTCCTATACTAATAATTTGGGAGCAGTGCTTAGTCACCATTCTGCTCCTATACTAATAATTTGGGAGCAGTGTTGGGTCACCATTTTGTTCCTATACTAATAATTTGGGAGCAGTGTTGGGTCACTATTCTGCTCCTATACGAATAATTTGGGAGCAGTGTTTATTCGCCATTCTGCACCTATACTAATAATTTGGGTGTGATGTTTAGTCGCCATTCTGCTCCTATACTAATCATTTGGGATATTAGTTTAGTCGCCATTCTGCTCCTATACTAATCCTTTGGGTGTGATGTTTAGTCGCCATTCTGCTCCTATACTAATCATTTGGGAGCAGTGTTGGGTCACCATTCTGTTCCTATACTAATCATTTGGGAGCAGTGTTGGGTCACCATTCTGTTCCTATACTAATAATTTGGGAGCAGTGCTTAGTCGTCATTCTGCTCCTATACTAATAATTTGGGAGAAGTGTTTAGTCGCCATTCTGCTCCTATACTAATCATTTGGGTGTGATGTTTAGTCGCCATTTTGCTCCTATACTAATAATTTGTGAGATTCGTTGAGTAGCCATTCTGCTCCTATACTAATAATTTGGCTGAAGTGTTTAGTCGTCATTCTGCTCCTATACTAATAATTTGGGAGCAGTGTTTGGTCACCATTCTGCACCTATACTAATAATTTGGGAGCAGTGTTGGGTCACCATTCTGTTCCTATACTAATAATTTGGGAGCAGTGTTTAGTCACCATTCTGCTCCTATACTAATAATTTGGGAGCAGTGTTGGGTCACCATTCTGCTCCTATACTAATAATTTGGGAGCAGTGTTTAGTCACCATTCTGCTCCTATACTAATAATTTGGGAGCAGTGTTGGGTCACTATTCTGCTCCTATACGAATCATTTGGGAGCAGTGTTTATTCGCCATTCTGCACCTATACTAATTTGGGAGCAGTGTTTGGTCACCATTCTGCACCTATACTAATAATTTGGGAGCAGTGTTGGGTCACCATTTTGTTCCTATACTAATAATTTGGGAGCAGTGCTTAGTCACCATTCTGCTCCTATACTAATAATTTGGGAGCAGTGTTGGGTCACCATTTTGTTCCTATACTAATAATTTGGGAGCAGTGTTTAGTCACCATTCTGCTCCTATACTAATAATTTGGGAGCAGTGTTGGGTCACTATTCTGCTCCTATACGAATAATTTGGGAGCAGTGTTTATTCGTCATTCTGCACCTATACTAATAATTTGGGAGCAGTGTTGGGTCACCATTCTGCACCTATACTAATAATTTGGGAGCAGTGTTGGGTCACCATTCTGCACCTATACTAATAATTTGGGAGAAGCATTTAGTCGCCATTCTTCTTCTATACTTATAATTTGGGAGCAGTGTTGGGTCACCATTCTGTTCCTATACTAATAATTTGGGAGCAGTGTTTAGTCACCATTGTGCACCTATACTAATAATTTGGGGGAAGCATTTAGTCGGCATTCTGTTCCTATACTAATAATTTGGGAGCAGTGTTTATTCGCCATTCTGCTCCTATACTAATAATTTGGGAGCAGTGTTGGGTCACCATTCTGCACATATACTAATAATTTGGGAGCAGTGTTGGGTCACCATTCTGTTCCTATACTAATAATTTGGGAGCAGTGTTTAGTCACCATTGTGCACCTATACTAATAATTTGGGGGAAGCATTTAGTCGCCATTCTAGTTCCTATACTAATAATTTGGGAGCAGTGTTGTGTCACCTTACTGCTTCTATACTAATAATTTGGGATAAGCGTTTGGTCACCATAAGACATACTAATATTTTGGGAGCAGTGTTTAGTCACCATTCTACACCTATACTAAGAGTCACAGGTCCTGCTCTGCCCATGTTTACCTGGGTACCTGCCTTAATGTACCTGATTTTATATCCTTTAAGCCTTCAATTTGATTCCACAGGGTTTGAAGCCATTAACTTCGAAACTGCACAATTAGAAATTACAGGCCCCAGGATATATTATATTGCACCCCTCAATAATGTACATTTATGACCAGGGCATGCTTTGAGGCTATCCTCAAATTCCTTCACTATAATGACAACAGTCATTGCCAAGAGACACAGACAAGATATTCATCAGCGCTACAAAATAAGCCCATTAATTGACCATTACTACTAAAAATGTTCTCAAATTTTATAAACTCAAACAAAATATTGGGGTGGATAAATCACTTGTAACTTTTAAGGGGAGGTTCACGTTCAAACAGCATCTCCCAAACAGCTATTCTGAAAGAAAAAGTAGTTGCTAACAATATAAACCTTCGAATGTCACCCAAAAAAATAAAAGGTTTGAAAAATATTCATTATAAACCACATTGTGTAATATGACTTCATCTTATTAGCAGAGAAATTCTATGTTTTTAAGCTTTTTAAAGTTTTCAGTTAAATGTATCCAAGGTTATTATAAAGAAACACGTCACATTTTAAAAATTGGGCTCCAGCATTTGGTCCAAAATGGCTTCAGTGGAAGAGGTTAAACAGCTAAACAACCCCAACATCTCACACACTGAGCAGAAAAAAACTGTAGGTGGGAACCACTGAATGAAGAAGAGACTGTAAGCATCCTCTAGTGACATACATTATGGGGATCAGAGACTACTGCAAGCTCCGCCTACAGCTGTTTTTTTTATGATTTTATCTATATATGGAATCTCTCAATCTGTAGATTAGAAGTTTCCAACTCTCCCCCCACCGCCCCCATACACACAAAAAACTAATTTCATGTAGAGTGTAGATGTGTTTGATGGCTATTAAAAATCACTTTAAGCAATTGCTAGAATGTGGCTCCAATGGGGAACTTCATTTTAAACCCTTCAACATGAAGCCTGTTTTCATTTTTGCTTTTTTTTCCTTCCTACATTCCAACAGCAATAAGGTTTACAAAGCCAAATGATGGCTTATTTTTTGCAGAACTAACTTTTTAATGACACCATTTACGTTACCATGTTTTGTATTGGAAAATAGGAAATTATTTGTGGGTTGAAATTGAAAAAAATCCACAATTCTGCTACATTTTTGGGGTTTTGATATTACGCCGTTCAATGTGCGCTAAAAATTACACGATGTCCTTTTTCTTCAGATCAATACAATTACAGCAATACCAGATTTGTATATTTTTTTATTTTGTTTTACTTTTACCACAGAGCAATATGAGGGCTTTTTTTTGCAGAACGAATTCGAGTTTGTTTTGGTACCATTCCCGGGGTATGTACAACTTTTTCATAACAATTTTTTTCATCAATTTTTTGGGGGGTTAGGGTAACAGAAAAATTGCGAAAGGTGTGTGGTTTTTTCTCTTACAGCATAGATATTTTAACAGTTCATACATTTTTGGATGCAGCAATAGCTGTTATGTTTACTTTTTGAATTATTTAATTTTTATATATAAAATTGGGAAAGGGGGTGATTTAAACTAAAACTAAATATTGTAATTTTTTTTTATTTTTAAAACTTTCTTTGCTACTTTTTACATAGCAACTTTTAGCTCAGTTAGGGGGATAGAACCTGCAATCCCAAACACTGATCGGAGCCCTGCTATTTCACTGCGGAAGCTCTGATCGGAAGCTCCAAAGATGCCACAATAGTTATTGACCACAGCATCTGAGGGGTTACATGACTGGGTTCGGGTCATCACCGATCCCAGTCATTGTGGCAGGTTGCCTGCTGTAATACACATCCAGCACCCTCCATGTATGGAGCAGGTTCAGCACAGCAGCCCACTCCATACAACCGCTTAAAAATCATCACATACATGTAAGTGATAATGTGTGAAGCGTTTAAAGAGAGATATACAACAAAAAACCTTACTAAGAATAGAAATAAAATGCAACACTTTAGCTCTATAATGCGGAAAGTGTGTTAAGAATGTATTCATAAATGTTCAGGAGGAATAAAAGAGGGATGGCACAACCTATATTTCTAATAAAAGATGCATTAGAATTTTTAAAGGGGTATTCCCATCACATATAATGGGGGCATGCTGCTAGGATATACCCCAATTGTCTGATAGGTGCGGGTATAAGGAGAACGGAGCAGGGAGAGCTGTGGCTGGAGGACCACCGTCCACCACCAAGCGCTGCTTTCATACAAGTGCACACGCGCAGCCCATGCTCCCATTCATTTCTATGGGGCAGACGGTAATAGCCGAGCCAGCACTCAACTATTTTCAGGGGGCCCATAGAAATGAATGGAGGGCGGCTGCGCATGCGCAGTGTACCCTCCGTTCATTTCCCCACTCTGTTCTCATTGTAGGTGCGGGTCCCAGAGGTGGTACCTGCACCTATCAGACAACGGGGGCATATCCTAGCAATAAATAAAATAATTTACTAAAAGCAGGTCCTCTTTACATATGATTCAGTTAGATTTGCTTAACATTTAAAAACACATACCAGAACATGGTCCAGAACTTCTCTGAGTTTTTACTTTTTCTTCTCTGTTGTGTGATGCCAAACTACCAGATTTAATGGACAAAAGGTCTAAATCATCAGCGTCTTTGCTTAAAGGACCATTAGTCTGAAAGTTGTGACAAAACAAGAAGTTCTTACTATTGCACGGACATAGCGTAGATCAATAGGCAAAATATGTACTGAAGTACCAAAGGTTACCAGATTGTTTAATGTATATTCTAATTAACGCCTAATGAATATGTTTACTTATCTACTTTAGTAGCTTTGTACACACATTATATAACTTTTCTAGCTATTTCTTGAGCAAAAATATTATAGTCCAAAGCTGTCACTGTTGGAAACATGCAATGAACTCACTGACATGCACGTTTCTAGCAGTTTGACTGAGCTCCTACAATGCTTTTTAATGTGAGAGCTCTACTTTTGTCTTCCCATGTCTGACCAGCTGGAAATACATGCTTTAGGTAAAAAGGAAATCCTGCTCCGGCGCTTCAAACTCAATTCAGACAGTCTTGGATGTAGAAAGGTTTCTTTATTCCATTAAAAATGCGCACAAATAAAAACAATGCGTTTCGGGGAATTCAGATCCCCTTCATCAGGTTGACATTAATAGCTGATACAGTGTGGGGTATATATACACATAAAAACCGCAAAAAAAAAAACTGCACCAGTGGGTGGCTACCAACTCATGGGACTACCCACAGGTGCTGTCCAATTAGCATATGTGACAGGTATATAGTTCATGGTATATATATATATATATATATATATATTAAAACAGCACACGTCTGGAGGAGGAGGGTGGTAGTGTAATTATACTACAGATCATGGTAGTGTTTTCCTATTATTTAATATTAGTTTAGTTTAGATTGAACTGCAAAGGATGATGTAATACTGGGTTGGGTCATGTGATCGCAAAGTCAGCGATCACATGACCATCGCCATAGTAACCAGCAATGCTTGGAAGCGGTTTGGCCTATCGCGTGGGGTCACGTGTCCTAAGGTGGTCACGTGACTGGAGTGGAGAAGGAGTCATAGGACCTGCCGCTCTAGCCAATAGAAATTAGACATGTGTAAGTCACATAGTATGTTCCGATCATGTGACTCTGGGACTTGGAAGGAGAATATTCAGTATGTAGAAAAAGCTGTGGGGGGGTGCTTCGAATCATGTGATGCATTGTCATGGAGACAACGCTCATCCTATCTTCAGGCACCGCAGCCAATGTAACTTACATTACTTACGGGCAAAAGTGTACGGATATACTAAAACTTAGGATGGGGGGGGGGGCAATAGAATGTGTAGGCAATACAATAAATACATAAAAATGGGCAACTAAAATAAATAAGTTATATAGACAATCCGATTAAATGCAGATACATAAGAGAAAAAAAGAATGAATGTATAGGTAATACAATATAAATCCATAAAAAATGAGGGTCTAAAATGAGTAATGTCAATCCAAGACTGTCTGAATTGGGTTTGAAGCGCAGGAGCAGGATTTCCTTTTTAACTAAAGCGCCTTTCCGGAGGGACTGGACATCCCTTCTAAAGAAATCCTGACCTGCGGCAGCACACCCAAGGACCGACTCTTGTGTGACAAGCCTTCAATAGGGTTGTGCCTATATTAGCACAACCCCACAAGGTGAGCCTTTAGTGTACACCTTTGTTACCATCTAATCGAACGTACTACCCTATTGTGCACTTTCTTGAGCCTTAGGCACGTCCACTTCTCTAAACAGCTGATAATACATGCCTATAAACATGTGCGCGGTCAATAGATTTTCACTTTTTTTCATAATCATTTCATGTATGTCATTGTCAGAGATGTAGGAAAATAAAATATGAAAAAATAATAAAACTCTGAGCCAAAACAGAATGTAATATCTAATAGTAATATGGGAGGCATGAATAATCAAAATATCAATTGTACCTCAGCGTTGTAGTTCTTGATGCAAACCATGCCAGCTTTTCTAGTAATCTGCACAGCATATTAACAAACTCCTTGATGCAACTCCAGATCTATTATTTATGGTTTGCCATCTACAATCATTACTATCCAAGACAGTCCTGTGGTGTGTTCAACACATGGCCATTTATTGTATGTAAATGTATTCAAAGTATTTATTCGGAATATTTAGTGGTTGAGATAGAATCAGATAATCATCCCTAAGGGAAAATGCAGGATAATATCTTACCACAAGCTGGACGCGTCCTCCTTTCAGAACGTCGTGGTTTAATTCAGGCAAGAAATGCTTGCTGCAATAAAAGACCATAAAATGATACAAAGTATCTCTTCTTATCGTACCAGGTAGAAAAAAGTGGGATCTCGTTTCAGATGACATATCTAGCGTACAGTATAATTTTCTGCCAAATTTTAATACTTGTGAGCAACGATTATGTAGACTTGTGGTTTACACGTGGTTTGTGGGAACTTGGGTAAACCATCCAAGCTGTTTACACATGGAGCACAGGGAGAGGTACATAATGTAAGGCAATCTGTTTTTTAAAGCATCACTAACTTTCAAAAAAACAACTTTTGATATGTCATAGAGACATATCAAAAGGTTTGATTGGTAAGAGTCTGAGTGCTGAGAACCCCCACCGATTTCTAGAATGAGGGGAGAGTAGCGAGTGCATATTGGGCTCACTCTGCTGCACAGGTTTCATAGAAGTCTATGGGCCCAACGCAATTCTGTCCCCAGCATCGAGGAGAGAAAGCATGATATGCTCTTCTCTGTCCTTGTTCTAGAGACTGGTGGGGGACTCAGAATTTAGACCCTTACCAATCAAAACCATTAATATATCTCTATGACAAATCAAACGCTTTTTAAAAAAGTTAGTGATGCTTTAATCAATTGTATTTATTCAGAGAAACTCTTCTAGCAGCTGTAGTGAGATTGTGCTTAGAGTCCACAGCGGGAAACCGAATAGAACCGCACCTCTTAGAAAACCTGTTTCAGCATGTTCACTTTTTGGTTTATGATTTGTACAGCAGAGGCTATGGTACATACATATGGTGTGTATATTTGCTTTATTTTGTTCCTGGCATATATGCTGAGCATACCAATAGCCTATAATGTGAAGAGAGTCTAATTTCTTTATCACTTTATGTATACATATACCAATAAGACAAACCTTTCTTTTTACAAGCGGGATCATAAAATCACTAGTATATTGAGATT
This sequence comes from Bufo gargarizans, assembly GCF_014858855.1. Classification (NCBI taxonomy): domain Eukaryota; kingdom Metazoa; phylum Chordata; class Amphibia; order Anura; family Bufonidae; genus Bufo; species Bufo gargarizans. The sequence continues at coordinate 325,238,778 of NC_058081.1, forward strand.
TAATTTACCCCCTGAATTACAATGTTTGATTAATAGACTATAAGGAGTTGACCATAGAAGTCCAAGTATGATGCAAAGGTAAGGTTTTACTGCTGTGATTTAAAGGCAAAATAACGTTTGATGTTTTGGTCTAACATAGACCGTACATTCCTTCAGTGAAACTTCAAAATTCACGGCGCTGAAGACTATATTCTTACTCTCTTTTATTCCTTGGCAAAAAGGTGTTTGAAAAGGTGTATGTTAGAGCGAAACGTCACACATTATTTTGCCTTTTAATCGCGTCAATAAAACTCACCTTTGCATCATACCTTTAGTGCTAAGGTCAATTCCTTATTGCTATAGGGGACAGCTACCCTACCAAAAGCACCCACCAATAACAACCTACAGAATGCCACTGAATTACACGTGCCTAATAGACTGGAGATCCTTAAAATGTCCTACAACATGTTGGGCAATATTCAAACTCCCTTATATAACAACTTTTATTTTGTTTGTGTCCATTAAAAAAAGTGACTTGACAACAAAGACGCTGGCATCAAACAACAAAACTGTATGAGGCTCTGTATTCTGCACCATAAAATCAGCTGTATCATAAGGAGGCCATTACCATTTGGATGTTGCAGAACTAGCTGGATTTATATCTCCACATTGGGTATGAAGCCACTGATAAGTAAGGTCTCTGCTTCTTGCTAATGCTTCTGAAGGAAGTTCCTTTAAATTGTATAATTCCTCTTCTTTACCTGAGAAACAAATATATATGCAATATTATAAATAAAATACATAATATATATATAAAAAAAATATATACTCTGGTAGAGAGAAAATGTATATCCACTTGGTCCTCTTCTATAAAGTTTAAAAACACAAAAAACCCTCCTTCCCCCCAAAAAACTAAACATACCTATGTATCTAAAATTCACAACTGGAAAATATGTTATCTTGCACCTAGACGTGTATCAGCCATTTACTAGTGGTGCAAGTGAAACAGCCAGATCTTTAAAGTGTGAATATATTCCCTACAAAGCCTGCCATTGGCCACTCAATCACTGCTTGGTAAACTAATAATTTTGCACATTCTATTCGTAAAACCACTCATAGTTTACAGACTAAATAAAGTAGCCATAAAATAAAAGGAGTGAGAATGACATAGGGGATCAGAAGTGTCCTGCATAACACTGACTTTATGTTGCTTTGCTGCATCATCTATAGTAAACTGCTCAGCTTATGCAGACAAGGACAGGCTGATGCATAGATAGGACTCCTGAGCTTGCGTGACTTAGTGGAAAGGACTCCTAGGACTCTTCTATAAGCGGGCATTGCGTAACAACACAACAGGGGAATGGAAGTGATTAGAAAGCTAATAGGGACATATACAGAATCGGCATCTTTTAAGTGATTACTGTACTTATTACTGTAGTTTAGGGATGGTTGGAAATGTCTTTTAAAGTACCTAGGCATGAAGATGATAAATGAGTCATTGCCACACACGAGGAACAGTGCTGATGCTTTCAATGGTATTATTTATGGTGAACATTTCATTATCATTAAAGAATTAAAGAGTTTGTCTGATCCCAACAGCAAATTTACTAATGGTCCTGAAAGTGCTCAGCCCTACGTTCCTGTGCCAAGAGTCCCACCCTACTCCTTTCAGTCCCCTTTGGACCAGAAGTGTGATGTCCTGTCATATGTACCACTGCTGCCATTCTCTGACCTCAATGGTTATGGGCCACTTGGGGACAAGTCACTAAGAGGACACTGACCTCAATGGTTATGGGCCACTTGGGGACAAGTTTACTGAGATCAGTAAATAGCTGCAGCGATGCATATAATTATGGACAGGACTTCTGACTTCCGGTTCACAGAGGATCCGAAGCAACAAAAATGACACTTCTAGAGAGGAGTGTCATGAACAGGCTAAGCACTTCGGGGGCCAAAAGTTAAATTGGTAGTTAGACAACCCCTTTAACAAAGAGGTTTTATACAGTATATTCCAAAACATGGTGATCCTTTTTTTTATTTTTTATTTTGAGTGTATTTACTGCTTCACACTATGGAAAAATATATTGGGGGTCATTTATTAAGACCGGCGTTTAAGACACTGGTCTTAATAATCCCTATATCTGGCGAAGTTATGAGAGGTGCCGGCCTTTACATAACTTCGGCGCATCCAGCACCAGTCTAAATGTAAGCCAGTTTTCTTTCTAGCTTACAATTAGACCATTCATTAGAAAATGAAGAATGAGACGCCACGCCCACTTTTTTAGACCTGGTGTGAGTGAGGAAAAGTCGCAGATTGTGGCGCAACTAACCGTTGCGCCACAATCTGCGCCTGAAGTACGCCAAATATAGGTTCATTTTAGGATAATAAATGACCCCCATTGTTTTTACCATTACACATCTATGGTTTTAAGTTGCCTTGGGAAAAACAATTTAACAGCCATTGCCTCGGAAGCATTAGCCGTTGAAGAGAGACTGAAAAGCTGAACACTGAAATATCAGAAATAGAAACCCACATAGGAAAAAGCCAGTTTTTGAGTAGCAATTACAGTAAACAAACGGTAAGATCTGAATCAAGTTATTTGAAAGGCTGAGATGGAAAAACAAACTCCAGTAAGATGGAGAAACCGCTTCCCAAGATTTGTAAATGCATTTGTCCTGTGGGCAAGTAGCTACTCAAAACCAGCTGCCATGACAAAATCTTTTATCCAGTGCAAAAAAAATAAGCCATTGTTTATTGATCAATCGGCAGATAAAGAAAAACAGAAAGATGGATATCTTGAGTGAGTTTTAAGCCAATGCCAATCTCCTAGATTGCTCCCAGAAATGTTGGTGAGTTAGAAAGTATATACGTAAAACATACAAGTAGCCAGTAATTCAGTATGGTAGAATTCTCTAGTACCAGGGTCTCGGTGGATAATATAATGCGAAAAATATTATAAACAAATGTCTTCAGACCAATACTTCAGAAGGAAAAGGAACTTGTAATCAAAGTCAGAATATCCCTAAAGCGATCAAAAATATTATTCACTATAAATTCTATTTTTAAGATAATTTTGTAAAGTTCCTTACTGAAAATACTATTATTTATTTTTGTATGATCAATAATAAAATCTGCTCAATAACTCTAAAACATTATAAAATACACTTAATAGACACCTCACATACACACTTGCCTCAATAATATTCCACAAAAATAAAAAAAATGTGAGAAAGTAAAATCTTAAAATAAGATTGAAATATGGAGAAATGTGGATGACATTGTTGGCATTAAAAAGGACCTTTCACCTGTTCTGACACTACAATATCAATACCTCGCAGTGTAGGGCATGTTTACTAGATGTGATATTGGTAATTCTTTTTCCGATCCTCTGCTCCGTTCCCCCGCTGTGCCCCCCGTTCTGTTTTGGTGCCCTGCATGCTAATCAATAGCATTGGTACATGGAGGAGGAAATGCCAGTGTTTCTCAGGGGGCTTCTTCTCCCTGGCTGTGAGCATCCCAATCACAAAGGACCGCGTCACTGCCAGGTAGAAAGTGAGCTGTTTTCCCTCACAGTGTCTAGACAGGAGCAACCATCTCTTCATTCTAGTAAATGCAAGGGGTAACAGAGGTTTGACCATCAGCCACAACCTTACCTTTAAGTCATGCAGTAGACACATGAAACTAAATCTTCACCATACAATCTACAGCATACGGGCTCATACACACGACCGTATGTATTTTGCGGTCCACAAAAACGGATCTTCAAAAAATACGGATGACGTCCGCGTGCATTCTGTATTTTGCGGAACAGAACAGCTGGCTCCAAATAGAACAGTTAACTAACAGGTTCAATCAGTGTAAAAAGTTCACAATTGTCATTAATTCTCAGCCTGGTAACGAACGTAAGGTTCTATCCCAGGCATGGCCAACCTGTGGCTCTCCAGCTGTTGTAAAACTACAATTCCCACCATTTCCTGCTGTAGGCTGATAGCTGTTGGCAGTTTGGGCATGCTGGGAGCTGTAGTTTTGCAACATCTGGAGAGCCTCAGGTTGGCCATCCCTGTTCTATCCTAACTATCTATCTGTCACCCAGAGTCAATTGGCGGTATGTAAAAGAGCGCTACACGCGCAACAAAACCACATTTTTATAGCCTTTTTTACATCCGCCTACGTCAGACTCGAATGATACACACTCGTAGACAGATTGCAAGAACGTTGTCTTTATCACGACACAGACTACGCAATATATTCGTAAGTAGCAACGGCATTGAGCGATTTTCTTGGCAAACTAACTAGCGAAATACCCGCCAACACACACATTACAGAGTTTGTATCTGCTGTTCCAAAGACGTATGGCTACAATCTCAACAATGGGATAACCGTATTAAAGATAAAGGGTATAACTCTAAACGGCGCTAACAATCGACTTGTTAATTTTGACAGCTATAAAGACCTTGTGTTGGATTACTCGCGCAATCCTGATCCCGAGACACAGAAAACAATAGGTATAAAGCAAAACGGCATTTTAAAAAATAGGAAGCGATGGGACATACTGTAGAGACATGCGCGTTCCGTAAAATGCAAAAGTGCGGCTACACATAGAGAAGGCTGAAGACGGACTTTACGATGTTAACTTTCAACTATTAAACATGGCTGCGCAATTTCAACACCCGTTTTCTTGTATTTTAGCAGAACCCTCAAATTCCGGAAAGAGTTTTTTTGTAAAACGGTTGTTAATACAAGCGAATGCGCTAATGTCACACAAACTCGACAACGTCATTTGGTTTTACTCATGTTGGCAGAAATATTAGGTTTATCGAGGGAATACCGCAAAATTTTACAGATGATGACCTATTCCCGCAGGACAAGGTAAATTTGGCGGTTTTTGATGATCTTATGGAGGCGGCTTGGGAAAATCTTGAAATACAAATCGCTTTTACCAAATACTTGCACCATAGAAATTTGAGCATCATGTATCTCGTTCAAAAAGTTTTTTTTTGTCAGAGTAAGAAAAGCCAGACCATAAATTTAAACTAAATACACAGTCCTTTTTAGGAACCCTTGTGATAAATTCCAGGTTATTACGTTGGCTCGGGAAATGTACCCAGGTAAAACACGTTTCTTTTTAGAAGCTTTTGAAGACGCTATACAAGCGCCTTACGGCTATTTACTCGTAGATTTAAGAGCTGATTCACCCAAGGAACTACGGCTAAGAACTGGTTTGTTCCCGCCAGATCTTCCGGTGGCTTATGTGTGCAAAAAGAAGCTCTAAAATTTGATATTTCACATCTCGACAGTCATTCTTGGTAGCGTCACCGCTCCTGTAAAGCTGTCGAACAGGATCCGACAGTCCGAAAATAACTATTACGCAGCACCAGTAACGATTTGATATCCGCTATTGGCGAGATCGCTCTCAGCATCCTTAAAGGAAAGATACCTCTTTCGGAGTGACCCAAAAATTTACTGAAAAGATGGTGCAAGGCTATAAAGAAATTAAGCGATAAAAGCCACCCCATTAAAGACAAGAAGCGCATTGTGAACCAAAGCAGCGGTTTTATAGGTTCGCTATACGACCTTGCAATACCTTTAATCACTAGCTTGATGGTTAATAGAGTCGGCGGCTCATAATGGAGTATGCGGGACCGCCTAAAAAAACATTTGTAGAAACAACAGACATACGCCAAACGAAATTTGCGAAAAACTACACAGAAATGACGTTTCAGATGATGAAAAAATTAAGAGATACACTAATGTGTTACAGAGATACTTGATGCTCAATAAATAGGCCAATAAAGAAATGTGAACCCTAACTTTGATTATGCAGCCGCAACCCGATCAACAAAGATTGACAAATGACGCTTCAAGCGGACACGATGCTAAAGAGATACTTGACAATGTTAATATACAGTATAGGAAAAATGCAGAACTTTTGCTGAACAAACTGCGACGATCGGGTAACAAGCCATACTGGAAAGCTAGGGGGAAATTCATTCATAAAGATCAAGTTATACCAGGATCCAACATGATCGACCTGATTTGCGTTGCATGCTTAAGGCTAAAATGCCTCGCGGGTGGGACTTCTTCATTGAAACCATCGCCGCACTGAACGTGCCATCAACTGTGATCGGTAATACAAGAACGAGAGAACTTTATGATAATTTTAAAAGGGGGTCACCCAACGAACCTTTAAAACGGTTCATACCCCTTTTAGGCAGCAGCCGACCGTAACAACAACCCCTGCATTAACGTGAGGGTCTTTATTACCTAAAAAGAGAATGACTCCTTTGTTACAGACTTCTTGGTTAACGTTGTAACTTTTGTTTGAATGTATTTGTATGCAGCACCTCATAATGTTTTACATAAAATGACTTTTTAAATAAAAATGTAGTCCATTTTTCTTTTTTACAATAAATACACTCAATTAGTAAAAATTGCATAAACCGTGAAGGCACTTTGTCGATAGCAGGTGCTTAAAACGTCGCTAAAATGACTATGAATGCCGAAATATTGAGAAAACAGTACTACAAGTCAAAAGCTGACGGTTCTTACGGAGGCGTTGAGCCCTTATTCAGAGAAGACGTTGTAAAAAATTGGTTGAACAACAAGGATACTTACACATTGTACAAACCAGTTAAAAAATCTTTTAAAAGAAACAAAGTCGTAGTGTATGATATAGATGACCAATGGCAAGCCGATCTTGTGTCGATTACAGATTTTTGTAAATAAAATAATGGTGTAAAATACTTGCTACTGGTAGTTGATATTCTTTCGAAATACGCTTGGGTGTCTGGACTTTCCAATAAATCCGGTGCGACAATGGCCGCCGTTTTTAAGCAGATATTTACGTTAAGCGGGCGGTCCCCCCTGGAAACTTCAGATGAATCGGTATCGAGAGTTTATCAACAAACATATGAGAAAACTTTGTGAAACCTTTAAAATACATCATTTTTTTTACTTCGAATACGGTCAAAGCGTCGTTAGTGGAGCGTTTAAATAGAACTATGAAAACAAGAATGTGGCATTATCTTAGAGAACAAAACATATACAGATACATTGACAAGTTACAAGACCTGGTGTATAGTTATAATCGCAAGTACCACAGAACCATAAGATGTGGCCCTGTCGATGTAACAAAAGAGAACTCTTTAACCATTTGGAAAAATATCTACGGTGATTACTCCTCTATTAAAAAAGTTAAACTGTTACAAATAGGCGACCACATCAGAATTGTACACTATAAGGGGACGTTCGCGAAGGGTTATGAACAAACCTATATGGACGAGATATTTACAATTTACACCGTAAACACCTTTATAAGTTGAAAGACCTGCCCGACGAACTCATTGAAGGATCGTTCTACGCGGATGACGTCCAAAAAGTACCCCTTGATAAGCGGTGCATTTACCGGATAGGAAAAATCGTGAAAAAGAAGAAGGTTAGGGGAAAAATGCTGTATTTGTAAAGTGGGTCGGTTACCCTGAAAATTTTAACTTTTGGGTTCCCGAAAAGCAGTTGGTGAGCGTGTAAACTATGGAAGACGGATCGTTTTTTTATTACGCTACCCTGCAATACCTCTGCCAAACTTTACCCCGAAAATACAATCGCCAATTACACCACTAAATTAGCAAAAGCCGTCCATCTTCGCTGGTCTTATGAAGCGGCGTTAGTAGAGATTCAGTACCCTCAAACGTGGGAAACCTTTAGGCCAGGCGATGGTGTATTCTCCGTCGCCCGGCGCGATGACCCTGTCAGAGAGTTTTTTGTTAAATCGAAGTATTACCCTAATATGAACAAACTGGTCAAATCCATTAATAACAAACTTGATTCTATAAAAATACCGCTTCACAGAACCGTTTATGTAACGAAATCGAGCTTATACAAATTTATGCCTGGTGAAAAGTTAGGCAATACAGTACAGACCAAAAACTGTGAATTAACACATGTGGAATTATATACATTACAAAAAAGTGTGAAACAACAGAAAATATGTCATATTCTAGGTTCTTCAAAGTAGCCACCTTTTGCTTTGATTACTGCTTTGCACCCTATTGGCATTCTCCGCGTTGTCGGCGATGGCCGCTATCGGTTGTACCTTTACTAAAAACAATTTTTCAATACTTGAAAGTTGGAGTTCTTCATCTCGGGCAGCGGTGAATATTATTACGACCCAAATAACACTGTTACACATTGTTTGCAGGATCGTTAGCCCGGATAACATACCCATAGCCGACGGATCCAGCATCGCCCTTATTAACTATCCTATTGCCAGCCTTTTTAATCAACTGGACATAACGCTCGGCGACACATTGATTTCAAGAAGCGACAACCTTTATACGTATAGAGCGTATATAGAGTCCATAATAAATTATAATTCAAAGACTTTAGCAGCCCAATTTACAGCCGGCTTATTCTATAAAGATACAGCGGGACATCATGATGACCGGGCTCTCAACGGCCGTAATGTTGGCTTCGCCAAGAGAATTCAGTATACTACTCACTCTAGAAGTGTGGAATTAATGGGCCCCATTTGCGCCTATATATTTAATCAGCCTAAGTTAATACTGAACGGCCTAGATCTAAAGATAAAGTTGACCAGAAACAAAGACACCTTCTGCCTTATGTCTGCCGAGGCAACCCATTTTAGAGTCCAGATATAACACGCTTCGCTGTTTGTCAAAAGAGTTCAAGTATCACCTGCTGTGAGAATCGGACAGTCGCGCTCTGTTAACCGCTAACGCAAAGTACTCGGTCGATTGCAAGTCGCTTAAAGTGTATAGCGTCCCCGCCGGTACTCGCATATCTAACCACGAGAATCTTTTTCTGGGAAACATTCCAAAAAATGTAATACTAGCGTTTGTGGACAACAAATCATTTTCCGGGAATTACCAAAGAAATCGTTTTGTGCTTCAATCACTATAATGTGAATTATGTGGCCTTATACTTGGACGGACAACAGATACCCGCAAAACCGTTTCAATCTAATTTCCAAGACGAATTGGCCGTTCGTGAATATATGTCGCTCGTACACATTTTGGGGAAGCAAAAGGCTGACAATGCTTTATCCGTGGATCGGTCAGAATTTTTGAACGGGTACACTTTATTTGCTTTTGATTTATCGCCGGATCAAGAACCCAGCGGCCATTTCTCTCTAGTAAAAACTGGAAATCTAAGAGCTGAAATTAGATTTGCTGAGTCGGTGGTAAACACTGTAAATATGATTGTGTAGTCCGTTCATGAAAATATTATTGAAATAAACAATAGAAGGGAAGTTTTACATGATTTTCAATACAATGAAAAATTACGAAATTACCTGCGTTATCAAAGCCGACTTTCATGCGAGACGCATATTTAAAGGCGTATTTCAGTGCGGTTTATTACCGGAAAATAAAATCATCGACCGTCCGGCGGCCTATATTGTAAATACAGACAATTCGTATCAGCGGGGAAAGCACTGGATTTAAATTATATTATGCCTGAATAGCGTCTCTATATTTTTTGATAGTTATGGATTATCGTCCGCAAATTAAATATTCCCTAGCAAATTTATGAAATTTTCATCTAAAAATTCTAAGACTATAAGGTATCAAAACAGACAAATACAGGACGCCGTTAGGTCTGGCTGTGGGCATTACTGCATCTATATCTTACATTGTATCGCTAAAGGCATGTCTTTTAATAATGTATTAAAAATATTTAGGAGTGATTTTAGAAAAAATGACCGTGTTGTACACTCCTTTGTAACAAAGCGCATGAAACAATTGTGTATACGTTGCTGTTATTATGCACAAACGTGAGTACCCTACTGAGTTATTGAAAAATGCACCGTGACGCGTCGTAGATAAAGACATTTTGCTTAAATCACGTACGCCTTTGATTTTTATTGAACATAATTTTGTAATGAAGCAAATTTCCCTAATGAAACAAAATGATTTTGCCGCTCTTAAAGGGATTCTGTCACCTCCTTTTACCCTATAGAGATGCAGACATGCACGGCTAGATCGCCGCTGGCATGTCTGCAATATACCTGTCCTATATTTCTGTGTGGTTTTGTTGAGTGTAAAAAATGATTTTATATATATGTAAATCAGCCTGGTAAGGAGCCCAAAGGGCTGTACTAACCATTCTGGAGCCCAGCCACGCCCCCTTGTGAAGGAGCCCAGCACCGCCTGCATCCACGAATCTCCTCCTTGCTCATAAAGTCAGATCACCATAATCTCGCTGTGCACGAGCTCGCACATGCACAGTGCCGGCATAGTGTTATTTCCCAGTGTTGGAATCAGCCCCAGGGAAAGAACTGAGCATGCGCGAGATCTCCCCATTCATTGCTCCAATTGCTCTGCTAGAATTATTTCTGGCTGGCAGCTCGGGGGTTTGTCCTTCCTGCTGCAGCTCACCCCCTGCAACTGCCAAAGCTTCTAACAGAACATATGTCTGATGGCAGTTGAAGATTTAGGCTCCATTCACACGTCCGCAAATGGGTCCGCATACATCCCGCAATTTTGCGGAACGGGTGCCGACCCATTCATTCTCTATGGGAATTTTGCATTTTTCTTAGTAAAAAAATAGAACATGTCCTATTCTTGTCCGCAATTGCGGACAAGAATAGGCAGCTCTATGGGGGTGCCAGACGAGTGTATTGCGAATCCGCAATACACTACGGATGTGTGAATTGACCCTTCGACCTGCTCAGTGAGACGGATAAAAAATACAGTAAAGAATGTAGAGTAGGTGGCGCTATACAGATACATTTTATTGAATAGCTTACTGGCTATACACATTTTTTGATTAAATGCAATTAAAAAAAGTATTCAGATACAGGTGCTGGCTTGAAAAATGTAGACTATGTTTGGTGAGACAACCACTTTGAGGCTAAACATTCAATGGCTGTCGACTAAACAGCTTCTGACTTGTCCATACACATATACACTCACCTAAGCAGCTTATCTCGAAGGCAAAAGGATTGTGTGGTGAATAAAAAATGGTGGGTTCAGTCAGCAGAAGTCAAATATGTATGAAGACCTTAAGAAGGTTGTCCTGAGGATAGGTCATCAATATCAGATCAGCGGGGGTCTGACACTCTGCACCCCTGCCGATCAGCTGCTTGAATAGAAGGCACGCGCTGTGCCAGAGCTGCCTTCTCTTCAATACTTAGGCGTAACTTCACCTAAGCCGTCTCATTCATTTCAATGGTATGGCTCGTTCCTATACAAGTGAAAAGGAACAAGCCGTTACATTTAAATGACTAGGACGGCTTAGGTGTGTTACACCTACCCACTGCTGCTGTTGCGATGGTAAGCAGGCAAACAATGAAGAGAAGGCAGCGCTGGCACGGCGCGTGCCTTATATTTAACCAGCTGATCGGCAGGGATGCAGGGTGTCAGACCACCACCGACCTGATATTGATGAACCCCTTTAAGACTTTATGCTCACTGACTGTCAAGAAAAGTGGGAAACCTATGCTGTTACAGGGAGAGGAAAAAGCTACACATACTGTAAACTGAAGATTATAGACCTGATAGCATGTTGGCAATAGGCAGACAGTAACGGAGAAAGAATTCCAACGGAATGAGCGAGACTATTTAGAAACATATGAAAAAGATAATCTTGGCCAATAATGAAAATGGAAACAGTTTTAAAGTTATATCACGTCTACTATATACTGCTGGACATCAAAATATACATTTTGCTCACTTATTCCCTTCCTGAGGTACACATTTTAGGGCTGAGTAACCAAGTATTTTTTTTCATCGTCGCCAAGAGATATAACTTTTTAATTTTAACGTCGATGTAGTCATATGAGGGCTTGTGGACAAGCTGTACTATTTAGGCTACTTTCACACTCGCGTTTTGGGCGGATCCGTCATGGATCTGCAAAAGCGGATCCGTTTCAATAATACAACCGCATGCATCCGTCATGAATGGATCCGTTTGTATTATCTGTAACATAGCCAAGACGGATCCGTCTCCCATTGACTTTCAAGGGAGTTCATGACATTCTATTGTGCCAGATTGTGTCAGAGCAAGCTGATCCGTCCCCATTGGCGTACATTGTGTGCCAGGACGGATCCATTTTGTTTTGTCAAGTGGACAGCAAAACACTACAGGTGTAGCTGGCCAGCTAAGACCTGTCCTAGGTTGCTAATATAGCTTGTGTGTTTATACAGCTAGACCTGCAAATAACCTTAATACAGTTCCCATGTTTGTGTGTTAAAGACAAAAGCAGAGTTATTTACAGTGACTTCATGTTTTGGATGTCATATAACTGTTATATATTGTGTTCACAGAAGCAGAAAAGATAATATGCCTTTAATATTCATTATATGAATGTGAGGTAAGCTCAATGACACAGCAGAAACAACAGAAAGCATATAGTTAAACTGTTGTTGCTGGGGAGGAGTCTAGACCAATCATAGCCAGTCTCACACACAGCCCAGGAGTTTTGACCAATTACACCCAGCCTCACACACAACGTGTGTCGGAAATTCCCCTAGCAGGAGCTGATAGATTCATTACACCAGAGGAGAGAAGCTGAACAGACATTCAGTCCACTAAGAGCTGTGTTTTATGGAAGCAGAGAGGCCAAAATAGGCATTTAAAACAGTTATATAATGTTCCTACTGTTAATATAGTGATTAGAACTGTATATTAAACCAGTTATATGTGTGTTTACTCACAGTTCCACCAATTGCAAACTACAAAGTTCAAATACAAACGAACTACTGAGCCATACAATCATACAATTCAAACAAATTGCGTACAAATGCGAACTGCTTATACCAGATCATAAGCAATTGTATAGAGCAAACTGCAAACCAAGTAGAGCAAGTGAACTATTGGTTAACTTCAGATATCATAAATGAGAGAGATCATAATGTGCTTAAATAAATAACGTGAGAGTACAGATACTCAAGAGAGAAGTATCCACCATTTTATGTTGAATGACAAGATTGAACAGTTGAACCACCATCTTATGCATACCGCCATTTAATGAATCTTTATGCAACACGTGTTTTGTACATGGATTATCTGCTGCGGAGGAGGCAGTGTTATATGAAGAAAAGTTGACGTTAATAAAGAAGTTATTTCAAGCATTTGGTGTGCTCTTTAAACCTACTGCTTCCATAGAACGGCGTTAGAGGGATTACAGAGTAATAGACAGTCTGGTTAGACAAAAAAGTCAGAGATATCAAAATTCTTCTAATGCCACAGCGCAAAAGGCACTTCATAGTGCTGCGCCTGCCACAACAGGCAGCGTTTTGGTGTCCGCCTCCAGAGCGGAATGGAGACTGATCGAAGGCAAACTGATGCATTCTGAGCGGATCCTTTTCAATTCAGAATGCATTAGGGCAAAACTGATCCATTTTAGAGCGTTTGTGAGAGCCCTGAACGGAACTCACAAATGGAAAGTGTGAAAGTAGCCTTAATTGCATCACTTTGGTATACATATAACTTAATTATTAACAGTTTCTTGGGTGTGTGGGTGTAGGGGGGCAACAGAAATACTGCCACTGAGTTTTTTACTTAAAATTTTGCAGCGTTAATTTTTTGACATAAATAACATGATCACTTTACTCTCAGGTCTTAAATGGTTTCTGTCACCTGAAAAATGGGTATTAAGCTGGCTGACATTAGTGATGTGAAAATGTCAGAAGAACATAACTATATTAATGCCATCTCACTGCCTGCCTGCCGCCTTTATTGAGAAAAACAAACATTTATAATATGCTAATTAGCCTCTATGAGCAGGGGGGAGCGTTATACCTGCTCCTAGAGGCTCCGGTTGCCAACCTCTTTTCACGCTCTTCTTCTCTTGATTGACAGGGCCAGGGTAGTGCTGCTCTCCTCCCGCCAGCCGTGTCCACTAAGAAAATCTTGCGCCTGCGCCGTCCCGGGCAGTATTCAGCGCAGGCGCAGTGAGGGAAGGACGTTCTGCGGCAGCCGGCTTCCTCACTGTGACGTATTCAGGGCAGGCGCAGTGAGGCAGCCAGCAGCCGCCGAGCATCCTTCCCTCACTGCACCTGCGCCGAATCTTGAACAGGATGGCACAGGTGTGAGATTTTCTTAGTAGACATGGCTGGTGGGAGGAGAGCAGCACTACCCTGGCCCTGTCAATCAAGAGAAGAAGAGCGTTAAAAGAGGTGGGCAAACGGAGCCTCTAGGAGCAGGTGCAACGCTCCCCCCTGCTCATAGAGGCTAGTTAGCATATTATAAAAGTTTGTTTTTCTCAATAAAGGCTTCAGGCAGTGAGATGACACTAATATAGTTATGTTCAGCTGACATTAGCACATCGCTAATGACAGTCAGCTTAATACCTATTTTTCAGGTGACAGAAACCCTTTAAGTCTCTCTGTCCCTCTAGCAGGCCGAGCGACAGACTTAAATTTACACCAGCTCCCTTGCTGAACTAGATTTAAGCCACTTTCCATGCCAAAAACCAGCGTGGAAAATGATAAATACCGTAGGCCAGGCTTGCTGGCCCGCTCGCTTTCCCACCCACACCACATCCCCTTTTCTCACCACTTTCAAAAGGTGGAGTGAGCAGGGAAAAGTTACAGATTTTGTTTCAAAATGGCGTGCAACAAAATCTGCAATTTTAATACACCACTGTTGTGGCATCTGTTAATAAATGTCCTCCACAGTTTTTTTTAAGTTTTACTACTTTTGCACAATAAAAACTATTTTTTTTCTGCCTGATTCCAATACATTTTTACATTTTTCTTTTTCTTTCTACTGAGCTATGTGAGGGCTTGATTTCGTAGGACAACTTATAGTTTTCATTGGTACCATTTTGAGGTACATAACACTTTTTGGTCACTATTTGAGAGGCGAATATGCAAAAAAATTGCAATTCTGGTATTTTTTTTTATTTAATGAAACTTTATTTAACTTTTTAATCCATTTACTAGTTAAAAAAAAGTTCTTTAATACCCTGTACTGCTAATGCAGTACAGTGTATTATACTGTCAGTACTTATACTGACAGGAACCATCATGGTGTACCAGAGTGGCACAGCCTGATGGGCAAACACTGCAGGCAGACTAGGGGCTTTCACTGGGCTCCAGGCTGCAAGGTTAAGATATCGGCATCCAACATTCTCATTCACAGGGAGTGCAGATGCCCGACAGAGGGAGCTTCCTACCTCTAAACCACTTAGATTCGTACTCCTGCCGTTAGAGCGGCAACCCAACTCTCATATGAGAGCCGAGCTCCTGCTCTCTGCTGCACAAGAAACCTGTTCAGTGCTTATTCTAGGCCAAAGTAAAAATATTGTGGCCGTGAATAAAGCTCATTAATGACCGCCATAAAAACATGCACTGTCAGTTATTAAAAATACATTGAGAATATTAAAATTTAATTGACTTCAAAATGGTAAACCATGACAATACTAGTTGTTTTCCCTCTCATGTGTTCATTATTTCAGCATATAAACATACTTGTCAGAAAAATACCATCAAATGAATTTGCTAGCATCCAAAACCATTACAGCAGAAAGATTTAATCTTTGCAACACACTTGTATGTATTTTCCAGAAGCCTAGTGTCTAAGCGAGATAGGGGTTCCAGCCTTGATTAGTCCTATCCTCCTCTTTACTGGTTGGGCAGATATTGTGCTAGATCCCTCTGCCCAGAGGAACTGTATTGGTTGTAAACAAAGGAGTGGGGAATTGACCAAATGGTCATGAAATGGTTAGAGGGGGACAAACACCAACCACTCACGCTGGGTAGTACAACCCAGCACTATAATGGGGGTCCCTTTTCTGATATTTGCATGAGGCCCCCTGCTTGTTTCTGTATGCTACTGTGTAAAGTAAGAATTCAATAGACTTTTTTTTACCTTTCATGGTCTATTTTCCATTTTTTTTAACCTTTTTCAACAGCAGTTAATATAACAAATTTACAAAGCAAGACAAACAAAATGCTATATTTATTGCTCTGATTCTGTAGTTTGCAGAAACACCCATATGTGGCCGTAAACTACTGTACGGGCACACAGTAGGGCGTAGAGGGAAAGGTGCGCCGTATGGTTTTTGGAAGGCAGATTTTGCTGGACTGGTTTATTTACACCATCTCCTATTTGAAGCCCCCCGATGCACCCCTAGAGTAGAAACTCCATAAAAGTGACCCATCTAAGAAACTACACCCCTCAAGGTATTTAAAACTGATTTTTACAAACTTTGTTAGCCCTTTAGGTGTTGCACAAGAGTTATTGGCAAATAGAGATGGAAAATTTTCCCAAAAAATGTAATTTTCAAATTTCATTTAAATCCATTTTTCCAGTAACAAAGAAAGGGTTAACAGCCAAACAAAATGCTATATTTATTGCCCCGATTCTGTAGTTTGCAGGAACACCCCATATGTGGCCGTAAACTACTGTACGGGCACACAGAGTGTAGAGGGAAAGGTGTGCTATGTGCTTTTTGGAAAGCAGATTTTGCTGGACTGGTTTATTTACACCATGTCCCATTTGAAGCCCCGCTGATGTACCCCTAGAGTAGAAACTCCATAAAAGTGACCCCATTTTGGAAACTACGGGTATTATTTTTGGTTTATCTATATTACATTTTTGTGGAAAGTGGCTAAATTGGGAAATATGGAAGGGTACCCTGAGGTACTCTCACAAAGTTTTTACAGCTTCTCGCCATACCTCGCCCGCTTTGAGGGAACATACTGGCGGAAAATGAGTCTCCCCTTAAACGGGGGGGGGGGACATGCTGCATTATCTGAATAATGCAGGCATTTCCGGATGGCATCAAACCAGGTACGTGTCATGGCCGTACTGTAAAGTGGGGTGTGGTAGAGGACATCCCCACTCCAGGAATGCCTGACACTGTGTTTCTTGACTAGGCCCATAATGAGGCCACAAAATGTCCTCATCTCGGCTGCACTGACCGGGGTCCAGCCACTGGGCCTAGCCAAAAAGGAGCCCGGGTGTTGAGCAACAAACTATTAGGCATACAGGTTTGTTTGCTCCACCATTAGATTTACAAAGTGGTCACTGAAAAAAATACTAAAAAAGTTGTATTCAGTGAAGCCCACTGTAGAAATCTGGATTCCTGGTTGGCCTAAAAAAAATCAGGAATCACGGTCTCAAATCGCTCTTGGGTAAACCAGACAAGTTCACCGGCAGGGGGCTCCGGTGGATTTAACTGGTGGGCCGGAAAACTAGTACGAGCCCCAGAGCTGCTCGTACTAGGATGGGCCACAGGGTCCCTAGCTGTCACGGCGGGGAGTGGGGAAAACCCCCCACCGTGCAATAGCTGAGGCTGCAACGCCAGATAGCAGGGAACAGGGAGCAGGTCACCTCCTAATGTAACCCTAAACAATCTCCCTAGACTCCTAGCGCATGAGCCGCCTCATAAGGTAAGGGGGCTCATGCTCACCAACCTAGGACCCTGCTATCCCTGCTACGCCCTAGGCCTGATGACAGGGCAGAGAATGCCTGTGCATCCACGACACGGATGACAGGCGTCTCCAAAGGCCCAGTAGCTGACAGGATGCAAGGCTATGGGTGAAGCAGTACGGCAGGTAAGTCACAAAGCAAAATAACAATGTTATCTACTCTTACCTGCCGCAGCCAAGATGGAAAGAGGCTCCAGGCTGGGAAACCCACGGTCTTGCCTTCGCTTAACCCCTCCGGGAAAGCACGCCCCTTCCGGAGCCGTCACACACCACAAACAAACCTCCAGACAAAACTCACACCATACTACATACACCAGGTGGGGGGAGGAATGACAAACACACCGGAGGGGACAACAGACACAGCAAAGGAAACAGAATAATAAATAAGGGTGACTCACACAGACATAATCCCAAGCAGCCCAGGAGCAGAGCTCCACACCAACACTGACAACAAAATCAAACTGACCTTCAGGCTCCACCACACCAACATATAAGGAGGCCTGAGGTCACACCCACCACACCTACCAGACACACCTAGGAAGGAAGTTAACCCTTCCAACACCAGGGAAGGGGAAACATCAACTTAAAGGGGAAGTGCATACAACTCAAATCCTGTGCACACCAAACAGGGAATGTGCACACATAAACACACGTTGCTTGAGGCAACCGCATGCATTGACAGTGAGCCGCCTAGCAACAAGCTCAGGCTGCTACACTGCCAACAACACCACGTTGCCAGCGGCAACCGCACGTGAGGCTACCAACTAACAGCCCTCACCTGTGGTAAACAACCAACCTGGCCGCTGGCAACTGCATGCGGCTCTAAGAGTCATGACCATATCCAAGGGTCGTGACACTAGCATGGCGGTCCCCTTGCTGCGCCTGGCGGCTTCTCCGCCGCCTTGGGGGCTCATCGTCATCGCTAGACAACAGGATGACAACAGGAATATGTGGTCATCCTCATCCTCACTAGGACTCTCGGACTCGGAGGCAAGCTGGGCGTATGTCTCCTCGGCCGAGAACATCCGGCGGGCCATCGGGGAGTGTTTGTCTGCGTGTGTGTGTGCGCGTGCGTGTACATCTTTATTCTGTGTGCGTGTGTGTGGGGGCATGGGTGTTCGCAAACTCACCCTAAACCTAACAGAAGAAAAAAAAAAAAGAACTAAATAAAGGGCAAAAAATGTAAAAATAAATAAAATAAAATTCAAAATCGCTGATCAACCGTCCGAAGTTGATCAGCGGTGGGGTGTGCGATGCACTAACAGTGGCCGGACGCTAAGAGTGCCGGCCACAGTCAGCGTACGTGCATTTTTTTACTTCCACTAACTTTTCCTTTATATCCCTGCCTAACCCAACCTTTCCCTAGTCTTTCCCTAAGTACCTGATTGCACAGATAGGGGGTGCTGAGGCACAGATGGGGTGCTGGGCACAGATGGGGTGATGCCTGGACAGATGGGGGTGCTGAAATCCGACGACGTGCAGGAGGAGGAGAGGAGCGCTGCGATAATTTGAACCTCCCGCCCCTGCAGCGAACCAATCGGAGGCGATCCTGAGAGGTGATGTCACCATCACCTCTCAGGATTGCAGGATGGTGATTGGTGGTGTATTATCACACCACCGATCACCATCCTGTTTCGGGTTATCGGGTCCTCAGAGACCCGAATAACCCGGAAACGCAGCAAACCGCAGGTCTGAATTGACACAGGACCCCCCCAGCGCATTGGCCCCAGGTGCCTGCTCAATGATTTGAGAAGGCACCGGGTTACGATTACCGCCCGCCGCGCAGCGGTGATCGGAAATGCACAGGGCGTACAGGTACGCCATGTGTCCTTAAGTACCAGGACATCAGGGCGTACTTGTACGCCCTTTGTCCGCAACAGGTTAATACATGGGCCACCATTTTTCAAGAAAATTATGAGTAGCAATACAGCAATCAATTTCATCACATAGATTTTTTTTCACAACAGCACTAAAAAGCAGTGGCTTTCCCATGGATGAGAAAAGGAAAGTGGTTTATTACAAAGTCAATAGATCCCTAAGTGCCAGTCAAGCCTTTTCCTGCAGTAATTTAACATGCACTTTCACCCTGAAGACATGTTTAAACAACACTTTAATTGGTGACTGTGTGGCTTCCCAACAGGACCTGTCATCTTACATAAGATCATGAATGAGATACCATGTAATGCCTGTATAAAGGTCCAGCCAAAATAGGTCATATATAGTAGTAAACTTAACCACTAATGCACTAAACAAGGGGTTGTATTATCCTGACAGCTGCTGACAAACAGGAAATGTAAAAGCTATAACTGCACGTGAGGATATTGAATTGTCAGTCGTTTGCAATGGACCGAAGATAATGTTACAAGTTTATACAAACTTGAAACAAACACATACTTGAGGCTGTGTTCACATGCAATGTTTAATTAATAGGTATACGTTAAATTGATGCTTCAGACGGATGCCATGCAGTGGAATATGTAACCAAAGGGTTCCATTGTGGAAAAAAATAAAAAAGTATCTGTTTAACGTTTCCTGGAGTCTGCATCGTGGAATAGCACAGTATACTACGCTATTGCATGTTTTTTCCTAACATATCTGTATGTGAACTAAGCCTTAGGCCTCTTTCACATGGGCGTCATGGATTTAGGCCGGATAGGATGCGGGTGCGTCGCAGGAAAATACGCGATTTTTCCGTGCGAGTGCAAAACATTTTAAATGGCATGTTTAGAAGTGCGGGTTGGGGTTAGGTGTTGTGTAGATTTTATTATTTTCCCTTATAACATGGTTATAATGGAAAATAATAGCATTCTTAATACAGAATGCTTAGTAAAATAGGGCTGGAGGGGTTAAAAAAAAAAAAAAAAAAAATTTAACTCACCTCATTCACTTGTTTCGCGCAGCCCGGCTTCTCTTCTGTCTTCTTCTTTGCTGTCCAGGAGGAAAAGGACCTGTGGTGATGTCACTGCGCTCATCACATGGTCCGTCACATGATATATTACCATGGTGATGGATCATGTGATGGACCATGTGATGAGCGCTGTGCTGTCACCACAGGTCCTTTTCCTCAAAGAAGAAGAAAGAAGAGAAGCTGGGCTGCGAAAACAAGTAGATGAGGTGAGTAAAATTATTACTATTTTTTTTAACCCCTCCAGCCCTATTTTACTAAGCATTCTGTATTAAGAATGCTATTATTTTCCCTTATAACCGTGTTATAAGGGAAAATAATAATGATCGGGTCCCCATCCCGATCATCTCCTAGCAACCATGCGTGTAAATGGCACCGCATCCGCACTTGCTTGCGATTTTCACTCAGCCCCATTCACTTCTATGGGGCCTGCATTGCGAGAAAAACGCACAAAATAGAGCATGCTGCGATTTTCACGCAACGCACAAGTGATGCGTGAAAATCACCGCTCATGTGCACAGCCCCATAGAAATGAATGGGTCCGGATTCAGTGAAGGTGCAATGCGCTCACCTCACGCACTGCACCCGCGTGGAAATCTCGTCCGTGTAAAAGAGGCCTTAGTGTTATAGGCATAATTTTGTCAGCATTTATGGCTTAATTGTGATGCTATCTCCTTATGAACATACTGGTCCACCAGAGGATCCTTCACTAGCCCCAGAGAGGCAATAAGAGGAGAAGACTACACTATTTGGAGATGACTTAGGAGACAGTCACTGGTCACTAGAGTCTATTTTCATATGAGATATTTCATAAATATCCCAGTAGACCTGTCCTGTCAATATAATAATAACAGCAAGTTTATAATATAGTAGAAGTGAAGGTACACGTCTGTATAGATGGAGGGTTAGCCCTCAGAATCATCTTCTATGGTGGGCCTAATAAATCCCTGTTCAACACTAACCATACTGCAGGTGTTTTTTTCTTGCTGATGTGAAAAACACACCAAATATGACACTACAGGGATAAAGGAGATCCACGTAAGTAGAAATGGAGACCAAACCTCCTAAATCTATATTACAAAGAAAAAGTAAAAATATATTAAAAAGTTTGACGTTTGAGGAACTTTGAGTTCAGATCCACAGAAGCATTACTATCTTAACACCATGTTGGAAGTTATACTGGTAACCATGCAACACAATGTTAAGGAGCATAAAACATACAGAGTAGTAGTAGGTATACGATTAAAAAAGCAAAGTTGAAAACATTTTAGATGTATTTTCCTTGGCACCACAAGGAAAATATATACATCTACACAAACCTATTTTCTCTTCACTGTCAAAATAAAGGTTCCATAAAAAAGTGCATGTATTATACTTCAAGAAGCAACCGCAGTCAACTGTTGGCTTTTCATGTGCATGCCATCAAATCCATCTCACCAACAGGACTACACCTTTAGCACAGTGTTGCTCCAATAGAAGACCACTCTGTAAACTAATATGTTTAAATGAGTTTTCCAGGTGTTTAATACTGAAGTCATTAATATCTGATTGGTGGAGGTACTCCCGACACCCTGACTGTGCTGTTCCATGAGCAATGTGGCCTCTTCCTAGGCCTGTGAAGTCATGTTCATGGAGAACATGGCTTAGGTGTGGCTCTGTCCCAATGAAGTGAATGGGCCTAAGCTGCAATAGGGCATCAATATTAAACACCTCGAAAACCCCTTTAACTGCTTATGAATCCAGCCATTTGTGCACTGTATACACATGTATGCAACATTTTGGGTTTACATTAGAAGCCCTTTCTCAAGTTAAACCATCTTCAAAATTGCCTCAGCCTGGAGTCATGAAAAGTCCATGTACTCAAAGAAAGCAGATGTTAAGACACAGCGAGGGCCTAAAAGTGCTGCCCTATAAAAAGGTTCTCATGGGCTACTTTTGGGTAGTTTACCTCTCCCTGAGGCACTCTCGAAGACATTTTGCCCAGTTGATAGACTTTGAGAGAAGCTGCATCATTGGACTGAAAAAGGTAGGTAGGTCACTTCAACGCACAGCATGCCATCTAGGCCATTCTGACATAGCTGTTAGGAGGTGTTGGGGGCAGTGGTTATGTAAAGGGTATGCACACACGGTGAACAGGCTGTGGATAGCCCAAACAGACCACTAGTAGAGAGTATTGTTTGATCCGCTGACAAACATGAGCAGCTCCCACAGTTTCGTTGTCAACCATCCAGACACAGATGGTACCTTCATTACACAACCCTTTTAATTGTACAGTTTTCCCTAATAAACATATTCCTTGACTCTAAAATTGTAATCACATATATCACTATTACATTCACACATACAGTTGAAGCCAGAAGTTTACATACACTATATAAAAAGACACATATGCAAGTTTTTTCTCAATATTTGACAGGAAATCAGAATAAACCTTTCCTGTTTTTGGTCAATTAGGATTACCATAATTATTATTTGCCAAATGCCAGAATAGCGAGAGAGAGAAAGTTTTAAGGCATTTTCTTACTTTCTGCAATGTTAAAAGTTTACATACACTAAGATTACTATGCCTTTAAACAATTCTGGACTGCCCATATGATGATGTCATGTGTTTGGAAGCTTCTGTTAGGTTTGTTGGCAACATCTGAGTTAATTAGAGACACACCTGTGGATGTATTTAAATGCACACCTGAAACACACTGCTTCTTTGTGTAGCATCATGTGAAAGTCTAAAGAAATCATCCAAGATATCAGGAAGAGAATTGTGGACTTGCAGAAGTCTGGCTGAACCTTGGGTGCAATTTCAAGATACCTGAAGGTGCCTCGTTCATCTGTACAAACAATTATACAAGATGGTAATGTCCAGCCATCATACCGCTCAGGAAGGAGACGGGTTTTGGGTCCCAGAGATGAACGTGCTTTGGTCCGACATGTGCATATCAACCAGGGTGGATAAAAACCAAAGATTTTTTTTTTTTTAATCTAAAAAAAAATCAGATTTTTTAAATTTAAATCAGATTTTTTTTTATTCAAATCGAATTACTTTATATAAAATGCTTTTTGAGGAAAATATATTACCATCCAAAGGCTATTCCATCATAAAATAAAGATTAGATTTTTAATTATGTAGAATAAGGCTGTACATGGACTCCCATATTGTTGAATGGATTAGGCAGTGGCTGAGGGACAGACAACAGAGGGTTGCAGTCAATGGAGTATATTCAGACCATGGTCTTGTTACCAGTGGGGTACCTCAGGGATAACTGTTCTGGGGCCCATATTGTTTAATATCTTTATCAGCGAAATTGCAGAAGGCCTCGATGGTAAGGTGTGTCATTTTGCTGATGACACAAAGATTTGCAACAGGGTTGATGTTCCTTGAGGGATACACCAAATGGAAAAGGATTTAGGAAAACTAGAGGAATGGTCCAAAATCTGGCAACTAAAATTTAATGTTGATAAGTGCAAGATAATGCACCTGGGGCGTAAAAACCCAAGAGCAGAATATAAAATTAGTGATACAGTCCTAACCTCAGTATCTGAGGAAAGGGATTTAGGGGTCATTATTTCAGAAGACTTAAAGGTAGGCAGACAATGTCATAGAGCAGCAGGAAATGCTAGCAGAATGCTTGGGTGCATAGGGAGAGGCATTATCAGTAGAAAGAGGGAGGTGCTCATGCCGCTCTACAGAGCACTAGTGAGACCTCATTTGGAGTATTGTGCTCAGTACTGGAGACCATATCTCCAGAAAGATATGACTTTGGAGAGAGTTCAGAGAAGAGCTACTAAACTAGTACATGGATTGCAGGATAAAACTTACCAGGAAAAATTAAAGGACCTTAACATGTATAGCTTGGAAGAAAGACAAGACAGAGGGGATATGATAGAAACTTTTAAATACATAAAGGGAATCAACAAGGTAAAAGAGGAGAAAATATTTAAAATAAGAAAAACTGCTACAAGAGGACATAGTTTTAAATTAGAGGGGCAAAGGTTAAAAAGTAATATCAGGAAGTATTACTTTACTGAGAGAGTAGTGTATGCATGGAATAGCCTTCCTGCAGAAGTGGTAGCTGCAAATACAGTGAAGGAGTTTAAGCATGCATGGGATAGGCATAAGGCCATCCTTCATATGAGATAGGGCCAGGGGCTATTCATAGTATTCAGTATATTGGGCAGACTAGATGGGCCAAATGGTTCTTATCTGCCGACACATTCTATGTTTCTATATGTGTAATTTTTTGGGTAAATAAATTCCATTAATCTATTCACAATGTCATGCTCTTCCAGAGGTCTTTGTAAGATTATTGGGCAGTTTCTTTGCCTACAAGATATTATCACAGATGCTTGGTTTACTTTTGCAGTTCTCAAAACTGAATTTGACTCAGCAGAGATCACATGCCTCTTCTTCACAGCAAAAATGTTATAACATGAACAGAGTTGAGAAAAGTACCTTAATCCTAACTTCTACAAACCCATGAATGCAGAATCAACCTAATCAAACTAATTTGAAAAGTTGTTGTTCTAAAAATCTTCATCTACTTGCATATTATAAGTTATACCAGCAAGAATTAGTCTTTATGTAGAAAACTATGATTTAAATCAAGTCTTACTGACTAGTGATTTAAATTGTGATTTAAATCGTGATTTAAATCATTTTGATTTAAATCAAATCCACCCTGATATCAACCAAATCAAATCCACCCTGATATCAACCCAAGAACAAAAGCAAGAGACCTTGTGAAGATGATGGTGGAAGCTGGCAAGATTGTGTCAATATCGACAGTGAAACGAGTACTGTATCAACATGAGCTGAAAGGCCACTCTGCCAGGAAGAAGCCATTATTCCAAAAGAAACATAAAAAAGCCAGATTAATGTTTGCAAATGCACACGGGAACAAAGACCTACATTTTTGGAGACATGTCCTGTCGTCTGACGAAACTAAAATTGAACTTTTTGGCCATAATGACCATCGTTACGTTTGGAGGAAAAAGGGAGAAGCTTGGAAGCCTAAGAACACCATCCCAACTGTGAAACACGGGGGTGACAGCATCATGTTGTAGGGTTGTTTTGCTGCAGGAGTGACTGGTGCACTTCACAAAATAGATGGAATCATGAGGAAAGAAGATTATGTGGAAATAATGAAGCAACATCTCAGGATATCAGCCAGGACGGGTAAAGCTTGGGTGGAAATGGGTCTTTCAAATGGACAATGACTCGAAGCATACTGCCAAACTGGTTACAAAGTGGCTTAAGGATAACAAAGTCATTGTTTTGGAGTGGCCATCACAAAGCCATGATCTCAATCCAATTGAAAATTTATGGGCAAAGCTGAAGAGGCAGGTGCGAGCAAGGTGACCAACAAACATGGCTCAGTTACACCAGTTTTGTCAGGAGGAACGAGCCCAAATTCCAACCAACTATTGTGAGAAGTTTGTGGAAGGATATCCAAAACATTTGATCCAAATCATACAGTTTAAGGGCAATGGTACCAAATATTAATGAAATGCATTTAAACTTTTGATTTTGCAAAAAGTAATAAAAATGCCTTAAAACATTCTCTCTTATTATTTTGGCATTTGGCAAATAATAAAAATGATGGCAATCGTAATTGACCAAAAACAGGAAAGGTTTATTCGGATTTCATGACAGATATTGAGAAAAACATGCATATGTGTCTTTTTATATAGTGTAGGTAAACTTCTGGTTTCAACTGCATAAAGTTTCAATTGGATTCTAACAACTCCCTCTTGGTGCTTTATTTTTTCTTTGTCCACGAGTGTACATATACATAGGTGTTCTATCATTTACAAATAAAATATAAAAATATTTGACTTTTTGAGTTCCTTAAATTGAGATACATTGTATGTTCCTATTCAAATGAGTTTATTTGAATTAAAATCTACTTCCAATACCTTTCGAGGTAAAGAAGGAAACTTGGCTAAAAAGCAGGAGTCATGCCTATTATCTGCAGCTCTCAAGGGTATCATGTAATCTGAGGTCAGAATCGAGGCAACAGAAGCAATGTCACAATATCAGAGAATAGGCCAATTCAGGGCTCCCCTGGACAGACTGAAAGGTCAGGTCTTATGGCACATAATTGTATTAAAAAGCAGCCCTGCACACATTTTTAGAAATGTCATCTGAACAAACAAGACAGGGTCATTTGCAGGTTAAATTAGATCAAACTATTGCCTTGTAAAAGTTTTTGATAATCCATTAAATGAGTTACTAATATAGTAAAAAGTGCTACGTCTAGTTACTTTAAAAAAAAAAAAAAAAGTGCTGTACCCAATTGTTCATTAGCTCAAATGCTATTTGCAAGAGTAAAATAGACAAAAAAAATTAAAAGTTGATGAAGTTTTTTGTAGCTTGTTTCTATAATGCAAATTTTTGCTAATTTATTCTTAGTTGCCCCCGAAAAAACATAATAGCAATATCAAAAAGTGCCATTTACTCCAACATGATACCAATGAAAAATACAAGTCGTCCCGCAAAAATCAACCCCTTTACCAACTCCATAGAAAGAAAAATAAAAAAGTTATGGGTCTTGGGAAGCAGCAATGCAAAAACATTTTTTTCTTTAAAACAAAAAGTGGTTTTATTGCAAAAAAGTTGTAAAATGTAAAAAAAAATAAAAAATATATGTATTTGGTATTACTGTAATCGTACTGACCCAGAGAATAAAGATATTATGTTATTTATACTGAAAAATGAACACCGTAAAATTTATAACGTAGAAACGCTGTGGCAGTATTGATGTTTTTCCCATCTTCCTCCCAGAAAGAGTCAATAAAAGTTAATCAGAAAGTTATGTGTACCCCAAAATGGCGCCATTAAAACTACAACTTGTCCCACAAAAAAATAAGCCCTGATAAAGCTACATAGACGGAAAAATAAAAACGTTATAGCTCTTGCGATGATGAAAAAAGGAAGAAAAACGCTTAGTCAGTAAGGCCCAAAACAGGCTGGTCACTAAGGGGTTAATATACATTTGCAATCCTAATCTAATAATTGGTGCAAATTTAGACAGGCTGCCAAGACCTGCACCAGGTTTATCACAGGGGCTCAGGCTGGATGATAAATCTGGTGCAGGAATAGACACTTTTGTCTAACTTTATACCAACTACTGGTTGACTTACATTTAGGTCTCATTCACACGACCGTTGTTTGGGTCCACATCCGAGACACATTTTGTTGTGGCTCGGATACGGACCTATTCAGTTAAATGGGACTGCAAAAGATGCAGACATCACTCCGTGTGCTGTCCGCATCCATTGCTCTATTCCACGGCCCAGAAAAAAAAATAGAACATGTGTCCGTTTTGCGGATAAGAACAGGCATTTCTAATGGGTGGTCTGTTCCGTTTCGCAAATTCAAGTTTTGCGGATGCAGTTTTTGGAATGCACAACATGGCACGGTCATGTGACAGAATTTTTTGCCAGAATTGCTGTGCAAAAAGGGAGCATCTTACGCCACACCCACTCTCCAACAAAACCAAGTAAGTTGGAAAAAAGTGCAGTTGCGGCAAACTCTGACAAAATTGTGCCAATCTGTGCCATTTAGGCTGAGTTCACACTTCAGTTATTTGGTTAGTCATTTCCATCAGTTATTGTGAGCCAAGACCAGTGGTGAAGCCTACTCAGAGATAAGGTATAGTGGAAATATTTCCTCCTGTTCTGTGCTTTTGACTCACATCTGGTTTTGGCTCACAAAAACTGATGGAAATAACTGATCAAATAACTGAAGTGTGAATTGAGCCTTAGGCCTCTTGCCCACGACCGTATCCCCTCCGAGATATACGGTTCGTGAGCGGGCCATATGTCCTGGAGTGGCATTGATGGTGCGCAAGGGAGCGCACAGCATCATAGATTACAATGATGCTGTGGACGTCGGGCCACCCGCGGGGCTATTGTCCCGAACTCATATGATCATATATTCCTGGTGATGTAGTTTAGGATAAGTAGTCATTTTCAACACTGTGTACAGGTAACATATTCCTGTGCAGGGACAAACGTCTTCATACATAAAGTAACATAGTCCGAGCTAGGGGCTGTAATTAAAGTACTGATCTGTCATTGTGAAAACTTATTACACTATCATATTCCCCAAAATTCTGTATGTTTGATTTCATGAGGGCAGAAAGGCCCCGAGTATAAATGATTGCCGAAGGTCCTGATTACACCAGTTAACTTCAAGTCCAATTGTCTTATGATTTGTCATATGTGAAAGTGGCTGCTCATTCCCTCTCTGTTTATTTTTACTACTTAGAGCTGAAGCTGCCACCCTCCGACAGAACTGAGATAAATTGCTGATTTTGCAAGTGTTTACGTAATTAGAAAGCCAATGTTGTCAGATTTGTACCCAAAAAGCCAAGGAAGAGGGCTGATCTGATAGCCATCTGAAGGACAGTGTATTTCATTTCACAGTCTGGCAGTATTCCAAAAGACAAGCCTTCCCTATCAGATTAAAGGTAAATCCATTAAAATCATGTATGACTGGATATTTATACCAAAAATTACCCTGAAGGAACAAAAATATCACACATTTAGCTATCAGTGTTTCTAGTATCAAATATAAACACTGTAAAGGTTAATAAATCAACAGAAGAACAGTTAAAAGGGCACAGAAAGAGATTATTCCAGTAATACAAAAGCTCACACAAAGTAATAGAAAAATACAACAAAATACACATGCATTTCTCAAGTACACACACAGGCCAAGCTTGCATGGACATGTCAGTACATCGGGGGTCATTTACCAACAGATATACGCCACTTTTTGGCGTATACCTGTCGCAAATTGTGGCGGAAAGATGTGACTTTTTCCCCTTTTCTGCCACTCATGCCAGGTCTAAAAAAGGGGGCATGGAGTGGGTGGGGAAAAGGGTGGGCTGGCAGGCCAGTCTCATTTATCAATTTTTATGCCTGTTTTAGGCATAGACAATGGTCTAAATCTACACTAGCAAAGGGAGCTGGCTATAGAGGATGAAGTGCCAGCGCAGGAGGGGCTTTCTAAATTGCCAGTCTTCATAAATGTTACCCATAGTCGATGCAATTCCGTATTATGGACCTGCCGGTACTCCACAAATTGCCTGCTTCAAGGGGGCAATAGATTTGTAACACAACATGCAATGCTGAATACAGCCAATATTAGGGTATTTTTAGCAAGTGATTGCAAACAGTCATAAATCCTTGAAATGGCCATACAATATGATTTCAGCACGATACAGTATGTGGAAAGTGTTTTATTCCCATGTGGCATATTATACCTTGGAGCAACCAACACCAATCATCCATAACTTTAAGGCTGGGTTTACATGCCCAGGCTTTTAGATGCAATATTTAAATCCTAAAAGGGGTGCATCAAAAAAAGGAGAGACATATAAAGGACAGATACTACCGGTCTGTTTTCCAGTCCACTCCTGATTTGGGCTTCAAAATGGGAACTAAAATCTGCACTTGCAGAGCCACGCTAAGATCATTGACAAGTGAGCGCAAAAACATCTATTATCTAGTTACAATGGTACCTGTCAAGGGGAGAGATATATTACGCAGCAAGTGAATAATCTGTTCTTAAGGTTGATGTGCTGATAGAAGCAAAAACTGGCAAATTTGAGGATCTGAAATTGTGACAACTAGGTCAAAGCATGTGTAAAATGGCAGGTGTTGCGGAGTGTTCCCAGTATACAATGGTTAGTACTTACCAAAAGTGGCCCAAGGATGGACAACCTGTGAACCAGCTGCCGTGTAGAAATTCACTACAATGGCGTAATGCTCACCCAGGATCCCAGTGGAGAAGGGGGACATCCCAAATGCCTGCACAGACACCGCTTTCAACACAAGATGCATATCCAGTTGAAAGCTATGACGGAGAAGAGAGCTTTTGGCTCCCGGCCCCTCCAACTAGGGCAACATCCACAAAACACAGATGTCGGCCGTGTGCAAATTGCGGAAGGGAACGGGTGGCCCATGATATAAATACCTATTTTTGTCTGCAAAACAGA
Organism: Bufo gargarizans; assembly: GCF_014858855.1. Taxonomy (NCBI): domain Eukaryota; kingdom Metazoa; phylum Chordata; class Amphibia; order Anura; family Bufonidae; genus Bufo; species Bufo gargarizans. The sequence continues at coordinate 325,269,066 of NC_058081.1, forward strand.
CAAGAATAGGACATGTTCCATTTTTTTGGCGGGGCCACGGAACCGAGCAATGGGTGCGCTTTTTCCTATAGTATGCATGCACATCCATCACTGCTGGATTGCAGGGTGGTCATAACCATTAAAATGAGCAGTGCAATGTGATGGAAAAATGAATCCAGCCAGCAAAGGAGGCAATATGGACAATCACAATACATTAGTAAGTGCCTTGTATTAACTTCCTCTACATAATAAATGCTATTTGCTGAAGTGAGACAACCTCTAATTCTTGCACATCTGAGCAACATGCAGGTGGGCGTAGGGGAACCCATGGGGAGGCCGGATCTAAAATTTGTCCTGGGACCCACAGAAATCTACTCACAGCCCTGCATGAGCATCAGAACTGGGCCATATATTGAAGGAAGAAGGTGGTCTGGTCTGATAAATCCCATTTCTTTTCTTTTATATCATGTGGATAGCTGTGTGCCTATGTGTCACTTACATGGGGAAGAGATGGGATCTGGATGAATTATGGGAAGAAGGCAAGCCGGTGGAAGCAGTGTGATGCTCTTTGCAATAGTATGCTGGCAAAGATTGGGTCCTGGTATTCATGTGGATGATGTTACTTTAAAATGCATTCCTTGGCTAAACATTGTTGCAGATCAAGTAGATCTCTTCATGGCAGCAGTATTCTCCAATGGCAGTGGCCTCTTTCAACAAGATATCGAGCCCTGCCAAAAATGTAAGAATGATTTGAGGATGATAACACAGAGTTTAAGGTGTTGACTTGGCCTACAAATTCCCCAGATCTGAATTCAATAAATCATACAAAAAAAATGTGGAGGATCCACCTTGGAACATACGGGGTTTCAAGCATCGGCTGCTAAAATTTTGATGACGGATCTTGTGTCATCCATGAATCAATGCTTCACATATTTTTTTGGCAGCATGAGCGGGACCTACAGTACACAATATTCAGCTTTGGATGCTATGGCTGATCAGCATACAGTGTATTGTGAAAGTATTTACCTTTCTCAGTGTTTTTGCTGTTTTCTTGCATTACAACCTAGAATTAAAACTGATTTATTTTGGGGGGGTTGTACTTTTTGATTTAGACAACATGCCTACTGCTATAAAGGTGCAAAAATATTTTTTTACTGTCGGGCAAATAATAATTAAGTAAAAAAAAAAGGGGAAAATGAGTGTGCATAAGTATTCATCCCCTAAAAGTCAGTACTTTGTGGAAGTCATAGCACATCTAGACATTGTCTTTTTTTTGCCCATTCTTCATGGGAAAAATTCTTCCGACCCTTCAAATTAGATGGGATGTGTTGATGTACAGCAGCCCTCAAGCAATGTAACAGATTGTCAATTTGATTGAGGTCTGACCTTTGTCTACACCATTCCAAGACATTAAAATTTTTCACCTTAAACCACTTCAGTGTAGCTTTAGCAGTAGGTTTGGGGTCTTCACCTGCTTGAAGGTGACCCTCATGCCCAGTCTCAAATCTTTGGCAGACTGAAACAGGTTTTACTCAAGGACTGCCCTGTATTTACTGTCATCCATCTTTTCTTCAAACCTGATACGTTTTCCATTTCCTACTGATGAAAGGCATCCCAACAGCATGATGCTGCCCTCACTGTGGGAATGGAAATGGGAAGCAATGGATTTTCAAGACATATAGCATTCCCCACGAAGGCCAAAAACTTCAGTTTTAGTCTCAGCTCACCAAAGAATCTTCTGTCATGTGTTTGGGGAGTCTGCCACATGCTGTTTGGTGATCAAATGTTTTTCTTATGTTTTTCTTTAAGCAATGGAGTTTTTCTGACCACTCTTCCAAAAAGCTTGGCTTAGGCATAGTTCACATGTCAGTGTTTTGCTCAGCAATTGATTAGCAATATCCCTGAATAATTGTGAGCCAAAACCAGGTGTGGGTAAAAACCACAGAACAGGTACAAATCATTGACCAAACACTGACCAGAACACCAGACTTGTGAACTAGGTTTATAGAGGTCCTATGGACAGACACTTCCATCTCTGTTGTGATTCTTTGGAGGTCTTTCATTGTTATCATGTGTCTTTGTGAATCTCTGATTTAAGGGGTTGTCTTACATCCACAAATGGCACTTATCATGTCAACAAAGTTAATACAAGGCACTTAGTAATGTATTGTGATTTTCCATATTGCTTTTTTTGGTGGATTGATTCATTTTTTCATCACATTATAGATTACTCGTTTCCAGGGGTTATGACCACCATGCAATCCAGCAACGGTTTCTGAGCTTGCACACTACTGGAAAAGGCGCCAGCCTATGCTCACTCCCACAGTCCAGTCCACCAGAGAGGCTGGCACTTTTTCCTATTGGGTGCAAGCACGGCCACTGCTGCTGGGTTGTAGGGTGGTTGTAAAACCTGGAAACGAGCAGTGTATAATGTGATGAAAAAACAAATCAAACCAGCAAAGGAAACAATTTGGAAAATCACAATCTATGTATGTATGTGTGTATATATGTATGTTCCGCGATCACTCAAAAACGCAACCATCGATTTAAATGAAACTTGGTATACACATCCCTTGCTACCTGGAAATAAATCTTGTGGGGGGTCACAGCTCTCTAGGACGTACCGTTCCTGAGATATTCCCAAATAATGACCTGCATTAGCCTGCAAGGCTTTCTCTTCATATCCCAACTGCCATACACACGGTCACATGTCCTTTATCAGTCAATAGAAGCTTGGTCTCCACATACACACAGTTTTACTCCAGGTTTCCATAACAACCCAGCCATTTTTCTTCACTGCTGTAGGTCAGCTTTAGACTAGGGCTACACGACGACATGTGTCACACGACAAATAGGGCACAACTACACTGCTACATGTGTCGAGCGACATTGATGTCGCACCACAATTTTTATAATGATAGTCTATAGTATTGCACTGCGACATGTGATATGCTGTGGGTGGATTTTTTGCGACTATCGAGTCGCAGTCGCAGCATGTCACATGTCGCAGTGCCAACACCATAGCCTATCATTATAAAAATTGTTGAGACAAAATGTTGCGTGACACATGTTGTTGTGTAGCCCTAGCATTAAAGGGGCCGGATGCTGTGGAGGTGACTGTTAAAGAGGCGTTTACTGTGGATGTCACTGTTAAGTGGGCTGGGCCACTATTAATTCAATTTTTAGATTTGTAGTTGTAGCGTATTTTTTCCATTTTGTTAATGGATTTATAGCTGCTCTGTGGGAAGTATAATTTATGATATTTGTTCATAACCCACCCTGACCTACACTTCTCCACAACTTTGCCTCTGACCTGTATGGTGAGCTCTTTGGTCTTCATGTTGCTTCTTTACGGGTTTAGCAGACTTGGGACTTTCAGAATAGGTGTATTTATCTCATCATGTGACAGGTCATGTGACACTTCGATTGCACACAGGGGAACCTTATTCAACCAATTATGTGACGCTGGACGTTAATTGGTTCGACCACACCTTATTTTGAGATTTCATAGCAGAAGGAGTGAAAACATACACATTCTATTCATTTATTTTTTAAATAAGGTTTTGTCTCCCATTACACTGTAAGAATTTGGACTATTTTGTCCGCTCCATTACATAAAATCTAAATTAAAATCCATTTTAATTTTAGGTTGTAAAGCAACAAAAGAGGAAAACCACAAAGTCGGTTGTATGCTTTTGCAAGGCACAGCATATCCAGCAGTCATATGGAGAAATGGTAGTGGGGATGTCACTAAAGCACTTAAAAATTTGCCATAACCTGATATATGACAAAAACTGACATGCATTTCCAGTAGTTTTTGTCCCTAAGGGGAACCATTTAATTCAGTACAAGGAAGAATATCACAGTGGTGGTTGAACATACCTGTCTAGCTTTACAGGCTAAAGACCATTCAACATGCCAGGTACAAGCATAATGTATAGACAACTTACAGAACTGGTTAGTATGAATATATATCACAAAACAACATTTTATCCAGATTTATTTTGCAGTCAGACATTAAAACAGAATAAGGGTATGATCCCATGTCACGCAAATCCTGCAGATTTACTTTCGTGGCCAATACACTGCGTTGTGAAATTCCAGCAACGTGGATGAGATAATTAGAAATCTCATCCACACGCTGTGTAAAAAATCCCCTGTAGTGTGGATTTAAAACCTGCAACATGTCCATTGATGCTGCAGGTCTCCACTGCAGATTTCACCCTTTGCAATGCGGAGGGTGAAATCCACAGCCATTTTTCACATTAAAAAACTGCACCCACGGTGGATTTTTCTAAGGTATTTTCTGTCCATGTAAATGCATCATAAAGGTAGAAAAGTAAATATCTTCACATGTCAAGAAAGAGACACTAAATAAAAAAAAAAATCATCCATATGGGTAAGCCCACACAGGACGAAAAAAACTATGGAAAATCCACTGCAGACTGTGGCAAAAATATATTATATGTGGCTCTTGCCGTGGAAATGGCTACTGATTTAGGCCTCTCCACTGCAAAGGGTGAAATTGAGGGTGGAGATGCACAGCATAAATTGACATGCTGCACATTTCAAATCTGAAGCACTGGTCACTTTAAGTAGTAGACTTTTCATGCAGCTTGTGCTTGATATTTCTTAAAATCTCATCTATTTTGACTGTACTGTAAAATGCAGCAGATTTGCTGCACGAAAATCCTTAACTGCAAATCTGCGGTATGAACTGGGAACATACCCCGCAGCAAGATTTCTTTCAGGATTACATGGGTGCTACTTTGAAAAAAAAATAATCTGCACAATAAGATGTTGGTCTTGGTAGGATTTGAACCCAGGACCCAAGTGTTGCGGTGCTAACCACATTTTTACTGGTTCACGTTGGCTGTTGACCTATCACTATAGAAAGTATATTTTGCTTGTTTTTCTTAAGAAACCAGAAAATATGCCACCTACTTCATTTATGTTTTGGGATATCATACAATCTAGCTGACAAAGGAAAAATTCTCACAGAGCAGAATTTCTGCCGCTCAGATGGTCTAAAATCTGTGGTAAAATCTGCATGTATTAGATGCAGATTTTGCTTTGAACTGAGGTGCAGATTTTGTTGCAAATTTCATCCATTGCTTGCCCTCAATTTTCTCAAATTATTTTTATTTGGACTGTTTTTTAATAATTTTAATTAGTTTTTCCAATTTCTTGTTTATTGTATCTGTTTATTTTTTTATTTATATAAACATTATCCTGTCATATGATTTGTCTTCGCTTTTTTCCTATTTTTCTTGTATAAAAAAAAATTGATTCCTATTTATGTAACTTTATCCTGAAGAAGCACTCATAAAATTAAAACTTCCTAAATTTACCCTGGGATTTCAGTGGAAATGACTCACAAAACTCTCCTTTTCTGGAGAAAAAAAAAAAAAAAGGTTCCTCTTTATCGGGTTGTGTAAGCAGGAAGAGACTCAACAAGGTGAATTAAACACATCTTTAAATCTGGCATTAATGGTGTGGAGGGAAACATTGCTCTTCCATTTTATGTTATTTTATTTAAAAAACAACGTCAACCTTATGAACTTCAGCACATGGCAAAAGACGGCGTGTTTATTTTTAACCATTCCGATTAAATCCGAGTGTTGAAAACACTTGGCTCAATAAGGAATTAATCCAGACGTTGTCCTCCCCCAATTAAAAAATATCATTTAGGTTTCAATGGACTCTAAAATTATCTGTATCTTGCTCTCCCAGACCCAGGTCATAACCTTGTTTAGGCACAGGAAATAGTTATCAGGTCATACAATGGTCAGATGAAAAAGAATGTGAATGGCCCTAACCCTGTCTTAGTGGGAGTGTGTTCAAAAGAAGCTGTCTTAAGAGGAATCAAATTAACAATAAAATAAAAAAATCTGTCATAAACTTGCAACAATTACTCACGTATATTTTATTCATCTGGCCATTTTTCATTCCATGGGCTGATGTCTAGGACTCAGCGTAAGATTAATTGAATGTTTCGGTTGTGAGACAGTGAGATTCAAAATTACTTACAGGTTTCATCTCTCAATTTATTCTAAACTGCAAAACTGTGGCTATTGCAATGATGTCCATCTAGCCCAAGTGCACGCTACAGAAGGTCAAAGCAGTATTTTTCATATGGCTGCTCCAGTGAACTGGGTTTGCACTCTGCCAGCAGAGCAAATCTGACCCATGGAGAGCACTCCTTCAGATCAACACTGCCTCAGGCCTTACTACTTTCTCCAAGAAGTCTAACATTTCAGGCATCAAGTTGAAATTCTTCTGGAGATGATTAACCCAAACCCATGACAGATTTTTTCCAAGATATCCAACTCCTCATGTTTATTTTATCCTGGCTCTTTTTGGATGTATTGGACATAACTAACCTACTCATTTTACATGTTAAGGGGCTGGTAGAGAGCCATTTATTTCTTCAAATGAGAAAATATTTCAATGTGCAAGCCTCTATTGTTGTGTGAGCTCACACTAGATAATAAGAAACAAAGCTATACTTTGCTCTGATTCTCAAACTTCCTCTGTTTCATCACATCTTAAGATAAAGATCTTACATGTTTTTGGAAATGTATATGTTTAAGTTTGACTCGCTACATACAGAGTCAGAGCTGAACTGCTTTAATTAAAAGTTGATTGATCAAAACAAAAATTTGAGCCAAAAAAACCTCCTGCTGATTCTATTTTTAACCAGATACGTCTGCTTCTTCATCCAGTGACATTCATTAGTATCTATACAAATAAGACAAACGTAGAGGTTTACTTTACAAAAAGGAGTGGAATTTCCATTAAATCTGTGAAAATTAGTCATGGTGCTACTGAAGCTAAAGAGACGTGAACAATTTACTTTGCATAACTGCGCTTCCGCAAAAATCACTTATTTTTAATAATCAATGGATCCAAAATTTGTTTTTGCAGTGAACACTAATTTTTATTGTCAAAATATTGGTCAAAGGGGCAAGAACATGAAGCAATTTTGTGCAAACATTTTGGTGTCTATCTATATGTGAGGACCAACTGTCCAGTCATCATCATATCCACATTGCCATGGGGTGGGATTTATAAAACCATTTTTAATAAAAGAAAACTACAAAAAAATTAAGGAAAAAAAGATGTTCCCGATAAAAACTAAAAAAGGAAAGCAAAAAACAATACTTCTCTTCCTTTTACTCTTAATGGCATTTGGGTGTATGTAAGGGGGGGGGGGGGAGGAACTTGTCAGTCATCATTCGGAGGTGGGGGAGGGTGGGGACAACAAGCCTCATCTTACTGATCTCTCTGGCAGCACTGGCATGCACTGCGGGATTCAGCATGTCAGTGAGGGCAACATAGTGCAGGTGACAGGTTCTCATTAAGCAAGCAAAGGATTTCACAGGACATTTATACATTACCTAGAAAGTGAATTCTAATAATATGGTGGGCATGATAATAACATGACCTGATATTACAATCTGATATGAATGAACTAGCGGTTTTGCTACACCGTATATACAAGTTACAGAATATTCAAGTATTCAGGGGCAGACTGGGAACCATTCTGAGGACGGCAATACAGTTAAATGCAGGTGGGAACTTTCTTCCGCCAGCCAGGAGTATCAGAAGTACCAGAAGCTCCCAACATGAAATAATGCTGCGAGCATCAGATCACTATGTACACAACCAGCGGCTGTGCGGAGGACGTCAGCAGCCCCATGGGCATCAGCCCTCAGGGAAATTTTCCTGTAGGGTCTATGACCACTCTGCCCCTGCATGTATCTAGTCCATACCATATTGCCAAGCAAAGAACCACACTAAGTTTTAGTCTTTTGTTTGCTGTTGTGCTACAAAAGCAACTGCATGGAATTTAATTTTGTAGGCTTGGACTGCTAGGAGTAACTTTACTTGCAAAAGTACTTTATGTCAGCAGATATTAGTCACATCCGATCCCGAGAGATATAAAAAAAATGTCACTCATAGCTACAGAAAATCCAATAAAGTAATTAATCAGTTATTCTTTAGGGGAATGCTTAAAGAATAAATTACTTATCAAAAGATATAAAGGTTCTGTAATTCAAACATACTGTATATGATTGCAACCAATGATTACTAGCATTAAACACAACTGATATTGTATCCAAATGACCAAAATACATGTATAAGGCATAATTTCCTCCTCTATATTCATTACTTCTAATTCAACTGTCACTGAAAGTCACATGAATGCTCAACATGAAAGTTACATGAATGTCACATGCACAAACACATCGGGGGACATTTATTATTAATTATACGCCACTTTTTGGTGTATTAATGTGGCAGATTTTGTCGCAATGGTCATTTGCAGCAAAATCTGTGACTTTTTGCGGTTCATGCTACTTTTCCTGAGTGCCGATTAAAGGGGGCATGGCATGGGCATGACAGATTTGGGTGTGGAAAATGACTTAAATCTATGCCAGCAAGGGAGCCTGCTGGTGGAAACGCTAAAGTTATGTAGAGGCCTTTGCCGCATAACTTTGGCGAATCCACCCGTCTAAATCACCGGTCTTAATAAATGTTCCCCATAATGTATAGTGATAGAATTTTCATAATTTCAATTCTGTACACCACAGTAGAGTTAAAACAAAGCCATCAAGGTGTGTCTTAAACGTATGCTTCAGCTTTATTTCAAGAAGTTATATAAAAATATTGCATGAAATGTTTCTTAATTAAAGATATTTGGTGTGGCCTGTTACCTCCTTATATTATGGAAAAATAAGGAGATAAAAGGTATGGACTTGAATCCAAGTGTTGAATTTGCATTTGGTAACTGTTCATGGAAACTGTAAAAACAAAAACCCATGCCAAAAACATCTGGAGTGGCCAAAAGAACAATAAAGTATATTCCTAAAAAGAAGAGAAGCACTAGTGATCTCATCAACACTAAAAAGTTTGGAAAAAGTATGGAAGACTTCTGAAATAGATGATTACTTTTCCTTGGTAAAAAACAAACAAACAAAAAACCCTTTACAGAACATCTAGCCAAGTCAAGTATCATTGGCAAGGTCTACAAATCAAGAGACGCCTTCATGAGTTTATTCCAAGATCCAAACCACTGGGAACACTCAAGAAATGCCAGATAAAACATTGCTAGAAAACATCTAAAGAAGTTGTCCAGTTCTGGAACAAAGTTCTTCCCCTCATTTATACCCGAATGATGAGCATAGAAAAGTTTGGAGAAGGAAAGGGCTCATGATTCGAAATATGATGGATCAATTCAAGAGAGTTCAAAGAGGAGTAGGAGAAGACAAGCTTTATGATGGGTTTTATCATAGCTTTCTACAGCTGCTTTATAGTGTGAAACATAGAAGTTGCAGAAGCCAACATGCTTTTTTATTTTTTAAAAACACACTACAAAAAAGTTTTTAGCCCAAAATACATGTAATTTTATTATCATTGTCTATCCCAGGCTATCCCTCAATATAGCCTGCTAACCCAAATAAAACATCCTTCCGAAACACATATACCCATACATGCTGATTGTCTTCCCTAGGAAGGATGGGATCTACCAGAAAGACAATACGATATGTCACACGGCTAGTAATGTCTGACATTGGTTGTAAGAGCATGATTAAGACTTCAAAGTACTACCCTGGCCCCTAATTCCCCAGACTTGAACCTAATTTAGCATCTGTGGGACCACCTTGATCATTGTGTTCGCTCGATAGATCCTCCCCTACAAACACTCCAGCAGCTGTTCAATGCATTGCAGTCAGCATGGCTCCAGATACCTTTGACAACCAGGACCTTACTGAGTCACTCCCAACCTGTCTAACTGCTGTCTGTGCTGTACACAATAGTTAGGGTCCATTTACATGTCCGTAAGTGTTTTGCGTATCCACGGATCCGTAAAACATAGACACCGGCAATGTGAGTTCTGCATTTTCGGACCGCACATCGCTGGCACTTAATAGAAAATGCCTAATCCTGTCCGCAATTGCGGACCAGAATAGGACATGTTCTATTTTTTTCGGGAACGGAATTGCGGACCCGGAAGTGCGGATCCGCAGTTCCGTATCTGGGCAGCACATCGTGCAGCCCCAAAGAAATGAATGGGTCCGCAATTCCGTTCCGCAAAATGCGGAATAGAATTGCGGACGTGTGAATGGAGCCTTACTCTGGATATTAGCTGGTTGTCCTAACAATGTGAATCAACTGTGTATAAAGTTAGTGGCCAGTGAGTAATTGAACAATCAAACAGAACATACACACTTACTAAGGCGATATTTAAGCAGCGCTTGTTTCAGCATTAGGTCTACTAGCTTGTGTGACCTACTATGTGGCAGCTGAGAATACATTTCAAATAAAAAGTAATAGTACTTAAAATTGACCAGGGCAGCTGGTCAATAAACTGACTGACATGTCTACTAAGTCCTTCAAGTGAATTTGTCAGCAGTTTTGACCATGCCAAACTGCTGACAGCACTAGGTAGGGGTAGGGAACAGGAGGACAAACATAACTTTGCAGAGCTTTTATTATCAAGAGTAGTGTGAATATGAACTTGTATTCTGCTCCTGCACGTGCAATGGAGGGAGAGGTTCACTGTGAAGTGCTTGTAACTCTCTGTAGTGAGCTGCTTCACAGCTCTCAACTCTGCTCTGAGTGACATCTATATTGGTCCCCTGGTTTAATGCTACAGCTGTCACTCAGAGGGGAGAGGATGTGAAGTATTTAAATAAAAGTTCATATTCAAACTACTTCTGAAAAAGCACCAAAAAAGGCATGTTTTGCTGTTCTCCCTGGCACATACCTAAAACCCCCTCAAAACTGCTGACGCCCTATAAGTACAAGGCATTCTTAATATGCCCAAAAGGGCATTTTGCTTATTTTGACTACATAACAGTACTGACAAAACATTGCAAATTATGGAGAAAAATCTCTAATACAGTCTGTTACGACATTCATTTTTATCAGATCAGTTTGGCTAAGCAACTTTACAAAACTGTACTACATAATCTTATTTGTACTAATACCACAACTAGCAGCAAATTATATCTTCTAACTCTTTAACATTTGGAATATGTTTTACTCACGAGAAATTAGACACCTATCATATAACCACACAGACACAGATGATCAACTTCTTAAAAAGGGTTTTGTGTAAGTAAAAAATAAGCTGCCATGTTTTTGTACTTGCATATGCCATTTTTAGCAATTTTTCCCTCAGCAGTCTGTCTGCTCAAATTTTTCAGAGATGTTGGATGGACACTAAATGATCATTATGTCAGCACAGGGCATGGATAAAGAGGAATACCTGCTCACTAACAGTTTGCAGCACACTCCCAGAAGTAGCAGCAAAGCTGGATGCCACTACACAACAGAACAGAGTTTGGGTGTGAATCCTGAAGTGAAACAAGACTATAAATCACTTACAATGCTCTCATCACTCTTTGTGCTTGTGCCGTTGTGCAGCAGCCTCTCCCTTCATCATCTCCTCCTACCCCCTTTCCATAAACGTATATGTGATAGGATCCTTTAAGTGAGCAGGCATCCCATCTTCAGTGAATTGAAATTTGGAGAAGACGAGAGAGGAGCAGGAAAAGAGCCTGATAAGAGTAGCAGAAAGCTACTTTTTCTGTTAAGATATATTACAAAGTTTCTTGTATTTGACTGTACTATTCATTTATGAAAAACATGAAACAACAATTACTCTTTAAATGCCTATTATCCACAATTATTACGTTATTAAGAAATGTACAGAAAATGCTATAGGATTAAAAATCAAAGCAATTAACAGTGGGCAAGAAAATGAACATTACAGCAGCTTAGTGAACAGTGACCAAATAGTGGACAAATGAATAAAAGAAGTCACTCAAGAGCCAATAGATACTAATGCTCTAAAATGTTAGTTGTATAGTCAAATGTCATGCACATGTTTGTAGACCAACTTGAAGTCTTGTGATGGCTAAGAATGATATAGTAAATAAGCTGTTCACTATATGAGGGTTATACTGCCAAATGTCATCTCTATCAAAGGCCAGATTCAGGTGGCCATCCCGATTCCCGTTCGTAAAACATGGACATATGTGAACATCAATAAGGTGACCAGGCGCGAGTTTCGAATGGAAAAGGGATAAGAATGATGCAAGCGGAAAGTTTCTCTGTGAATAATATGATTTACTATAATAGGTCTGTGTACTATGCGGGAGCAGTCTGCATAGCACACAGACTGAAAAGACTACCTTCTGAATCATGCAATCAAATGGCGGCTCACATCCTGATAGCTACCTACAGTCATGTGAAAAAATTAGGACACCCTTTGAAAGCATGTGGTTTTTTGTAACATTTTTAATAAAAGGTTATTTCATCTCCGTTTCAACAATACAGAGAGATTAAAGTAATCCAACTAAACAAAGAAAACTGAAGAAAAGTCTTTTCAAGATCTTCTGTAAATGTCATTCTACAAAAATGCCTATTCTAACTGAGGAAAAAGATAGGACACCCTTGCCCCTAATAGCGAGTGTTACCTCCTTTGGCTGAAATAACTGCAGTGAGACGGTTCTTGTAGCCATCTACCAGTCTTCGACATCGGTCTGAGGAAATTTTACCCCACTCCTCAATGCAGAACTTTTTCAGCTGTGAGATGTTTGAGGGGTTTCTTGCACGTACAGCCCTTTTCAAGTCACCCCACAGCATCTCAATGGGATTCAAATCTGGACTTTGACTTGGCCATTCCAGGACTCTCCATTTCTTCTTTTTCAGCCAATCTTTGGTTGATTTACTAGTATGTTTTGGGTCATTGTCATGTTGCATGGTCCAGTTCCGCTTCAGCTTTAATTTTCTAACTGATGGTCTCACATGTTCTTCAAGCACCTTCTGATACACAGTAGAATTCATCGTGGATTCTATGATGGTGAGCTGACCAGGTCCTGCTGCAGCAAAGCAGCCCCAAACCATGACACTTCCACCTCCATGCTTCACAGTTGGTATGAGGTTCTTTTCTTGGAATGCTGTGTTTGGTTTACGCCAAACATGTCCTCTGCTGTTGTGTCCAAATAATTCAATTTTGGACTCATCTGTCCAAAGAACATTATTCCAGAAGTCCTGGTCTTTGTCAACTTTATCTCTGGCAAATGTCAGTCTGGCCTCGATGTTTCTCTTGGAAAGCAAAGGTTTCCTCCTTGCACACCTCCCATGCAAGTTAAACTTGTACAGTCTCTTTCTGATTGTAGAGGCATGTACTTCTACATCAACAGTAGCCAGAGCCTGCTGTAGTTCTCGAGATGACACTTTAGGGTTTTTGGAGACCTCTTTTAGCATCTTGCGGTCTGCTCTTGGGGTGAACTTGCTGGGGCGACCAGTCCTGGGCATGTTGGCAGTTGTTTTGAAAGCCCTCCACTTGTAGACTATCTTCCGGACAGTGGAATGGCTGATTTCAAAATCTTTTGAGATCTTTTTAAATCCCTTCCCAGACTCATAGGCTGCTACAATCTTTTTTTCTGAAGTCCTCTGACAGCTCTTTTGCTCTCACCATGGTGCTCACTCTCACTTCAACAGTCAGGAGCACACCAAACTAAATGTCTGAGGTTTAAATAGGGCAAGCCTCATTCAACATGCAGAGTAACGATCTACTAATTATGTGCACCTGGTGTGATATACCTGTGTGAGATCTGAGCCAATTTAAGAGGGAATACATGTGAGGGTGTCCTATCTTTTTCCTCAGTTAGAATAGGCATTTTTGTAGAATGACATTTACAGAAGATCTTGAAAAGACTTTTCTTCAGTTTTCTTTGTTTAGTTGGATTACTTTAATCTCTCTGTATTGTTGAAACGGAGATGAAATAACCTTTTATTAAAAATGTTACAAAAAACCACATGCTTTCAAAGGGTGTCCTAATTTTTTCACATGACTGTATATATAGAAACACTTTTTATAAACACACAAACATATAGACAAAAGTATTGGGACACACCTCTTAATTACTGAATTCAGGCGTTTTATTCAGTCTCACTGCCACAGGTATACAGGTATATAACCTCAAGCACCTAGTCATACAGTCTGCCTTAACAAACAAGTCAGTTCATGAAATTTCTCCCCTCAGATATTCCACAATCAACTGTGAGTGGAAGTATTGCAAAGTGGAAGTGTTTAGGAACCACATAGAGTTACGGAGTGAGTTCTAAGGCGCACAGTGCATAAAAGTGTCAATAACTGCATAGTTCCAAGCCTCCTCTGGCATTATCATCAGCACAAAAAAAACTGAGCTAGCAGCTTCATGGATTGGTTTCCATGGCAGAGAAGCTGCATGCTATCACCAAGCACAATGCCACCACTGGACTTTGGAGCAGCGAAAATTAGTTCTGGCGATTTGGGGAATGCAGGAGGAATGTTACCTGCTTGACTGCATTGTGCCAGCTTGGAATAATGCTGTGAGGTCATTTTTCAGGGGTTGGCCTAAGACCCTTAGTTGCAGTGAAGGAAATAGTAATGCTTCAGAATACCAAGAGATTTTGGAAAATAATTAGCTGCCAGCGTTGCGAAGAAGTGGGTCTATCAAAACACATAGTGCTGGTGAGATGGAACATTTAATGCTTATGAATTTAGATTGGGATATCATAACAGTTCCTGTTGGTATAATGTAGTGTTCCAACAATGGTTTATATATATATATATATATATATATATACATACAGTACAGACCAAAAGTTTGGACACACCTTCTCATTCAAAGAGTTTTCTTTATTTTCATGACTATGAAAATTGTAGATTCACACTGAAGGCATCAAAACTATGAATTAACACATGTGGAATTATATACTTATCAAAAAAGTGTAAAAACAACAGAAAATATGTCATATTCTAGGTTCTTCAAAGTAGCCACCTTTTGCTTTGATTACTGCTTTGCACACTCTTTTTTATAATATTTTATTAGTTATAGTACAAAAAAAATCATATCACTGCTACATCTACAGAATTATAAAATCCCTAAGTCCGTCAATTCCGATTTGTAAGCATAATTAACAAACATTTCATACGAATACCCATAATTATGTGGATATTAAAAATCAAATAGAGATCTCACAAATGTGGGAGAGGGCAGGGTTCACCCAGCATCCAGAGCTTAATAAAACGGATGCACAAAGCATCACATTTGACCTAATATCATCTGTAGAGGGCAGGGATCAGAGGCCCGCAGCCCAGGCGGCCGCCAGGCAGAGGACGCGCGCCCTCCCCCAGACACGAGTGAGCACATTCGGCAGGGCTGACAGTCATGTGAACATTCACCTAGTACTCACATAGACCATAAGTAGCGGGCTTACAGTGATCTTTGATCACAGACATTTCATAAAGCAAAAGAGGGGGTACAGCAGTCTTATATTGCAGCGGAGAAAAAACATAGCTCGTGTATTTTACTGCCTCATCCCCAGATGATTAAGATTGAGTATAATGCCCTGCTTATCCGTATCTCACATGGATTCACATTGGTATCTCATATGCCAAAGAACTCAGATCGAGTATCACTCGGCAGTCACCGGCAATTAAAGAGAATATGGACAAGGCACAGCCAAGGACTGACTCCGTCCAATTAAAAAAGCATCCTATTAGCATCCGTACCACATATGTGTCAAATCACTGCCCGCAGTCAAACCTCATGTCTGACAGGAAGAAGCGCGTCTCGAGCCCCCGCCCAAAAAAAAACACACAGTATTATGGATAGGTCAAAAATAAATAAATAAAATAAAAATTATTTGGCTATTATTTAATGCTTATTTAGTTCTTCAAAGTAGCCACTATTTGCTTTGATTACTGCTTTGCACACTCTTGGCATTCTCTTGATGAGCTTCAAGAGGTAGTCGCCTGAAATGGTTTTCACTTCACAGGTGTGCCCTGTCAGGTTTAATAAGTGGGATTTCTTGCCTTATAAATAGGGTTGGGACCATCAGTTGCATTGTGGAGAAGTCAGGTGGATACACAGCTGATAGTCCTACTGAATAGACTGTTAGAATTTGTATTATGGCAAGAAAAAAGCAGCTAAGTAAAGAAAAACGAGTGGCCATCATTACTTTAAGAAATAAAGGTCAGTCAGTCCAAAAAATTGGGAAAACTTTGAAAGTGTCCCCAAGTGCAGTCACAAAAACCATCAAGCACTACAAAGAAACTGGCTCACATGCAGACCGCCCCAGGAAAGGAAGATCAAGAGTCACCTCTGCTGCAGAGAATAAGTTCATCCGAGTCACCAGCCTCAGAAATCGCAGGTTAACAGCAGCTCCGATAAGAGACCAGGTCAATGCCACACAGAGTTCTAGCAGCAGACACATCTCTAGAACAACTGTTAAGAGGAGACTGTGTGAATCAGGCCTTCATGGTAGAATATCTGCTAGGAAACCACTGCTAAGGACAGGCAACAAGCAGAAGAGACTTGTTTGGGCTAAAGAACACAAGGAATGGACATCTGTGCTTTGGTCTGATAAGTCCAAATTTGAGATCTTTGGTTCCAACCACCGTGTCTTTGTGCGACGCAGAAAAGGTGGACGGATGGACTCTACACGCCTGGTTCCCACTGTGAAGCATGGAGGAGGAGGTGTGATGGTGTGGGGGTGCTTTGCTGGTGACAGTGTTGGGGATTTATTCAAAATTGAAGGCATACTGAACCAGCATGGCTACCACAGCATCTTGCAGTGGCATGCTATTCCATCCGGTTTGCGTTTAGTTGGACCATCATTTATATTTCAACAGTACAATGACCCCAAACACACCTCCAGGCTGTGTAAGGGCTATTTGACCATGAAGGAGAAATAGGAGAACAAGAAATCCCACTTATTAAACCTGACAGGGCACACCTGTGAAGTGAAAACCATTTCAGGTGACTACCTCTTGAAGCTCATCAAGAGAATGCCAAGAGTGTGCAAAGCAGTAATCAAAGCAAATAGTGGCTACTTTGAAGAACCTAGAATATGACATTTTCAGTTGTTTCACACTTTTTTGTTATGTATATAATTCCACATGTGTTAATTCATAGTTTTGATGCCTTCAGTGTGAATCTACAATTTTCATAGTAATGAAAATAAAGAAAACTCTTTATATGAGAAAGTGTGTCCAAACTTTTGGACTGTACTGTATATGTATATATATATATATATAGCAGAAAAAGATTCGCAGCACTCCTTGAAAGATAAAATGTGCTCTTTTATTCACACATATCAAGTGACAACGTTTCGGTTCTCTCACAGAACTTTTCTCAAGAAAGGTTCTGTGAGAGAGCCGAAACATTGTCACTTGATATGTGTGAATAAAAGAGCACATTTTATCTTTCAAGGAGTGCTGCGAATCTTTTTCTGCTGTTTGCCGTCCTGAATCGAGGGACCATCGCGGGCACCCTATAATCTACACAAGTTCTCAAGGGATTGCTGCCACAGTTTTCTTATGGATATATATATATATATATATATATATATATATATATATAATATAATATATATAATATCTCACAAAAGTGAGTACATCCCTCAAATTTTTTAAAATATGTTATTATATCTTTTCATGGAACAACACTGTAGATATGACACTTTGATACAATGTAAAGTAGTCAGTGTACAGCTTGTATAACAGTGTACATTTGGTGTGCCCTCAAAACAACTCAACACACAGCCAATAATGTCTAAACCGCTGGCAACAAAAGTGAGTACACCACTAACTGAAAATAGCCAAATTGTGCCCAATTAGCCATTTTACCTCCCAATGTCATGTGACTCGGTAGTGTTACAAGGTGTGTTAAATTTGGTGTTATCATACTGGCCACTGAAAGTTCAACATGGCACCTCATGGCAAAGAACTCTCTGAGGATCTAAAAAAAATAATTATTGCTCTACATAAAGATGGCTATAAGAAGATTGCAAACACCCTGAAACTGAGCTGCAGCATGGTGGCCAAGATCATACAGCTATTTAACAAGACAGGTTCCACTTAGAACAGGCCTCACCACGGTCGACCAAAGAAGTTGAGTGCACATGCTCAACC
Source organism: Bufo gargarizans (assembly GCF_014858855.1). Lineage (NCBI taxonomy): Eukaryota > Metazoa > Chordata > Amphibia > Anura > Bufonidae > Bufo > Bufo gargarizans. Next base: position 325,287,028 of record NC_058081.1, read on the forward strand.
TCATATCCAGAGGTTGTCTTTTCAAAATTGATGTATGAGTGCTGCCAGTATTGCTGCAGAGGTTAAAGGGGCGGGGGGGGGGTCAGCCTGTTAGTGCTCATACCATACACCGCACAATGCATCAAATTGGTCTGCATGGCTGTCATCCCAGAAGGACGTCTCTTCTAAAGATGATGCACAAGAAAGCCCGCAAACAGTTTGCTGAAGACTAGCACATGGATTACTGGAACCATGTCCTGTGGTCTGATGAGACCAAGATAAACTTATTTGGTTCAGATGGTGTCAAGCGTGTGTGGCAGCAACCAGGTGATGAGTACAAAGAGAAGTGTGTCTTGTCTACAGTCAAGCATAATGGTGGGAGTATCATAGTTTGGGGCTGCATTAGTGCTGTCGGCTGTGGGGAGCTAAAGTTCATTGAAGGAACCATAAATGCCAACATGTACTGTGATACTAAAGCAGAGCATGATCCTCTCCCTTTGGAAACTAGGATGCAGGGCAGTATCCAAACATGATAATGAACACACCTCCAAGACGACCACTGCCTTGCTAAAGAAACTGAGGGTAAAGGTGCTAGACTGGCCAAGCATATCTCCAGACCTAAACCCTATTAAGCATCTGTGGGGCATCCTCAAATAGAAGGTGGAGTAATGCAAGGTCTCTAACATCCACCGGATCCGTCATGTTGGATGGAGGAGTGGAAGAGGATTCCAGTGGAAACCTGTGAAGCTCTAGTGAACTCCATGCCCAAGTGAGTTAAGGGAGTGCAGGAAAATAATAAAGTGGCCACACAAAATATTGACACTTTGGGCACAATTTGGCAATTTTAACTTAGGAGTGTACTCACTGTCATTGCAAGCGGTTTAGATATTAATGGCTGTGTAGTGAGATATTTAGAAGCATACCAAGTTATACAAGCTGTACAACGACTACTTTACATTGTATCAAAGTGTCATATCTACAGTATTGTCCCATGAAAAGATATAATAAAATAGTTACTAAAATGTGAGGGGTGTGCTCACTTTTGTGAGATACTGTATATTTATACACACTGTAAGAAGGCACAAGCTCCCATAGTTGACGATAGATATGTGTCACTAATATGTGCCTAGCATCGGTGAAGTGAAACGGTTATGTTTTGTAAGTAACCCTAGGTTACTGACACTTATTATAAGCCAGGAAGCCCTGGAGAGCTGGGGGGAGTGGCTCCTAGTCTGAAAGTGTGCTGGCTATACTGTGTGCAGAGCTTGGTGGAGTTGCTTCGGCAGAAAGTCTGGGGGGGAAGGGTAGAAGCCAGGAACTACAGAGGATTATTTCTGGAGTCGCCATTTGAGCTGGTCACCACAATACATACATACATACACACACACAGTACTGTGTAAAAGTTTTAGTCAAAATGCTGTAAATTAAGAATATTTTCAAAGATAGAAGTGTTAATCATTTATTTTTTATCAATTAACAAAATACAAAGTGAATAAACAAAAGAAAATCCAAAGCAAAGCAATATTTGGTGTTACCACCCTTGCCTTCAAACCAGCGTCAATTCTTCTAGGTATGCTTGCATTAAGTCAGGGATTTTGTAGGATTATAATTTGCTGTGTGATTAACCAATTATATCAAACAGGTGATAATGATCTTAATTTTAGATGTAGATTGAAACCCAGTCATTAACTGGAAAACAAACAGCTGTGTAGGAGGAGTAAAACTGAGGAGCAGCCAAACTCTGCTACGAAGTTGAGTTTGTGGAAGACAGTTTCATGTCACAGGTCATACAACACGAAAGGACTGAGTACAGCAACAAGATACAAGGTAGTTACAGTATACTGCATCAGTAAGGTCTCTCCCAGGCAAAGATTTCAAAGCAAATTGGGTTTTCAAGATGGTCTGTTCAAGTTTTTTTGAAGAAGCACAACAAAACAAGCAATGTTGAGGACCATACATGCAGTGGTTGGCCAAGAAAGCTTAGTGCAGTAGATAAAAGACACATCATGCTTACTTCTCTTAGAAATCAGAAGATGTCCAGCAGCCCAGAACTTGCAGGACACAGGTACACCCATCAACTGTGTGGAGAAGTCTGGCAAGAAGTGGTCTTCACAGAAGTACTGTGGCAAAAAAGCCATACCTTCAAAATTTGAAATATTTGGCTGTAACAGAAGGCACTTCTGTTCGCTGACGAGCTGGAGGGAGGTACAATAATGAGTGTCTGCAGGTACTAGTGAAGCATAAAGGAGGCTCCCTACAAGTTTGGGTCTGCATTTAGCAAATGGAGCTGGGGATTTGGTCAGCATTAATGGTGTCCTTAATCCTGAGAAATACAGGAAGATACTTATCTACCATGTAATACTATCAGGGAGGCGTCTGGCTCCAAATTTATTCTGCAGTAAGTCTACATTCACAGAAGATCTGTGGTTATTGTCCACGATGCTTGGAACAACTTAATTGCCAAGTACCTTCAAAAAACTGTGTGCAAGTGTATCTAGAAGAACTCATTCTGCTTTGAAGGCAAAGGGTGGTTACATCAAATACTGATTTTATTTAGTTTTCACATTTATGGATTTAGTTTACACTTTAATTGATAAAAAATAAACTATTAATACTTCTATTTTTGAAGGCATTCTCACTTTGCTGAATTTTTTCACACCTGCCTAAACGTTTAACAGTTTTAACAGAATATTTTTCCAGCACTACATGGAATGGACTTCAGTAATTGATGATAGACCCTAGCAATGCACAAAATCCAATTTGCAACCAGATGATGCAACAAATCATGACTACTGTAACCAATTCTTATTTTATCATTATATTGTATCTCACAATGAAAATAAATAAAAAATTTGACAAAAAATCGAATACATCAATTATCAGTTTTTCTCTGTTTACTAGCTACAGTGGGGTTGATTGGTCAGATGTTTCACTGACAATCCAGGAGGGTTTGGACTCAAATTCAGAGACTGGCAAATACCCTAGATTCATTTCAGGAAAAAACAGTTCAATGGAAGAACTAAAAAATGAGAATTTGCTGTATTGAATACATCTATGGCAATTTATTGTTATACAACAATAACTGTACCACAAAAAAATTGTGAAAGATGATCTTTAACCCTTTCATAGTGGGTGTGTTTTAGGCCTTTAAGCACACAGATTTTTTTTTTTTTATTCTTATTCTCCATAATATTAATCTTCATAAGTTTATTTGCTATTTAAAACAGTAGCTGATCATTTTAATTTTTGTATTTCTTATTTAGGGGAAATGGTCAGAAACAAAAACAAAATGCATTTTTTTTTAATATTTTTCATGTTGTTTTAAGGTACAAATAATATTTCCTCAAAAAATGAACCTATAATTCTCCCGGACATATCAATGACAAAAGTGTACAATGCATTTGGAAAGTATTCAGATCCTTTCACTTTTTTCATTTTATGTTGCAGTCTTGTGTTAAAATAAAAATAAAATCAGATTTTCCTCTGTTAGGGTCCACTCAGACGTCCGTAGGTGTTTTGCGGTCCGCAAATTGCGGATCTGGAAAACACGGACAACGGCAATGTGCGCTCTGCATTTCTTAGACCGCACATCGCCGGCACTATAATAGAAAATGCCTTTTCTTGTCCGTGTTCTATTTTTTTCGGGAACGGAATTGCGGATCCGGAAGTGCGGATGCAGACAGCACATAGTGTGCTGTCCGCATCAATTCTGGCCCCATTGAAAATAAATGGGTCTGCACCTGTCCGCAAAATTGCGGAACGGATCCGGACCCGAGTTGCGGACGTGTGAATGGACCCTTAATCTGCACTCAATACCCCATACTGACAAAGAGAAAACAGAAATTCCGAAATTTTTGTAAATTTACCAAAAACAAAATTCAAATGGGTATTCAGACCCTTTGCTATGACACTTGAAATTTGGCTCTGAGGACCTTCCATTTCTCTTGATTATCCTTGAGATGTTTCTATACCTTGATTGGAGTCTAACTGCGGTAAGTTCAGTTGACTTAACATGAGTTGAAAAGACACAGCCATGTCTATATAAGGTCTCCCAGCTGACAATGCATATCAGAGCAAAAACCAAGCCACAAGGAAGAAAGAACTGCCTGTAGCGCTCACAGACAGGATTGCGTGGAGACACATACCTGGGGAAGGATATAAAAAACTTTCTGCTGCACTGAATGTTCCCAAGGACACAGTGGCTTCTATAATTCTTAAATGGAATAGTTTTGGAACAACTAGGACTCTTCCTAGAGCTAGCCGCCACACCAAACTAAATAATCAAAGGAGATGGCTTCCATGTGTAGATGGGGAAACTTACAGAAGGTCAGCCATTACTGCAGCACTCCACCAATCTGGGTGTTTTACGTCAGAATGGCCAAGAAGAAGTCTTTCATCAGTCAAGACACATGAAAGCCTGTCTGTAGTTTGCAAAAAGACCTAAAGGACTCTCAGACTGTTAAATAAATAAAAATTCTGGTGTGATGAAATGAAGATTGAACTTTTTGGCTTCAATTTTCAGCATCATGCCTGCCCAATACCATCCCTACAGTGAAGCATGGTGGTGAAAGCATAACGCTGGGGGGGGGGGGGGGGTCATCTTGCAAAAAGACAATGATACCAAGCACACACCCAAGACAACACAGGTGTGGCTTAGGGTCAACTCTGTGAATGTCCTTGAGTGGCCCAGCCACAGCTCTGACTTTAGAGAGACCAGAAAAGACTGTTTACCAATGGTCCCCATCTGACCTGAAAGAGCTTTAGACGTTCTACAGAGAAGAATGGCAGAAAATCCTCAAATCCAGGTGTGCAAACCTTGTGGCATCATACCTAAGAAGAACGGTGTCTGTAATCTCTGCCAAAGGTGCTTCAACTAAGTCTGGAGTAAAGGGTATGAATACTTATGTCAATGCAAGATTAAACTTTTCAATAAATTGTTAACGTTTTCGAACATTCTGTTTTCACTTTGTCATTATAGGGTATTGAGTGCAGAATGATGGGGAAAAACTTGATTTTTTATTTTATTTTATTAAAAGGCTGCATCACAAAATGGCAACAAAAGAGTCCCAGACGCTCTTTGTCTTCAAAACACCTCTTTCTTTATCACATCAATGCAAATACATCAATAGATTTTTTGCTACATTTCCATTGGAGAGATTCCTTTCCCGTGCCGACGAACTGGAAGTCGGTTACTGACCATTTTTGCAAGTTAACAAAAGGGAAAGGATTTCTGAATGCATTGTACATTGTGTAACCTATAATATCATCAGAGCATTGAGAACAAAGATCTATTATAGTTGTGGCTGTATCCTCCTCCGTTAATTTTAGATGGGAGATTTTGTACGTATTATTTATATTTATTTGAAGGAATTAAATATTTATTTCATGTATATATTTCATATGCAATATAAAGGGGTTAAACTGTATGTATATAGTTTATTTGCATTGTATTCTCTTGGCTGGTACACAGATCCTGCAATTCTAACTACTTTTGTCAATACAAATGTATGGGAGAATCATATACTACAGAGTATATTGTTTATGGCAGTCTGTGGCTAACGTATGCAACTCTCTAGGCATGTGTGAATAGAGACTTCTAGCTCTCATATGCCAGGACTTTTGCTATGTGCAGGTGAATACAGCTTGTAATTCACATATCCTCAGTTGTAAAATGTGGCAGTATACAATGCATTCAGCACGCGCCATGTATCCACATATGCATGGTGTTTAAATGGCTTTTCAGTGAACATTTCTGTATGAAATAGTGTCCAAGTGTCTATTACAACTATCTTCATAATTAATAACCTAATCTCCCTGACTAACTGATCTCCCAGACATCACTTCTTATTCCAAGAGCCTTTCTGAGATGACCTATAAAGAATATAAGAAACCTATATAGAATATCACATTTCCTGGTCTTTTGGCCTGACTGTCTGTGTTCAGTTTGATTTTCCCCTTAGTTAGGGCTTTATGTCTGTATTGCTTTCCTAACCCTGACATTGAAGAGTAATGGAATTATGTCTTTTTTTTTTTTTACCATAGGCTTTCTTGCCATCCGTCATCTGTATTCAATGAATAATTGTTATTGTTTTGGCCCTTTGGAGCCTCATTGCTCTTAGGTGTAAATGATATTGGTCTAAGCTTCAGTTGTCAATTAGAGGATCTCTTATCTTATTTTTTTTTTAAGATCCTTCAGGGCTGTCATCAATATAGCGAGATAGTATTATTACATATTTTTTTGTGTACGGTTTGAGCTAATAAGAATTTTTGTCAAATGATAAGCAGTGCAAATCAAAATCAAATTGCTAACATAAAAGGCAATAAATGAAATTATACAGAAGCGATATGGAGATACGTAATAGAATATGTTAATATCATCCGCAGTCTTTTATTAAATGCCAACCATCTTTTTTTTATTTTTTTACATATTCCCTGGTATCCATTTTTTACACAATTTAGTGCAATAAATGAAACTGACATTGCTATATTTCATTCTATCATGTATGTAAAACCAGACAATACAGCAGCTTGAATTATTGATAACTGCTGTATATATTTTATGATCTGTATATGCATAATCTTTCATTTGTTCTCCAGACTTCCTAATGTTTCAGTATTGTTTTAAAGTAATTATTTAGCAACCATCCTCACTGTCAGTAGGTGATACCAGGAGATCTGGTAGTATCATTTACTACAGAGCAAATGGGCACGGTCCTGCATTTACTCAAGCAGGATGAAATGAAGTCCCCAGTTGTGGGATGTGGCTTGTCAGGTAAGTAACCCTTTGCTTAGTTTTTTAAGCCTTAAGCAAACAGTGGGAGCATATGCAAGAACATCTCAGTACAATCGTGTCTCCATACAGCACTGTGATATCGTAGTATTACGCCTTAGAAAGAACACTGGTTCTAGGGGATACAATCCTCCTCCTAACATGGCATCTGATGGAACCTGACAGAAAAAAAACTACGTGCATAAAACCAGAGACAAATGGAGGTAGACTACGCCCGCCCTCCCCCAGACTTCTACTGGTGCTGTGTACTATGGCTCCAAACGACAAAAGAAAATGTGTCATCAACTATTTGATCTGCCAGTTAAAACCTGATAGTAACACTTATTCTTATTTTCTAATCTGTTTTTATTTTTTTATTACAGATTTATTTATTCTATTTCCTGAACATGATTATTAGGCGGCCATCTTCCCTGAGCTGTTCTTAGCAGCATTTAGAAAGCATTAAGACAATTGCTTTAAGGCAGCCCCATGGGCTATAGACACAATGGTCTGGAAGGGACTTCATTGACTTCTTTTTTTTTTACATTTTCGCATAAAATAAAATAAAACAGAATTATTATAAAAAAGCTTTTTGATGCTATTTTTGATAGTGGAGCTCTAAACTACTCCACACACTTCCCATCTAATTGACTTCTAAATTTTACATGTCCCCTATTTGCTACTTGTCATAACATACAATAAAGTAATGCAGACAATGGCTGAACTGTTTGTTGCATATATATATATATATATATATATATATATTTTAATTATTTGCTGCAATGCACAATTTCTTAGTCTGCAATTCCTCGCTCAAATAGATTAAAACTTAGATTTACTATCATTCTCTGAGGGCATAAGAAGAGAATATAAAATATTGTAAATGGGTTTCCATCACACTTAGAAAGCTAGTATAGGTGTTGATATTTGCATGGCTACAAAAATGCTTTATTTGGCATAGCCAGCTTAAATTAAGCATACATTTTCTGAGCCCATTACGGAGAACAAGGAGATCAAATGGAGTTAGCCAGTAAACCTCAATTTTATGAGGAACATCTTGCTGGAAGGGGCCAGTGTCAGGGTCAAACTGAGAAACATTCGGATGATCTCTTTACATACATTAGTGTACTCCCTAAATACAAACCCCACAGTGCTACTACTCTTCACATTCTTGCAGATCTGAGACTCTAGATTAATAGTAAGATAATTACAGAAGATAAAGAAGAAAAAGAATTTCATTTATTCAGCTGTTTTATGGACAATGATAAATGTCAGATACAGAATGCTTCACATTATATACATGAAGTGCAATAAAGAAAACATTTTACATATATTTATATATATATATAATAAATGTAAAAATATATACAATTTTCTCTATTGTTGATTAAGAAAAAAAATATATAGAAAAATCAGTACAAATAGGCAAATAGATAGAAAATTAGGTACTAACCTCGAAAGTACTCTATTTTTGTTGGCTGAGCCTTCCTTGGTGGCATTACAGGGGCATGTTTATTTTCATTATTTTTGAACAACGCCAGGCGCACAGCTGGGTCTAGATGAAAAGGTACATGTTAAAATTTAAAGGGTATGATTTGTTTTGCTCTTGTAGAGGTTAAGTTACTCTTTCTAGGTCTAAAAGGCAACAAGGTTTCATGTAGGTTCAGAACTAAATACAGTGTCCCCAAGAAAATATCCTCTGAGAGTAAAAAACATTCAACAGCAGACAAAAAAAATGTACTTTCAATCCAAATATTCTGTAACTGAACGATATCACACTAAAAATCCTAACATCTATTAACACAAATCTTAAACTGCTAAATTCGTTTTTCCTTTTTGCCTACTAAAAATTGCAAGCCAAAAATATGTAAAGAAATGCTCCAATCTGCACCTTCTAAAACAATGGAATTACTTTTGGTGTTTTCTAGTTCTGCATAATAAAAGAAAATAAAGCATACGGAGATGAATATAATGTACAGATACAGAAATTAAGAGTAATAATCCTAGTTTTAGTGCTAATGATGAATTTTACACATAGAAGGTAAGAGTTTCACTATATAGGTCCATGTAGTTAACAGAAATGTTACCGACTAAACTGCAGTCTCTAATCAAAAATCAAGAGCGTAGATGCAAAATTCTTCAACATTCTGAAATCTTGAATCAATTTTTCTAATACAGTTTCATCTTCAAAGCATGTCTGTGCTATGATGCTTCTCATTTGTTAGGGAAGAGCCTAATTTTTTAAAGACTCCATTTGAAAACCACTGGAATTTGAACTTAAGACTAGAAGCGATACAAATAGTACATCTTACAATCAATGTGCCTTTCTGCTCGGCAATGTAGCATTCATTTTGTATTGTACTGCTAATGGTAAAATATAGAGCTAGAAGGAAAATACATTGTGATAGAAAGCTAAAATAACTAAAAATCATAAAGCACATCGTATACTGTATGTAAAAATCTCAGCATCTGCTAATAGTGCAATTTAAAGGGGTTGTGTACGCAGTATATATTGATGACCTATCCTCAGGCTAGGTCATTAATATCTGATCGGCGTGGGTCCGAAATCCCAGCATATCAGCTGTTAGACGAGGAGGCAGCGCTCCATGCGAACGCTGCTTCCTCTTCAGTACACTACGCGTCGTCTCCCTTGGAGCAGCAGCATAGTGTAATTACAAGTGCTTGCGATTACACTGCACTTCCAAGACGAAGTGCAGTGTAATGCACAGGAAGCGGCACTCACATGGAGCGCCACCTCCACTTGAAGCAGCTGATTGGCGGGGGGTGCCGGGTGTCCAGACCCCCCACCAATCAGATATTGATGACCTATCCTGAGGATAAAAACTGCCTGCACAACCCCTTTAAGTCACTTCAGTAATACAGTACAGATATAGCTGTTAAAAGTTACAAGGATAACACTGGCATAAAATAGGCAATTTCTTGCTCAATTGAAAAAGAAATCAAACATTCACACACTTCAGCTGTAAGACTATGCTTTAATACATTTAACCTGTCATGATGGAGTTGTTTGCAGTTGAATGATTTATAATGAAGAGTGTAAATAAAGATATTGGTGTTGTCTATAGCAAGCAGTATAGCTGTCTATACACATTAGATAGTTGTCGGCACCATCTAGTGTCTAAGGTAGTGTCCCAATTTTCCCCCTTTTTGTTCCCCTAATGTTCCCCATTACGCATTTTCGAGAAAAGGAAGAATAGGGCTGTTGTATTTCAACTTGCCCGGTCCTTTTGTTCTCAGGGGGATAAGCTACCACTGAGGTGTCCGGCAGCAGCATACTCCACTCTCCTCTTTTCAGAACATATGCATGCTTGGCCAAGTAAAAATTTTATTGGAGGAAATTAGTCTATCTTCAAGACTGGTTGCAATGAACAATTCATTAACATTTTCTTTACATTTGTTTTTTTAATTCCCTACTTGCTGAATATCAACATATTCCCAAATAGTGTGATACAATAGTTCACTTAAAGGTTTTTTTTCTGCACAGTAGTTGGCCAGGTATGCTGCTGTGCAGGAGAAATCTCAGTCCCTTTGTTCCCACAGATCTGCAGGGAACCGAAAAGTCAGACTTCTGCCAATCATACCACTATGGCTTATACTAGCGATATTCTATATTACAAGATTGGAATACCTCTTCAAAAGGAACATATTCTAATAGGTTAAGCATTAGGAAACTGTAACTCTGCACCTTAAAACCAACCATTATACACCTAAAATGTAAAAAATAAGATGCACACTGAACGTTTCGTGAAATGGTAGCCATCATCTTTCGTACAGTGTAGTAGTCAGTATATATATATATGTCTAGGATAGGGAAATTAGGTTGAGAGCCCCACTGGGAAGGGCCTCATGTAAGTGCATACATTCTATGTAGAATGTTGCTGAACAGATTGGCGGCAGGCAAATGGCTAAAATGTTATACCTGTGGACAAGAGGGGCTTTTTAAATCTGTTAGCCACCAGTTGGACAATCTGTAGACATATTTAGTTGATCATTACAAAAAATGGAACACCATATTATTAGCACATATATTTAACTGTGCATTAAGTGGTGACTTTAGTGGTTATATTTGGGACGGGAAATCCGAGGGCCTTTATTTTAAGGGGTTGTGTCACAAAAAATATTCTAATTTTTTTTCATGGATTTAAATACATTTGTAATTGCAAGTAATTAAAAATTTGGTGTAGCCGGTGAGCTATTCAATAAAATGTATCTGTAAAGCACCACCGGCTGTTTGTTCCTTTCCATATTTCTCGTCCACCTCAATGAGGTGGTCACATCTGCTCAGTTTAAACCTTCAGCTGAAACCAGCCCTATCTCCTGTGAGAGGCAAGTGCTACAGCAGTAAGTACATGCCCCCTGAACTACCAGCCTGAAATAAATCTAGCAGAGCAATTGGAGCAATGAATTCAGAGATATCTGGATCCATGTGAGGTACAAAGCTGGTTCTAGCTTTGTTGGAAAGAGATTGTTATGTACTACATGATGTCTGATTTTCATTTTTTTCCATCAATCATGGCTTAACCCCTTTAAGGCTGAAGAATGTGACGGAACCACGGAGCTCAAGTGAGGTAATTTGTAAACTCTGATGTATTCCATCTGTCTTCTGAAATATTAAATACATCTTGACAGACCAAAAGCGAATATAATCATGATTTTATGCCCATTTTCCACTTTACGATATTTACCTCCAGGATACGTAAACCCTTGGTGGCTACAAATTAGGCCAAAGTTCTTAGGTATATTCTTGCATAGTTTTAAGCTTATATCAATATCTTTCTTTGGAATAATAATAATAAATCAATTAAGAAGTTATTCGAGCTTTAATTACCCTTTGATCCTTTTTTACAAATGATATGAACCTATCAAGTCAAATCAAGAATTAAATATTACCCAAAAGATACTTCAAATTTCTACATACGTAACAATACAGAATATTGCACTGTTAGCAGTGACAGTGTTTGGTCAGACCTTCCAGGACGCTCCATATCCTCTCAAGTGGGGTAAGCTATGGATTAGATATGTGCAGTTTTCGTAAGATTGTACTCTAATCCTGTCCTTTCAATCAATGAAAACACAAAGGGATGAAATATAATGGGAAAGGCATGTTTTATATTGCCTGGTGGTGCAATAACATAGTACCGCAATGTCATGCTTTGAAGAGCTTTAAGGTTCTCTGGAAGGATATGCTGTGCTTGAAAGACATGAGACTGGAAAACATTGCTTATTATAGGTTAAAGACATGGAGTAGACCCCAGTATAAACAGGTTCAAACTGAAATGCAACCAAACAAATACGTAGGAGGGATGCTCATAGATTAATTTTACTCGCTTATATAGCGCCGACATATTCCGCAGTGCTGTACAGACGTTTTCATTGCTTGTTGTCCCCAATGGGGCTCACAATCTACGTTTCCTATCTTTGGAGTGTGGAAGGAAACCTCAATACCCAGAAGAAACCCACGCAAACATGGAAAGAACATACAAACTCCATGCAGATGTTCCCATGTTCTAGGATCCCAGCGCTGCAAGGCACCAGTGCTAACCACCGTATTTACTTCCATGCAACCAGCACGGTACACTGATCAGGAAAATCTGCGGTTCCAAATAACTTACCCAACATTTTTTTATGTTTTGCTTGCTTAGACTTCATTTTCTGGGCTCTTTTCAGCATCAGTTGTGCAGTAGATGCATCTTTAAATCCCCTACAGGTATAGATATTAACATACATATAAGCTGCGCCTCAGAATGACACATCAAGACATAGTAAAAGGAAGTATTTCACATACCACTCCTGGGAAATTTTTTCCTCTTTCTCCGATTTGAAGGAAATGTCAGTATTGGACTTCATGCTATACACATGTGACAGATTCTGTTTCTCCGACCTGACATCAGATGAAATAGTAGGCCAAATCAGTTAAAATCGAGATGTACTAGGGCTTTGTAGTCTGAAGCTGCCCCGGCTAACTGTTTATGCATTCCATTATGCAAAATCTAAAATAAAATCTACTTTAAATAGTGGTGGAAAGCTTTATCGTGAAAGGCTCTAAAAGTCTGTTAACATTTGGAAATGTTTACATTTCAATTACTTAAAGAACATTTCAAAAATTACCGTCAGCACACAAATCCTGACCTGCACAGTAAAAACATATCTATATCTAGATATATAAAGCCGGTTCTCCCACTAAATACAAGCACTGGATGCGTTACATGATTGAATAGGCTACAATTATAATTATTTCCGCTGGTACACAGATTGACACAGTAACAGTACAGATGTGTCCACCCTACTGTAGTTCGAATTTAGTTAAGGACTCCAAATTCTCATGAAAAAATTCCAAACAAACTCATGACATATTAGAAAAGCCCTTAACAGGCTGCATGTCACTTCCCAACCACTGGGTGGCCGCACATACACACATATAGCATAAACATCTCTTCTGAAAAATGTTATTTTTTTCTAAGTTCGTTCACTCATGACATTTTAGGATGTCCCAAACTTTTTTTTAACCCTTTAGGTGTTCCGCAAGAATTAAAGGAAAATGGAGATGAAAGCCATATTTTTTTGGGGGGGGGGGTATTTTGTCTCATATAGGGGCTTATTTTTTGCGAAATTAGGCGACGGTTTGATTGGTACTATTTTGGAGTACATATGACTTTTTGATCACTTGGTATTACACTTTTTGTGATGTAAGGTGATAAAAAAATAGCTTTTTTGGCAAAGTTTTTATTTACTTTTACGGCGTTTACCTTATGGGGTTGGCCACGTGAAATTTTTATAGAGCAGGTGGTTATGGACGTGGTGATACCTAATATGTCTATTTTTTTTAAATGTATATCAGTTTAACATAATAAAAGCATTAAAAAAAATATTATGTTTTAGTGTCTCAATTTTCTGAAAGCCATATTTTTTTATTTTTCAGGCGATTGTCTTAGATTGGAACTCATTTTTTGTGGGATGCGGTGACAGTTTAATTGGTACTATTTTGGGGTACAAAATACTAAATCCACTTTTTTATTGCTTGGTATTACACTTTTTGTGATGTAAGGTTTGAGTTTTTATTTTTTACAACTTTCATCTGATGGGGTGGATTATGTGATATTTGTATAGAATCGTCATTATGGATGTGGTGATACCTAATATGTCTGTTTTTCTTTTTCTATTTTTTACAACTTTATATGTGTATAATTAGAGGAAAGTGTTTTTTTTTCTTGAAACTTTAATAATTTTATTATGAAAAACCCTTTTAAATTTTTTTATTTTTACTTTTAATTTTTGTCCCACTGTGGGACTTAAACTTTTGGTGGTCTGATCCACTCAGACCACCAACTGTGCAGAAACCTTCACAGTTGAGAATATGCAGTGTTTAGTCAAGCGATGGGTCCTCACCATACCTGGTCACCTATTGCACACAAAGCAGTGCAGGGACCCGTTGCAGAACCTTACACACCGCAAACACCTTCTATTCCGCGGTCAGTACTGCCCGCGGCATAGAAGGGGTTATTCCGTCGACATTGCCTTTTACAGCCGCTGGTAACTTTTACTAGTACGTCATATGTGGGGAAGGGGTTAATGATTTAATCTGTTAGCTTTCCAGGGAAATATTGTTATTTTTTTTGCAAAATTAACTCTTCACTCTTTCCATAAACTACAAGGCGACTTGGGCACTCTGAGTGATTGGGCATCGACTTGGCAAATGGGATTTAATGTGGATAAATGTAAAGTTATGCATCTGGGTACTAATAATCTACGTGCATCATATGTCCTAGGAGAGGTAACACTGGAGGAGTCCCTTGTAGAGGGGATTTCGGTGTCATTGTAGATCGTAGATTAAATAGCAGCATACAATGTCAATCAGCTGCTTTTAAGGCCACCAGGATATTATCATGTAATAATAATAATAATCGTGGCATGGATCAGCAGGACAGGGATGCAATATTAACACTTTGCAAAGCTTTGGTATGGCCTTATCTGGCATATGCATTTCAGTTCTGGGCACCAGTTTATCTTAAGTGGTCTAACTAGCTCTCTATACAGCGGGATCACAATCTCTCTCTTCCTGCTGGTTATACCTCTAGCTATACAGCCAAGCATCCTACTTGCTTTCCCTGCTGCCTGTCCACACTGTGCTGTCTGATATAAGGATACCTAAATTCTTCTCTTTGGAAGCCCTCACTAACACAGAGCAGCCAATTCGATATTCAGACTGAGGGTTCCTTCTCCCCAAGTGCATTATTTTACATTTGGAAACACTGAACTGCAGTTTTCATTGCTTGGACCATTTATCTAGTGAAGCTAAATCTTTCTCCAAGTTACAAACCCCTCCAGGAATATCAACCCTCTTGCACACTTTTATGTCATCAGCAAACAGCCAAACCTTACCTACCAAACTTTCTCCTATGTCACCTACAAAAACATTAAAAAGAATAGGACCCAGGACAGATCCTTGAGGTACACCATTTGTGGCTCTTCTCTCCTCAAAACGTAGCCCAATAACAACACTGCACATCCACTGAACTATACAGAGATTAAGTCCAATCTTTAATAACTATTAACAACATAATCGTCAAATTGGACATTGAACATGTTTTGTAAAACCCGATTTTAAGTTTTTCAGAAATTCACATCTTAAGATGCAAAGAAAGCCAATAAACTTGTTGGCAACGCAATAATGTTCAATATATCAAGGGGAGAAACAGAACTGGATCGCACATCCACAATGCTATGCTTGGATCTAATTAAACTCGCCTTTTGATCAAAATGAACACTAATGCCTCTTGTACAGCATGCAGTATAGGGGGTTGTACACTTTAATATGGCGCTGAGAAGCGAGTTTAATTAGATCTAAGCATAGCATTGTGGATGTGCGATCCAGTTCTGTTTCTCCCCAATAATGTTCAAGTTCTCTCTGGAAATGGAACTTTCTACATATTAAATTCTAGTTGGATTTAGCCATCAGGTGACCTATTTAAAAAGAGAAACACGTATAAGAGTCTTTGCTTCTCTCTCAGCCTCTTGGCTCGCATCCTTGTGGTTTTGTTACCACTTTGTCAAGTTCTTAGGAAAACAGGAAAGTGTTAAGCCCATCTGCAATGGTCCTGTATCATGCCATTTGTCATTATCCACATTCTTTAAGGTAGAACTATTCTATTTTCTTTTTATTTATTTTTGTTACAATTGTAATAAATTAAATGAACATTAAACCTTGAAATGAACTCTTTGCATAGTGTCTGCAGAACCCTTCACAGTTAAGAATGCGGTGTTTAGTCAAGGGATGGGTCCTCACCATACCTGGTCACCTATTGCACACAAAGAAAGCAGTGGAGGAAGTCTCTTTTTCCGGCCACACCAAATAAAAAATGAAACCCAGCACACTTGTTAAGTGCTCCAAGCCAGTTCACCCCAGTCAATGCCAAAGTCATATATCTTATCACTCAGGTGGCTACCAGCTCAGTCTCTCAGTCTTTTTTCTGTCCAAGTGCATTAAAGCTATAGATATGTTTGTGAGGGGGAGGAGGATGACTGATCTCCTGGGACATATAATAGGGGCACCATAATCTCAGATTCTGGACAATATGAAGCTACAACCAAGTGTCAATGTAATATGCAAAGACATATTACCTGCTACTGTCCTTTTCATATCTATGTCCTCTATCTAGTGCTGAACCTTCAGAAATGGCCCAGGCTTCTTGTGGGAACCGAGGTATGGAGTATTCTCTGTCATCTTTAGCCACATATTTCTATGGACAAGAAGGTTTTGAACAAAAAAAAATTACATTTCTCAACATTTCTCATACAGGTAAGAGTAAGGTATTCAAACCAACCCACAGGAGAGTGTATTAGGCATGTTATGATCTATATTGATCGAAAAGGCATATTTTTCTGTTACTAAATCCACAGGGTATTATAGTATCAGAAAGTAGATGATAACCACATGCTGCTGGAAAAACTGACCTGCAGTGTGGATTTTATACTCTGGATTTCCACCACAGATTTCACTCTTTGCAAATGACAGGGTGAAATGTGCGATAAAACTGCAAAATCAGCCACAAATCCACATCGAACTGACAAATCAGCAAATCACGTCCTGTGTGGACCAACCTTCAATATCTCAAATAGTCCAACATCATTGTTGTATTTACAGGAAAGAGTAAACCATACAAAGTATTTAACGGCTGCCATTTGTTTTATATCAACATGCAGAAAAACTCAATTTGCACCCAAGAATTGGGACACATAATAGTAAAAGATAAAATATTAACATAAACTAGAATGCTGCTGGGACCTTGAAGGTACTCAGCTGTTGAGAGAAGTTTTACATTGTTTGCAAGTGCTTCATCAACTAGTCATGTCTCATCCCCTGCCAGAAATGCAGCTGCCACATCTCAGAAATGTGTTTTCTTCTTCATTTATTACCTTTCTTAACATTAAGCTACTGTGAAAGAGTGTTGACTAAAGTCCAAAATAAAGACAGAGATATAAAAGAATAATAAAAAAAATAGCATCTGGGGAAAAGTAGAAGTCAATGGCATCTTAAACCAGGCCAATAAATCACTACATTAATCACTGCGGCACAGAAAGCCTGTGGATGATGAAAGGCTAAGACATCCCAATGACATGTTACCTTTGGTTGTTCTGGTTTACTGAAGAGATGTAGCGCTCCAGAATGGGAACGGGCAGAATCTACTGACCAGCCTTTTTCAAAAACATTCTTAAAGAAGACACAATGTAAATGCAAAGTAAATCAAAACAATTGCAGCAATGCATTAAAGGGGTTTTATCCTCTGGATAGGTCATCGGAATCTGACCGGTGGGGGTCTAACACTTGGGACCCCCAACGATCACCGGTTTGATAAGGCACAGACGCTCGCAGTAGAGCCGTTGACTTCTCTCAGCTTTCCCCAGGTCATGTGAAGTCGTGTCCATCAGTCACGTGGCCTAGGCACAGCTCAGTCCCATTGAAGTGAATTGGGCTGAGTTGAGATACCAAGCACTGCCGCTATACAATGGACGGCGCTGTGCTTGGTGAGCAGAGAGAAGGCCATGGCACTACTGCAAATGCTGGTGCCTTCACAAACAGCTGATGAGCCACCGATCAGATACTGAACCTATCGAGAGGACAGGTCATCAGTAAAGATATATCTGCAAAACCTTTTAACAATGTGTTACACAGAACCAAGGCCTTATTTGTAAGACTATAGGGGAAATTTATCATTCCCCTCACACCTCTCTTTGGTGGTGGATTTGTGACTTGTAAATGAATTTGTGACTTTTCTAGTTGCAATCTGCATTTTATGCTGCCTTCAATAAGTCTACGAAAAGGGGGCGTGGTGAGCGCAGAGTGAAGGCGTCGCCACCGGCCCTGGCTAATTCACCATTATTTAGGCCAGAAACTGGTGGAAAGAATCACTCAAATCTATGGCAGCTCCAAGCAGTCGTAGATTTCATTCTACCACTCGGACAAGTGGAGGAGGAAGGTCATTTATGATGTGACCTGAGCCTCGGCATTTATTACATGCCTCATTTGGCAGTGCAGGGCCTATTAAGGGCCTATGTATCTACAAATGTGTCCTCCCTTACCTTAGCTCAAATTTGGTTAAGGACTCCAAATTCTTATGAAACAAATTCAATGCAAAATTGCAACATGTCGGCAAAACCTTTGACAGGCTGCAATACACATCACAACCACAGGGTGGTCACATATAACATACACACTGTATCACAAAATCAGGTATTTTTATTTTTTTCATCCTTATCTAGTGCCATACAGCTCATGATATGTTGAGCCAAGATGCATGGTAAGGAAGGACACACATATCTATCTATCTATATATCTATCATTATAGATTTGGCAGCAATTTGTCTTCGGAATGTTCCCTTTCCTAATCCTCATGTGTTTAATGTGGGTTGCTTAAAAAGGGTTATCCCACAAAAGGTATTTCTAAAGGGGTTTGTCACTTCAGCAAATAGCATTTATTATGTAGAGAAAGTTAATACAAGGCACTTAGTAAAGTATTGTTATTATCCATATTGCTTCCTGGATCCATTTTTCCATCACATTATACACTGCTTGTTTCCATGGTTAAGACCACCCTGCAATCCCTCAGCAGTAGACTTGCTTGCACGTTATAGTAAAAAGCACCAGCCTACTTGCACTCCCACATTCCTGGCCACCAGAGAGGCTGGCGCTTTTTCCTATAGTGTGCAAGCACGGCCACCACTGATGGAATGCAGGGTGGTCGTAACTATGGAAACGAGCAGTGAATATTGTGATGGAAAACTGAATCCAGCCAGTTAGGCCCCTTTCACACGGGCGAGTTTTCTGCGCGGGTGCAATGCGCGAGGTGAACGCATTGCACCCGCACTGAATCCGGACCTATTCATTTCTATGGGGCTGTGCACATGAGCGGTGATTTTCACGCATTACTTGTGCGTTGCGTGAAAATCGCAGCATGCTCTATATTGTGCGTTTTTCACGCAACGCAGGCCCCATGGAAGTGAATGGGGCTGCGTGAAAATCGCAAGCAAGTGCGGATGTGGTAAGATTTTTACGCATGGTTTCTAGGTGACAATCGGGATGGGGACCAGACATGGTTATAAGGAAAAATAATAGCATTCTTAATACAGAATGCATAGTAAATTAGGTATAGTAAATCTACACAACCCCTAACCCAAACCCGAACTTCTGTGAAGAAGTCCGGGTTCGGGTCTAGGTACCAAACATGCTGATTTTTCTCACGCGCGTGCAAAACGCATTAAAACACTTTGCATTTTGCATTTTCCCGCATCCTATCAGGCCCCCACGCGCGACACCCGTGTGAAAGAGGCCTAAAGAAGGCAATATGGACAATCACAATACCTTAGTTAGTGGATTGTATTAACTTCCTCTACATGATAAATGCCACTTGCCGAAGTGACACAAGTGACTCTTTAAGCAATGAATAGGGGATTGAAATGAAGTACTATTATATGATGTAAAACTTTTGTATGTACATTATATTATTCAGCTTTGGTAGCGCCCCCTGCTGTTCATCCGTTGCTTACGTGGTGCATTCTGCATTCGCTGCTATTGGACTTATAAAAACAGCTGAGCATGCTGGCATGGTTTCCTTTTGAAACCCCTATAGTGATCAATGGAGAGCACGCCCCGCATGCGCAGTGTGCCCTCCTACTCGGATGCACTGTTCTGGAGATAGCTGCGGGCCCAACCTCTGGGAACTGCTCCTATCTGCCATTGATGGGCTATCCTAGCGATATGTCATCAGTGCCTCAGATGAGCCAAACCCTTTAAGCTAGCCCCAGAAATAACTTTTTTTCTCATAAAATGTTACCTTTTTGTGTGCTCATCAGCAAAGGGACATACACTAAAATTTAGCTTCCGTAAAATTGCTCAAATATTGGCAATAACTGCACTTTTGCATTGTCCCCTGATTCCCTTTTCTCAGACAACAGTACAGTAAATGCGTAAGGTTAACAAATAAGAAAAAAAGAGAGTAAAACTAAGTCATTATTATTGTTGATTGTAAAATGAAGATTGTTAACAATAAGTGTCAGTAACATTGCCAGCTTCTATCTAGTCTGGTGGAGGAGGAAAACTGGAGTGGACTTTCCTGATGAAATTGCTAGGTTCAAAGATGCAACAAATGCAGAGTCAAATATCCCCTCATGATAAATGATCTCCCGAATATTCAGGACAAAAATGGATTTATGTATTATATGGTATTTCTTACTTCATCATAGGTAAATTCCTCCAAATTCACTTCTTCAAAGTCATCTTCTAGCTCTTCTCTATCAATTCCAGCAAAAGCAGCGGCTAACCTTTTACGTAAAAAAAATCCTTTCCAAGCTGCCTATAAAGAAAAAAAAAAAAACTATGGACGTCATAGAAGAGACATAGATCATCTCCAAATACAGATTCCCAGTGTTATCCCATTAGGAAGATAAAACATCTCCGAGCTTTGTTTAATAGCTCAATGATCTGTTTTTTGAACTTTATGTGACATCTAAAACTGCAAGACAAATTAAATGCCTGCATGTGTCTGAAGCTAAGAATACCCAAGAGGGTCTCCTCAAGAAAGCAGAAAGGAATTCTTACACTCCCCTCACCGCATGCAGCCTGGGTCAACTAATTAATAATTTGACAATTCCTTTAGGGTGTTTAAGAGCCTCGGGGAAAAGATGATACAAAAAGAAAGCAAAGTGTGTACTTGCAACCTTTAACATCCAAATTAGTGCGACTCAAACAACCTCTTGTCTGAAACTTGTAGGGTTAGAGTGTCTGGCTATTAATAGGAGGGAGCTAGGGGCAGATTCCGGCTATTCTGAGAATATGGTAGGCAGATATTTGGAAGCATCCTCTTTATAGATTAGAAATCACCCGTGAAGAAAGAAACCTGCCGCTTGTAAATGGGACGATTGTTGTGTTCCTCAAAGAAATAAAAACACAGCATTACATAGCAATGACCCAAAGGCGAAAATGCTGCCAAACCTAAAGATACAATGGAGAAAAGGTATGAACACCCCTAACATAGGAAAAAGTAGGGCTCCCGATTTGATAACACAACTACATCTGCTAGTAAATTATTTGCCATGTAGAAATATCATTTCTAACAAAAACTGTGATTGATCAGGTTAGTGATGTCTGACTGCTATTATTTTGAACACAACTGTATATAATATACAATAAAAAGATCAAATATTAAGATCAATAGCGGCGGCATACAAAAACAAACCAGAAGCCCATGGGGCTTAGGTGGACTCTATAGCCCCAGTTATATAAATCAATACGCCAAATGTTGTATGTCTGACCTCCCCGACTAATATAAAGTGCAAGTGCTAAGGCTACTTTCACACTTGCGTTCGGAGCGGATCCTCTGGTGTCTGCACAGACGGATCCGCTCTTATAATGCAAACGCTTAGATCCGTTCAGAACGGATCGGTCTGCATTATCTTTCAGAAAAAATTCTAAGTCTGAAATTTAGTCAGACGGATCCGTCCAGACTTTACATTGAAAGTCAATGGGGGACGGATCTGTTTGAAATTGCACCATATTGTGTCAACTTCAAATTGATCCGTCCCCATTGACTTACATTGTAAGTCTGGACAAATCCGTTTGGCTCTGCACGGCCAGGCGGACACGAAAACGCTGCAAGCTGCGTTCGGGTGTCCGCCTGCTGAGCAGAACGGAGGCCAAACGGAGCCATACTGATGCATTCTGAGCGGATCCGCATCCACTCAGAATGCATTAGGGCTGGACGGATCCGTTCGGGGCCGCTCGTGAGAGCCTTCAAACGGAACTCACAAGCGGAACCCCGAACGCTAGTGTGAAAGTAGCCTAACCAGTAAGGATTGGAGATACGGCCTCAATATAAAAGGACACCCGAACTGTTAGAAAACGAATGAGGCAGTAAATCAATCATTTACCAACCAGTATATATTTGTATGCACTCGACAACCCCTTTAACTAGCTCTTAGAAAATTGCATAGTTATATATTTCATATTCAGGTGAGATGAGTGATCTCCAAACATTTTATAAAAGATATGACCATAAACTGGAAAGGTGGTTGGTGTACATTTACCTGTATTACCGTGGCAGCATGTTGTGTGACTGATGTCTTTGGAGTAGCACGTCTCTTATGCAAGGATTTTTTCCTGCTGTGATAATGACGCCATGCTGACTGTATAACACAGGCAGCCTCATGAAGCTTTGTATAATAATGAATATCTCTCCGTATTACATACCCTCTCCACTGAGACTGGATTAGAACTGCGGCACGGCTGTTTGGGGGAAAAAAAGTAGACAAAGTCACGAATAGGAATTGCTAAAACAACCAATATATAATTTTATATAGACATGAGGATTTTTACTATATTTTGTGAGTCAAAATTGTGAATATACTGATAACTGTTATTACCATTCCCAGCCTTGCTATCCAATAAAACATATGACTTTACAACTTCAGGAATAAGCCATGCTACTTTACCATGTTACCTAAAAGGGTTGTCCCAGGTGCTTAAACCTCCAGCAATCAGCAGTTCTTACGAGATGAATCTGTGGGCAGACACAATTCTCCCCTGCAGTGACGCACTACTATGAAATGTAGTATGTAGTATGAAATGTAGTATTAAATAGCGCCCATTTTAGTAAAAAATGCAATGGTACTCATTACACTTAGGCCTCTTTCACACTACAGTATGTCAATTTCAGTGTTTTGCGGTCCGTTTTTCACGGATCCGTTGTTCCGTTTTTTGCTTCCGTTGTGGTTCCGTTTCCGTTCCGTTGTTCCGTTTTTCCGTATGGCATATACAGTATACAGTAATTACATAGAAAAAATTGGGCTGGGCATAACATTTTCAATAGATGGTTCCGCAAAAAACGGAACGGATACGGAAGACATACGGATGCATTTCCGTATGTGTTCCGTTTTTTTTGCGGACCCATTGACTTGAATGGAGCCACGGACCGTGATTTGCGGCCAAATATAGGACATGTTCTATCTTTCAACGGAACGGAAAAACGGAAATACGGAAACGGAATGCATACGGAACACATTCCGTTTTTTTTGCGGAACCATTGAAATGAATGGTTCCGTATACGGACCGTATACAGAACGCAAAAAACGGACCGCAAAAACGAAGAAAAAAAACGGTAGTGTGAAAGAGGCCTAAGGGAGTACCAAATAAGGGAAAAAATTTCAAAAGCTGTTGATGTTCAAAGAAATTTTTAGGAATCATTTAAGGGGGTTGCACAGGTAGATAAGAAAACTCCCCTAGTGTCCCCGAAATGTAAAATAATAAAAGACTGCATACTTACCACTTAATCCCCCAACTTTTCCAACCTGCAGCAGTGATGTAGCATATATACAGCACATGACCACCGCAGCCAATCACTGGCCTCATTGGAATATGACAGCAGTTGTCACATGCCATATCCAGCAGTAAGGACTTATTTTATGATATTTGGGGGGCACTGGTGGAATTATCCCATAATTCAAATAACCTCTTTAACTATTCTTTTAAATAGCACAAAAATGGTGTGCCTTTTTTTACATGTACTTTGTAAATAGTAAAAAGAATGATACAATTATAATAAATCCAGGCTGGGTACATGTACCATTTCTATGTGGGTCCAGGCTATCTACCCCTTTTTTCATACTCAATTAAATTGAAAATGCTAATCGGTTTAGATAGTCAAACTGTATTCAAATGAGCATTGATGATGGACTTCATGAAAAGAGCGTTAAAAGCCATTACCCGTATTTAGAGAGTATCAAGACTGTATTCTAGTTGAAAAGAAGACCCCTTTAAATTGAAAGGCGCTCTACTTACACCTCTCTAGCATGCTGTTCAATGTCTTTTCTGGATAACTCTGATTGCCAGGATTGGTGTTTTATTATCCCTCTACTGTTTGCTCGATTACTTTGTCCAGCATTTGCAAGGGACGGCGCAAGCAAAGACTGAGCTTGTTGGAAGGTGATCTGTTTTGTGTCTTTATGTTTATCTTCATGAGGACCATTGATAATGTGACTACTATGATGACTTCTGTCAAGGTCTAGGTGACTCAGATGGTCTCTAGGAATCTCTGGATCTTCTCCTTCAGCAACTTCTGTGTCACCATACTCATGTGCATATCTATATACATTACTAAGTTGCAATATTTCTTTCAGTGAGTCACAGAATGTCTCCAGTGTTTCTAAAGATAATAATGCTCTATAGAAAAAAAGAGGCAAAAAATAATCAAATATGATGGCTGAGTATCAATGGTCAGTAACATTTTCTCAAAGCTAAAACATACCTCTCCTCAGCATTTACAACATGCCAGAGTTTACTGATACTGGAAATTTGGTGTTGACAAAGTGCCAAAAAGCTTCCTGGCGGTGCCTTGGGGCCTTTTTTATCTTCAAATGTTATTTCGTCATCATTCAGGAGTCTCAAGGCAGGTAAAATGTTTTGTAAAGTAAATCTAAAATGAACATGAGGTGACACAATTATGTATTTCAAGTTATTTTCAATATTTGAATGTAATTTTAGCCTTCTTGTGACCACAAACACAGAAAAACTGAAGAAACACAGTGCATTGAATGTATGGTCTGTTGCACGTTCATTAACAGAGACATAACATTACAACCTTACATTGGGAGGTACAGTATATTTTGGGAAATATTCCGAATGTATACTCTCAATGGAACCAACGGAAAGAAAGTGAGTGTGAACAGAGCTTTGCATGTACAGCACACAACTAACTGTGTGGGTTCTCTAGAAAGACACCCTTGTAAAGGAAGACAAGGGACTGTACAAATTACAATTTATTTTCTATTGCAACAAATGTAATATTATTTATACCAAGATTTTCTAAATTGAGAACTGGAATCTGATTGGCTGCTGTAGGAGACTGTTCTGCTTTTGTCAACCCTAGCTATTATACAGAATGATCCGCTTCCACATCAGTTCTAAATGTCTCCATTCCTGGCTTGTGACACTCAAAAGGTACTGTTTCTCCTAGTGCAGCTGGTATGAAGCCTTCTGGCAATGCTTTCTGAAAACAAGTATGCAAATCATCTTTCCTTCAGAAGGAATAAAACTACTAAATATTATGTTATTATAAATACACTGAACAAAAATATAAACAAAACACCTTCGGTTTTGCTCCCATTTAGCATGAGCTGAACTCAAAGATCTGAAACATGTTCTACATACAGAAAAGACCCATTACTCTCAAATATTGTTCACAAATCTGTCTAAATCTGTGTTAGTGAGCACTTCTCCTTTGCCGAGATAATCCATCCCATCGCACAGGTGTGGCATATCAAGGTTCTGATTAGACAGCATGAATATTGCACAGGTGTGCCTCAGACTGCCCACAATAAAAGACCACTCTGAAATATGCACAGTTTTGCCTTACTGAAGGGGGGGGGGGGGGGGGCAGAAAACCAGTCAGTATCTGGTGTGGCCACCATTTGCCTCACGCAGTGCAACACATCTCCGTCGCATAGAGTTGATCAGATTGTTGATTGTGGCCTGTGGAATGTTGGACCACTCCTCATCAATAACTGTGAAGAAGTTGCAGAATATTGGCAGGAACTGGAACATGCTTTCGTATACGCCGATCCAGACCATCCCAAACATGCTCAATGGGTGACATGACCGGTGAGTAGGCTGGCAATGCAAGAACTGGGATGTTTTCAGCTTCCAGGAATTGTGTAGAGATCATTCCAATATGGGGCCGTGCATTATCATTCTGCAACATGAGGTCATGGTCGTGGATGAATGGCACAACAATGGGCCTCAGGATCTGGTCAAGGTATCTCTGTGCATTCAAAATGCCATCAATAAAATGCACCTGTGTTTGTTGTCCATAACATACGCCTGCCCATACCATAACCCCACCGCCAGCATAGGCCACTCGATCCACAATGTTGACATCAGCAAACCGCTCACCCACACAATGCCACACACGCTGTCTGCCATCTGCCCTGAACAGTGAAAACCGGGACTCATCAGTGAACAGAACACCTCTCCAACGTGCCAGACGCCATTGAATGTGATCATATGCCCACTCAAGTCGGTTATGACGACGAACTGCAGTCAGTTCCAGGCCCTGATGAGGACGACAAGCATGCAGATGAGCTTCCCTGAGACGGTTTCTGACAGTTTGTGCAGAAATTCTTTGCTTATGCAAACGGATTGTTGCTGCAGCTGTCCGAGTGGATGGTCTCAGACGATCATGGAGGTAAACATGCTGGATGTGGAGGTCCTGGGCTGCTGTGGTTACACGTGGTCTGCGGTTGTGAGGCCGGTTGGATGCACTGCCAAATTTTCTGAAACGCCTTTGGAGACGGCTTATGGTAGAGAAATGAACATTAATTGCACGGACATTGAACATTTCAGAGTGGCCTTTTATTGTGGGCGGTCTAAGGCACACATGTACAATATTCATGCTGTCTTATCAGCACCTTGATATGCCACACCTGTGAGGTGGGATGGATTATCTCGGCAAAGGAGAAGTGCTCACTAATACAGATTTAGACAGGTTTGTGAACAATATTTGAGAGTAATGGGTCTTTTGTGTATGTAGAAAATGTTTCAGATCTTTGAGTTCAGCTCATGCAAAATGGGAGCAAAACCAAAACTGTTGCGTTTATATTTTTGTTCAGTCTATATTCCCAAATACCTTTCATTAGTTATAGTGGCCTGTTTTGTCTGGGGACAATTGTCAGGGGGAATAAAATGGCTGATGTCCTATTATTACACACAAAACATGTCCTAATCACACAGGAGAACAAGTTACTTCATAACACTGAGCTAAAGAGCTGTCTCATCCTCATCTCAGCTCTGCTTGTCAGAGATTATGATCCTGAATAAAGCAGATAAGATTTTCAGCTGAATCTGTGTAGGAATAGAGCTCATAGGGAGACATGTAGTACAGATGACAGACAGGACAGACTGTGGTAATGTGGGGCTGTGGTAATGGAGACTGCATACAAGTGCTGCTGCTCATTATCCACATCACCATCTTCCTCTCTGCACTTCATGTCTCCTGATGAACTTCATTCCTACAGAGATTCAGCTGAAGATCATATTAAACTGTATTCAGGATCATAATCCCTGACAAGTAGCGCAGAGAGGAGGACGAGGCAACTCTTTAGCTCAGTGCTCTGAAGTAACTTGTCCTGCTGCGTGATTAGGACAGGTTTTGTGTGGCCTTTTTATTTCTCCTAATGATTGCTCCCTAGACAAAATGAGCCATTATAACTAATAAAAGATATTTTATTTTCTTAATTTCCAGAGAACCCCTTTAAGCAAACCTGTGAGGTGATTTCCGCTATGCTACTTGTAAGGAGGACATGATACAGGGCTAGGAGCTAAGTTCTGTGATATGTAGATTTATATGGGATAGGATTTCTGACAAAAAATCTAAACATATCTAGACAGGACTCCTAGAAAAGACAGTAGTTGACATGATGTATTACCCACACACAGTGATTGACAGATCTCCTTGTATCAGTGAGTATACAGAAAGCTGTCAATCATCCTATGTGGAGGGGTAAACAGGACTCTCACTGTCTCTCCTAGGAATCAGTCAGGGTATACTCAGTTTTTTTAAACTGAGAAATCCTACTTCAGATCACACAGACCTACATATTGTAGGGCTCAGTCCCCCCCCCCCCCCAACCCCCTCCCATCATATCCTACTCACAAAGGGCAGCAGAAATGACCAGACAGGTTCACTTAAATAACTTACTACTTAGCGTCATAATAGTATGCTACGCCAATAATGATTGAAAATGGCATCAATGAAAACTGCAACTTGTCCCACAAGCTCACAGACAGCTCTATTAATGATAAAATAACTGTTATGTGTCTTTGAATGCTGTGACACAAAAATTATTTTCTTTTGTTTAAAAATAGAAAAAGAAAAAACATTTATATAAATTTGGCATTGCAGTGCTCCAGACTAAAAAAAATACCTAGTAGCCATTGGCTCCTGAACTGAAAAATTTAGGAGCCAAATCAAATTTTTAGTCGCCAAATCGAAACCGAATCAAAATTTTGGTATCAAAACAACCCTATGCCGATCTGATCGGCGTAGCGTTGTCACGATACCAAATTTTGATTCGCTTTCGTCACCATAAAAAAGTATTGCGATACTCAATACCGCGCAAAAAAAACACCAAAAAAAGCAGCGTGCATTTCGCATTTTATGAAACATTCGGCCCTTAATAGAACAGTCCTATCCTATTTTTTGGGGTGACAAGGTGACTAAAAAATGGCGAATGCTCACCGCATAGGAGACATTTTTTAATAATTTAATAGTTTGGACAGCGATATGTAATATGTTTATTTATTTATTGTTTATATATTTTATATGTAAAATTGGGAAAGGGGGGATTTAAACTTAATATTTTAGGGTACTTTCACACTAGTGTTTTTCTTTTCCGGCATGGAGTTCCGTCCTAGGGGCTCAATATCGGAAAAGAACTGATCAGGCATATCTCCATGCATTCTGAATAGAGAGTAATCCGTTCAGGATGCATCAGGATGTGTTCAGGTCAGTCATTTTGACTGATCAGGCAAAAGATAAAACCACAGCATGCTACGGTTTTATCTCAGACGAAAAAAACTGAAGATTTGCCTGAATGCCGGATCCAGCATTTTTTCCCATAGGAATGTATTAGTGCCGGATCTGGCATTCAAAATACCGGAATGCACCCGCACTAAATCCGGACCCATTCATTTCTATGGGGCTGTGCACATGAGGGGTGATTTTCACACATCACTTGTGCGTTGCGTGAAAATCGCAGCATGCTCTATGTTGTGCGTTTTTCACGCAACGCAGGCCCCATAGAAGTGAATGGGGCTGCGTGAAAATCGCAAGCATCCGCAAGCAAGTACGGATGCGGTGCGATTTTCACTCATGGTTGCTAGGATGAAAGTCTATTCACTGTATTATTTTTCCTTATAACATGGTTATAAGGGAAAATAATAGCATTCTTTAATACAGAATGCAGAGTAGAAGGTCAATATAATAAACATTGGTGGCGCAGTGCGCCCCCCCAACACCCCAGTATGATAAACATTGGTGGCGCAGTGTGCCTTCCTAATATAATAAACATTGGTGGCGCAGTGTGCCCCCCTCAATATAATAAACATTGGTGGCGCAGTGCGCACCCCCCCAACACCCTAGTATAGTAAACATTGGTGGCGCAGTGTGCCCCCCTCAATATAATAAACATTACCCCCCTAACACCCCAGTATAATAAACATTGGGGGGCGCAGTGTGCCCCCCCTCAATATAATAAACATTGGTGGCGCAGTGGGGAGTGCCAATGAGGGTTAAAAAATAAAAATTAACTCACCTCCTCCAATTGATCATCTCCTGTTCTTTCTTCAGGACCTGTCAAAGGACCTGTGGTGACATCACTGTGCTCATCACATGATACATCACATGATTCATCACCATGGTGATGGACCATGTGATGAGCTCAGTGACATCACCACAGGTCCTGAAGACAGAACAGTAGACCGACAGCTACGCGATCAACTGGAGGAGGTGAGTTAATTTTTTAAAGTTATTTTTTAACCCTCATTGGCACTTCCCACTGAGCCACCAATGTTTCTTATACTGGGGTGTTGGGGGGGGGGGGGCACACTGTGCCACCAATGTTTCTTATACTGGGGTGTTGGGGGGGGCACACTGTGCCACCAATGTTTCTTATACTGGGGTGTTGGGGGGCACACTGTGCCACCAATGTTTCTTATACTGGGGTGTTGGGAGGGGGCACACTGCCACCAATGTTTCTTATACTGGGGTGTTGGGGGGCACACTGTGCCACCAATGTTTCTTATACTGGGGTGTTGGGAGGGGGCACACTGCCACCAATGTTTCTTATACTGGGGTGTTGGGGGGGCACACTGTGCCACCAATGTTTCTTATACTGGGGTGTTGGGGGGGCACACTGTGCCACCAATGTTTCTTATACTGGGGTGTTGGGAGGGGGCACACTGCCACCAATGTTTCTTATACTGGGGTGTTGGGGGGCACACTGTGCCACCAATGTTTCTTATACTGGGGTGTTGGGAGGGGGCACACTGCCACCAATGTTTCTTATACTGGGGTGTTGGGGGGGGCACACTGTGCCACCAATGTTTCTTATACTGGGGTGTTGGGGGGGCACATTGTGCCACCAATGTTTCTTATACTGGGGTGTTGGGAGGGGGCACACTGCAACCAATGTTTCTTATACTGGGGTGTTGGGGGGCACACTGTGCCACCAATGTTTCTTATACTGGGGTGTTGGGGGGGGGCACACTGCCACCAATGTTTCTTATACTGGGGTGTTGGGGGGGCACACTATGCCACCAATGTTTCTTATACTGGGGTGTTGGGGGGGGGCACACTGTACAGGGAGTCTAAGAAAGAATCGAATGAGTCACAAGTCGGATCTTTAGTTCTTTTCACCTGTGACTCATTCGATTCTTTCTCCCTGTACTTGTCAGTGACTCAGAGCTGCTAGTGCTCGCCTTGCCTTGTCTCAGCTCTGATTGGTTGGTGGGCGATGAGGGGAGGGGCTGGCAGAAGCAGCTTCCACTCTAGGATCAGATTACACTCCTCCCGAGCCCCTCCCCTCCCTGCTGCCAGCGGCTCTGTGTGTGCTGTGACCGAGCTGACTCAGGCTGAGAAGAACATCGGCGGCAGAGAACTATCAGCTCCTGTGCCCGCCGCTGTTCAACTGCAGAGCTGCCGCGGAGGGTCTAGTCGCAAATGGCGACAAGACTAAAAAGTCTTGTCGCCATTTGTAAATTCTTAGTCGCATTGGCGACCATTTTGGTCGCCATCTGGAGCCCTGCATTGGAGTAATCATACTGAAGTACACAATGGCTATTATGTCACCTATAGTGCAAGGCGAAGGCCAAAAAAACTGCACACAAAAAATACTTGCTGGATTTTGGTGCTTTTTCATATCAACACCATAAAAATTATACCTTAAATGCAGCCCATAAGCGTGCTATAAAAAAAACACAAAAACAAACCTTTATACAACTATAAAAAAAATATATGGCGTTGAGATGCAGAAATGAAAAAAATAAAATAAAAAATTGCTGCATCCGGAACTCCCAAATAGGCTGCATCCTGAAGGGGTTAAACAGCTTTGAATTATGACTTAGGTTATCACTAGCGTTACCGCACTAGTCCGTACCGAACTTTATGATTTTTGGTACCCAGACCAGAACCCGAACTTTGCCGTAAAAGTTCGGGTTCGAGTTCGGTGATTTAATAAAGCTTGTTGAAAGGCTGCAGGGCAGCCAAGCAACAAGCTTTTAAGCTGTGAGCCCTTGGAAGCCATCACAGCAATGCCTACTAATAGCATGGCTGTGATTGGCCGGTGCATCATGTGACCCAGCCTCTATTATAAGCTGGATCAGGTGTAGCACCACCCATCAGCTCTCAGTGAGGAACGGACAGAAATCAGGCAGCTGAAGTGAGGGACGGTGTTAGTGCGATTTTTTGTGGGTTCAATACACCATCTCTGCACCTCTGACACAGAAAGATAATCATAAATCTGGCTGTTATTTCTGTGGGTGACCTACAGCAAGTTTTTTTTTTATGTGGGTGCAATGCAACATTGTACTTTGTACCCCTGGCACACAAATATAATAGTTAATCCGTCTGTTAGTTAGGTGCACGTCATATACACATTTATTGTGTGAGGTACACCTGCACTGCATACGTGACAGGGAAATTGATATAGTTAATCCATCTGTTAGTTAGATGCACGTCATATCCCCATTTATTGCGTGAAGTTCACCTATTGCATACGTGACAGGGAAATGGATATAGTTAATCTGTCGGTTGGTGACATATTCCCATTTTTGGTGTGAAATACACCTGCACTGCATACGTGACAGGGAAATTGATATAGTTAATCTGTCTGTTAGTTCAGTGGGTGATCTCAAAGAATGAGGAGAGCATTAAATAAGGGACGTGGTCCTGGTCGTCATGCTGCTGGGGTTGGTGGAGCTCCTGGTGCAGGGAGAGGACGTGGTCGATCTGTGCCAGCTACATGCCCAAATAAAACACCTTCCTCAGGTGCACGTAGGCAACAGAATGTTCAGAGTTATTTTGTAGGTCTGAATATCGGTGTACAAATGGTGAGGCCAAAACAAGTAGAGGTCGGTAGCAGATTGGATGGCTGACAGCTCCTCCAGTTCCTTCACATTGTCTCCCACCCGGTCCCCTGCTGAAAGCGCAGAATTGTCACCTGCAGCCCATGGGCATCTGTCTTTCACATCAGCCCCTTGCAAATCAGTCAAGCAGTCTGAGGCCCAGGTCATGCAGCAGTCTCTTCTGCTTTTTGATGACTCTGCTGGCAGGGTTTCCGAGGGCCGTCCAAATAGCCCTGCTCCAGAAGTGGAAGAGATTGAGTGCACTCATGTCCAACCACTTATGTTTCAGGATGTGGACATGGGAGGACCACCGCAGCATGTCTCTGATGATGACGAAACACAGGTACCAACTGATGCGGCTTTCTGCAGTGTGCAGACCGGCAAGGAGGGCAGGGGTGAAGAGTGGGTGGAAGATGATGTGAAGGGTGTTGACGTCCTAGACCCCACATGGAATCAAGATCATGCGAGTGACGTGTGCAGTTCGAAGGAAGAGTTGGTGTCACACAGCACCAGCCGCACAGCAAAAGATGGAGCAGTGTCCAAAAGCAGAGTGGCCGTCACCTAGCCAGTAAGCCTGCTACTGCCCACGGCACCCAGGGACTGAGCACACCAAAGCCAGCTCCAAGGAGTTTCTTGGCGTGGCAGTTCTTCAGACAATGTGCTGACAACAAAACGCAAGTGGTTTGCACATTGTGCAATCAGAGCCTGAAGCGAGGCATAAATGTTCTAAACCTGAGCACAACCTGCATGACCAGGCATCTAAATGCAAAGCACGAGCTGCAGTGGAGTAAACACCTCAAAAACCACAAAAGATCTCAGGCTCCTCCTGGTCCCTCTTCTGCTGCAGACTCCGCCTCTTCCTCCCCCTCTGAAGTGACAGTGGCACTTGCCTCCCCGCAAACAGAGGATGTGGCAGCAACGCCACCACGTCCGTCACCGTCACCAAGCATCTCCACAATGTCCCATGGAAGCGTTCAGTTGTCCATCTCCCAAAAAATTGAGAGAAAGAGGAAGTACCCCCCTACCCACCATCCCTGGCCCTGAATGGGTGTTGGCTACCTCCTCCTCCACCACCGCCACATCCACAGCCTTCACACCTTCTACTCCCTTTTGACCTCCGCCTCCTAGTTCAAGATCATTATTTTATTTATTTATTTTTTATTCTATGTTATGTTAATTTATTCCCTATCAACATTTGTTTGCAGGGCAATTGTCCTGCTATTCCCCCTATCTTGCTTCCTTTTGCAGCCCTATAACCCTTTCTAAGAATTTTTTAGAGCCATTAAAGTTCGAGTGACTTCAATGTTCGGGTTTGGACGTTAAGTTCGGGTCCCGAACACGAACTTTGCAGCAAAGTTCAGCCGAACCCGAACTTCCAGGTGTTCGCTCAACCCTAGTTATCAGCCAAAACAAAGACACCCATCTGTAGACGGCACTGTTTGAGTGATAAAACCAGGTTCGAGAAGATAGGTTAATGAAAGGATGCAAGGCATTTTTTTTTATAGGTTTTTGTAACAATGTATAACTTTTAATATATTAAAAATCTGTCAAATCTCAAAAGTCCCTCAGTTTTTCCTGTGTTTTAGTATGATCATAGCTTAACAGGGAACATTATCATAACCTGTTTTACCAGCAGAGAGGGATTTGCCGTTAGTAAAATGATCAGAAGTTTATACCACTAGGATCATTAAGCATTATAACGGTTAAACAAGAAATTTAATTATATCAAATTTCTCGTAAAAGAAAATGTCGATGAGTGAAGCCAATGTATCCACTGAGAAAAACACTGTACAAGCCAGTGTTGAGTAGTTCTACATAAAATAGGTGCCAAATCAAGTTGATAAATGTGTTAAGAAATGTATCTGGGAGTTAGAGAATCTCAACAGTAGTTTTTTTCCAGCTGTTTCTCACATGTTGAATGCCTGAGTCAATATTTCATTTAGTGAAAACTTCCTAGTGAATATTTAGGCACTTAAGAGTCTGCATTAATCATGGCTGCAGTGAAACGCGTTCCCCTAGGAGCGCAAGAACTGATCCTTGGGTTTCATTTGTAAAACACAACCTCTTAGTTCTTGGGTTTGATGGTGTTATCACTGGCTGCACATGAAAGTAGGCAGTCGATTGGAAAATTTTACAGTAATTCCTTTGCAGGTATCAAGGGGTAATATAAAGTTCATTAGTATGTACTGTATGAATAAAGTCAAAACTGAATTCAACAACTTTATAATTTTTAATATCCCATTAGTCAAAAGTGTCTGAGGGAAATAATTGCAAGCCTAAGTAATAAAATATGAGGATGGTGGAATGGATCCATTCATGTCGACAACTGACAAAACTTTGATATTTAATTGAATTATTGTAGACAAACACATAAAACACACACAAAGGGGAATTTATCATAAGGGTAATACTTGAAGTCAGTTTTCCTTCAGTCTGTGTTGGCCTACTTTGAGCCAAATTTAGCAAACATTACACGTTGTTTGTTGAATTCGGGCATCTTTAACCTTTTCTCGACCTCCACTGTACATGTACAGCAGAAATCCAGTCTTAGAAAATGGTCCCTGCTCATGAGTGCAGCGGGCGGTACAGCCGACGGGTTTCTGCGATAGGTGAGATAGGTGTTAATGCCGATCGCAGACATTTTACCCATCAGATGCCATGGTCAATTGTGACTTTGGCATCTGAAGCGACTTTCCCGGTGCCTGAACAGCCTCTTTTCCCCATTATTAAAATAAAAAATAAACAAAAAATAAACATCACAGGCATCATCTTGTCCCAAAAATGCCTATACTATTAAAATATTAATCTCATGTATTTATTGCTTCACTACCTCATAAATTGGAATAAAAAGTGATAAAAAAGTTATACACACTCCTATTGGATTCAATAAAATCTACATATTGTCCCACAAAAAATGAGCCCCCTTACAGTTCTATGGACATACCGTATTTTTCCCCCCATTTTGGAAGCGCTTCATTAGTACCGGAGGACCGGGAAGTGGTGAAGGATCTGTACTCACCGCTTCCTGGTCCTCCACCCGGCTGTCTGCTGTGCAGGGCTGTGCACCATGTGATCTCCCTGTGCACAGCATTTACAGCTGACAGCGAGAACCAGGAAGAAGAAAGAAAGCGCTGGTGGTGAGAAGTGGCGGCATCCAAGAGCAGGAGAGGTAAGTTATTTTTATTTATTTTATTTGTGCTGATGGCTGACATGGGAAGGTATGATGGCTGACATGGGGGCATGATGGCTGACATGGGGCGGTATGATGGCTGACATGGGGGACTGATGGCTGACATGGGGCGGTATGATGGCTGACATGGGGGCATGATGGCTGACATGGGGGGATGATGGCTGACATGGGGGGCTGATGGCTGACATAGGGGGCTGATCTGAGGCATTGGTGGTGTGATCTGAGGTCTGACTAATATTGGGGGTCTGATTGGGGCTGTGAGCTGAGGTCTCATTAACATTGGGGGTCTGATTGCTGGTCTGACCTGAGCTGTAATGGAAAATATTTTTTTCTTATTATCCTCCTCTAAAATCTAGGTGCATCTTAAGTGCCCGTGCGTCTTATAGGGCGAAAAATATGGTAACTATATAAAAATTATGGTAATAAAAAGGAAAAAAAAAACATTTTTGTCCAAGGTTTTTTTTTCAGTATGAAAACACAAGAAAAGCTATATGAATGTGGTATTGCTATAATCATACTGACCCAAGTAATGAACCTGCTAGGTCAGTTTTACCGCAGAGGGAACACGGTTAAAACAAAACCCATAAAACTGTGGCACAATTGCTTTTTTTGTCAAGCTTTTTCCAACTTCCAACTACTGTACATCCCCATTTAAACATGTGCTCCATGAACAATGCCACTAAGTGTGTGTCCTGTGCAATGTATGCGTGCCTTGAAGAGCCTTTCGAGGGTGAATACAATTGCACTAGACGCAATCATGTTGCATATTTGGAAGCCCAGATCTTTGATCTAAAAAGGAACTTGAAATACTTAGGGACATTGCAAACCTGGAGAGAGGCTTAGACCTCACTGTGCAGGCACGTTCTGGGGTCAGTGAAATGGAGGTGGGAGGAGGAGGGCAAGATCAGGACTATCAGGTCAGCAGTTGGGTTAATGTGGGAAGAAGGGGTAGAGGGAAAAGTGCCAGGGAGGCTAGTCCTGAGCTAGCACGTCCTAGTAAATATGCCTGTTTGGCTGATATTAGGGATGAAAGCCCAAGGCCAGCAACACTGCAGCAAGGCGTTTCTCCTAGCAACCAGGAGGATGACCGCTGCATTCCACCTACTTTTCAAAACTACAGCACAGTGCGAAATGAAAAAATAAAATAAAAAAATCACACATTTTTTGCACAATTGACATAAAATAGTTGCAAATGCCATTTTGAAAAAAATTTACCCTGGAGTATAGTGCACAAAATGTCGTTTTTTCCCCCAATATGATATATTGAACCTTTTGCAATCCCGTATGCAAGTATTAATGAACTAGTAATAAACTTGTACTCCCTGTACCTAGTGCAAAAGCTATACATGCACCACCTCGCCAGCAGTGTTTTCATGTGCTGCCATATATGATGACAAAAGACTGTATAGGATGTATACCGTGTACACTAGAAAGTAACTAAATGGTTATGACAAAACAAACAATAAAGCTGGGTGCCAAATTCTAAATCTACCTTATGAACTACAGTATATTGATATTATTAATTTCTAACAATATTGTTGTAACTCATCTCTAATTGTCACAGTGGAATCTATCTCATTTATTGCTGAAATTATTAAATCCAGAAAGTGAATCCTAAAAATCTTAAATGTTATTTTTATTATAATTCAGCATGAAAAACTAGTTATATTTGTAAACTACTTTCTGTTACAAAAATGGCCCAGCTGCAAGATATTTTCTTCATTATAATAGTGTTTTCTGGTGCTCAATCTGTATAGTATTGTGCACATCCGCCTACTGAGGTGACCAGTTCCATCCTATAACTACCATCAGCCACATCTACTGCCTGAGTCTGTGACAACTACACAGAGAGAACTGCAGCAGAAAGGATGAAAGGATATGCCTCCTGAGAAGGGACCCCCCACGAGATGCCAGCCTGAAGAGAATCTACTAGAGCAATTGGAGATCTCTGGAACCATGTGAGGTACAGGGCTGGATCTAGCTTTGTTAGAAAGATATTGTCAGGTGTGATATTATGTTTAATTTTAATTTTAATTTAATTAATCATGGCAGCTCATTGTACTTTCCCCCAATTTAATTTAATAGAGAATGGTGTAATTACTAAGTTTCTAAATTAATTCATTTAAAAAATATGATAGCATCCATCAAAAAAAGCTGTAAAGTCATGGCAACTAGTGTTGGGTGAGAATATTCGAATAGCGAATAATAATCGCGAATATCGGCACTTTAGAATATTGTCAAATATATTCGTGTTTTTAAATATTCTAGAATTTTTTTAATCTAAACCCATAAATTCCTGCCTGCTTCTTGCTTGAGGGCCAATGAGAAGGCTGCAATGTGTTTGTCTGAGCTTAGCAACATCCCTAGCAACCAATAGGAAAGTTGCCTACCCCTTACTATATAAGAACCTCCCCAGAAGCCATTTTCTACAGTTTTTTTAAAGTTCTGGGAGAGAGAGAGCAGCGTCATTGCTGTGCTCTGTGCTTTGCTGTGTCATTACATTAGATACAGTTGCAAGAAAAAGTATGTGAACCCTTTGGAATTATATGGATTTCTGCACAAATTGGTCATAAAATGTGATCTGATCTTCATCTAAATCACAACAATAGACAATCACAGTCTGCTTAAACTAATAACACACAAAGAATTAAATGTTACCATGTTTTTATTGAACACACCATGTAAACATTCACAGTGCAGGTGGAAAAAGTATGTGAACCCCTAGACTAATGACATCTCCAAGAGCTAATTGGAGTGAGGTGTCGGCCAACTGGAGTCCAATCAATGAGATGAGATTGGAGGTGTTGGTTACAGCTGCCCTGCCCTATAAAAACACACACCAGTTCTGGGTTTTCCTTTCACAAGAAGCATTGCCTGATGTGAATGATGCCTCGCACAAAAGAGCTCTCAGAAGACCTACGATTAAGAAATGTTGACTTGCATAAAGCTGGAAAGGGTTATAAAAGTAGCTCCAAAAGCATTGCTGTTCATCAGTCCATGGTAAGACAAACTGTCTATAAATGGAAAAAGTTCAGCACTGCTGCTACTCTCCCTAGGAGTGGCCGTCCTGTAAAGATGACTGCAAGAGCACAGCGCAGACTGCTCAATGAGGTGAAGAAGAATCCTAGAGTGTCAGCTAAAGACTTACAAAAGTCTCTGGCATATGATAACATCCCTGTTAGCGAATCTACGATACGTAAAACACTAAACAAGAATGAATTTCATGGGAGGATACCACAGAGGAAGCCACTACTGTCCGAAAAAAACATTGCTGCATGTTTACAGTTTGCACAAGTGCACCTGGATGTTCCACAGCAGTACTGGCAAAATATTCTGTGGACAGCTGAAACCAAAGTTGAATTGTTTGGAAGAAACACACAACACTATGTGTGGAGAAAAAGAGGCACAGCACACCAACATCAAAACCTCATCCCAACTGTGAAGTATGGTGGTGGGGGCATCATGGTTTGGGGCTGCTTTGCTGCGTCAGGGCCTGGACGGATTGCTATCATCGAAAGACATTTTGCAGGAGAACTTAAGGCCATATGTCCACCAGCTGAAGCTCAACAGAAGATGGGTGTTGCAACAGGACAACGATCCAAAGCATAGAAGTAAATCAGAATGGCTTAAACAGAAGAAAATACGCCTTCTGGAGTGGCCCAGTCAGAGTCCTGACCTCAACCCGATTGAGATGCTGTGGCATGACCTCAAGAAAGTGATTCACACCAGACATCCCAAGAATATTGCTGAACTGAAACAGTTCTGTAAAGAGGAATGGTCAAGAATTACTCCTGACCGTTGTGCACGTCTGATCTGCAACTACAGAAAACGTTTGGCTGAAGTTATTGCTGCCAAAGGAGGTTCAACCAGTTATTAAATCCAAGGGTTCACATACCTTTTCCACCTGCACTGTGATGATTTACATGTGTTCAATAAAAACATGGCAACATTTATTTATTTGTGTGTTATTAGCAGTGAAGGCCAGTTCGCAGTTTTCGCCAGCGAACACATGTGGGCTGCCATCTTAACACACAAGTCCGCTGATGCACAGGTAAGCCCTTACCTGTGCCTGTGCCGCGAGCCGGTCTGAAACAAATGCGGTCACCGGGAGCAGGCAGTTCTGAGAACAGCCGCCCGGGACCTTCATCGGGCTGTTCTCGGAACTTCCTGCTCCCGGTGAACGCATTTGTTTCAGACCAGCTTGCGGCACAGGCACAGGTAAGGGATTACCTGTGCATCGCCGGACTTGTGAGTTAAGATGGCATCCCGCATGTGTTCGCTGGCGAACACTGCAAACTGGCCATCACTGGTTATTAGTTTAAGCAGACTGTGATTGTCTATTGTTGTGACTTAGATGAAGATCAGATCACATTTTATGACCAATTTGTGCAGAAATCCATAACATTCAAAAGGGTTCACATACTTTTTCTTGCAACTGTAGATAGTTAGATAACTTATATATATATATATATATATATATATATATAATACAGATAGTTAGTGGGAGATAGTCAGTGTAGGTTATATCCTGATATAGTGAAGCTGATAGGTTCTGCTGTCCATACATACCTGCTAAAATGTGAAGTTTCACGTATTGCGCCAAAATATGTGCATCATTAATTGCCGATTAGCGCAATTGCAAATATATTGGAGGACTCGATCTGCATATAAAGCCATTTTTAATGTTCTGCCGTGCCAACCATTTTCTCCAGTCTCAGGAAACTTCTAGCAACTTGGAAAATGTAGCAAAAGTGACCCACGCCTGTATTGCGAGCGCTTTACGCGAATATTACATTAACGAATTTAGCAATCAAGAAAATAATTGCGAATTCGTGAAATATCTCGAATTTGAATATTGCCCCTGCCGCTCATCACTAATGGCAACTAGGGGTCTCACTTCCACCTAACTTGCAGTCCACTGCCTGTTGTTAAGTTGAATCTGCCTCTAGTAACAGAGACATAGAAGACAGTTCACAGGAAGTGGGGGCATGCCAGCGCTAGCTGTGCTCCTGAGCCTGATAGAAGCACCCTTCTACATTGCTTCAGTAGAGCAGAAAAGTTCCTGCTAGTCTGTAAGTCTGATCTCTCCCCTCCTTATCAGCTTTTTGAGCTCCCTACAGGAAACAAACATAGTGGGAAGTAAGGGAAGTGAGGTTACTGCATACAGTACTGGCAGATTCCACAAAAGGGAGATGCCCCTGCTTGTGAGAGAAATGCATCTAGTTGTGCAATTAAAACAGGCAACCCCAATCACACTTATGATTGTTCAATAAAGCACTGCCATCATACCAACTTTTTTTTAAACTCAGGTATCTTTAAGGTCTTATGCATATGGTGCTTTTTGTTAAGTATTATCTATTAAGCAATAGTTCTAGGTCTGTAATACTGCATGCGCTGACGATTGCCATATTGATGTACCTCTGTAGGAACGCATGTATAGGTATAGTGGGGCCCATAGATTGCTACAGGTTCTGTATTACCTTCCAAATTCATTTAGTAAATTGTCATTCGGTATTCGTGTACTGAAAACTTTATAATATATTTTCAGTATCAATTCCTTGTAGTTCATTCAATTGAAACTATTATTCTTTACTTTCAGGGAATAGAAATCTCTCCTGTTCATTTGGTTGACACAAAAGGTACAAGGATTACTAGAGTTGGGGTATGTCACATGCATGAATTACATGCGGATTTTGCTGCGGATTTGCCACCAATTTCATTGCAAAAACTCATGGCAAAACTTTGCAGAATAAATTGAAGTGCTGTGGATTTAAAATCCAACCCACAGTTCAATGTACACTGCAGAAGTCAATGAGATTTGTTAAAATGTCAGCCACTTTGTTGCTACTGTAAAACGCAGTGAATCTGCAGAATGCAAATCCAAATCAGCGGGATGGCACCCATTGTACTGCATTGACTTATAATGGGTTCCTTGGGGTTCTGTCATACTGTCTGAGATTTTACCAGAAAAAATAGACACAAAATAGAGACAAAAGACCCCAGAGGCCCCAGAGTCTCCTATGCAGAAGTGAACCCAGCCATATACATTTCTTTCTCTGAAGAGAAATGTGTGAAACTATAGGAAGCACAATAGACTAATAAACAAAATGCCACTAAAAAATGACAAAAAGACTTCCATGTAGTTTACGCCACAATGGCTTTCAATGGAAAAAACACTCCGTTTTAAGGCAGATGTGGGACTGTTACACAAGTCTCTAGCAGTCAAGTTTTAGAATTACAAGCCCTGTGCATTAACCACACAGAACCATTTTCCTTCAATTTACTGGAAAAAGGCTGTTAAGTCAAATTATTGCTTTCTAGGGAACACAGTGAAGAAGAGGGGAAATTAACAGCATCCTACATATGAGTACAGTATTAGTAGCATTTATATACCCCATCTATAAAAGCAGCTTAAGAAAATCCTAAGAGATTGTACTTTTACAGCCCGACATCACAATTAATCAGTATACATATGAAAGCAGTAGACTCCTTACTTTATGTGGTGTTTATGTGCTGATTTTCCAAAGATAACTTTTAGCTAAAGATTAGGCTGAATCTATAAAATTCCATCGACAACCATTTTCAACAGTTATTGTTGGGCTCAGATATGAATGTACTTAGAGCAGTGAAGCTGGTAAGTTTATGACATAATTTATATACACATATGTGCCTTTTTATGGTTCACCCGGGAGCCCACTGCTACTACAGATGTAGGTTATTCAGAAACGCATCACGTTCAATCGCTGCAAACAACTCTCATCAGCCTGCAGTAATCGTAAGGTTATACTGGCAATACCGCTAGCAAATGGCAAGCCTGACATCTGCAAGCATCGAGACTGAACGTTATTAACCCACCGCTGCCAGCTGCAGTTCCAACTATTACGGTTCCTGCTTTTTACACCATACATGGTGTCCATGATCAATAAAAGTGGAAACGGTAAGTATATATGTAGTGGGGCAGGTTTACTAATACAAATTTTTAGATAAAGTCTAAACAGAAATGAAAAAGAAATGTAGCGCTATTGACCTCACCTTCATCGGAGGTGTCTGGAGCGCAACACCCACAACTGCTTTTTCACAGTAAAGCGGTATACTGCTGGAGGACTCTCTGGACCACTCCGCCAGCAGATGTGCTCCAGATGCAAAGCGGTTGCAGTGGATCTATTCACACTGGTGCAGAACTGCAGGTACGTATATACATGTAATAACCTGAGGAGATGTGTTATCTACTTTACTTCAACAGAAAGAATTGATCTCTACCACCTCGGTCCTGGATATACCCACATAAGGTTCTGCATTGGTGTGAAAAGATCCACTGCATCCACTGAAAATAACGAGTATTTAGCACAGAGAGGATGCAGTATGAATTACTCCATTTGAAGCAATGTTGACGTTCATGGGGCTTCATAACCATATAGGCCAATAAGGATGCAGGTTTTGGGGTATATAGTGCATATGTTTCACACACTTTTAAGCTTCTGGTCAAAAACCCATCTTTGTATTATTGATATTGCACTACTTGACTGTGTATGTGACACATTTTAGGGTTTTGCATACTATTTGAGCATCTTTCAATTACTGTGTATAGACTATGCAGGGTTTGTTATCTGGCCAGTCATGTATAGATTACCCTTTCACTTTATTAAAAGGGTGCGCTGTTTAGGTGAGCTAACTGTGCAGTTTAAAATGTTTTTTTTTTCCTGTCTATCCAAATATGTTACATTTTGTGATACTTTTTTGAAATAAACGGATTTCTTGATTCCCATAGAGATGTATGCTTGTGGTTCTTTATTATCCAGTTTTTCATTTCTATACTACTACATGCTGATTCACACTGGGGGAGGGGGGGGGGATTTATTAAGACTGACATTGTGTATACTGGT
Source organism: Bufo gargarizans (assembly GCF_014858855.1). NCBI lineage: Eukaryota > Metazoa > Chordata > Amphibia > Anura > Bufonidae > Bufo > Bufo gargarizans. The sequence goes on from NC_058081.1 coordinate 325,330,533, forward strand.
CTTAAATTCCCTTCCCTGCGCAGTAGTACCGGTCTTCAGTCGGCGCAGGCACAGTGAGAGGAGGACGCTCGCTCGGCCGCTCCTTCCTCAGTGCGCCTGCGCCGGGTGTAGATGTGACGTCATCGGCACAGGCGCATTGAGGATGGAGCGGCCGAGCGAGCGTCCTCCTCTCAGTGCGCCTGTGCCGACTGAAGACAGGTACGGCGCAGGCGCCAGATTTTGAACGCAGACAGGGCCAGCCAGAGGACGGGCGCGTTTGCTGGCCCTGTCAATCAACATGAGGAGGGGGCGTCTTTATGAAAGGAGGATGCGGCTGCTAGCCAGCAAGTAGCTGCCCTACTTGCTGGTAGACAGGTAATTTACATATTATAAAAGTCTGTTTTTTTAAATAACTACTGAACCAAAAGGAGTAATAGCATCATATATTAATATATCGCAGTATAAGGATTATAAGAAGCCAAAAAAAAAAAAAAGACTTTAGTGGGGTGACAGAAGCCCTTTAAAAAGCAAGAAAAATTATACAAGTGTGGTATCATTGGAACCGTACTGACCTGGAGAATGAAGATAACAGGTCAATTTTACCGCATAGTATACAGTGTAAAAAAAAAAAAAAACTATCAGAATTGCATTTTTTTCTCAATTCTACCCCATTTGGATTTTTTTTCCCGATCCCTACTACATGGTATGCAACCGTAAATGGTGCCATTAAAAAGTACAACTTGTCCTGCAAAAATAAGCCCTCATAAGGCTATGTGAATGGAAAAATAAAAAAGTTATTACTATGGGAAGGCGGGGAGTGGAAAACGCAAAAGGGTCCTTAAGGGGTTAAAGGGGTTGTCTCACTTCAGCAACTGGCATTTATCATGTAGAGAAAGTTAATACAAGGCACTTACTAATGTATTGTGATTGTCCATATTGCCTCCTTTGCTGGCTGGACTTATTTTTCCATCACATTATACACTGCTACTTTCCAGGGGTTATGACCACCTTGCAATCCATCAGTGGTGGACCTGCTTGTACTATATAGGACAAAGTGCTGGTCTCTCTGGTGGCGAAGCTGGGCTTGTACGGTGGTCATAACCATGGAAACGAGCAGTGTATAATGTGATGGAAAAATGAATCCAGCCAGCAAAGGAGGTACTGTGGAGAATCCCAATACATTAGTAAGTGCCTTGTATTAACGTTATCTACATGATAAATACCATTCGCTGAAGTGAGACAGCGTCTTTAAGCCAGAATGCTAGTTCATTTTGCTTCGAAAGTCTCAAAAGGGGAGATGTATTAAGCTTCTCCGCCAGTTTTCTGGCATATAAAAGCCCCAATTTGCACCAAAATATGTGACTTTCCCCCCCTTTTCTGACACTCTTGCCACTTTAGTAAAAACTGGGCGAGGTGTGGACAGGAGGAGTGAGAATTCTGCAGCCCAACAAATATGACAATATGTGAACCAGAAAACTAGTGCACATTACGTTGGAAATTCTAGTTCATCTCCTGGGTGGAGTAAATTTCAGTTCTGGAGCACAGGCAGCCAAAATGCACAGCATTCTTTATCTTGGAAGACAGCTAATCTGCATATCCTTTATCCCAGGAAGCACTGAATGGGCTATTTAACACCGGTTAAAGAGTACTCTCCAGAACTTAGCGGCTTGCAAGGTGCAGTTGTTTCAGCAGTGGGTGCGAACCTATTGTACCAATCAACTAGTTTGAATGTGGTCTCACGCTAAGGGCATTATGCTGACAGTACCCCGGTATATGGATGTGGACTGCACTGCAGGGAAGCCACCAGGCTGCTACCCTCTGAGAAAGATTTAATGTGGTTGGCGGCTGACCCACAGGCACTGAAGGGTCAGGCAATAAGCATAGTCAGAATACGGGCTGAGATGAGGGCAGGACAAGTACTAATGTAACCATAAAGACAGATTCAAAGTCAGGGTGGCCTTGGAGCAATATGAGGAACAGGCAAAAATCAGGGCAGGTGGTGTGGAGTCAGAGTTGGTTGTCTGGCAGAAATTTTGTACACGGGTAGTCAGACAGGATATAACACCTTCGCAGGTATACTAGACACCAGAAACCTAAAGCTCAGGCACTCTCCCACTGTGGAAGGTGCCTTATATACACTGGGGTGGCTAGCCATAGGCTGGGGAAGGATTAAAAACGTGTGTGCACTGGCCCTTTAAGAGGATGGGATGCAAGCGTAGGAAATCAGGAGATCTCAGCAACAGGCAAGGCACATAGGCAGCAGCCTGCAGAAGGCATTATATGTGCCGAAGGCTGAGACTGCCGTCAGCTAAGAGAAGAGTGTGGGCTAGGATAGGGCCGCATGGGTTAGTGCAGCTCCCATGCCTGTAGGGAACGGCAAGGCAGCGGTGGACATGGGACACCAGGACAACAGCAGTTATGTTCTCAAGCAGTGGTCAACGTTCATACAGGAAGACTAAACTTTACACCAATTAAAAGTGTAAATTTCTACCATTTTGAAGACACGCTTTTCAATCAAATAAATGGTTCCAACTCCCTTACTTTGTCTTGTCAATTACATTGTACTACTTAGGTAATGGGGAACTATTTCTACCATTTGTGGCACTTCTAGGTGCCTCACATATTTGCTATCAATTTGTTCATCTATGCCTAGAGCACAATGTTTTTATTATAGTGCAAATTCGATCCCATCAAAATATAGGAAAAAGACCAAAAACTGCTATCTCCCTGCATCACTGCTACCTGAAAATGTCTACATGCAGGTCATAAAATAATATATGATATACCCTCAAATATTAAACAAAAACAAAACATTAATCAAAACCCACAATTCCCCAGGAATATCTCTTTAACCAATCGATTATATAAGTGAAATTTGTGGAACTCATAGCCCGATCATAATGGAAAACCATGAATTCAATGTATTTCATTTAAAATACATCATATCTTAAAATCAAATTTTACTTAATACAGTATATTTCTAAAAAAACATTATTTTACATTAATGAAATACTAAAATGGCTTTAGCCTTCACTGATCTCTGGGCCTTATCTGACTAAATGTCAAGTTAGTAGCATCAAGAAGTATGAAGTAATAAAAATAAAAACTGTCTAGATGAAGAAACTGGAAGATACACCATCTGGCACCATCTGCTGGTGACGAGGAGGATTACAAGCAAGTGAAATTCCTGCTTTTGCAGTCCAAGTGAAAAGAAGTGATTATGGGGACATCTGCTGGTCACGTTGTAAAACATAAAACATAAATATTCTATTTTTATGTCCGAATCACAATGAAATACAGTCACATAGTGTAATGCTAACGGCAAGACATTACAATGGGAAATACTGCCAAGATTTTCTCTTATGACAAAGAAAACACAGAAAACTGATAAATTATTTGCCTTTAGTATTTAGTGTTAATTAGCTCACCTCCAATTCTGTTCTTGGAGAAATGGGTTCCTACTAATAGAAAGTTTTCTTAAATGCATACATCCTTCCAGCCACTGGGATACAGTATGTAACACTAGAAAATAAAAAGCAATACATAAATACGGCCTGCACGGAGGATCGATAGTAGCTCTGCTGTCCTGCAGCCATGGAGTTCTCAGTGGGACCACAAACAGGAATAATCTGCATGAAGTTTGGCACGCCACTCCAGTTTTCTCCATACTAAAAACTGTGGTAGGTGAAGACTTTGGGGCAGATTTATTATCTCTCTGCACCACTTTTTGGCATAAAAAAGTTGCATACATCGTGTTTGCTTAATTTTACGCAACTTGCGAGTGGCATTTCTGCACTGCCCCGGTCGCTTTCTGAAAAAGGGGGAGTAACAAAGGTGGGGAGAGGGCGGGGCCAGGCGCATTTATCTATGTAGATTTCATTCTGGCGCATGTACTGCGGGAGGATGCGCCTAATAAATTAGTCACATTCTCAGGCAGCGAAGTTTCAAAGACCAGTGTAAAATGCCAGTCTTTGATAAATCTCCCGCTTTGATCCTAGTGTTAGTATATCAGAAAACAGGATTTGAAACTTGCACAAACACTATATTAATCCATGAAATAAAAATCACAACAAGTCCTTTCTGAACGTACCCGATAAGCAGTTGCTAGTTAGATTCAATTCTTCAAGTGAGATAAAAGTATTGAATGGTGCGAGGTGAGTTATGCTGCAATAAAGAGAACATAGATTGTAATATTTAAAAGCATGATAATGTAACCGCGTTCAAAGTAAAGGACATACATTTCAGTATGTAATAAAGTACAGCTCTATAACATCCAATTACTGACTGTGAGCAATGTCTTCATTGGCTGCTCTTACTTGGATTTCATTCATTTTTAAAGTTTAATTTTAACTTTTATTTCTTTCATTTTTAACTTTAGGTGAATTTAGAAAAACCCTTCCCTTCCCCGTACTGTGGCTAGCTGCATTGCCTCCTCTGTTTCGAACATCAGGCGGTGATGTGATGTCCATAGTGATATCACGACATAGAAGTCGTCAATGACAGCATTGGCCTGTGGCTGAGTTGTGCCAAGACTGCATGAATACTTGAAGTGGCGCTACTGAGGATATCACATGACTTCCCAGCAGTCTAAAGAAGGGGACCAGTGGTGCCCTGCTTTTTTCCTTTTTAATTGACAGATTTAATTTTCTGCTTGGGACATAGTTTTCGAAACTTCGCCTGAAAACACAGAAAAATGTAAGGCTACTTTCACACTCAAGTTTTGGGCGGATCCGTCATGGATCTGCAAAAACGAATCCGTTCAGATAATACAACAGAGAAAACAGAGCCGCCCCCATTGACTTACATTGTGTGCCAGGACGGATCCGTTTGGCTCAGTTTCGTCAAGAGGACAGCAAAACGCTGCAGGCAGCGTTTTGGTGTCCACCTCCAGAGCGGAATGGAGACTGATCGGAGGCAAACTGATGCATTCTGAGCGGATTGTTTTTACATTCAGAATGCATTAGGGCAAAACTGGTCCGTTTTAACCCATGACGGATCTCACAAACGGAAAGCCAAAACACAAGTGTGAAAGTAGCCTAAATCTAAATGATGATCAGTACAGCTAAAAAATATGAAAATCTAACCAAAAGTCAATATCCAGTGCTGACTAGTCCATTGCTCATGAAGTCTCAGTGCATTGTCAGGAGATCTTTTAACTTCTGTAGATTTTTTACAAAATTTTTATTCTTTTTTAACTTTATTGCAACAGCTCTATCCCTTGTTCCCACCGAAATGTTCAAGATTTCTTCTAAATAATGCTGTGACTACTTTTATATTACCAGTTCTATAAAACCCACATTACTACATGTCCAGAAAATAATTGCCTATCTCTGGCTAACATGAAATAAGAAGTGATTTTTACCTGTTGTGTGATGCTGAGAAAACTTGCAACAAAGGTAACCAATATGACGACAAGTCTGTCAGCGTTGTTAAGTTATTGTCATCCAGATATAACTCTCTCATGAGAACATGATTATCCAGCCGAGGAATCTGGAAACAAAGAAAAAGATATGTCTGTCTGCCAAGTGTCCACCTTCACAAGTACTTTTGTTTTATTGTGCCAACGCATCTAAAATGAAGCAACTTTGCAATAAGTCTTGATTCAAAATGTCCTTTCATTCTGTGTATGAAAATCTATGAGTCTCCACGGTAAAAGACAACAAACAAACCCTACTTAGTCTGCGCCTTTTATTCATGAATCCCCTAAATCTTTGTAATATATCGAATGTATGTTAACAGAAGACTGGGAGCAGATGGAAAAAAGTACGGTATATCTGCAAGATCAGATTATACAAGATTTGTCTGTTACTATGGAGATGCATAGGTTTGCATGGACCTGAAGACCCACATTGTTTAACTAAGACCAAAAAGAAAAAAAAATCCAAATGGGGTGGAATTATAAAAAACACACAATTCCGCCATAGTTCTATGGGTTTTGCTTTTAAAAAGTTTCCTATGCGGTAAAACTGATCTTTTACTTTCATTCTCCGCATGAGTACGATTACAACAATATCACATTGCCATATTCTGACCACCATAACTTATTTTTATGTTACGGAGCTGTGAGAGGGCTTAATTTTTGTAGGGTGATCTGTACTTTTCATTGATACCATTTTGGGGTGTGTATGACTTTTTGATCACTTTTTATTACACTTTTCGTGAAAGATGAAGCAACCAAAAAAATGGCGAGTTGGCCATTTTGACTGGTTTTCTGCTTTGCTATTTGCCATATGGAATAAATATTTTTATATTTTAATAGAATCAGTGTTTTCGCACATGGTGATGCCCATGATGTTAATTTTTTTTTAATTATGTATTTTTATTTTGACAGCTAGCTATGTATACACGCATACACAGAGAATTCCATCAATCACTGATAACACCTCCCCTGTGTACAACTATCAGTGACTGACAGCTATCTATGTATACACGCTTACACAGAGAATGCCATCAATCATTGATAACATCTCCCCCATGTACAACTATCAGTGACAGAGCTATCTATGTATACACACTTACACAAATAATACTATCAATCACTGATAACACCTTCCCTGTGTACAATTCTCAGTGACTGACATCTATCTCTATATATACACACTTACATACAGAATGATATCAATAACTGATAACACCTCCCCCATGTACAGCTATCAGTGACAGAAAGCTATCTCTCTATACATACTTACACAGAGAATGCTATCACTAATAACACCTCCCACATGTACAGCTATCAGTGACAGAAAGCTATCTCTCTATACACACTCACACAGAGAATGCTATTACTAATAACACCTCCCACATGTACAAATATCAGTAACTGACAGCTATCTATATATACACACTTACACAGAATGCTATCAATCACTGATAACGACTCTCCTGTTTATAACTATCAGTCACTGACAGCTACCTATGTATACACACTTACAGAGAGCATGCTACTAATCACTGATAACACCTTCCCTGTGTACAACTATCAGTGACTGACAGCTATCTATGTATACACACTTACACACAATGCTATCAATCACTGATAACACAATCCCGGTGTATAACTATAAGTGACTGACAGCTATCTATATATACACACTAAGGGTCCATTCACACATCCACAAAATGCGTCCGGATCCATTCCGCAATGTTGCGTAACGGATCCAGACCCATTTATTTTCAAAGGGGCTGCAAAAGACGTAAACAGCAAACAGTATGCTGTCCACATACGCACTTCCGTTCCGCAAAAAAATAGAACATGTCCTAATCTTGTTCACAGACGCGGACAAGAAAAGGCTTTTCTATTTAAAGTGCTGGCCATGTGCAGTCTGCAAAATGCGGAACGCATATGGCCGGTGTCCGTGTTTTGCGGATCCGCAATTGCTGACCGCAAAACACTTTCGGATGTGTGAATGGACCCTTACACAGAGAATGCTATCAATCACTGTTAACACCTCCCCCATGTACAACTATCAGTGACAGAAAGCTATATCTGTATACACACTTACACAGAGAATACTATCAATCACTGATAACACCTCCCCTGTGTACAGCTATCAGTAACTGACAGCTATCTATGTATACCCACTTACACAGAGAATGCTATCAATGATAACACCTCCCTTGTGTAAAACTATTAGTTACTCACAGCTATCTATATATACACACGTACACAGAAAATGCTAACAATCACTTATAAAACCTCCCCTGTGTAAAACTACCAGTGACTGACAGCTAAATATGTATACACACTTACACAGAGAATGCTATCAATAACTGATAACACCTCCCCTGTGTACAGCTATCAGTGACAGAAAGCTATCTCTGTATACACACTTACACAGAGAATGCTATCAATAACTGATACCACTTAACCTGTATACAACTATTAGTGACTGACAGATATCTATGTATACACAATTACACAGAAAATGCTATCAATCACTGATAACCTCCCACATGTACAAATATCAGTAACTAATGGCTATCTATATATACACACTTACACAGAATGCTATATATCAATCACTGATAACACCTCCACTGTGTACAACTATCAGTGACTGACAGCTATCTATGTATACACACTTACACAGAGAATGCTATCAATCACTGTTAACACCTCCCCCATGAACCACTCTAAGTGAATGACAGCTAAATATGTATACACAATTACACAAAGAATGCTATCACTGATAACAACTCCCCTGTGTACAGCTATCACTGACACAAAGCTATCTATGTATACCCACTTACACAGAGAATGCTATGCATTACTGATAACACCTCCCCTGTGTAAGACTATTAGTGACTGACAGCTATCCATATATACACATTTAGACAGAAAATGCTAATAATCACTTATACAATCTCCCCTGTGTACAACTATCAGTGACTGACAGCTATGAATACACACATACACAGTGAATGCTATCAATCACTGATAACACCTCCACTGGGTACAACTATCAGTAACTTACAGCTAAATATGTACACACACTTACACAGAGAATGCTATCAATCACTGTTAACACCTCCACCATGTACAACTATCAGTGAATGACAGCTCTCTATGTATACATACTTACACAGATAATGCTTTCAATCACTGATAACACCTTCTGTGTGTACAACTATCAGTGACTGACAGCTATCTATGTATACATACTTACACAGATAATGCTACCAATCACTGATAACACCTCCCCTGTGTACAGCTATCAGTGACAGAAAGCTACCTCTGTATACACAATTACACAGAGAATACTATCACTGATAACACCTCCGCTGTGTACAGCTATCAGTGACTGACAGCTATCTATGTATACACACTTACACAGAGAATGCTATCAATCACTGATAACATCTTCTGTGTGTACAACTATCAGTTACTGACAGCTATCCATATATACACACTTACATAGAGAATGATATAAATCTCTGATAACACCTCCCCTGGGTACAACTATCAGTGACTGACAGCTAAATATGTATACACACTTACACAGACAATGCTATCAATCATTGTTAACACCTCCCCTGTGTACAACTATCAGTGACTGACAGCTAAATATGTATACACACTTACACAGACAATGCTATCAATCATTGTTAACACCTCCCCTGTGTACAGATATCAGTGACTGACACCTTTCTATGTATACACACTTACAAAGAGAATGCAATAAATCACTGATAAGACATCCCAATATATAACTGAAATAACAAATAGCAGATATAAATGAATACATTACAATGTATACTGAATCTTTTCTTACAAAACTATATATCTACTCAGATCCTGCTGCTCTATAACATGTATTCTCCAGATTACACTGCAGAATTGAGTGTGTGGGGACATTCTATAATACACCCATTTTACGTATGATGATGTCTACTGTATTTGTGAATACAATATCTAATAACTATATGGTAAATTCTGTAACTGGGACATTATATGTAGAGGTTCCTTAAAGCGTACATGAGTTTTCAAAAAAGTTTGCATAATGACTGTGCTTCTTTGTAGAATCATAACTGTTAAGGACTAGACCTTTTTTGTGTTTCCTTAAAGGGGGTTATCTGAGTTATATATATTTCTTACAATGTGCCTTATAACATACCACATAATACTTTTGTAATGTATTGTTTTCAGCTATATCATCAGGTTTCTTAAGTGCTGCTGTGGGTCACTTGACCCCCGACGTCATCCAGCCAGCTCCCTGTGCTGACTTTCCTGTACAGATTTATCCCTGCCTTAGGGAGTGGCCTGGCTCTGTACACGAAACGTCAGAGCCTTGTGTGCCCGCCCACTCCCTCTGCTTCTGGCCGCTCGCCGGCTCCTGTGAGGGATCATGCATGCGCGATCCTTACCAGTGCCGGCAGCCTTGTGAAAAGAATTACTGGACTGGTGTGCCCGCTTCCTCCTTGTTATCCACCGGTGTGCCCGTTCCCCTGCCTCTACATCTGGCTGCTGGCCAACTCCTGCTCGATCCTTACCAGTGCCGGCAGCCTTATCAAATTAGCATTGCCCCATTCCACTGGCCATCAGAACCAAAAGCCACCCCCAGGAACAACACAAAGTATAGTTTAGATATACTTATATATTAGATAGAGCTATATCTAAGCTATATCTAAGCTATACCTAAGCTATAGCTTAGGTATAGCTTAGATTAGAGATATATAGATCTATATATATCATCTATATAAACAGTTGCAAGAAAAAGTATGTGAACGCTTTGGAACGATATGGATTTCTGCACAAATTGGTCATAAAATGTGATCTGATCTTCATCTAAGTCGCAACAATAGACAATCACAGTCTGCTTAAACTAATAACACACAAAGAATTAAATGTTACCATGTTTTTATTGAACACACCATGTAAACATTCACAGTCCAGGTGGAAAAAGTATGTGAACCAATGCAATAACTTCAACCAAACGTTTCCTGTAGTTGCAGATCAGACGTGCACAACGGTCAGGAGTAATTCTTCACCATTCCTCTTTACAGAACTGTTTCAGTTCAGCAATATTCTTGGGATGTCTGGTGTGAATCGCTTTCTTGAGGTCATGCCACAGCATCTCAAATGGGGTCGAGGTCAGGACTCTGACTGGGCCACTCCAGAAGGCGTATTTTCTTCTGTTTAAGCCATTCTGTTGTTGATTTACTTCTATGCTTTGGGTCGTTGTCTTGTTGCAACACCCATCTTCTGTTGAGCTTCAGCTGGTGGACAGATGGACTTAAGTTCTCCTGCAAAATGTATTGATAAACTTGGGAATTCATTTTTCCTTTGATGATAGCAATCCGTCCAGGCCCTGACACAGCAAAGCAGCCCTAAACCATGATACCCCCACCACCATACTTTACAGTTGGGATGAGGTTTTGAAGTTGGTGTGCTGTACCTCTTTTTCTCCACACATAGTGTTGTGTGTTTCTTCCAACTCAACTTTGGTTTCATCTGTCCACAGAATATTTTGCCAGTACTGCTGTGGAACATCCAGGTGCTCTTGTGCAAACTGTAAACGTGCAGCAATGTTTTTTTTTAGACAGCAGTGGCTTCCTCTGTGGTATCCTCCTATGAAATCCATTCTTGTTTAGTGTTTTACGTATCATAGATTCGCTAACAGGGATGTTAGCATATGCCAGATACTTTTGTAAGTCTTTAGCTGACACTCTATGATTCTTCTTCACCTCACTGAGCAGTCTGTGCTGTGCTCTTGCAGTCATCTTTACAGGACGGCCACTCCTAGGGAGAGTAGTAGCAGTGCATAACTTTCTCCATTTATAGACAATTTGTCTTACCGTGGACTGATGAACAGCAAGGCTTTTGGAGATACTTTTATAACCCATTCCAGCTTTATTCAAGTCAACAATTCTTAATCGTAGGTCTTCTGAGAGCTCTTTTATGCGAGGCATCGTTCACATCAGGCAATGCTTCTTGTGAAAACCAGAACTGGTGTGTGTTTTTTATAGGACAGGGCAGCTGTAACCAACGCCTCCAGTCTCATCTCATTGATTGGACTCCAGTTGGCTGACACCTCACTCCAATTAGCTCTTGGAGATGTCATTAGTCTAGGGGTTCACATACTTTTTCCACCTGCACTGTGAATGTTTACATGGTGTGTTCAATAAAAACATGGTAACATTTAATTCTTTGTGTGTTATTAGTTTAAGCAGACTGTGATTGTCTATTGTTGTGACTTAGATGAAGATCAGATCACATTTTATGACTAATTTGTGCAGAAATCCATATCATTCCAAAGGGTTTTTTCCTGCAACTGTATGTATGTGGGAATATATACAGTGGATATAAAAAGTCTTCACACCCCTGTTAAAATGTCTGATTTCTGTGATGTAAAAAAATACAAAGATAAATCATTTCAGAACTTTTTCCATCTTTAATGTGAGCTATAAACTGTAAAACTCAATTAAAAAACAAACTGAAATCTTTTAGGTAGAGGGAAAAAAATATATAAAAAGAAAATAATATGGTTGCATAAGTGTGCACACCCTTAAACTAATACTTTGTTGAAGCACCTTTAGATTTTATTACAGCACTCAGTCTTTTTGGGTATGAGTCTATCAGCATGGCACATTTTGACTTGGCAAGATTTGCCCACTCTTCTTTGCAAAAACACTCCAAATCTGTGTGTGCACAGCCCTCTTCAGATCACCCCCAATCGGATTCAGGTCTGGGCTCTGGCTGGGCCATTCCAAAACTTTAATCTTCTTCTGGTGAAGCCATTCCTTTGTTGATTTGGATGTATGCTTTGGGTCGTTGTCATACTGAAAGATGAAGTTCCTCTTCATGTTCAGCTTTCTAACAGAAGCCTGAAGGTTTTATGCTAATATTGACTGGTATTTGGAACTGTTCATATTTCTCTCTAGCTTAACTAAGGCCCCAGTTCCAGCTGAAGAAAAACAGCCGCAAAGCATGATGCTGCCACCACCATGCTTCACTGTGGGTATGGAGTTCTTTTGGTGATGTGCAGTGTTGTTTTTGCGCCAAACATATCTTTTGGAATAATGGCCAAAAAGTTCAACCTTGGCTTCATCAGATCATAACACCTTTTCCCACATGCTTTTGGGAGACTTCAGATGTGTTTTTGCAAAATGTAGCCTGGCTTGGATGTTTTTCTTCGTAAGAAAAGGCTTTCGTCTTGCCACTCTACCCCATAGCCCAGACCTATGAAGAATATGGGAGATTGTTGCCACAATGATCACACAGCCAGTACTTGCCAGATATTCCTGCAGCTCCTTTAATGTTGCTGTAGGCCTCCTGGTAGCCTCCCAGACCAGTTTTCTTCTCGTCTTTTCATCAATTTTGGAGGGACGTCCAGTTTATGGTAATGTCACTGTTGTGCCATGTTTTCTCCACTTGATGATGACTGTCTTTACTGTGTTCCATGGTATATCTAATGCCTTGTAAATTCTTTTGTGCCCTTCTCCTGACTGATACCTTTTAACAATGAGATCCCTCTGATGCTTTGGAAGCACTCTGTGGACCATGTTTTTTGCTGTGGGATGTGACTAAGAAAATTTCAGGAAAGACCAACTAGAGCAGCTGAACTTTATTTCGGGTTATTCAGAGGCACTTTGAATGATGGCAGGTGTATGCTGACTCCTATTTAACATGATTTTGAATGTGATTGTTTAATTCTGAACACAGCTACATCCCTAGTTATAAGTGCACACTTATGCAACCACATTATTTTAGTTTTGTTTTCTTCTCTCCACCTAAAAGATTTCAGTTTGTTTTTCATCTGAGTGGTACAGTTTATAGGTCAAATTAAAGGTGGAAAATGTTCTGAAATGATTTATCTTTGTCTCATTTTTTTACAGCACAGAAACCTGACATTTTAACAGGGGTGTGTAGACTTTTTATATCCACTGTATATATTGATCTATATCTCTCTATATATATATATATATATATATACACTTTATATATATATATATATATATATATATATAACTGTAAAGCAGAGCAGCACTAAAAAATTTAGATAAAAAAGGATGTGTTTTATTCACCCATAGGTGATGCAACGTTTCGGCTCCAACATGAAGCCTTTCTCAAACTAGAAAGGCTTGAGAAAGGCTTCATGTTGGAGCCGAAACGTTGCGTCACCTATGGGTGAATAAAACACATCCTTTTTTATTACAATTTTGGAGTGCTGCTCTGCTTTACAGTTTTGTATTTTGGGTAAGCCTTCCCTTTGGAGTCAGCACCCATTTCCGATACTGGTTGGTGCTGCCATATTTTCAATTTATATATACAGTACAGACCAAAAGTTTGGACACACCTTCTCATTCAAAGAGTTTTCTTTATTTTCAGGACTATGAAAATTGTAGATTCACACTGAAGGCATCAAAACTATGAATTAACACATGTGGAATTATATACATAACAAAAAAGTGTGAAACAAATGAAAATATGTCATATTCTAGGTTCTTCAAAGTAGCCACCTTTTGCTTTGATTACTGTATTGCACACTCTTGGCATTCTCTTGATGAGCTTCAAGAGGTAGTCACCTGAAATGGTCTTCCAACAGTCTTGAAGGAGTTCCCAGAGATGCTTAGCACTTTTGCCTTCACTCTGCGGTCCAGCTCACCCCAAACAATCTCGATTGGGTTCAGGTCCGGTGACTATGGAGGCCAAGTCATCTCGCGCAGCACCCCATCACTCTCCTTCATTCTCAAATAGCCCTTACATGTGTGTTGGGGGTCATTGTCCTGTTGAAAAATTAATGATGGTCTAACTAAACGCAAACCGGATGGAATAGCATGCCGCTGCAAGATGCTGTGGTAGCCATGCTGGTTCAGTATGCCTTCAATATTGAATAAATCCCCAACAGTGTCACCAGCAAAGCACCCCCACACCATCACACCTCCTCCTCCATGCTTCACGGTGGGAACCAGGCATGTAGAGTCCATCTGTTAACCTTTTCTGCGTCGCACAAAGACACGGTGGTTGGAACCAAAGATCTCAAATTTGGACTTATCAGACCAAAGCACAGATTTCCACTGGTCTAATGTCCATTCCTTGTGTTCATTAGCCCAAACAAGTCTCTTCTGCTTGTTGCCTGTCCTTAGCAGTGGTTTCCTAGCAGATATTCTACCATGAAGGCCTGATTCACACAGTCTCCTCTTAACAGTTGTTCTAGAGATGTGTCTGCTGCTAGAACTCTGTGTGGCATTGACCTGGTCTCTAATCTGAGCTGCTGTTAACCTGCGATTTCTGAGGCTGGTGACTCGGATGAACTTATCCTCCGCAGCAGAGGTGACTCTTGGTCTTCCTTTCCTGGGGCGGTCCGCATGTGAGCCAGTTTCTTTGTAGCGCTTAATGGTTTTTGTGACTGCAGTTGGGGACACTTTCAAAGTTTTCCCAGTTTTTCGGACTGACTGACCTTCATTTCTTAAAGTAATGATGGCCACTAGTTTTTCTTTACTTAGCTGCTTTTTTCTTGCCATAATACAAATTCTAACAGTCTATTCAGTAGGACTATCAGCTGTGTATCCACCCGACTTCTCCACAACGCAACTGATGGTCCCAACCCCAATTCTAAGGCAAGAAATCCCACTTATTAAACCTGACAGGGCACACCTGTGAAGTGAAAACCATTTCAGGTGACTACCTCTTGAAGCTCATCAAGAGAATGCCAAGAGTGTGCAAAGCAGTAATCAAAGCAAAAGGTGGCTACTTTGAAGAACCTAGAATATGACATATTTTCAGTTGTTTCACACTTTTTTGTTATGTATATAATTCCACATGTGTTAATTCATAGTTTTGATGTCTTCAGTGTGAATCTACAATTTTCATAGTCATGAAAATAAAGAAAACTCTTTGAATGAGAAGGTGTGTTCAAACTTTTGGTCTGTACTGTATATATGTATATATATATATATATATATATATATATAGAGAGAGAGAGAGAGAGAGAAAGATGTAGATATATCATATATGTACATAGGTCACTAACTATATACATATATATATATATATATATATATATATATATATAGAGAGAGAGAGAGAGAGAGAGATTTACTGATCTATATCTCTTTATAACTATATGATATATCTACATTTCTCTTCTCTCTCTCTCTCTCTACATATATATATATATATATATATATATATATATATACATATATATATGTATATATATATATATAGAGAGAGAGATATTTATGGGTGAATAAAAACACATTGTCTCATTGAAGATCTCTCTGGAGTGCAGTCCGATTTTTATTCTATACAAGAGGGTAAGCACCTGTTGCCATACTTGGACATTGCACCCGCCTTTTTTCCTTATTTTTTTTGGATGGTGCTGCCGGTGTTTTTTTCCATTATATATATAGATATATATAAATATATATGTATATAAAGATATATCGATCTGCAATGTGACAGGAAGATCTTTTGCCTGTGTGAGCTAGGAGATGATCATGTGACTGTGTTTGTATGCAAGGTTAGGTTGTGCAGTGCAGGGGGCTGGGAAGGGCAGATTATTCACACCCACAAATATTCATGAGGGAGAGCTCAGTCATTGTTGTTACACGCCCCCTGCTGCAGCATGTAAACAAAGCATGGATAACAGAACTATGCAAAGGTGTAAGTATGTTTTTTCTCTTAAGAAATCAAGTTTAACTAATGTATATGTATGTCCTGATGAGTTTTATAAGATTTTATTTTTTTCCATAACTCGGATAACCCCTTTAATGTCTTTTTCAGCCTAATTATTCCCCTCTTCAGCTGCACAGCTAGATGCAGTTCTCTCAGAAGTAGGGGGTCTACCTTCTGTGGAATCTGCCAGCACTGAACTGTGACGTCCTTTTCCTTAGTTCCCACTATCTTTGTTTTCAGAGCTGGAGATCACAGAACAGAAAAGAAGTAGCTTACAGAAAGTCAGGTATGATCTGTGATTTTGAGAAGCAGTTCATTTATCCGGCTTAGGTTCTTAGCCAGTTCTGACACACCCACACTTCTCTGCCGTTCCTGTTACTAGGGACAGATCTTAGCTGACAACAGGCAGAGGACTGCAAATTAGGTGGAAGTTAGACCCGTACTGGCCATGACTTTACAGCTTTGCTAGTTACACCATTCTCTATTAAATGAAATGTGTGAAAGGAAAGTGACTCTTTCAAAGTTATCTTATTTCCAGTTGCAATGTTATAACTGGCTGCACATTCACCAGAATTAACAAGAATTACTGGAACAACCATGCAAATTAGAATTATACTAAGGACACATCATTTAGAAGATATGACAAACATTTTACCTCTGACAAATTATTCCCTTGTAACTTTAGAACCTGCATGAGGCCACAGTTCTGAATTCCTTCAAGTTCAGTAAGATAATTGTACGAACAGTCCAAATATGTTAGCAGAGGTGTTGTCTCAAGGGCCTTAGTGGATATCAGCTGATTATGATCCAAGACTAGCCTCTGAAGATTCCTCAGAGATTCCAGTCCAGCTAAAAAAAAGTTATACAAGGTGATTGTAAGTATTAAGCTAAATGGTAAACAATATAAATGTATGTTGTATAGCTATAATACACAACTATGGGAAATTTTCATTAACACATCTGTAAATACAATTTAATTCTATTACAGAACCCAACATTTATGAGATTTTCTACATTGCAATGATCATCCCTATATAAAGTAATGGGGTCTTTTATCAAACTGGTTTAAAGTAGAACTGGCTTAATTGCCTATAGCAACCAATCAGATTCCACCTTTCATTTTCCAGAGGAGCTATCAAAAATGTTAGATGGAAACTGATTGGTTGCTATGGGCAACTAAGCCAGTTGTGCTTTACACCAGTTTGATAAATGACCCCATAAATATTTATGGCAGATTACTTTTGCAGAAAGCAGGAAATTCCTTTTCCTGGTCCAAGTTGCCAACCAATGATTGACAGACGTCTCCCCAATCTCATTGCATTATCATACAGTTCTGCCTCCTTGCTGCTGCAGAACATCATAACACACATCTGAGATGCAATAGACCTTTTTTATTTTTTAAAAAGCATGAGGTTGTTTCAAATCCATAGCTTTTAGATATATTCACAGCAAATTATAAAAGTTATAAGAAGTCACCAAAAAGGCGTGCAGAATAAATAAATGCACTTGGTCTGCTGTTTTAAGCTTGGTGACTTCAAAAAATCTTATAACTTACAGTAGTAGGTGCATTATTCAATAGAAACCATCATCAACAAAATCATCTGAGACAAGTGGCAGATTGCCTACTGATCCACCTATTTATAACTAAGACCTTAAAGGGCATCTGTCAGTAGATTTTTACCTATGAAACTGGCATGTGCGCTTAACAACTGAAAGCATCTGTGTTGGTCCGATGTTCATCTATGCCTGCATTGCTGAGAAAAATTATGTTTTAATATATGCAAATGAGCCTCTAGGAGAAATAAGGGTGTTGTCACTACTCTTAGAGGCTCTGCTCTCTCTGTAACTGCTGTGCCCTCTTCACTTTGATTGACAGGGCCAGGCGTAATGATAATTTAACTGCCTGGTCTTGTCAAAGTGGAGAGAGCTCGGCAGTTGCAGAGGAAGCAGAGCCTCTAGGTGTAAGGGCAACACCCCTGTTGCTCCTAGAGGCTCATTTGCATATATTAAAACATCATTTTTCTCAGCAGTGCAGGCACATATGAACATGGGACCAACACAGATGTCTTTAGCTGCCAAACTCACATGCAACAGGTCAGCCAGTTTTATAGGTACAAATCTGCTGACAGATGCCCTTTAAAGTGACTGTCATCTGGATGAACGCTATTAAACCAGAAATACTCCCTGGTGGGGCTTATCATACTGATTAAAACAATACCTTTCTTTTGTCTGTATGCTAAACAGCTACAGAGAAATCTGTGTTTTATTAATATGCAAATTAGAAGTTTGAGCACCAAGAGGCGGGGCTGAATCCTTTGAGCATGGTGACAGATCATTGATCCTAGTGACAGAGCTGCTTTAAAGTGGTCTTCAGGGATTACTATGGTTTTTAACAGATAAGCTCATGTAGCTGCTTACTTCATGTACATTTCCCCCATGCTTTTTTTTTCAATTGTGACTCCTGACCCGTTTCACCATGTTAACAAATCACTCTTGTTTCTTTACATCATGTATGAAGCACTTATTCTTGCTGTATCCAACCAAACTTCTGGTTCCAGTGCATGCATGTAAGGCAGCGTGAAAAGTGGGCTCTGCAGCTTTGGGCTCTAAAACCTGGAGAATAGAATGAAAAATCGTAGAACATCCCCACCCATACTTGTGCTAATCTCCAGTGCCGCATGTAGAACATAAATCTCAGACACCAGATTTCCCACTGCCTCAGAGAGAGAGGGACTACAGACGCAAGGCAAGATAGCGATAGGCGCGGAACACATCATGCGAGTGACACAATCGTTCTCTCAACCACCTCAAAGACAAGCCGAACATGACCCAGAGAGAGATGATAAGTCAGCGATCCCGATACCTTGGCTAGTCACCAAACTACTGACATCAGATATCAAAGCCATATTAGAGGTCATGGTCTCATCTACCCTGATGCAGCTACATGCCAAAGTGGCTATGCAATTCTCCTAGATTACGGGGTTGGAGCAGAGACTTAGCTCAATTGAAGACTAACTGGATAGATCATAAACCCAGAGTCGTTTAAGGGAACTTGTCACCTCTACTATGCTACCCCCACTGAATGTTCATTGTGTTTCCCTAAACATATAAATGGCACTTTTAATTTCATTTGCAGACGGGTTCAATAAGTATTATGCATTTTCGTACTTTACACCTTTTATGCAAATTAGCATAAAAGAGTCATATCTTACTTGTGTGACCAGGGAAGAGTCATATTTTCAAGCTCTGACTCATCTCAGGGTTATTTGCATATGGATCAAATCGTTTTTTTTTTACACAATAAAAGCACACAGAGCTATGGGGACTGGGTATTGCGGATGTGCTAGCGACCATCTAGCAACCCATGTCCTCAGCTCTATACCCAAAATCCAGGTGACAGGTTCCCTTTAAGTCCTCAAAGCAAGCCAAGCCCTCCAAGATATGTTGGAGGACTTCGAAAATACAGGTGAAACTCGAAAAATTAGAATACCGTGGAAAAGTTCATTTATTTCAGTAATGCAACTTAAAATTAGAATATTGTGAAAAGGTTCAATATTCTAGGCTCAAAGTGTCACACTCTAGTCAGCTAATTAATCCATACCCCCTGAGCAAAGGGGACCTCAAAATTGTGACTTTGGGGTTTCATAAGCTGTAAGCCATAATCATCCAGATTATAACAAATAAAGGCTCGAAATATCTCGCTTTGCATGTAATGACTATCTCATATGTTAGTTTCACCTTTTAAGTTGCATTACTGAAATAAATGAACTTTGCACGATATTCAAATTTTTCAAATTTCACCTGTAGATCTAGGTGGAGCAACCTGAGGATCATCACACTGCCTCAGTCTATCTCGCTTGGTCAATTGCTACAGATATGCTCCACTAGGTCTCCAGGGAATGTTCACGGAGGAAAAAAGCACACGTAGTAGGCCCCCTTCGGGACACCAATCAGGGACAAAGGTCAGCTCCCCCATACCGAACTACTGTCAAGTATTTAAACTCTACTGAGAAGGCATCTATCACAGGTCATAAGCTATTAATCTATGGGGACTACTCCGCAAAAGTGGCTAACAAAAAAGGGACCACTTTAGGCTGGGCCTTGATAAAGAGGAATCACCACACTGATGATCTTGAAGGGGATGCAACTGTGAATATCTTCACCACACCAGAAAAAGAGGCCGCTTCTCTGGACACGACGACACCTCCATCGGACTCCTCACTGAGATCTCCATCATACCCTCGAACCTCTCTATTGGGAGCTGGTATGACCAGGATGATCCGGATGCAGTCTCAGAGTTTTCCTGTTTGTTGGGGAACCCTTGGGGTCACAAGACTCTAAAGTAACTCTCATTCACGTTATGACAGTGAATTTTTGTCAGTGATTTCTTCCACATGGTGGTCCCAGGATTTGGTGAGCCCTAGGTGAATATTATACTACTGAGTAGCATTATGTTATCTGTTATGTGTTATGATATGACCCTCATTGTATTAGATAGGGGGAAGGGGGCCACTAGTATCTGGAGCACTCTACTGATCAATCAGTGGAGCCCGGGCATGTGTCAGGCTGGCAAATCAAGAGATGGATCTATATATCGGTGGAGATGATGAAGGCTCGATAGGAAGATGCGTGAAAAAAGGAAAGTAAATAAATATGATACTTTAGTTGCTAGCGTTGATTTTCTGTTGGGGATGATTGGTTTTCTTTTTGTTGGAGGGGTGGGGATTTTAAATAGTGCTTAAAGAGGACCTTTAACCTGGAAAAAAATTGTGAACTAAGTATCCTGACATATACAGCGGCGCCCAGAGATCTCACTGCACTTACTATTATCCCTGGGCGCTGCTCCGTTCTCCTGTTATGTCCTCCGGTATCTTCGCTCAGTAGGTTATAGTAGGAGGAGACTTAGGACTCTTGGTTATAGTAGGCGGAATCTGCCATTGTTCTGTTGGGCGTCTCCTCCTACTATAACCAAGTCCCCGAACATATCGGAGGGCATAACGGGAGAGCGGAGAGGTGCCCAGGGATAATAGTAATTGCAGTAATATCCCTGGGCGCCGCTGTAGATGTCAGGATACTTAGTTCACAATGTTTTTCCAGGTGAAAGGTCCTCTTTAAGAGTGACTGCTCAATCTGTGGGACACGTATTGGTGGGAAGTACTTTCATAGAAATGCCTTGGGGAAGTAGTGTAACATGAAAGTGATCACATGGAATGTTAAAGGGAGTCTGCCACCAACTTTTCATGTTCTACACTGCTTATATTGTGTTCTTGCACACACACACATACGCATGATAATAACGGTACCTTTCTTGTTGTAGTCAAATTCTGTAAAGCTGCAAAAATGAGCTAATAATGGTACATAAATGAGGGCTCGCAAGTCCCAGGGGCGGTGTTCTTGCTGGACCCAGACCCCTAGGCGTTTTGCGTGCCTAACTCCTCCCCAGTGTATCATCTGGCCAGCCCTTTCATGATGTATGCGCAGTTCACCACCGGGCCCGGGCATGCACACATAATGTGTTAGAAGAAAGGAAGAGACTTTGAGTTGAGATTGGGACTGAAGGCATGGGGTCTCTGCCTCCAAAATTGTTGCTTGAATCTGTGAGACTTGCTGATGCTTAAAAATCATGGTCGAGAATTGATTATTTATTGATGTCACCCCACACTGTTGTAGAGAGTCACAAATGTCAATATACAGTCATGTGAAAAAATTAGGACACCCTTTGAAAGCATGTGGTTTTTTGTAACATTTTTAATAAAAGGTTATTTCATCTCCGTTTCAACAATACAGAGAGATTAAAGTAATCCGACTAAACAAAGAAAACTGAAGAAAAGTATTTTCAAGATCTTCTGTAAATGTCATTCTACAAAAATGCCTATTCTAACTGAGGAAAAAGATAGGACACCCTTGCCCCTAATAGCGAGTGTTACCTCCTTTGGCTGAAATAACTGCAGTGAGACGGTTCTTGTAGCCATCTACCAGTCTTCGACATCGGTCTGAGGAAATTTTACCCCACTCCTCAATGCAGAACTTTTTCAGCTGTGAGATGTTTGAGGGGTTTCTTGCACGTACAGCCCTTTTCAAGTCACCCCACAGCATCTCAATGGGATTCAAATCTGGACTTTGACTTGGCCATTCCAGGACTCTCCATTTCTTCTTTTTCAGCCAATCTTTGGTTGATTTACTAGTATGTTTTGGGTCATTGTCATGTTGCATGGTCCAGTTCCGCTTCAGCTTTAATTTTCTAACTGATGGTCTCACATGTTCTTCAAGCACCTTCTGATACACAGTAGAATTCATCGTGGATTCTATGATGGTGAGCTGACCAGGTCCTGCTGCAGCAAAGCAGCCCCAAACCATGACACTTCCACCTCCATGCTTCACAGTTGGTATGAGGTTCTTTTCTTGGAATGCTGTGTTTGGTTTACGCTAAACATGTCCTCTGCTGTTGTGTCCAAATAATTCAATTTTGGACTCATCTGTCCAAAGAACATTATTCCAGAAGTCCTGGTCTTTGTCAACTTTATCTCTGGCAAATGTCAGTCTGGCCTCGATGTTTCTCTTGGAAAGCAAAGGTTTCCTCCTTGCACACCTCCCATGCAAGTTAAACTTGTACAGTCTCTTTCTGATTGTAGAGGCATGTACTTCTACATCAACAGTAGCCAGAGCCTGCTGTAGTTCTCGAGATGACACTTTAGGGTTTTTGGAGACCTCTTTTAGCATCTTGCGGTCTGCTCTTGGGGTGAACTTGCTGGGGCGACCAGTCCTGGGCATGTTGGCAGTTGTTTTGAAAGCCCTCCACTTGTAGACTATCTTCCGGACAGTGGAATGGCTGATTTCAAAATCTTTTGAGATCTTTTTAAATCCCTTCCCAGACTCATAGGCTGCTACAATCTTTTTTCTGAAGTCCTCTGACAGCTCTTTTGCTCTCACCATGGTGCTCACTCTCACTTCAACAGTCAGGAGCACACCAAACTAAATGTCTGAGGTTTAAATAGGGCAAGCCTCATTCAACATGCAGAGTAACGATCTACTAATTATGTGCACCTGGTGTGATATACCTGTGTGAGATCTGAGCCAATTTAAGAGGGAATACATGTGAGGGTGTCCTATCTTTTTCCTCAGTTAGAATAGGCATTTTTGTAGAATGACATTTACAGAAGATCTTGAAAAGACTTTTCTTCAGTTTTCTTTGTTTAGTTGGATTACTTTAATCTCTCTGTATTGTTGAAACGGAGATGAAATAACCTTTTATTAAAAATGTTACAAAAAACCACATGCTTTCAAAGGGTGTCCTAATTTTTTCACATGACTGTAGAAGATATGGTCAACTCTGACTATGCACCAGTGATGATGAATATAGTGGTTATTATCCCAAAAGGGATGGACTTCATTTGGCGCCTATCAGGTTATGTTGAGACAGATGAGAAATGTACTCATAGGTTACAGGAGCGGTGGTGGGATTATTCCCAAAATAACAAAGGACATGGTGGCAACTTAGTATACCGCAAAGGCAGTATTATGGGGCAACATTATGCCCAATACAACAGCGCTTGAAAGTGAAGCAAATGCCAGATATTGCAGGCTACTAATTGCCTGTGACAAACCTACACAGCCTTCCTGCACAATGCCACGGAAAAAATAAAGTGAAATGGGTGACAGCCAAACATAACTTTGATTTCCATCTGGAAAGTTTGCAGAGACTTTTTTAGAGATGAAAAAAAGCCGAACTGTTTAAATTCTGCAATAATGCAGGGAAATTACTAGCAAATTTAGCTAAAGGCCAGCGGCTGGTCCACCATGTTCATAGACTGAGAGATGGGAAAGGGGTATTCAGTGAAGATCTCAAGTGCATTCTTGAGATTTTAGACAGTATTTTGAATGTTTATATACTCAAGACCCTTGCAATATGACCCAGGGAATCAAGTTTCTAAATTGAGTCCACCTGCCCAAATAGACAAAAAGGAGCTTGCCAGACAATGCCCCCTTCACGGATAGTGAAGTGTCTACCATCATTAAATCCCTAATAGGGACACAAGGTCCGGATGGGTTCCCAGCTAAATTTTACAAAGGTCTGTGCCAGGAAATAGCACCAACATTAGTTTCCCTTTTTAACTCAAGACTTCAGGGTCATGATAAAATGCCTCCTGGAAATCTCTCCCATAGGGATCCACCAGGTGGGCTCCATGAAGGGACGTTCAGCAGTAACCCATATCAGAATAGAATTTTTAGTTCAAGACTTCAAGAATGCCTTTGATAAGGCAAACTGGCAATGCCCGTTTTGCTTATTCATAACAGCAATTTATCCCAAGCCACTCGCAAGAGTCTGTCTCCTCAGTCTTCTGTCACTTCTAATCCATCTACAAAAGGGCACCAAGCAGGAATACCTGCTCTTGCCCATTCTGTTCCACATAGCTTTGGATACACTAGCATTATATCTGCCCGAGGCGGCCATCTACAAGGTGATAATGGTAGTGAGGAGGGAAACCAAACTGACTTGTTTCACAGACAATTTGCTCCTTTTCATGGATTCCCTGGATACCATTTGGATTAAGTCCTGGAGACATTTTCAGAATGTCTCTAAATGACAACTACTCTATTTACAGGGTGAGGACTTTCCTTTACAAGGACATCGATCGGATGGAATAGTGTCACTTGAAATTGTGATTCAACAATACCTTATGTAAATGGACAGAGTGGATATGGAATTCCATAAAGAAAAACCTACAGGCAGGTTCTTCAAGAAATGAAGACACTTCAGATTCTGAAATTAGAGAACTGATGGAGCCCTTTAAATTAACCACATGGTATATTACAGATCAGTTGAAAGGCACATTGGGAAGATTGCACCTTACCTACTAGTTAGGAGATCCATAGACTGGGGTTAACATTTCTTATGTATGGTCCTCTATCTAGTGTTTTGTTAAAAGAATATTTAATGGGCTTTGTTGGAGTTACAGCATATAAAAATTTGAGACATGACATTATTTTCTATTATCTGGCTGGTACTTAAAGTGCAATTCTGTAATTCTACATTACCCTTTATTTGTTGTATATAGCTTTTTTTTCTTATTGGGTTTTTTGTAAGTGCTTGAATATATACATGATATGTAAGCCAATGCTGACCATAATGTGACCATAGCTGAAGAAAGGTAGATAGGCACATTAAAGGTAAAATAAATACATTACAAAATGACAGCTAACTCCATAAAGGATATTGATCCAAACCAGAAACTACTGGCCACATTTTGCACACAATAATCATACATAACTTGGGTTTTATAAATCTGGAAAAAATATGGTTCATGGGAGATCTAATTAAAATGTAGAAATCCATGAACAGTCTGTACAGAGAAGTCTCTAATTATCTTTTGATACCTGCACCTGCAACCAGGACAATGTTGTATCGTTTACGTCCATAAGAAAGAAGGCTTCATCAACCTAAATGTAAGAGCAGTGACACTATGGACCTCTTTGTCACAGGGTGCCATGATGGTTGATTCATTGTACCCGTTCAAGACAGATTTTATATGACTTTTTAAATGTAAAATTATTGCAGGTTGTAGGTATGAGTTTTCAGGAGGTGGATGTTCAACCAGGGACTTATTCCGACTACCATATGTGTGGTCAGAAAGGAAGTTTTCTCCCTAAAAATGGGGCAGTTGGTATCTGCCTCA
Organism: Bufo gargarizans; assembly: GCF_014858855.1. Taxonomy (NCBI): domain Eukaryota; kingdom Metazoa; phylum Chordata; class Amphibia; order Anura; family Bufonidae; genus Bufo; species Bufo gargarizans. The sequence goes on from NC_058081.1 coordinate 325,356,306, forward strand.
CTGGTTTTAAAAAAATTTTTTTGCTTGTCTTTGGATGAACACAGTAGGACTTTGAGTTGGACTTTTTCCAACCTCACCAACGACATAATGTAACAGGCATACATCATTATGACATGAAGCAACCAATGGGTTTCCTTTAGTAAGATACATTACAAAGCTAATTATTTTTGCATTCACTAAATTTATAAAAAAGAATAAAGGCTAGACACCTGTACATCTTAAAATTTTATGTAACACGAAGCAAAAGCATAAATAAAGATGCTTACCAATTCTGGTTATTAAGTTAAATGATAGTTCCAAATTCATGAGGTTTGCACAATCTTCTAGTCCATGAATTGATGTGATTTGGTTCTTATTCATCAGTAAAACACTTAGGTTTTTCAAGGCTTCACAATTGATAAAACTGATACAATTTTCCTGTTAGAAAAGATTTGAATGATTTGAAACAAACAATGATATTAATGGAACATGACCAAGAAACAACTATGACTAGAGTACAAGAGCTGAAGAAGAACATCGGCCATTAGGCAGAGGCTATATTTGTAGCTAAACAGACATTTGCACATTTACCATCTGGTAGATTTTTTTTTTGTAATTTTGCTATTATTGTAATGACTTCCCATTCAATAGTTGCTGGCTGAACGATCTCCCCTTACTCCATCACACACATACGTGTTCGGCTCGGCCAAATGTGTATGTGTATTTAATGGAGAGAGAGAGGTCAAAGCTGCTGCTAGACACTTGTGGTGGCATCTTATCTCCTGGGAGAACAAAACGTTCAGGTGAAAATATTCATCTTGCCAGATTCTTCTCTCCTTATCATCTTTTAGGTTAGAGTCAGGGGCTCTCTATACACATTAAACTGTTGGCTAAACCCAACAAAATTTGGCCAACATTTTTAAATTAAATATATATTTATACACTTAGGGGGTCATTTATTAACCTGAAATATGCCTATATCAGGTGTTAGTTGCGTCACAACTTTTCCACGCTCAGGCCAGGTCTAGAAAAGTGGGCGTGAAGTGGGCGGGGAAGGGGACGGGTCGGAAGACCCATCTCATTCATCATTTTCTATGCCTGGTTTAGGAGTAGAAAATGGTCTAAATTTAAGCCAGCAAGGAAGTTGTCTTACATTTAGAAGCGGCGCTGGAAGCACCAAAGTTATGTAGAGGCCCGCGCCTCTTTAGAACTTCAGCGGATCCACCGCCAGCGCAGGGGTTATTAATACCACTCTTAATAAATGACCTCCTTAGTTCTTTCTGACTGATCAGTGTGGCCAGCACTGTCAGTGAGCTCTTCTCCTGTATAGTTGTAATATACTATAACTGTCCCTATATACAGTAGAACAGCTTCCGCTGCCTTCCTAATAGTGAGCGGTTACTGCTCACTCCGGTATCTCACCTGGTGGCTGGTTAATCACGCAGAGCGCCAGGAACACAGGAGAAGAGCTCACCGACAGCTCTGGCCACGGTGATCAGTCAGGAAGAACTAAATATATATTTCATTTCTAGTTCTGACTGTACCGTCCCCATTCTGTGAGGGCAGACGCCAAGCAGCTCCCAGCCCATCTTCCTAGTCAGCACAACACTGTACTGTGTAGACAGATGTGCTTTAGCAATGCTCATTTAAGAGAGCGCTGCTAAGGGATATTTCTGCCCAAGTTTTCTACTATAAATATACGATTTCCCTAAATAAAGTATATTAGAAAAATGTTCCCTATCCCTGTCCCTACAGTTACACTTTAAGACATTTGATAACAAAGAGGACTCTGAAGTCTGAGTGCCGCAGTATGTGGAGAAGAGGGTAACAAATACCTGAACATCTATGTACTGCAATGCTCTGCAGTTACTCAACCCGTCAAGTGCAGTTAATCCACAGCGTCTCAAAGACAGAAATTTCAGTTTTACGCATTTTGACAATGTTGAAAGACTGCAGCCTGGCAGGTCCTGAAAAGTCACCGTTGTGACCTAGAAATCGGACAAAAAAATGAGCACTTGTTTAAACAGTTTTACACAGAGATTATGATATATATGACTAGAAGACAGTAAGAGCTGGATGACAATAAATGAGGTGTCCACTTTAAAACTGATGGCCTACCTATATGATAAGCCATCAATATCAGACTGGCGCACCAGGTACCCCTGCCGATCAGCTGATGTGGAGGCGCCAGTGAGTGCCACGCCCCCTACATTACTTACCAGACACAACTCTGTATTTTTTCTAGTGGCTGTGTCTGGTATTACAGCTTACTCCTACTCAGTCCTACTTGGACTAAGGGTACTTTCACACTTGCGGCAGAGGATTCCGGCAGGCAGTTCCGTCGCATAACTGCCTGCTGGATCCGGCAATCCTGATAGCATTTGTCAGACGGATCAGGATGCGGATCCATCTGACAAATGTATTAAAATACTGGATCCGTCTCTCTGTTGTTATTCGGAAAAAAGGGATCCGGTATATATATATATTTTTGCATTTTTAAAGGTCTGCGCATGCACAGACCGGAAATCCGTTTTGCCGGAACACTTAATGCCGGATCCGGCACTAATACATTTCAATGGAAATTAATGCCGGATCCGGCATTCCGGCATGTGTTCAGGATTTTTGGTCGGAGATAAAACTGCAACATGCTGCGGTGTTGTCTCCGTCAAAAAAACGTTAGAGGGACTGAACTGATGCATCCTGAATGGATTGCTCTCCATTCAGAATGCATTAGGATAAAACTGATCAGTTTTTTTCCGGTATTGAGCCCCTAGGACGGAACTCAGTGCTGGAAAAGAAAAACGCTAGTGTGAAGGTACCCTAAGTAGCAGAACCATGAACAGACACTACAATAAGGTCTCTTTCACACAAGAAACATGATTTTCAGGGTCATCTGCTTTGCACGAACGTTAAATCCGTTTTTGAACAGTCCGGCATAGCCAGAGAGAGCCGCAGCACCTCCAGACTCCATAATGTGACCCGGCGGGGATCTGGCCTGTTTCAAGCATCAATGCTGAGATTCAATCACCAGTTTTTGTCCGGCTGAATCCATGCCTGAAACCGGGTCACATTATAGTCAATGGGTTCCAGTAGGGAAAGGCAGTGTCCGTGTATGTTGGATACAAAGAGCTCTGGCAGGCTACTCCTCTGCCGGATAGTTAGAATCCTAGCGTGAAACTAGCCTAAGACATAGGCCTTATGCACATGACCAATTTGCGGAACGGCACGGACTAGGACATGTTATATTTTTTAAGCGGGCCACGGAACGGAGCAACGGATGCGGACAGCACACAGAGTGCTGTCCGCATCTTTTGCGGCCCCATTGAAGTGAATGGGTCCGCATACGAGCCGCCAAAACGGCGGTTCGGATGCGGACCCAAACGATGGCCGTGTGCATGAGGCCATAGGCTGCTTTCTGTTGCAACCATGACTGAAAAGGGAGCAGTGAAGAGAGGTTCACACACTGACTGTAGTACATCTCTGCTGTACGTGGGCTCCATTTCCATATCTCTCCAACCTATGACATCTAAATGCTTCTTTATGGTTTTTTCCCTGACTTTAGGTGCATATTCAGGGATTTACAAAGCAACTCTCTATCCTGCAGGTATTTTTAATCAAAGGGAAGTTTCATCTTACGTCTTGCTTCTAAGTTCGATTCCAAAAAAGCTATAAATTCAAGAAGATATTAATATTTTTGTTCAGGCGTGAATAAGATGCTGCTATTTAAAGTGTCATATGGCAGAGCAGGCTTGGATAGACTTGTTTAGAAAGATCCCGGCTATGATGATTTTCTTCAAATGAAGAAACATAACCACACACATCACAACATATTGGAATCATTTCTTTTATTACTGAAGCTGAAAGCCGCGTCTGTTTCTCTACACAACATGAAATGCTTCTCCTTTGATATGCAAAGCTAAAGCTTAGATGAGATGGAAAATGTTATAATGAGACCCGACACATGGAAAAGCACTGACAGAATAGTTTTTTTTATATATATATATATATATATATATATATATATATATATAGATAGATATAATGATTTTTTTTTACATTTTTTTTAACTATATTACACCCTATAACCGATGTCTAAGTGTGTGGTGCAAACAGCCCACATTCGAGGGAAAATACACATCAAACATCTGGTTTCTGTAGACCTCTCTGTAGTCAGTCAACTTGTTTACTTGAGGTTATTGGTTCAGAGCATTTAGTGAAGGCATTTACACTGTTTCTTATTGCTTACACACAAGGATTATGAAAGCTAAATGAACTCATTACTCCACTAGGAAAAGTCAGCAAGACGTGAAACCAACCAAGATCTGTGATGTCACTAACTAACATGCCAGCATCAGTGATGTCACAAGCTAACATACCAACATCAGTGCTCTCACTAGCTAACATGCCAACATCAGTGATGTCACAAGCTAACATACCAACATCAGTGCTCTCACTAGCTAACATGCCAACATCAGTGCTCTCACTAACTAACATGCCAGCATCAGTGATGTCACAAGCTAACATACCAACATCAGTGATGTCACTAACTAACATGCCAACATCAGTGCTCTCACTAGCTAACATGCCAACATCAGTGATGTCACTAACTAACATGCCAGCATCAGTGATGTCACAAGCTAACATACCAACATCAGTGATGTCACTAACTAACATACCAACATCAGTGCTCTCACTAGCTAACATGCCAACATCAGTGATGTCACAAGCTAACATACCAACATCAGTGCTCTCACTAGCTAACATGCCAACATCAGTGATGTCACAAGCTAACATACCAACATGAGTGATGTCACTAGTTAACATACCAACATGAGTGATGTCACCAGGAACACACCAACATCAGAGATGTCACTAGCTGAAATACCAATATCAGTGATGTCATGAGCTAAAACGCCAACATCACTGATGTCACTAGTTAACATACCAACATCAGTGATATCACTAGTTAACACATCAACATCAGTGATCTCATGAGCTAAAATGCCAACATCACTGATGTGACTAGCTAACCTGCCAGCATCAGTGATGTCACTAGTTAACATACCAACATCAGTGATGTCACTAGTTAACATACCAACATCAGCGATGTCACAAGCTAACACACCAACATCAGTGATGACATAAGCTAAGATGCCAACATCCGTGATGTCATGATGTCACTTGCTAAAATGGAAGCATCAGAGATGTCACAAGCTAAGAAGTTCACATGAAAGAAACTATAAATGTAGAAAACATTATATATTATGACATAATATCAGACTCTACTTTGGTCATATTATGTCTCCTATTGCACTTATCCCTTAGAGAAATATCCAAGATGATCATAGAGGTCATGCATTGTCCCTCTCCTTTTCACAAATCTGTATCTGGTTGTAAGGTAACTGGCTGCAGCAGGATCCCTCCCCACTGCTGAGTTAGCAGCAAAAGACTAGGTTTGCAAAGCCCTGCCTACTAGCATACCCAGCCCCCAGTCACCTTTTAGCTGAAAATGGAGGAAATTGGAAATTGTGCTCTCTAAGATCTGTGTTGTTTGTGTCAGGAGCATGCAGGAAATCTATTGTATTTCTTTTTATCAAACATTTTAAATATAACAAATAAAGTATTGATTTCGGGGTTCCGTGACTTTGCCTTTCAGTTAGATGGTGGATCTGTGTTCATGTAAGATCATAAAGCCTTAGATACTTATGTAATCTCACCTGTTACAATGGAACTAAATTCATTTTCATTTTACTGCTGCAACACATATCACTGTAAGGGCACAGTGCACAGAACTGGAAACAATTTTAGGGATTCATCTGAACACGAGCTAAGTGCCAATTGGTACTTTTACAATGTGTCTCCATATGTGTTTTTAATACATTATGTACCTAAATTACATGCACTTAGGATATTACTTGCTGCAAAACCACAAGACTTTCAATTTCCTGTGCTTTCTATTGCGCAGAACAAAGTATAAAAACATGTTCTGGACATAACGGTCTATAATTATTTTCAGGCTAAATCAGTAAACATTTACTATTTCATCTAAGCAAATACACAGTGTAATAAATACATTGCCGTTACAGAGCTACGGCCAGCATGAGAGTGGAAACATCATGAGCACGTCATAACTACATGCATATGTGTCATGCCACGGAATATCAGAAACTGCTGCCACTTCTGCTGCACAACTGCCCGAGCTGGTCATAGTCATAGTTAAATGACGTTGTGAAGCCGACCAACATAAAAAAAAGTACAAAAGAACATAAGAAGCAATACCGATACCCTGCCATTCCCAATCCGATGCTTCCAGGTCTCTACTTTTTAGATCCTCTTGAGAAAAATGATTGCTCTGCCAATCAATAGCCACAGCAGTGAAACCTTAGGGTCCAATCACACATCCGTATGTGTTTTGCGGATCCACGGATCCGCAAAATACGGGCACCGGCAATGTGCGTTCCGCATTTTGCGGACCGCACATCGCTGGCACTATAATAGAAAATGTCTAATCTTGTCCGCAATTGCTGACAAGAATAGGACATGTTCTATTTTTTTCGGGAACGGAATTGCGGACCCGGAAGTGCTGATCTGCGTTTCTGGATCCAGACAGCACATTGTGTGGCCCCATAGAAATTAATGGGTCCGCAATTCCGGTCTGCAAAATGTGGAACAGAATTGCGGACGTGTGAATGGACCCTAAGCCAGTGTGGGCATTTCTTGCGTGTCAAGAGGGATCAGGAAGTAGAGACCAGTGGGAACCAGGAAGTGTTGGAACAGGGCTCTTTGGTGGGAATTGGGGAGGTATCACTTATTTTTATTCCATTCTGATTCAGATTTTATTCCATTTGTATTTTTTAATTCTCTGCTGGACAACTCTAATTATTTCAGGCCCAAAAGTAGTAAAACTAACTTCCAACTTCTGTACACTCATACTGGCCTTTTATCTGTCCTGCAAACCATGGTATTCATTTTGGCTACTATCCCTTTGTAATCTAAAAGTGTGATGCTCCTATGTTTGGACTTACTCTAAGCCTTCAAAAAGAGGTACTGCAGTATTTGAGGTGAGATGATCCAGCTGCCACATGCGGCCAAATCCCAACCCACATGCGTTTACCAATGAGAAGGCTATTTGGAAAATGATACCTCAATATAATCTTCTAAATGATGCACTCATTTGCATGTTGGTGGGATTTCTGGCAACCAGACCTCAAGAGATTTTAAAAATGCTATAACAGTTGTCACCACAATTATACAACTGAAATTTGACGCTACCTGTTCCAAATACTGCCATGGACTGTTGTGCAGGATGAGGGCTTCCTTTAGTGGCGGTAGCTGCTTTGTTGCAGAACTTTTCCTCTGTTTTGCCTTTTTAATCACTATCTTTTGGCTATCCCTCAAAATCTTGGACCAAGGTTTGCAGGATTTCATCCATGCTAGTCTCTTCACCTCTGCTTGATCCGAGAGAATCCCACCATTTAAGGCTACAGAAGAAGATGGACTTTGACATTGTGAGGTTCCTGCAATCTGGCTCATGTCTTGTTCTTCCATGTTGTTTACAGCAGACTGCGAATGAAGAATTTGTTCCTCAGTGGATGTAAGTGGCGTTCCAGTCAACACAAAAGGAGGGCTTTCACGTTCTATATTCTTCTGTGCCTCCGTAGAATTGTCATTGTGTACTAATGGAGAACTATCAGTTTCTGGGGCTATGTTGACTTCTTCAGGTTCCACGTTATATACACTTTCCACATTTGTAATTCTTTCATGGTTATTTACCTTCATTCTCACATCTATCTCTTGTTGGAACACACTGTGATCGTCTTGCCTTTCCTTCTCATCAAGCTTCTTCTCAGGTTCCTCAGCCATTTTAACCGTGAGATTCAGTTCATCTATTGGTTGACCCTCTTCAGCTGGGCTTCCACTCTTCGAAGAATATGGAATACTGTTCATTTCTTGTTTCTTCTTCTCTTCCAGTCTCAAAAGTTTAACTTTGTCCAGTCTCATTTTTTCTTCATTCTTCTTCTTCTCATATTCCTGCTGCCTCATTTCCTGTTCAAAAATCTCTTTCCTGTTGGCCTCTTCAATTCTCTTTTTTGCAATGTCCTCATTTTGTCTCTTTTCTTCATCTTTTCGTCTTTTCTCCTCAAGCTTCATCTTAATTTTCTCCTCTAGCTCTTTCTTTTCCATGTCCATTTTGCGCTGAAGTTCCTTCTTCCTGTTCAGGTCCTCTTTCTGCTGCATTAGTATAGGTGCGTACATTTTGTATACTTTGTGTGCTCGGAATGCTGCCTGAATTTTAACGGCTGATTTGTACTGCAGTTCTTCCAAACACTTTTTGGCCTTGGCTTTCTGTTCTTCAAAGGCTTTTCTTTCAATGACCAAATCTGCTTCAATTTTATTAATTTGACTCTAAAAAAATATATAAAATTACTATATTGAAATATTACGTTCAACAACCAACACAAAATATTGCAGATTTACTTGTACACATACCAAAGAGAGCTGTACTGTATACATAGCAGACTTCTATCCTATATTGTTTAGAGTAAGGGCACTTAGTTCAGTGTTTATACATGTGTACATACAAATAAATGAACATAACATATGCAACAGATTTGTGTAGCTACATGTGTTGTGAACTTAGCTCTATTTCTTCAGAAACAGGAGAACTGAATTCCAATTTAAAGAGGTAAATCACTAACGACATGATGTACTAGAAAGGGCATTGCCATGTATAGACCTTATCCCGATAGGAACTGACTGGAGAATGCTGCACCCCTGAAATCATTGTGCAGTAATACATGGATGCACAGTTTTTTCCTGCTCTTTACTCTTAATAAGACTTGCTCAAACTGGTTATCTCAAGCAGAAACGAAATATTGATGACCTATCCGCAGGATAGCTCTCCTTTCCTGGTGACGCATGGCTCAAGCCGCTGGGATAAGACCTGTGAGAGCTACTCTGAGTCCCAGACCGGAAAAACCCGCTGTCTGCATATTTGTTGCCATCTGGACAGGAACCAACATCCAGGTATTCTCTTGGACTAAAATTTACAGGAAGCTTAAAGAGATTCTCAGATGACCTATACTCAGGTCATCATTATCAGATCAGTAGAGGTCTGACTCCTAGCACCCTTCTGATCATATTATACAAAGTACTGTGCATTCTATAGTGGTTGTTCTTGGCACTGTAGCTCAATCCTATTTACTTTAATGGGCCTAAGCTGTGTAAAGGCCATGTGACAGATAGACATGATATCAAAAGCTGAGGAAGAAGTCTCAGTGCTCACCTGAGCGCCACATCCCTCCCAAAAATTGAACAGCAGGGGTGCTGTCACGGACGTACCAAGACATACGGACGTTCCCGCGAGAGGTGGCAGGAGATCTGTGAGACTGGCAACACGTGGTGTGATCTGACATGTTTTCCTTTTGGATCAAATTACGTCTGTGTTGTTTCTGATGCTTGCCACTCCTTCTATCCCCAGGTGTTGCTATTGTGGTCATTTAACCTACTCTATTTATTGTTGTTTCTCCCACTATGCTATGCGGTTTATAGCTTCTGTTGGACTTGTGGTTAGCTTGTGTTTGGTTCTTGGTTGAGTTCCTGGTGCTACCAAAGCTTCATTGAAGATAAGTGTTTCCTTTCCCTTTTGTATTTTGTTTATATATATGTGTGTGTTGCCTTTCCCTGTTGTTTGTCATTAGGCCTGAGGAAGACTCCTGTTCATCCTTCCCTTTGGAAAAACAGGTAGACTCAGTCCTGACATTAGTTCCAGGGTTCTATAGGGTGATATAGGATTCTAGGTATCCGATGTAAGAACTTGCCTACCTTTGGGGCCTGTTCATATTGGTAGTCTGTCAGGACTGGAGTTAGGGTTTTCTCTAGGAGGTGTCCATCTTCCTTACCTAGTTTCCAAGCCTTATTCCGGTATCCCCTTTCCCTCCTATGCTCGGTGTGGTGTTTTCCTCCCACACACGAGCGTGACAGGTGCTGGCAGTCAGACCCCAAATGATCACATACCAATGAACTATCCTAAAAAGAACCACAGTATGTAACTGTAGCATTCCAAAAGGAGCCCGATCACCTATGGTTAGAGCATAGAGGCTCTACCTTTTCATAACATGTATATTTCTATTTTATAATAATAAACCAGTGGAATTTGTCTGGCCGAATCCAGGCACCAATTACGGGAAACAGATCCCCGCTGAGCCCCATTAAAGTCAAAGGGGCTTGGCAGTGCTCTGGCCTTATCCATCTATGCTGGATACGTTGTCTTCCGACAGGCTGCTTCTTTGCCGGAACAGTCAGCCTGGAGAATTTACCGCTAGTGTGAAACTAGCCTTAGCTGTTTTGCCTTAGGCTTTGTGTGTGTTCAGCTAATAAAGGTCATTGCCATGGTATCTGATAGCTTGTCTGAAAGATGACTTCACCAATAGTGGCTGAAAACAAGTTCTACTATTGTCCTGACTGATGAAACCCCCTTCCTCTAAATGATTTACCTGGTGATTTTTGAAATCTTGTTCAAGTTCTTCATTGCTTCTCTTTAGATCTAATTGAAGCTGTTCTTGTTGCTCCTTCAAAAGAGAAGATTTAAAATTCTGATTATCTGGAATATATTTTACATGTGGAGTTGTCAGATAAAGAAAATGGTGCTAAACAAACTTGAAAGGCTCTAAAATGTCAGTATAAAAAATATGTACCTAATGTACCTTCCTGATGCTGATACCCTGGTTGTTTTTTTAAAATACCGCTCGTACGCCCTGCTGTGCCCCCCTGTAGTTCTCACGCTCAGTATGTTAATACTGAGCCTAGGTACAGGGAGGAGGAGATGCCAGGGTTTCTCAATGGGTGTCTCCTTCTCCCTGGCTGTGCCGCAGCCCAATCACAGCGGAGAGCGTCACAGCCAGGGGGAAGGTGAGTTGTTTTTTCTCTCTGGCTGTGACGCTTTCCGCTGTGATTGGATCGCGGCACAGCCAGGGAGAAGGAGACGCCCATTGAGAAACCCTGGCGTCTCCTCCTCCCTGTACCGATGCTCAGTATTATACTGAGCGGGAAAACTGCAGGGGGGCACAGCAGGGCGTACGAGTGGTATTTTAAAAAAACAACAGGGTGTCAGCATTACGCTGCAAGTCAAGGAATTTCATTAAACTAGAAAATTCCCATGAAAGGTCCTCTTTAATGTAGTCAGAAACACCCCTTTCTCCTTTTCCGTGCAAAAAAGAGCAAAAGTATAAACCACTTATTATGCTGCTCTGTATATTGACCTAATGACACGTTAATGGTGAACCTGCACTTAACGAGATAGGACTAAACAGCAACACGGCTTGATTTTTATTAACCAGGACACGGTGTAGATAATATTAAGAACGGATGACAGTAAGTTGCAGGTTATTTGACATCTGGTGGTGGTTCTGTACCCTCTTTGTGCAGATGGGCTGGTATTCAGAGGCTGCAATATGTAACAGGGTCTTGCTGCTCAGTAAACATGTTGAGGTGCCATCTAAATTCAGACAACCTCTTTAAATGTGCTAAGAAACAAACGCTTGTAGTGCCTGCAAATACAACTTGCCATTCATAAACTGTGGTACAAGTAAACATGAAGCCTGAGATCAGCCTCTAAGAACGCTATGTGCAGACTCCCAGTCAAGGGCGGTCATAGTATGGACATTGTACATCAAGCTTGGCCAAACTCACCGCTTAGTACAGCACAAGCAAAACAACTGTGAATGCCAAATAGCGCTAGGTGCGTGCTAGGAAGAGTACAAATATTTAGAAATCCAAGATTTCAGTATTTCACAAGAAATCTATAAGGCTCATTGATTAATTTCATAGAAATACCTTAAACAAAATGGTGGGAAGTTCATAAGCCATATCGAGCTATGACTACAGTCCAGATGAGTACTTTGGGGATAATTTATCATGAGGGCAATGACTGAAGTCAGTTTTAATCAAGCTTGGGTTGGCACACGTCGCACCAAATTTATCAAACAGAATACTACGTTTGCTAGATTTGGAGCATCTTTAAACATAACCTTCTGCACCAACCCTCTACTGGAGAGGCTTTGGGCGGTTTTTGCCACATTTTTGGAAAAGTTGAAGTGACAAATCTAGAGTGAAACTCATTGGGGGAGATTTATCAAACTGGTGTAAAGGAAAGCTGGCTCAGTTTTCAGATTTCACCTTTCATTTTTGACAGCTCCTTTAGAAGATGAAATCTGGAATCTGATTGGTTGCTATGGGCAACTAAGCCAGTTCTACTTTACACCAGTTTGATAAATCTCCCCCATTATCTTAATTAACCTCACCCACTACATTTAAACTGGAGTGAGGTGAAAATGCTAAAATTTGCAAAACATTTATGCAAGTGACCTCAAAAAGTCACAAAAAATGTTGGGACTTTTTGAAGACTGAATTCTGGAGAGCATAGGTTGATAAATTACAGTCTTAAAGTTAAAACTGGAAAACTGAAGATCCGTATTATAATTTGATAGCAGCACTGGATACAGAGGAAGACGCTGAGCAGTGGTATACATGAAATTATTTGGCATTTTCATGTAAGAGTTGTTTCACATGTTTTTGTGGCAGTTTTTTAGCTAAACTCAAGGGTGAACTGAGAAGGAAGAAGAAGTATAAATCCTTCCTATGTATTTTCTACGCCTTTTGAATCCACTTCTGGCTTTGGCTTAAAGGGAACCTGTCACCAGTTTTATGGTGGCCTAACTAAGGGCAACATAAATAAGTGACTGATTCCTTTAGCAAAATGCTGGGTCACTTTCTTTAATTGACTCAGTCAATCTGCCAACATCTTGTATTGAAAACCTCCAGCTGATAATGATGAGTCATGAATATTCATGAGCTCCTGACTCTCCCCGCCCACCTGCTGCTGAGTGACAGTTTGTTTCCATATGAACTAGCAGAAGGTGGGCAGGGGAGTGGGTATAGCTCTGAATTAAATATACGCTGGACTCAATGACATCACGCCGGACTCCAATCAGCTCATTAGCATGCGGCATGTGGCATCTTTGTGTGTATATTATGAGGTAACCATCTGTCACACCAGTAAGTGAATACATCTAAGGCACTTTTTAGTAGTTAATGATTGTATATAATTAAGTTAGATTGTAATCAAATATCCACATGACAGGTTCCCTTTAAGAAAACTGCGTCGAAAAACTGCCACAAAACCTGTTGGTGAAATCACACAAAGTGACAATCTCATATGCTGTTTATGATTTACGATAACCAACAGGAGAAAAGTCCTGCCTTCCATCCATTCAATCCACTCCTCCTTTGGCACCAAACACGGACAGTGTTATTCCATCATATATGACAGAGAAAGCCTGGAAATCCAGCTATTGATAGCTTTTCGTGAATGAGAGCACATACAAGGAGAGCCGTCATTCACACTGGATGGGCTGGGTAAGAATGACTCCCAGGCAGGGGCGTAGCTACGGGGCCCGCGCTGGGACAGGAGCCAAACAGTGCAGGAGGACGACTCGGACTGACTACTATATACATATCAAGGGCCCGCCACCTATTGTGAATCCACTGTCCAGCACTGTGTGAGACGGAATGGTCCATAGGTAATCGCAGGAGCCAGGCAGTGCTCATGCCCCACAAGCCCCCTCCATTCTTAACTGAGGGCCACCCATCAAGCTTCAGCTTGCAAAGGACATGGAGCTCCAGCAGCAATCACAGGTGGCCCCACCCCCACAGTGAGGAAGGAGTCTTCTGTCTGGAGGGTAATATTGACTATCTGTACTCAAAGAGATCACTGTGTGTTATCTTTGGTGTTACATAGGACTGCAGGTGACATCTACAAAATTATTTGTACTCAGAGAGTTATCACGGTGTTATCTGTGGTGTTACATAGGACTGCAATTGACATCTACTACATTATCTGTACTCAGAGAGTTATCACAGTGTTATTGGAGGTAACATCTACTACATTATCTGTACTTAGGGAGTTAATACTGTGCTATATGTGGTGTTAAATATGACTACTGGAAAGGGACAACTCTGAAATTTGACGGATCCGCACCAAACGGCAGTGTGAAAGTAGTCTAATATTAAAGTAATGATTATTTAGTATTATAAAAAATACACGACAAGGGGGAGATTAATCAAACTGGTGTAAAGTAGTCCATTGCAACCAATCAGATTCCATCTTTCATTTTCCAAAAGAGCTGTGAAAAATGAAAGGTGGAATCTGATTGGTTGCTATGGACAACTAAGCCAGTTCTACTTTACACCAGATTGATAAATCTCCCTGTATCAGATCACAATTTACGGTCCCCAATGCACGGGCAACATCCATGCAGCTGCCGCAGACTGATCCAACACCATACAACTTGGATGGGTCTGTGATCCGTCCGCACTGCAAAAAAATAGAACAAGCGCTATATTTTTGCAGTGCGGGGGCACGGAGAGAAACCCGACGGAAGCACTCTGTAGTGCTTCCGTGGGGTTCCGTGCCTCTGTTCCACACTACACCTTCCGTGAAAAGGTCCCGCATCCATGATGCGGTGTGCACATGGCCGATGCCTGTATATTGTGGACCCGCTGTTTGCAGGCCACAAGAGGGGCACGGCTGTGTGCATGAGGCCTAAGAGTATACAGCGTACTTTTCTCAGCACTCATATACAATAGCATTTCTGACTTACTTGCTGCAGGGTATTAAGTGCTAAGAGCTCTTTCTCAAACTCCTTCTTCCAATGCTCTCGCTTTTCATCTTGCTCTTTGATTTCTTTCTCTAGGACGGCTTTCTGAGCACTGAGTGCGGCTCTATTCGTGTCCTTATGCTTCTCTTGTTCGGTTTCCCACTCCTGCAGTTTCTGTCTACAGCTTTCTTCTACCTCAAGGTAAGAAAGGTTAATAACCTCATCAGTGCCATCTGCAATCAAACACAATGACAGTCAACATCGCTATTTGCTCCATTCCACAAAATAAAAAGAGGCACAATCTAGACATATAAGTGCGCACACCACTTTAGCGCCATATCTGCAGCACATCTTTATATGGGAGGTATCATCTCTTAGGAAAAACGCTTTATAACATACTGGACAGACCACAACAACGGGTCCTGCTTTCTCAGGGACATATTAAAGGGGTACACTCATACCCATAGGCTGTCTGCAGCATTGCTTTACAGTGCACACAACCCATGCCCAAGAGAAGCACCGTTTGTGGAATAAAGCAGCCATGGTTTTCTATTCTCATATTTCAGCCACAGTCCGTGCCACTTTATACCACCGACAAAGGGTAATATGTTCTGTAGACATCAAACTGTCTGCAATCAGTCAACTCTTTATCATAATTAAAGGGGTTGTCTTGTTTCAGAAGAGAACCGGACAGTACATGCGATCCGCCTAAAGAATAGATCATTACTTACCTAACAGATCCCGTGCCACAACTCCAGTTCTCCCGGCAGGGCTGTTTACCCGACTGTAGCAGTGATGTCAAGTCAACAACATGTGAACACTGCAGCCAATCGCTGTCCTCTTCAGCGCACTGCTGAGGCCAGTAATTGGCTTCAGCGGTCACATGATGTTGATGTAATGTCATCGCTGCAGCCAGGTAAACAGAGCCCTGCTCGGAGAATCGGAGCAGTGACGTGGAATCTGTCAGGTAATTACTTGCAATTGTATTGTTCAGTTTACTCTTGAAATTGGACAACCCCTTTAAATGCATTTTTAGCCAATAAAGAAGAACTCCTTCTATTATTGAAAGTAAAAAGTTACAAACCTCTCAGCACTAGAGAATCACAGCAATAGTGCAATGTACATGATGTACGATGGATGTCCGATAGGAGCAATGAAACAGCTTTACTGAAAACTCAATTTTTACTTAAAAAAGGGAAGCATATGTCTCTACAATGGAAACTTCTCTGCTACAATATACTTACCTTATATTAAGAAAGAAATCCTGAGTGAGAAGAGCACTCATATATGCTAGCGCTGGGAAGTGCTCTTCTCACCCGGCCTACTGCGGCACAGAAAATTACCGTAACATCCAGAAATATCAAGCCACCATTTTCTATACATTAAATCCATTTCTATGGATTCTATGAAAACTTCATTTAAAGTTTTCTATGCAATCTAATGCTCCGTTACATTCCCTGTGATAATAATTCATGAAGCAGCCGCCGGCTCACTGCGCACAGTCCTTCTACTTCCGGCGGCTGCTTCATGAATTATTATTACAGGGATCGCAGGTCAGTGAATGTAACAGAGCATTAGTCTGCATAGAAAGGGGGAATATAAATGTAATTTTAACTCCTAAGACTCCTGTGCCCAGCCTTCTGTCCCCCAGGGAAGCACGGGAGGCAGAAGCACAGCGTCTGGCTGCACAGCGTCTGGCTGCACAGCCCGTCTTTTCTAATCGGAGATGGATGGCCTTTAGCAACGGTCATTTGAAGAGTGCTGCTAAGGGCCATTTCAGCCCCAGTTTTCTACCAAAAATAAACGTTTTGGCTAAATAAAGTCTATTGCAAAATTGTTACCTATCACTTGCCCTACACTTTAGCAAAAAAAAATATGACAGTTATCCTTTAATATATTTTATATTTTCACAGGCACCTCCTTCCTCAATCTACCGGCCTAGAGTGCATCCCACTAACTACTTAAATATGCTTACTGTACTTAAAGTAAAAAAAAAATATATCTACATTATTTTCTGAACATGAGGTCACTAATGAAATGCTTATATATCGTATGAACATTTAGAGAAAGCTAAGATTTTAAAGATAGCATAGAGTAAAAAAAATATCCAGGACCTAATTTCTCTGCAGGCTCGGGATCTTCTTTTCTGACAATTGCCTCTTTACCACTGAGCAGATCTTTTCTGTCTTCTTCTTCTATGTCAGCCAAAACCTAAAGCAAACAAACAGAAGCATATCAATAAAACAAAACGCTGTAAGGCTAGTTTCACACTAGCATTAAGACATCTGGCCAACACTGGCCGCTGGAGCGGTCTGGATGCAGCATTTCCGGATTCTGCCTGAACGTTCGCCGGTCCCATTAACTAAAACAAATATGCCGAGGATCGGCCAGACAACTATTGCTGCGTGCAGTTGTTTTAGTCCAGCCGAATCTCAGCATATTTTCAAGGTTGTAGCTGTATCTCCTACAAACCCCATCTCTGCCAAAACAGCCTGCCGGATCTCTGAACGCTAGTATGAAACTAGCCTAAGAATCACTGCCTAAGGCCTCCTGCACACGAACGTGTGCGCCCCGTGGCCGGGCTGCGGCACGCAAACTGCATGCCGCAATGCACGAACACCGACCGTGGGGCAGCTGCAGTGGATTGTGGACCCATTAACTTTAATGGGTCCCCGATCCGCCCGTTCTGCAAAAAGATAGGACATGTTCTATCTTTTTGCGGAACGGAAGTACAGGACGAAACCCCACAGAAGCACTCCGTTGGTGCATCCGTGGGTTTCCGTTCAGTGCTTCCGTTCCGCACCATTCCACATCTCTGGATTTGAGGACCCATTGAAGTGAATGCAGAATTATCACGGAACGTCGCCTGTGTATTGCGTTTCCGCAAATGCGTTCCGCAATACGGCCACGAGGCGCACACGTTCGTGTGCAGGTGGCCTAAGAAAGACATTTAAAAAAATAATAATAAATATCATTATTTATAATATAAAAGTTAGGGCACTGTGCAAAAACAAGGGCAGATAACCCCCACAGGAACCCGATACTGGGCACAGCGTCAACTGATCAGTTATAGCTAAACACACTAGGTAATTAGTCCAAGATGCATCAATCAATCGTTCCCTGGCTAAATTGCCTGAAACATTGAGAGGGTCATTTATTAGACAGAAATATGCCTACAATGTCCTTTGTGCCGCAATCTGTGTGGTGTGGTGTCGGCTGGGAAGGGGACCGGCCAGGAGGCCTGTCACATATACCATTTTCTATGCCTGGTTAGGGCGTAGAAAATGGTCTAAATGTAAGACAGAAAGGAACCCGTCTTACATTTAGAAGCGGCACTGGATGCGCTGAAATTATGGAGAGGCTGGCACCTCCATATAACTTTGGCGGATCCTCCATCAGTACAGGACTTCATTAAGACCGACGTCTAAAATAAAGGCCAGTCTTTATAAATTACCCCCTAAATGTTTGTGTCCTACTATTGCCAGCCAGGATCCAAGAAACATAGATGAGGTCCTACAGCATAGACGGGAGTCACTGTGGGAGGACAAATGCAGGAAGAAAATGGACGGTCATACTAATGCCGAACGCTTGGTCACACATCATCAGCTATGACCGGTGTTCCATTATATTTCCCTACCCGTGAGATTTCCCTACCCTCGTCATTTCCTGCTGTGACGTGGGTGGACCGGACATGATATGAGGAGGTGTGGCGTGCCGCTCAGGCGCATAACAACGGGGTAGGGAAATTTCACAGCAGAGTTAGCTGGACACCGGCCAGGGAGCCTCACCAGCTGTTTGGATAGGGAAAAATTACGGGCCAGTGCGCAGGCGCGGTGATCGGATGGATGTTCTCTGCTGGACACCAGCTGACACTGCGTATGCGCTGGGAGCCTCACCAGCGGTTAGGGTAGGGAAAAAGCACTGGCCCGTAATTTTTCTCTTCCCTAACCGCTGGTGAGGCTCCCGGCGCATGCGCATTGTTGGCCGGTGTCCAGCTAACTCTGCTGTGAAATTTCCCTACCCCATTGTTGTGCGCCTGCGCGGCACGCCACACCTCTGTCACACCTACTCATGTCATGTCCGCTGCGGCCCGATGTGACGAGGGTAGGGAAATCTCACGAGGTAGGGAAATATAACGGCTCCCTGTTTTACCACTACGCTGCACAAATATGCTCCTGAAAGAATCTATAATGTTGGAACGTGTAGAGCGAAACATGTGGCAGTTGGGAGTGAGCATGACTGACCTGCCATTATAGGGGCCTTACACCAGGCATCCTCAAACCGCAGTCCTTGTAAAACTACAACTTTCACAATGCCTTGCTGTAGGCTGATACCTGTAGGCTGTTCGGGCATGCTGGGAGTTGTAGTTTTGCAACAACTGGAGGGCCGCAGTTTGAGGATGCCTGCCTTACACAGTGCTGTTTGGTCAGGGATCAGGTTGGAGCACACCAGTGAAGGCATTAACACCCTGCACCTTAGTTCTGTGTTAGTGCTCCATTTTCTTCCTGCATTTGTCCCCCACAGTGACTCCTGTCTATGCTATAGGACCACATATAGGATCCTGGCTGACAACAATAGGGCACAAACATTTAATGTTTTGCGGCAGAGCATTCAGTGATGGACCTTGGACTATTCAGCCAGTGTGTTTAGCTATAACTGATCAGTTGACACTGTGCCTTAGGCTACTGTCACACTCGCGTTTTGGGCGGATCCGTCATGGATCTGCAAAAATGGATCCGGTACAATAATACAACCGCATGCATCCGTCATCAACGGATACGTTTGCATTATCTGTAACATAGCCAGAGAAAACGGATTTGTCCCCATTGACTTACATTGTGTGTCAGGATCCTCCTCGCTCCGCAATCCCAGGCCGGACAGAAAGACGCTGCAGGCAGCTTTTGGTGTCCGCCTCCAGAGCGGAATAGAGACTGAACGGAGGCAAGCTGATGCATTCTGAGCGGATCCTTATCCATTCAGAATGCATTAGGGCAAAACTGATCCGTTTTGGACTGCTTGTGAGAGCCCATGAGGGATCTCACAAACGGAAACCAAAACGCCAGTGTGAAAGTAGCCTTAGTCCCTGTGCTCAGTATCGGGTTCCTGTGGGGGTTATCTGCCTTATGTATTTGGACAATACCCTACCTTTTATATTACAATTGAAATAAAGATATTTATCATGTGTTGTTTTTAATGTTTCTTAGGCCTCATGCACACGACCGTTGTTTGGGTCCGCATCCGATCCGCCGTTTTTGGCGGCTCGGATGCGGACCCATTCACTTCAATGGGGCCGCAAAAGATGCGGACAGCACTCCGTTAAAAAAAAAATGTAATGTCCTATTCTTGTCCGCGCTTTGCGGACAAGAATAGGCATTTATATTGCCGGCGCCCGTGTGCCTTCTGCAAATTGTGGAAGGCACACGGGCGGCTTCGGTTTCTGGGGATCCGCGGTTTGCGGACTGCAAAAAACGGAAAGGTTGTGTGCATGAGGCCTTAGGCTGTGATTCTTCTACCTGTTCAGCTTTCTCCCATGATTTAGTTTTGAAAGTAGTCTAAAAGCACAACTAGGATGGTTTGGTAAACGGAATCTTAAAAGAAGACTGAAGATGTAACGGACTCCTCTAGAGTCTCTACGCCTCTAAGGCCACATGCACATAGTCATATCCAGATCCTTGAAATTATGGTTTCTTGAAAAATGCATAGCTTCCATGTGCATCCCATTTTTTCTCACTCCAACCAATAGAAAGAGCTATTCTCATCCACAAAAACGGACAAGGAATAGGACCTGCTGTGAGTTTCTTGGATCAGGCACATCGATCCGTAATAATCCCTTGCTGGTGTAGAGCTCCGATTTCGCATACAGACCCACACCACAAATATTAAGAGGCATGCATCTCTTGATGATTGTGGCACATAATATGCCAGCGGAGGAGAGATTAAGAGCGGAGTGTAAGTAGGATCACTGTTTAAATATTTTCAAGGTTTTTTTTTCTCCAAAAAACTGGTGCAATACAGCCCTCCCCTACTATATATGAAATATACAAAAGCATCCATGACATACCCTTCTCTTAAATGTCTCTGGTTCTTCATTGTACTCCGATGCCAGTTGAGCAAAATAATCATGATCATCACCGGGCTGAAGTTTAGACACTATATAAAAAGGGAATAATATAACAATTGACACATTCATACAGAAAAATACTAGATATCTATGCATAAAGTCAAATAGTATAATGAAGGCCCCCCCCCCGAGCGTATAGCTTGGGGGACACATGGTGGCAGGGGCAATGGGCTTTATTTTGAGGCAATAAAATGGCTTTTTGGTGAATAAGGTTGTGGTGGTATTTCTCTCCCCCTTGTTTTGACTTATATTTTAATTCTAGGTGTTTCTGACAGGAATCTGGTTTTGGCTGGTTCCCCTAGTGATCTGCCTAGTAACGGGACGCTCTGATCAGCTGTCAGGATTGGCCAGCTGTTTTCCAAAGCGGGAAATGCTGAACAGCTGATTGGCAGCTGTCAATTTGAGCGGGAATCCAGGTGAATAAAGGTGACAGCGCACAGGTATCCAGCTGTCAGTTCCAGTGGAGCACCCTTCAAGGAGCAGCGCCCGCCCTCCCTCCCCTTTTTATTGTCGTGTTGCAAGTTTGGGGGTGATCGGTCACCCAGCTAGTGCTGGGTGGACTTAATGGTCCATAAGTTTATGAGATTTAAGTATTTATTCAATTATTTATATTTTATGGTTGGATTATTTATTGATATTTATTAATTCAGTATTTTGATTGATTGGTATGATAACTTGGTAAAACCCCAAATAAAGCAACACGGCCTATTTATTCCACACTGATTTGTCTCTTGTTTTAATTATATATTAATTAAGTTTATATGGTTTCAAGAAATGTGTCCTCTGCCACCCAAGTAAATTCCTTGAATCCAGCTTCAATGGGCCCTGATTGTTGCTGGGTTATGGAATGTCCTGGACGGATGGCCAAAGTGATATGTAATACATAAAGCTGACTTGCAGGTTGCAAGGCGCAAATCTCCATGTGTGTGTAAAACAAAGACCGACGTTCCAATTGTATAGTGCAGGGGTGCTCAACCTGCTGTAGGCTGTCCAGGCATGCTGGGAGTTGTAGTTTTGCAACAGCTGGGGGGCCGCAGGTTGGGCATTCCAGGTGTGTAGTCCTCGAGGTCTCAGCTGAGGGTCTGAACTGCTATAAACATAGCCGCAGGACCGGGCATTCAGTGCCAGATTGACTGTTTGGTCTTTTTTTTTACTATCATTTGGAACTGTTAATAATTTAAAGGAATATTCTGAGACTCTAGAAGATTTCTTTAAAAACATCCCTACTGTTTGTAATACATTTTAAAAATGCCAGCAGCTCACCCACCAATGATACTTTGCTTACAAATCCTTGTAATTACGTGATGGTGACATCACTCCGATGGCTAATGACAGCATGCTGTGGGGGACCCTCTTTAATGAGTCAGGAACCTCATGTCAATCACTGAATAACATCTAATATATATAAAGCTGAGTGTGTGTATGTCCGCTAAAGGAATCCGCACCGTCACATTTACAATCATGAAATTTGGCATACAGGTACATCAGGTGTCCGGGAAGGTTTTAGACCAGGTCTCAGCTCTCTAGGACATACCGTTCCTGAGATATTCCCCAAAAAATGCATTAGCCAATAGAAGCTTGGCCACATGACCCTTATCAGCCAATAGAAGCTCGAAGGCCCTTAGTCTCCACATACACACAGTTTTACACCAGAATTACATAACAACCCAGCTATTTTTCTTCACTGCTGCAGGTCAGCTTTAATGGGGCAGGGCTCTGTGGATGGCACTCTCAAAAGACGGACTTAAAAACCCTGTCCCCAGGTCCTTCTAAGCAATGCCCCCAACCCGGTTAGACTATGCCTCCTCCCACTCTGTAGCAGACAGGGATTGAAAAAATTAAGGTAAAAATCAACTTCTGTCAGCTGCAGGGTGGGAGGGAGTAGGGGTGGGCGATATGGCCTAAAATCTATATTGCGATATAATTTTAAGCATGTGCGATATGTGATATATATTGCGATATATTGTTTTCTATATTGGGGGGGGGGGGGGGTGTTTAAACTTTTTTTACTTTTTATTTATTAACTATTGGCCTCCTTAAGGGCTAAAACCCTTGTCATATTCACCCTAATAGAGCTCTATTAGGGTGAATAGGACTTTACACTCTCCCTGCTGCCCTGTGCTTTGTGCACACAACAGCAGGGAGCTGACCATGGCGCCAGCCTCTCATGTGCCCCTGTGCCCCCCAGTCTCTCATGTGCCCCCCCAGCCTCTGATCTGCCCCCCTCAGCCTCTGATCTGCCCCCCTCCGCCTCTGATCTGCCCCCCCCAGCCTCTGATCTGCCCCCCCAGCCTCTGATCTGCTCCCCCAGCCTCTGATCTGCCCCCCCAGCCTCTGATCTGCCTCCCCCAGCCTCTGATCTGCCTCCCCAGCCTCTGATCTGCCCCTCCAGCCTCTGATCTGCCCCCCCCAAGCCTCTGATCTGCCCCCCCCCAAGCCTCTGATCTGCCCCCCCCAGCCTCTGATCTGCCCTCCCCCCCCCAGTATTAATCATTGGTGGCAGTGGCCACAGGGTCCCCCTCCTCCCCCCATCATTGGTGGCAGTTTGCAGTTCCGATCGGAGCCCCAGCAGTGTAATGCTGGGGCTCCGATCGGTTACCATGGCAGCCAGGAGTCACGCTACTGAAGTCCTGGCTGCCATGGTATGTCAGTGAGCAGAGAGCAGAGCATTATACTCACGTGCGCTGTGGCCACCGGTCGCTCCTTCTTCTCATAGGTCTGTGCGGCGCATTGCTAATGCTGTAAGCATTAGCAATCCGCCGCACAGACAGAAGAAGGAGCGACCGGCGGCCACAGCGCATGTGAGTATAATGCTCTGCTCTCTGCTCACTGACATACCATGGCAGCCAGGACTTCAGTAGCAAGACTCCTGGCTGCCATGGTAACCGATCGGAGCCCCAGCATTACACTGCTGGGGCTCCGATCGGAACTGCAAACTGCCACCAATGATGGGGGGGAGGAGGGGGACCCTGTGGGATATGGCCGGCACAATCATTGGTGGCGCAGTGGCCACAGTCCCTCCCCTCCTCCTCCTACTCTGTCCTCATTGGTGTTCAGCGGCAGCCGCGCACAGTGGGGAGGGAGGGACTCCCTCCTCCTCCCTCCGCTGTGCCGGCCGGCTCAGGAGAAAATGGTGCGTGCAATCATATCGCGGTCCGGCGATATAGGCGATATGGCGAAAATCCATATCGCGGCCCAAATTCATATCGCCTATATCGCCTATACCGCCCACCCCTAGAAGGGAGGGTGACTTTCTCCCTGCAGCTCACGCTCAGACAGCACAGTGCTGCTGTCTGAGAGTGAGCTGTTCAAAAGGAAATCTCTGTTTCCGTCCAGGCCCTGCGCCAGACGGAGGACAGGGAGTCTGAAAGCCGGACTGTCCGGCCTAAAACTGGACCTCTGGCCACCCTAGGGGCAGGCTGCTGTGGAGGTCACTGTTAAGGGGATGGTCTGCTATGGAGGTCGGTGTTAAGGGGCAGATTGCTGTAGAGACCACTGTTAAGGGGACGGGATGTTGTACTATACTGTGGAGGTCACTGTTAAAGGGGCGGGTTGCTGTAGAGGCCAATATTAAGGGGGGGATATGCTGTTGAGGTCACTGTTAAAGGAGCGGGCAATGTAGAGGTCTCTGTTAAGGGGGCAGGGAACGGTGGAGGTCACAGTTAAGGGAACAGTCCGCTATGGAGGTCAGTGTTAAGAGGCGGGTGCTGTAAAAGTCACTTTTAAGGGGGCGGGGTGTTATGAAGGTCACATTTTAAGGGAACGGAGCTCTGTGAAGGTCATTGTTAAGGGGGCGGGTTATTGTGGAAATCACTGTTAACGAAACGGGGTACTGTGGAGGTCACTAATAAAAGGGCGGCCACTGTGGAGGTTACTGTTAAAAGGGAGGGAGCTGTGGATGTTATTGTTAAGGGGAAGGCCGCTGTGGAGTTCACTGTTAAGGGGGCAGGGTGCTGTAGAGGTCACTGTTATAGGGGATACTGTTGATATCTTTTAAGAACACACACAAACATTAAATGATCTAGATGAAATATACCCGAGCAAAGCCGGGTCCTTCTGCTAGTTATTCAATAGAATAAGCAGCTGAGGTATGTATCACAGTGCCACCCACAGTCTTCATATGTCAATGCCAGCTACAGTGTCTCCATAAGAGTGCCAACCCCAAATGCCCCTTATACAGTGTCGGTTAGTGACCCCAAAAAGAGCCATTCTGTGCAAGGCAAAATGTCCCTTATCCTGCCCCCACCCCACTGTTCTCTGCAGATGCATCTGAGTGACCAGCACAAGAACCTTTACCTGGAAAATATTCACTCCATGAGTCTGTAGAATCCAAGTCTTGTAAAATCAGTTTTTCAGCATTTTCACTCCTTTGTTTAACCAATTGTAAAAATGAAAGTACGGATTCCGGAAATTCTTCTATAGTCTGGAAACAAAAAGTACCAAATATATGAGAGCGGACAGAATCCCACCAGGGCAGTCTATCTTCAGTAGAAAGGAAATGGTAAAGAGGTTCATGCAGTTGTTACAGCAGCGGCCATGAGCCACCTCCCGCTGACTTCTTCTTGGCGGGTCCAGCCAGCGGGTTTGCTCCGTCCCACAATGTAGGCTGTGGCCCGTCCTTCCCTGCCTGGAGGGCCCGTTACAGTAGATTAGGCTGTGGGGAGTATTCTCTGGTGCATATAGTACCTCGGACATACGCCACTGTATAGCCATGCAGCGGCCACAAAAAATGGCGGTGTACTCTTTTAGCAGTTGCCCACGGTATAGAAAAGTGAAGTCTGCTCTGCTTTCCTAAGGTATGCCAACGCATTTCATCTTGGCAGAGGCCAAAAGGACAATCCTTTGGTCTTCCTTAGATAAATGGGGGCCTATGGACAGGGCTCTTTCCTCATGCATTCACATAGCGTCAGGTGAACAGGCTTACAGGATGGGGTTACTCACCTACACCGCATTAAACTCCAGCGTGCGATATGCCCATCATGCAGTGTTTGGGGCATGAGACTATCTCTATTATCTTCATATCACCTGATTGCAGGTTCGGTTTTCACATATATATATATATATATATACCACACATAGACAATAGTAATTCACCCCCCTCAGCGATTCTTGAAATCAATTTTTGGATAATAAATTTTACTGGAAAATGTATTAGTACGGCAGAGCAGTAAAAGCTCAGCGTGGTCACTATGATGTAGTGTTAAACTAGGGAAAGGAAAGAAATCCAGAACCCAAATGTGAAATGGAATTAGAAGAGTGGGTTCACGTGTAGGTTTTTGCTGGGGGTTTTCTGAAGCTTTGTATTCTTAGCGCATGCTTTTGCACCTTCATTTTTGGTGCCATAAAAACACCAGCCCCAGATGGTAGCTAAAAGTGTATGGGAAATACAAAAACGCAGGACACACAAGTGTTTTTTTTGCCACTGGTGTTTTCATTTATTGGGTGGTGGTTTTGGTGTTCCTAATCCTGGCCCCTTCAAACCCATAGACTGCTGGAGCTCTTGGCATTGTTTTGCCAACATCTTCTATATAGGGGAAAAAGACGATAGCCTGCCCCTCCGTGTCACTTTGCTGTGGATAGGATATAACTTTTAACAACCAGAATACCCCTTTAAGGCCTCATGCACACGGTCATTACCTTTTTTCGGTCTACAAATTGTTGAACCACAAAATACGGATACCAGCCATGTTCATCCCACAGTCCAGTCAATGTTATAGAAATGCCTAATCTTGTCAGCAAAATGGACAAGAATAAGACATGGAATGGCCACATAGACGCAGACACGGATGACACCTGTGTGCTGTTCGCATTTTTTGTGGCCCTGTAGAAATGGATGAAAAAATACGGATTGGATGCAGACCCAAAATAGGGTTGGGTGCATGAGGCCTAATACTGATGCACCTGCATCCTGACAGCAACATGTACCACATCCATCAACATGGATGACGCAGGGCTGTGTCTCATGATGCACCATCTTGGCGCCACATGTAATTAGGACTGAATTCCTGGAATTGCCAGGAGATGTGCCAACTCTTCCAGAAAAAGGGATAGCTCCCGTACTGAGCCATGAGTTTATGTAAAGGTACCCGGCAAGTTGTGCCAAATACAGCATTTACAGAAATGTGTTGCTATTGACAGCTACTGGACTTTTGGTATGCACCTCTACATCAAAAATCCCTTATTTGGCAAACATTTCACAGGCGTCAAAAAAGTAGCAGGAAGCGTGAGAAACCTGGTGCACAAAAACACCACAAAGCTGCATGGACCTGACTGTTCAGTGATAACACGAGAAGACATCGTTCCCTCTCGTCGTCATAGCAACAGAGAGTTTCTTTCCACAAACTGTGCTGAGAAATGAAAGCTGGCTTCTGATTGGTGCAGCGCTGACATGTGACTAGGACTGCAGCAGCTCGTCCTGTCATGCACACGGTCACCTAGCAACGCGCGAAGCATTCTGCAGCCGCCCTGTAACCGGCCAGATTCCCGCTCCTAGCCCAGCCATTCTAACCTCCTCCTCGCCGCACTCTATGAGGCTGCCGTCCTCTTCCTCGGGGTCCTCCGCCGGTGACGCACTCCTCGCGCTCCCTGATGAAAACTTACTGAATACAAGCTCGATACCTTCCTCCATGTTTACCAGGAGCACGACTCCGCTCACGTGATCCCTCGGCAGGGAGGAGCGAAGGGGGAGGATCCCTGCTGACGTCACGGCAAAGTGATAGAGCCTCCGAAATACAATACAGTGGTTTTCTTGTCAGAGGTTGTAGTCAATGGGGGAATGGCTGCGGTACCTGAGGTATAGATGGAGATATAGAGCCTGGAGGAGACTACCAGCAGCCCAGTGATTAACCCTGCAAATACTGTGCCCCATGGTCATTAGGTACCTGAGGATGGCACAGTGAGCTCTGCAAGGTTAAAGGGGTTGTGCCAAGTATGAAAATGATGCCTTTTATAGCTAACTATTCCTGGGGGTCTGACTGCTTGGACCCCACCGATCCCGAGAATGTGCATCTTATGCCAAGCATGCACCCTGCCGCTCCATTCATTCTCTATGGCAGGCATCCTCAAACTGCGGCCCTCCAGCTGTTGTAAAACTACAACTCCCACCATGCCCTGCTGTAGGCTGATACCTGTAGGCTGTTCGGGCATGCTGGGAGTTGTAGTTTTGCAACAGCTGGAGGGTTGAGGATGCCTGCTCTATGGGACTACCTGCATTAGCTGAGCGTAGAACTGCGCTGTCCCCGGGGGTCCCATAGAGAATGAATGGAGCGGCAGGGCGCATGCTCAACCTACTACTACATCAGGACGGGGGCACCTGTTCTTGGGACTGGTGAGGGTCTAATCGGTCGGACTGGCCCACAGGGGAACAGGTGAATCCCCCGATGGGCCCCCAGTCCTCCAAGCACAACATTTCAACTAGCCTATAACTAAATAAAAACTGGGTAGCCTATATAAAGGATGTTAGCCCATCTCACTAGGATATGCCATCAATGTCAGATAGGTGCGGGTCACGCCTCTAGGACCAGGGTGAGAACTGTCAAGAAAGTTCTGGACAGTCCGTAAAAATAGGTGACTTTTTTCCTATGTATGTGAAAAAAAAAAATAGACGTGTCAGTGATTTATTTGAGGCTGGTGGCACTTGAGTAGATTATTTTGGTGGTAATTATCATCATGTTACAGCTGTCAGTAAATGCTGGTAATGAGTTCTTACCAGTATATTGAGCTGTAGACATGTATTACTTATAATCTTTATCATCCATTATGGTTTTCCAATTTTTTCTGTAAAAAAAGGTTGACTGTCTGCAGTGGCGTACCAAGGGGGGTGCTGACGCCGGAGTCACCCGTCCCAGTGCCGGCTCCATCCACTGCTGCGACCATGCGACGCGACTCAGATTATTGCGGCGGCGGGCGGCGCGCAACATGACGTGACGACGTCACGACGCTGCCGCCGCGCCGCCGCCTTCACGGATCAAAAGAAGGATCGGATCCCATCCATCTTATACCAGCGGCCGGACGGCGGGCAACGGGCATCATTCAAAATAAATGTGAGACACACAGTAAAAGTAAAGTAAATAATTGTGTAATTAAGGAGGGGGGGGGGTCGGGGTGTACCGTGTAAATTGTAATTAAGGTGGGGAGGGAGGGGGGTGTAATTAGGGGAGAACTTAGAGAGGGTGTAATTAAGGGGGGGGGGTGCAGGATCTGTTCATTTTATTGATGATGGAGATTTGGATTTTTTTTCTTTTTGGTGCAGATGATGGAAAGTGATTTTTTTTAAGGGGGTGCAGCCTGCACCCCCTTAAAAAAAATCACTTTCCATTCTGCACCAAAAAGAAAAAAAATCCAAATCCCCATCAATAAAATGAACAAATCCTGCACCCCCCCCCCCCCCCCTAACCACCTCCGGACCGCCTAACGCAGATGTGCGGTCCGGAGGTGGCAGCCCTGCGCAGAGTCACGCATATATGCGTCATCTCGCGAGGGCCGGGATTTCCTGTGAACGCGCGCACACAGGCGCGCGCGCTCACAGGAACGGAAGGTAAGCGAGTGGATCTCCAGCCTGCCAGCGGCGATCGCTCGCTGGCAGGCTGGAGATCCGAATTTTTTAACCCCTAACAGGTATATTAGACGCTGTTTTGATAACAGCGTCTAATATACCTCCTACCTGGTCCTCTGGTGGTCCCTTTTGTTAGGATCGACCACCAGAGGACACAGGTAGGTCAGTAAAGTCGCACCAAACACTACACTACACTACACCCCCCCCCCCCCCCGGTCACTTATTAACCCTTTATGAACCCCTGATCACCCATGATCACCCCATATAAACTCCCTGATCACCCCCCTGTCATTGATCACCCCCCTGTCATTGATCACCCCCCTGTCAGGCTCCGTTCAGACGTCCGTATGATTTTTACGGATCCACGGATACATGGATCGGATCCGCAAAACACATGCGGACGTCTGAATGGAGCCTTACAGGGGGGTGATCAATGACAGGCGGGTGATCACCCATATACACTCCCTGATCACCCCCCTGTCATTGATCACCCCTTTGTAAGGCTCCATTCAGACGTCCGCATGATTTTTACGGATACATGGATACATGGATCGAATCCGCAAAACACATGCGGACGTCTGAATGGAGCCTTACAGGGGGGTGATCAATGACAGGCGGGTGATCACCCATATACACTCCCTGATCACCCCCTGTCATTGATCACCCCCCTGTCATTGATCACCCCTTTGTAAGGCTCCATTCAGACGTTCGCATGATTTTTACGGATCCATGGATACATGGATCGGATCCGCAAAACACATGCGGACGTCTGAATGGAGCCTTACAGGTGGGTGATCAATGACAGGCGGGTGATCACCCATATACACTCCCTGATCACCCCCCTGTCATTGCTCACCCCCCTGTCATTGATCACCCCCCTGTAAGGCTCCATTCAGACGTCCGCATGATTTTTACGGATCCATGGATACATGGATCGGATCCGCAAAACACATGCGGACGTCTGAATGGAGCCTTACAGGGGGGTGATCAATGACAGGCGGGTGATCACCCATATACACTCCCTGATCACCCCCCTGTCATTGATCACCCCCCTGTAAGGCTCCATTCAGACGTCCGCATGTGTTTTGTGGATCCGATCCATGTATCCATGGATCCGTAAAAATCATACGGACGTCTGAATGGAGCCTTACAGGGGGGGTGATCAGTGACAGGGGGGTGATCACCCTGATCACCCCCTGTCATTGATAACCCCCCTGTAAGGCTCCATTCAGACCTCCGCATGTGTTTTGCGGATCCGATCCATGTATCCATGGATCCGTAAAAATCATACGGACGTCTGAATGGAGCCTTACAGGGGGGGTGATCAGTGACAGGGGGGTGATCACCCTGATCACCCCCTGTCATTGATAA
This sequence comes from Bufo gargarizans, assembly GCF_014858855.1. Taxonomy (NCBI): domain Eukaryota; kingdom Metazoa; phylum Chordata; class Amphibia; order Anura; family Bufonidae; genus Bufo; species Bufo gargarizans. Next base: position 325,386,988 of record NC_058081.1, read on the forward strand.
CCCCCCTGTAAGGCTCCATTCAGACTTCCGCATGTGTTTTGCGGATCCGATCCATGTATCCATGGATCCGTAAAAATCATACGGACGTCTGAATGGAGCCTTACAGGGGGGGTGATCAGTGACAGGGGGGTGATCACCCTGATCACCCCCTGTCATTGATAACCCCCCTGTAAGGCTCCATTCATACGTCCGCATGTGTTTTGCGGATCCGATCCATGTATCCGTAAAAATCATACGGACGTCTGAATGGAGCCTTACAGGGGGGTGATCAATGACAGGGGGGTGATCAGGGAGTCTATATGGGTGATCACCCCCCTGTCATTGATCACCCCCCTGTCATTGATCACCCCGCTGTCATTGATCACCCCCCCCCCCCCTGTAAGGCTCCATTCAGACATTTTTTTGGCACAAGTTAGCGGAAATTTTTTGTTTGTTTTTGTTTTTGTTTTATCTTACAAAGTCTCATATTCCACTAACTTGTGTCAAAAAATAAAATCTCACATGGACGCACCATACCCCTCACGGAATCCAAATGCGTAAACATTTTTAGACATTTATATTCCAGACTTCTTCTCACGCTTTAGGGCCCCTAAAATGCCAGGGCAGTATAAATACCCCACATGTGACCCCATTTCAGAAAGAAGACACCCCAAGGTATTCCGTGAGGGGCATATTGAGTCCATGAAAGATTGAAATTTTTGTCCTAAGTTAGCGGAAAGTGAGACTTTGTGAGAAAAAAACTAAAAAAATCAATATCCGCTAACTTATGCAAAAAAAATAAATTTCTAGGAACTCGCCAGGCCCCTCATTGAATACCTTGGGGTGTCTTCTTTCCAAAGTGGGGTCACATGTGGGGTATTTATACTGCCCTGGCTTTTTAGGGGCCCGAAAGTGTGAGAAGAAGTCTGGGATCCAAATGTCTAAAAATGCCCTCCTAAAAGGAATTTGGGCCCCTTTGCGCATCTAGGCTGCAAAAAAGTGTGACACATGTGGTATCGCCGTACTCAGGAGAAGTTGGGGAATGTGTTTTGGGGTGTCATTTTACATATACCCATGCTGGGTGAGAAAAATATCTTGGTCAAATGCCAACTTTGTATAAAAAAATGGGAAAAGTTATCTTTTGCCAAGATATTTCTCTCACCCAGCATGGGTATATGTAAAATGACACCCCAAAACACATTCCCCAACTTCTCCTGAGTACGGCGATACCAGATGTGTGACACTTTTTTGCAGCCAAGGTGGGCAAAGGGGCACATATTCCAAAGTGCACCTTTTGGATTTCGCAGGCCATTTTTTTACACATTTTGATTGCAAGGTACTTCTCACACATTTGGGCCCCTAAATTGCCAGGGCAGTATAACTACGCCACAAGTGACCCCATTTTGGAAAGAAGACACCCCAAGGTATTCCGTGAGGGGCACGGAGAGTTCCTAGAATTTTTTATTTTTTGTCACAAGTTAGTGGAAAATGATGATTTTTCTTTTTTTTTCTTTTTTCCTTACAAAGTCTCATATTCCACTAACTTGCGACAAAAAATAAAAAATTCTAGGAACTCGCCGTGCCCCTCACGGAATACCTTGGGGTGTCTTCTTTCCAAAATGGGGTCACTTGTGGCGTAGTTATACTGCCCTGGCAATTTAGGGGCCCAAATGTGTGAGAAGTACCTTGCAATCAAAATGTGTAAAAAATGGCCTGCGAAATCCGAAAGGTGCACTTTGGAATATGTGCCCCTTTGCCCACCTTGGCTGCAAAAAAGTGTCACACATCTGGTATCGCCGTACTCAGGAGAAGTTGGGGAATGTGTTTTTGGGTGTCATTTTACATATACCCATGCTGGGTGAGAAAAATATCTTGGTCAAATGCCAACTTTGTATAAAAAAATTGGAAAAGTTGTCTTTTGCCAAGATATTTCTCTCACCCAGCATGGGTATATGTAAAATGACACCCCAAAACACATTCCCCAACTTCTCCTGAGTACGGCGATACCAGATGTGTGACACTTTTTTGCAGCCAAGGTGGGCAAAGGGGCACATATTCCAAAGTGCACCTTTCGGATTTCACCGGTCATTTTTTACACATTTTGATTGCAAAGTACTTCTCACACATTTGGGCCCCTAAATTGCCAGGGCAGTATAACTACCCCACAAGTGACCCCATTTTGGAAAGAAGACACCCCAAGGTATTCCGTGAGGGGCATGGCGAGTTCCTAGAATTTTTTATTTTTTGTCGCAAGTTAGTGGAATATGAGACTTTGTAAGAAAAAAATAAAAATAAAAAATCATCATCATTTTCCGCTAACTTGTGACAAAAATTAAAAAGTTCTATGAACTCACTATGCCCATCAGCGAATACCTTAGGGTGTCTACTTTCCGAAATGGGGTCATTTGTGGTGTTTTTCTACTGTCTGGGCATTGTAGAACCTCAGGAATCATGACAGGTGCTCAGAAAGTCAGAGCTGCTTCAAAAAGCGGAAATTCACATTTTTGTACCATAGTTTGTAAACGCTATAACTTTTACCCAAACCATTTTTTTTTTTTGCCCAAACATTTTTTTTTTATCAAAGACATGTAGAACTATAAATTTTGCGAAAAATTTATATATGGATGTCGTTTTTTTTGCAAAATTTTACAGCTGAAAGTGAAAAATGTCATTTTTTTGCAAAAAAATCGTTACATTTCGATTAATAACAAAAAAAGTAAAAATGTCAGCAGCAATAAAATACCACCAAATGAAAGCTCTATTAGTGAGAAGAAAAGGAGGTAAAATTCATTTGGGTGGTAAGTTGCATGACCGAGCGATAAACGGTGAAAGTAGTGTAGTGCCGAAGTGTAAAAAGTGCTCTGGTCATGAAGGGGGTTTCAGCTAGGGGGTCTGAAGTGGTTAATTACACCCCCTCCCTTAATAACACCCCCCCCCCTTAATTACACTGTGTAATTAAGGGGGGTGTTATTAAGGGAGGGGGTGTAATTAAGGGGAGAAGAGAGGGTGTAATTAAGGGGGGGGGTGCAGGATTTGTTCATTTTATTGATGGGGATTTGGATTTTTTTTCTTTTTTGTGCAGATGGAAAGTGATTTTTTTTTAAGGGGGTGCAGGTTTTAATTTTATAAACCACCTCCGGACCGCCTAACGCAGATGTGCGGTCCGGAGGTGGCAGCGCTGCGCACAGCGACGCATATACGCGTCATCTCGCGAGACGCAAGATTTCCTGTGAACGCGCGCACACAGGCGCGTGCGCTCACAGGAACGGAAGGTAAGCGTTAGCGAGTGGATCTCCAGCCTGCCAGCGGCGATCGCTCGCTGGCAGGCTGGAGATGTGATTTTTTTAACCCCTAACAGGTATATTAGACGCTGTTTTGATAACAGCGTCTAATATACCTGCTACCTGGTCCTCTGGTGGTCCCTTTTGTTATGATCGACCACCAGAGGACACAGGTAGCTGTGTAAAGTACCACAAAACACCACTACACTACACTACACCCCCCCTGTCACTTATTAACCCCTTATGAACCACTGATCACCCCTGATCACCCCATATAGACTCCCTGATCACCCCCCTGTCATTGATCACCCCCCTGTCATTGATCACCCCCCTGTCATTGATCACCCCCCTGTAAGGCTCCATTCAGAGGTCTGTATGATTTTTACGGATCCACTGATACATGGATCGGATCCGCAAAACACATACGGACGTCTGAATGGAGCCTTACAGGGGGGTGATCAATGACAGAGGGGTGATCACCCATATAGACTCCCTGATCACCTCCGTCATTAATCACCCCCCTGTAAGGCTCCATTCAGACGTCCGCATGATTTTTACGGATCCATGGATCGGATCCGCAAAACACATGCGGATGTCTGAATGGAGCCTTACAGGGGGGTGATCAATGACGGAGGTGATCAGGGAGTCTATATGGGTGATCACCCCTCTGTCATTGATCACCCCCCTGTAAGGCTCCATTCAGACGTCCGCATGTGTTTTGCGGATCCGAAAATTTGTAATAAATATTATTGAAAACATTGAAAAAAGTTTGTGCATGTTTTCTTAACTTTCTTGGGGGGGGGGGGGTGCCAAACAAAGGGTTCGCCCCGGGTGCCAAATGCTCTAGGTACGCCCCTGACTGTCTGTGATTTTGGGATAAGCTGTCTAGAAAAAAGAAAAATTATGGTCGGCAACCTTGTCTAGGACCGATGCCTATTTCCAGGACAAGGAGTGCACCTTGCGTATACTTGGCGTGCTCTCCATTCACTGCTCTGTGACTGCTGGGAATAGCAGGGCCAGCGCTTGGCCATTTATAGAACTCCCGTAGTGGTGAGAAGGTGGCTGTGTGTGCGTTCACTTCGGGGGGCCCTGCTTTGGAGATAGGAGTGGGATCTGCACTTATCTGACATTGGTGGCATATGCTATGTGATTGATATGCCATCAATGTCCGAGCAGGACCAACCTCAGCGTTTATTATTATTATAGATGCACCAAATGGCTGATGACTTCTAGGTACAGATGCAGCTCAGCCAGTATGCTCTCGCCTCAGGAACCCACCTTCTCAAAGTTGTTGCAGGGGTGCCCATAATCATCTTGTACCTGCCGCTGTGGGAGCAGGTAATATTTCATGTAGATATAGAGTGGGCCCCTAGAATTTTACTGGTGGGCCCTAGACACCCCAGTGCGACACTGGTCGGACTCCCAAAGCAAGGTTGTTATCCCCTGTCTTGTGGACATAGGATAACTGTTAGGCCTCATGCACACGACAGTATTTTTTCTCGGTCCGCAAAAGGGGGTTCCGTGATCCGTGTCCGTTTTTCCTTCCGTTGTGTTTCCGTGTGTCCGTGTTGCAGTTTTTTTTGCGGACCTTCTTTAAAGAAGGAATGGTTAAAAAAATTAAAATTTTAATAACTCCACCCAGGATACTGGTATAAATGAAGTGCACCTGAGTTTGGTTTTATGGCCATTTTCTGTAGTCTGCACAGAGTACAGAGGTGATTTTGGTTGCTTTTCTTTGCAATTTCACCATGGATGATGCATCTGAGGACGAGGTCTTAATGCATTGGCTTGTTTCTCGGCGATGGGGACCGCGCACTCCTTTGTTGCCTGAGGAACCTAGTAGAAGGCGTAGATTTTGGGTCCATCCGATTGTTTCCCAGCGTTACCGGAAAAGACACTTCCATACCCTATACCAAGATCTGCGGCTGCATCCAGAGAAGTTTTTCTCCTTCTGCAGGATGTCAGTCAATACCTTTGATCGGTTGCTGTCGTCTCTACGTACTGTCCTTACCTTTATGGACACCAATATGAGGCGCAGCATTACTCCTGAGGAAAGGCTCATCGTCACGTTGAGGTAAGCAATATTTAATTGATCAAGCTTCACCAGTAAGGTGCCGTGCTTCTGTCAGGAGGAACATGTGTTTTAAAATGGCTGCTGTTAGACATGTGCTTCTGTTTGCTGAAGTAACCTTTCTTTTGCCATAATGTTTGGTGTAATTTTATTGTAAATTTTTGGTTGTGCCTACCGTTAATCCCTGTCACATAACACCCAAATATTGAAGGTTGTCTATTCGTATGTGCAAGTTTCGAACTCTGGTTCCACAAACGTCCTCAAGACACTACAATACTCCGCAGCACTCGCAAGAATAGTTTGTGACAAAATGTTTTTTATAGTCAGTCATGCAGCCAGGTTACAGCAGCCTGTATCCTGGCCGTGTGAGTGACTAAATCTCCTTTTTTAAATAAAACTTTATTGGGTACTGCATCATATTATACAGGTCCTTCTCAAAAAATTAGCATATTGTGATAAAGTTCATTATTTTCTGTAATGTACTGATAAACATTAGACTTTCATATATTTTAGATTCATTACACACCAACTGAAGTAGTTCAAGCCTTTTATTGTTTTAATATTGATGATTTTGGCATACAGCTCATGAAAACCCCAAATTCCTATCTAAAAAAATTAGCATATCCTGAAAAGGTTCTCTAAACGAGCCCTGGTTCATTACTCAAAACCACAATCATGGGTAAGACTGCCAACCTGACTGCTGTCCAGAAGGCCATCATTGACACCCTCAAGCAAGAGGGTAAGACACAGAAAGAAATTTCTGAACGAATAGGCTGTTCCCAGAGTGCTGCATCAAGGCACCTCAGTGGGAAGTCTGTGGGAAGGAAAAAGCGTGGCAGAAAACGCTGCACAACGAGAAGAGGTGACCGGTCCCTGAGGAAGATTGTGGAGAAGGACCGATTCCAGACCTTGGGGGACCTGCGGAAGCAGTGAGTCTGGAGTAGAAACATCCAGAGCCACCGTGTACAGGTGTGTGCAGGAAATGGGCTACAGGTGCCGCATTCCCCAGGTCAAGCCACTTTTGAACCAGAGACAGCGGCAGAAGCGCCTGACCTGGGCTACAGAGAAGCAGCACTGGACTGTTGCTCAGTGGTCCAAAGTACTTTTTTCGGATGAAAGCAAATTTTGCATGTCATTCGGAAATCATGGTGCCAGAGTCTGGAGGAAGCCTGGGGATAGGGAAATGCCAAAATGCCTGAAGTCCAGTGTCAAGTACCCACAGTCAGTGATGGTCTGGGGTGCCAGTCAGCTGCTGGGGTTGGTCCACTGTGTTTTATCAAGGGCAGGGTCAATGCAGCTAGCTTTCAGGAGATTTTGGAGCACTTCATGCTTCCATCTGCTGAAAAGCTTTATGGAGATGAAGATTTCATTTTTCAGCACGACCTGGCACCTGCTCACAGTGCCAAAACCACTGGTAAATGCTTTACTGACCATGGTATTACTGTGCTCAATTGGCCTGCCAACTCTCCTGACTTGAACCCCATAGAGAATCTGTGGGATATTGGGAAGAGAAAGTTGAGAGACGCAAGACCCAACACTCTGGATGAGCTTAAGGCCGCTATCGAAGCATCCTGGGCCTCCATAAAACCTCAGCAGTGCCACAGGCTGATTGCCTCCATGCCACGCCGCATTGAAGCAGTCATTTCTGCAAAAGGATTCCCGACCAAGTATTGAGTGCATAACTGAACATAATTATTTGAAGGTTGACTTTTTTTGTATTAAAAACACTTTTCTTTTATTGGTCGGATGAAATATGCAAATTTTTTTAGATAGGAAATTTGGGTTTTCATGAGCTGTATGCCAAAATCATCAATATTAAAACAATAAAAGGCTTGAACTACTTCAGTTGGTGTGTAATGAATCTAAAATATATGAAAGTCTAATGTTTATCAGTACATTACAGAAAAGAATGAACTTTATCACAATATGCTAATTTTTTTAGAAGGACCTGTATATTGTAGTGTCTTTAAGCTTTTGGACCCTCAGTCAGGATCCCTAGCTGCGTGCACCACCCTGCTTGAAGCCTATATGCCAGTCTGTACCCTATTTTGTGTGTTTGAGGTTGTTGCCAAACCCTGTGATTTTCATCTTTCGTCCTCATCATGCGTAATGTTCACATAATAAGTGTTAATTTGCCAATAACGTGCAACATTTCAAAGGGGCTAAAGACACTAGTTGAAACTTAGTTCTGGTCGTACTGCCCACACCCCAATAGCTGATAGTGTTTTGCTCGTAGCCCCTAGTGTTTGCCTTATTTATTTGGTTTTGGCCACAATGGACATAGGGTCTTTTATATCTTATCTGGTGTCCAACATTATATGTCATTGATGTATCTGATGTTCCCTTTGATTTGCCGCTGTTTGATTTTTTTTTCTTTACATTTTTCCACAGATTCCTTGCAACGGGGAACTCATTTGCATCGCTGCCTTTTATGTTTCTTTTAGGAACCTCGACGATCTCTCGGATTGTACGTCACACTTGCCATGTCATCTGGCAGCAACTCCGAGAGACGGTGATGCCGCAGCCCAAGGTGGACGATTGGCTTCGGATCGCTGAGGGCTTCCAAATTTCTGCGCAGTTTCCAAACTGCATCAGGGCAATGGATGGCAAGCACATCCGTGTGAAGAAGCCTCCTCACTCAGGGTCCCGATTCTTCAGGTATAAGCAATATTTTTCGGTAGTGCTGATGGCTGTTGCTGACAGTAACTACCGGTTTATAATGGTTGATATCAGGGCCTATGGAAGCACTGCTGATGCGCGCATCTTTAGTTCTTCTAGAATGGGTGAGCGGCTTCGTGCCAACCAGCTTGCCCTGCCCGAGTCCAGAAGACTGCCCGGATCTGCTGGTCCGCCGGCTCCATTTGTCATCGTGGCGGATGAAGGGTTTGCCTTAACTCACCATGTTCTGCGGCCCTTTCCAAAGCGTGGTTTGGATGTCAGGAGGCGTATTTTCAACTACCGGTTGACTCGTGCCCGTCGGTATGTTGAGTGCGCTTTCGGAATACTCTCTAGCAAATGGAGGGTGTTTTTGTCATCCATACAGATGGATCCGGAGAATGCTACCCTGGTGATTCAAGCTTGTGTTGTTCTACACAACTTCACCAGGATTCACGAGGCTTCCTCTTCTGTTGACATGGAAGATTTGCCCACGTCAGCAGGTTTGGGCTTGGATCGGACCCTGCATAGACGACCTGGGACTGCAGGCCTTGCAGTTCGAGAACTCTATGCAGACTACTTTTTAAGCCCAGAGGGGTCCTTGCCATGGCAGAGGGACGCAATTCGTGGCAGTGTTTGATTTCTTCTGTGCTCGTTAGTTGTTTTTTTTTGTTTTCCAGATAGCTTATGTAATTTTAGACATAGTTGAGTGTAGGGACTCGCAAGACAATGAGGACCCTTGACGTGGGCTTGCGGGCTGAGGTTTTTGGGATCTAAAAGCAAATCAATATTTTGGTACCCAAACAAGATCTTTGTTTTTCCAATTTTAGAAACGATTAATGGATTTGCTATATGTTTCCCAAAACCTTCTAATACCTCTAAAAATGTTTTTAAAAAAGTGTCCGTCACCATGTAAAATAAACTTGTTTTACTACTACAAGTATTGTTTGTGTCTCTTTGAAGTGTCTTTAGAAATATGTGTGATGTATATTTGAAAACTAGTTGAAAATTTGAAATTTACACTGTCACATTCTACATGTCATCCTCATACATGATCTGCTTTTTTGCTACCCAAAAGATACAATTGTAAGTGATGTTGGTTGAAAATGTACATAGCCAATAGCTTTGCAGGACAAACATTAGGATAATATTTTATTTCGCCCAAACTCAAAATTTGAGAAAAGGTGGGTTTGGCCGTTTGTGCATTCTACTCTCATCTATTATTTTTTGACATTACCTCACGTCCAAACAGATGTTGGTCCCAACACCTAGTTAAAAGAGCAAGATCATTGATGGCTAACCTTGGCACTGCAGCTGGGTAAAATCTCCAACTCACAAGATGCCCCCCTAGCTTTGTTGATTAGTTTAAAAAACACGATTGAAATAAATGGAGCATGCTGGGAGTTGAAATTCGTACCAGTTGGAGTGCAAAGGTTAGCCATCACTGCCCTATCTAATAATTTGTATTGCTACTTCTCCATCCACAAATGGTTGAGTTGTTTGGAAAGCATCATCCCATAGTTTTATCAGTTTTAGATACCATCACATTTTGTTAGGCTTTATAAATAAATACAAGACACATTCTTTTTGACTAATTTTTTAAAGAAGGAAACCAAAGGTCTCCTCAAATTTTTTAGCAAAAGTATGTTGGCACAAATTTGCCCATTAATAAAAAACACAAATATAACATAAAAACAAAAGAACACAAAATTAAAGATCAAACAAATCCCTGGTGAAGGGACCAGGCTGGTACGAACTGCCAGGCCTCTGCTGTTGCTGTGGCAGTGGGGCAGTGGCATAGGGGGCAGCCTGTGGGAAGAATTGAGAAGCTGTCCGGCTGGCTTCTGGGGCCACCTGGTAAGACGGGCCAGGTACAGGGGGGCCATGGGGTTGGGGTTGACTTGGCCCAGCAACATGTTGCGCGCGTGCTGCAAGTATGCGCCGTCTCACGTTGTATATTTCTGAGACTATATCTTCCTCGTAGGGGGAGGAGAAAAGCTCAATCAGCATCGCAATCCCCGCCACGCAAGGGCTCAAGCGGTGGGCAGGGACGCCCCTGAGTAGCGGACCCAGCCCCCTCACCACGGCTTCTTCCGGGCCCTCACTCCTCCTCTTGGCCAGGAACTCGATAACTCGGGCATCTATTTGTTCCCTCGTATCTGGCGCCGAGGAAGCCTGAGGGCCAGTGCGTCTCCGCCTTGGATGAGGCTGCTGGGTTGGATCCAGGGTCCCCTGTGAAAGGGTTGGCGGCTCCAGAGGTGGCTGTTGTGGCTCCTCAGCCTGGGGATGGGTGGGGCTGCTCTCCGGGGAGAAAACGGCCGGAGTTTCACTGCCCCCAGCATCCGAATCCTCCGGATCGTCTTGCAAGCTGTCCACAGTACTGTATGGAAACATTATAGATAATTAGATATTAAATTAATGTTGGCCAACATTCTGGATTGTCAAAAGGTTTAGATCATTCAAAAATTAAAAACAAAAGGAGTCTACTCGTTTGTACAAGTCAAAACTTTTGAAAAAGAGGATTATCCTTGTGAGATGAAAACTTAACATATCCATTGAAACACTAAATAATCACTGATGAATCCTAATGTGAGCAAGTACTCTTTTTTTTAACTGTTAAAAAACTGAACACTGATAGAGGTTTGTGGATGTCCTGTGCGAAAAATAGTGAACACATTCGAGGAGCTAACCAAGTGCTGAAATTCTCCACATCGTCATTGTGGACGTGTTTGTACACTCTCACACTCGTTTGGGTTTATTCAAGCTTCCAAAATACTACTTCCTGAACATTTCAAATGCTTCCTAAGGTCAGGGTTAAAGTTTATCTTCAAAAACTGCACCAGGAATGCAGAAGGTGCATCATTAGTCAATGTATAATAGTACAAAGTATTGCGCATTTGTAATAATATCTGATGGCAAACATTTTCGGAAAATGACATACAACTATAGAATATTGTTTAAGGAAATTTTCTTAGTCACGAGGTCCTGTTAATAAACTATAAGGTAAAAACAATACAAAGCTTTAAAAAATATAGGAATACTGCGAAAAAAATCTAAAATGGGAACACTATTCACGCACCTCTGACTGGTAAGGCCTGGGCCAAGCGTTAGCATATATTTTGAACATATCCAATGTAAAGGTACACATTCTCATATTGACGATCGCCAAACAACAGGCCAAATATATGTCAAACAGCAGTATGATGATAAAAAACATGCAAGGCACATGTGTCATCTCCCTTCTAATTTCAAGCACTGATAGCACTCTATCCCATCAGATATCTAAAAGACTATATATTTCACATCAAGTGGCACACAGGATGAAGAGAGACGGCAGAGGGCAGGGCATGTGTGATGTGCTTGTGTTGTCTCGTCATACTGCTGAAAGAGTGTGTTTTTTTAATCCATTTTTAATATGGATTGAAAAAAAGCACATACACCGAGGTAAGAGGTGATCAATAGATAATTAACATATTATAAATATACTTACGGCCTCAAATCCATCACCGGTTTCAGAAACTCCAACTGTGCCGTATAAATATATGGCCTTTTTCGGGCACCACCCTCGCCACTTCGGCCACGCTCATTAAGTTCCCGGCGGAACTGATCCCGGCAGCTGTTCCACCGGGTTTTGGTCTGTTTCACTATTGTGACATAAAAAAAAAAGTTTTAGAATTTTGACTTGTTTATAAAATTGACCTTTGGGGAAATTCAATATAAAAAAAGAACCATAAATTAGGCACAAACGGAGGATAATTTGGCCATAATGAAAAAAAAATGGAACACATGCTACAGTACTGCCATTTTGGACATACTCATTTAAAACGTTCAGGAAGCCATGTAATAATCGTGCTAGGCACTGGTATGTAAAATAATGCACAATATGCATTAAGTGTCAACTATTGCATACGCAATAAAAAACTAGAACAAGTGCCACCAACTAGCCGGTGCACATGCATAGTATCCATTACTACAGTTTACAGTATCATAGCTAGGGCCAGGCATTTCAAATACACCCCATAGTAGGAGTGCGGTGTATTTTATCAAATAAATTAAAAAGTCTAATCCAGATCTAGGCATATATATAATATAAGGGAGGTGAATGTAAAAAACAAACAGTTTATTAGGAACACGGAGCTAAGCGTTCCGCAGTATCACGGCCTAGCATCCTGGTGAGAACAGGAGTTCATGTCATTATTGGTTGCTAGGACGCCGTGCACCTAGTGCCGCCACCGCAGTACCGTAATACACTCGTATGAACTATACCAGGGTCTGACTGTACTTCAGGGTCGACAAAAAGCACACCGCATCATAGCAACAAAAGAGGATGCCAGGCTGGGATACCGCGGAACGCTCACCTCCGTGTTCCACGCTTGTATGCAAGTTCAATAGTGACAAGACAGGGACCAGGACAGTGCAATGACATTGCTGGCACTTACCTAAATCTGCCCGGCCTCTGGCATCAGCTTTTTGCCATTCCACGCGCCTCATGAACCTGGCCACTTTCTCCCAGGAGACATCCTTTCGCACCCTGTCCTGATACACGTTCAGCCTGCTGTCCCATAGTTCAGGCCTCTCCTGCACCAACGTGATCAGTTTTTCCACGTTCCACTTTGGCATTGTGAAAATTTGGGGAAAGCAAAGCCACAGCTCACTACACCAAACCACATGCACCACAAGGCTGGAGTAAACTGCAATGTGATAACCTATGACCTGAAGCTTCCTTCCTGTATTGAAATTATATATATTTTTTTTTATTGGGCTTAAATCTGGCAGCCAGTTTTGCCATGCAAAAGATTAATAAAACGGACGCGGATGACAAACGGTTGTGCATCCACGATTTTCGCGGACCCATTGATTTGAATGGGTCCGCGAACCATTGTCCGCGAAAAAAATAGGACAGGTCATATTTTTTTGACGGACTGGAACCACGGACGCGGATGCCAAACGGTGCCTTTAGCCGATTTTTCAACTGAACCATTGAAAGTCAATGGGTCATCTGAAAAACGGAACAACGGACACGGAAAGAAACAACGGTCGTGTGCATGAGGCCTTATACAACCCCCTTTATGTTTGCACGATGAGCATGCGGCTAGGGCTGTATTACGTGGGCAGATGAGGCAGTAGGCATGGAAGCATGCTTGGTGGTTACAGTCTCACATGTTACAAGCTTAGAGGGGTTGGCCACTCTCTGGTTACTGATGACCAGTGTCCACACAATAGAGTTACGGGTGGCACTGCCGATATTTATCAACCCACCGAGTGCTTCACAAACGCCTCTTGATACCTCCTAAAAGATCAGTCACAGCAGTGCACAATCCGTGAAATATAGTCATCCAAAACGGGGTGAAGACAATAGGCAGCGCTCACCACTGGTTCTCTGCTTCTTTTTATTTCATGAAAGCAGATTACATGCGGCCGGGTAGCAGTTTGCCAAATTCACATACAGCGGCAACGGCCGTTTTGCGCACGAATGATGGCGCTTCCTCAGGCCACTACGTCAGCACGTATCTACATGCTGGCCTCTTATACCAAGAATCCGATTGTCATGGAAACCACAAACAAACCAGATGCCACAAATATAAGGGTTCATTAGTAACAATAAACCTCAAGTTTGCTATTACAAAAACACATTCAAATCGTTCCGGTCATTCAGACCAAACTGACCCAATGCTCCCGTACGTATAATCCATTTCGCTTCCTTTTGCAAGAGAATACGATGTCTATCCCCGCCCTGAGCTGGGTGCGGGACGACCTCCACTTCGGCAAACTGGAGTGCTTGTGCGCTTCCTCCACGAACTTCTCTCACATGGTCAATTAGTCTGCGGCAGCCTTTTCCCATCCTTATAGAGTTAAAATGCTCCCTGATCCTCCCTGATGGTTTTACCTATGTAAAAGTGGCCGCAATCGCACATCAGAACATACACCACATAAGTGCTCCTACAGTTTATGATACTGGCTACCTCTTTTGTTATGGGACCTATTTTTTACAATTTTATTTTGGGAGTTGTATTCACATAACGAGCAACTGCCGCCCTTGTAGTTGCCCTTCGGCCGCCTCTCCTGCAGCCAGTTGCTCTTTTTTCTCCCAGGAATCGGCTTCTCACAATCCTATCCTTTAGGCCTCTTTCACACGACCGTTTTGCGGGCCGTTTTTTGCGTTCCGTATACGGAACCATTCATTTCAATGGTTCCGCAAAAAACGGAATGTACTCCGTTATGCATTCCGTTTCCGTTCCGTTAAAAGATAGAACATTTCCTATTATTGCCCGCAAATCACGTTCCGTGGCTCCATTTAAGTCAATGGGTCCGCAAAAAAACGGAACACATACCGAAATGCATCCGTATGTCTTCCGTATCTGTTCCGTTTTTTGCTGAACCATCTATTGAAAATTTTATGCCCAGCCCAATTTTTTCTATGAAATTACTGTATACTGTATATGCCATATGAAAAAACGGAACGGAAACAGAAACACAACGGAAACAAAAAAACGGAACAACGGATCCGTTTAAAACGGACCGCAAAATACTGAAAAAGCCATACGGTCGTGTGAAAGAGGCCTTATTGTGTGGGTCCGTCTGTATGTTATTAACCGCTTCTCGTCCACTATACCCTTCAAACCTACATCTTTTTTCAGAATATCCCAGTGTTTAAATATTGCTGTTCGTATAAAATTAACCATCGGGCTAAATGTAAATGAGAACACGCAACTTTTTTTACTCTTCTGTTGTCCTTTCCTGTCATTTCCTCTTTTACCTCTTAACAGCTCATCTTGGGAGAATTGTTCTGCCTCTTCATCTTCTCATCTAATAGGTACTACAGGATAGCCCCTTTGTAATAACCGTTCTTTTAACTGCGGTGCTTGTTTTCTGTATCCTCCATCTTCACTATTGATGCGCCTTAATCTAACAAATTGCCCATACGGCACAGATTTCTTCACGGCATATGGGTGAAAGCTGTCGTGGTGTAGTAAATAGTTGGTCGCCGTGGGCTTGCAATGCCCCTCTGTGACCAACTCTCCATCACAAACCACGACAGAAACGTCCAGAAATTCTAGCCGTGAACCCCCAAAATTCATTGTGAATTTCATAGCCATGCAATTTTTGTCCTTAACCACCTCCCGACCGCCTAACGCACGGATGCGTCCGGGAGGTGGTTGATTTACTCCTCCTGGACGCATCCGTGCGTCATCTCGCGATAGCCGAGATTTCCTGTGAACGCGCGCACACAGGCGCGCGCGCTCACAGGAACGGAAGGTAAGCGAGTGGATCTCCAGCCTGCCAGTGGCGATCGCTTGCTGGCAGGCTGGAGATGTGATTTTTTTAACCCCTAACAGGTATATTAGACGCTGTTTTGATAACAGCGTCTAATATACCTGCTACCTGGTCCTCTGGTGGTCCCTTTTGTTTGGATCGACCACCAGAGGACACAGGCAGCTCAGTAAAGTCGCACCAAACACCACTACACTACACTACACTACACCCCCCCCCGTCACTTATTAACCCTTTATGAACCACTGATCACCCCTGATCACCCCATATAGACTCCCTGATCACTTCCCTGTCATTGATCACCCCCCTGTCATTGATCACCCCCCCTGTAAGGCTCCATTCAGAGGTCCGTATGATTTTTACGGCTCCACGGATCGGATCCGCAAAACGCATATGGACTTCTGAATTGAGCCTTACAGGGGGGTGATCAATGACAAGGGGGTGATCACGCATATAGACTTCCTGATCACTTCCCTGTCATTGATCACCCCCCTGTCATTGATCACCCCCCTGTAAGGCTCCATTCAGACGTCCGTATGATTTTTACGGATCCACCGATACATGGATCGGATCCGCAAAACACATACGGACGTCTGAATGGAGCCTTACAGGGGGGTGATCACCTCATATACACTCCCTGATCACCCCCCTGTCATTGATCCCCCCCCGTAAGGCTCCATTTTAGACGTCCGTATGATTTTTACGGATACATGGATCGGATCCGCAAAACGCATACGGACGTCTGAATGGAGCCTTACAGGGGGGTGATCAATGACAAGGGGGTGATCACACATATAGACTTCCTGATCACTTCCCTGTCATTGATCACCCCCCTGTCATTGATCACCCCCCTGTAAGGCTCCATTCAGACGTCCGTATGATTTTTACGGATCCACCGATACATGGATCGGATCCGCAAAACACATACGGACGTCTGAATGGAGCCTTACAGGGGGGTGATCAATGACAGGGGGGTGATCACCCATATAGATTCCCTGATCACCCCCCTGTCATTGATCACCCCCCTTAAGGCTCCATTCAGACGTCCGTATGATTTTTACGGATCCACTGATACATGGATCGGATCCACAAAACGCATACGGACGTCTGAATGGAGCCTTACAGGGGGGTGATCAATGACAGGGAGGTGATCACCCATATAGATTCCCTGATCACCCCCCTGTCATTGATCACCCCCCTGTAAGGCTCCATTCAGACGTCCGTATGATTTTTACGGATCCACTGATACATGGATCGGATCCGCAAAACGCATACGGACGTCTGAATGGAGCCTTACAGGGGGGTGATCAATGACAAGGGGGTGATCACGCATATAGACTTCCTGATCACTTCCCTGTCATTGATCACCCCCCTGTCATTGATCACTCCCCTGTAAGGCTCCATTCAGACGTCCCTATGATTTTTACAGATCCACTGATACATGGATCGGATCCGCAAAACACATATGAACGTCTGAATGGAGCCTTACAGGGGGGTGATCAATGACAGGGAGGTGATCACCCATATAGATTCCCTGATCACCCCCCTGTCATTGATCACCCCCCTGTCATTGATCACCCCCCTGTAAGGCTCCATTCAGACGTCCGTATGATTTTTACGGATCCACTGATACATGGATCGGATCCGCAAAACACATACGGACGTCTGAATGGAGCCTTACAGGGGGGTGATCAATGACAAGGGGGTGATCACGCATATAGACTTCCTGATCACTTCCCTGTCATTGATCACCCCCCTGTCATTGATCACCCCCCTGTAAGGCTCCATTCAGACGTCCGTATGTGTTTTGCGGATCCGATCCATGTATCAGTGGATCCGTAAAAATCATACGGACGTCTGAATGGAGCCTTACAGGGGGGTGATCAATGACGGGGGTGATCAGGGAGTCTATATGGGTAATCACCCCTCTGTCATTGATCACCCCCCTGTAAGGCTCCATTCAGACTTCCGTATGTGTTTTGCGGATCCGATTCACGTATCCGTGGATCCGTAAAAATCATACGGACGTCTGAATGGAGCCTTACAGGGGGGTGATCAATGACAGGGGGGTGATCAGGGAGTCTATATGGGTGATCACCCCCCTGTCATTGATCACCCCCCCTGTAAGGCTTCATTCAGACATTTTTTTGGCCCAAGTTAGTTTCTTACAAAGTCTCATATTCCACTAACTTGTGTCAAAAAATAAAATCTCACATGAACTCACCATACCCCTCACGGAATCCAAATGCGTAACATTTTTTAGACATTTATATTCCAGACTTCTTCTCACGCTTTAGGGCCCCTAAAATGCCAGGGCAGTATAAATACCCCACATGTGACCCCATTTCGGAAAGAAGACACCCCAAGGTATTTCGTGAGGGGCATATTGAGTCCATGAAAGATTGACATTTTTGTCCCAAGTTAGCGGAAAGGGAGACTTTGTGAGAAAAAAAAATAAAAAATCAATTTCCGCTAACTTGTGCCCAAAAAAAAAATTTCTATGAACTCGCCATGCCCCTTATTGAATACCTTGGGGTGTATTCTTTGCAAAATGGGGTCACATGTGGGGTATTTATACTGCCCTGGCTTTTTAGGGGCCCTAAAGCGTGAGAAGAAGTCTGGGATCCAAATGTCTAAAAATGCCCTCCTAAAGGGAATTTGGGCCCCTTTGCGCATCTAGGCTGCAAAAAAGTGTCACACATGTGGTATCGCCGTACTCAGGAGAAGTTGGGGAATGTGTTTTGGGGTGTCATTTTACATATACCCATGCTGGGTGAGATAAATATCTTGGTCAAATGCCAACTTTGTATAAAAGAATTGGAAAAGTTGTCTTTTGCCAAGATATTTCTCTCACCCAGCATGGGTATATGTAAAATGACACCCCAAAACACATTCCCCAACTTCTCCTGAGTACGGCGATACCAGATGTGTGACACTTTTTTGCCGCCTAGGTGGGCAAAGTGGCACACATTCCAAAGAGCACCTTTCGGATTTCACAGGCCATTTTTTACACATTTTGATTTTAAACTACTTACCACACATTAGGGCCCCTAGAATGCCAGGGCAGTATAACTACCCCACAAGTGACCCCATTTTGGAAAGAAGACACCCCAAGGTATTCCGTGAGGGGCATGGCGAGTTCCTAGAATTTTTTATTTTTGGTCGTAAGTTAGTGGAATATGAGACTTTGTAAGGAAAAAAGAAAAAAAAATCATCATTTTCCGCTAACTTGTGACAAAAAATAAAAAATTCTAGGAACTCGCCATGCCCCTCACGGAATACCTTGGGGTGTCTTCTTTCCAAAATGGGGTCACTTGTGGCGTAGTTATACTGCCCTGGCAATTTAGGGGCCCTAATGTGTGAGAAGTACTTTGCAATCAAAATGTGTAAAAAAATGGCCTGCGAAATCCAGAAGGTGCACTTTGGAATATGTGCCCCTTTGCCCACCTTGGCTGCAAAAAAGTGTCACACATCTGGTATCGCCGTACTCGGGAGAAGTTGGGGAATGTGTTTTGGGGTGTCATTTTACATATACCTATGCTGGGTGAGAAAAATATCTTGGTCAAATGCCAACTTTGTATAAAAAAATTGGAAAAGTTGTCTTTTGCCAAATTATTTCTCTCACCCAGCATGGTTATATGTAAAATGACACCCCAAAACACATTCCCCAACTTCTCCTGAGTACGGCGATACCAGATGTATGACACTTTTTTGCAGCCAAGGTGGGCAAAGGGGCACATATTCCAAAGTGCACCTTTCGGATTTCACAGGCCATTTTTTACACATTTTGATTGCAAAGTTCTTCTCACACATCTGGGCCCCTAAATTGCCAGGGCAGTATAACTACGCCACAAGTGACCCCATTTTGGAAAGAAGACACCCCAAGGTATTCCGTGAGGGGCATGGCGAGTTCCTAGAATTTTTTATTTTTTGTCGCAAGTTAGTGGTATATAAGACTTTGTAAGGAAAAAAAAATATCATAATTTTCCGCTAACTTGTGACAAAAAATAAAAAGTTCTATGAAACACTGAAATAGCCATACAGTAGTGTGAAAGAGGCCTAACTCATGAAATTGCAAAAATATTCAGATCCAGGTATGGGTTTGAAAACTGTAGAATATTTTTTGTGGGACAACGCCTTTAAATCTCCTTCTGGTGACAGTGATGAAGATGGCTTTTTCATAAACTACATGGCCCCTGCAGTGTAGGCCCCATCAAGTAGCGTAGCAGATGCCAGTCTTGATAAACCAGGCACAATGTCTTGTAGGGCTAGGTCAGCTGAATGTAACGATAACTTTCACTTGGTGATCTGTTCCTTCATTCTAGAGAAAAAGTGCATCTATTTATATGCACCTGAGCAGTTAAGTGCACTGAGGGCGGGGCCACCTCACTTTGTGCACAGTTGCTCCTCCTGCTTCCTCTGTCAGTCCCTCTCTCACCTTGATGCACAGGGCCAGGTGAGATGCTCCTGTCAGGATAAGGCTAGGTTTACATCACCGCTTATTTTTCTGTTCTTCTGATCCGGAAAAAAAATATGGATCCTGTACCTTAAGCATCCTTTAAGCTCAGTTATGCACATTTGGCATCCATTTTACATACTGGACTTTTTTTTCTGTCAAAAATAATGAATCCCAGACGGAAATGGCTAAAACGGATGCCAATTTAGCATAATGGATGCTTGAAATACAGGATCAGTTTTTAAAAAAAAATTGTGTTCTTCTGATGGATCAGAAGAACGGAAAAATAAATGACGATATGAACCCAGCCTTTATGGAGCTGTTAAAAATGTGTTAAATTATCAAAACTACCTAAACTTTCCCTTTAAATCCCCACCTCTACAGCACCAGGTCGATAAAGTGGGGTAGGGCAGTTTTAGCTAGAAAAGTGTCAGAAAACACAGTCACAGATTCTTCAACTGGGCCCTTAATATTCTGAAACAATAGTTTTCACCCAGTTGCACTTCAGGAATCTGTCACTAGATGGCGGTGTTGTGATTCACTATGTGTTTCTGCAATTGCTACAGTGTATAAAACAAATAGTAAAAGGTTAAGTATTGTTTTTTCTATAACTATGAATATGTGCGCGTTTGTACATATTTGAATAGATTTTTGTGCATGACAAAGGATAAAAAGGTATGCTATGTGAGCGCTTCTCACCTATTCTAGTGATCAGTGGAGTCTCAGCACTCAGATTCCCACCCATTCCCAAACCTTTGTTGCTATGCCATATTAAAAGTTCTGGAAAGCTCAGTGACCCGTGCATATAACAAATCCGAGCGGCATGCAGGGACCCCTTCCAGAGGCACACCGAGCCCCGTGTGTCTGTATTATGGAGCCATTTGCTTGCTGTGTGCCACTGTAGGTTACAAGTATTCCCTCTGTATTACAGCATACAATGGAACATGTCACATACTTTCCCCACAGAGTATGAATTTGGGGGGAAATAAAACAGTTTTTGCCTCCATATTAAAAAGGAGGTACGGTGTGCACTGTAGCAGTATAAATCTGTCATATTATGAATCTTTACAATACAGTTAATTCATAATCCATAGTACAGCCTTGTGCATGGGCCAATCACTGACCTCTGCGGTACAGCTGTACCACATAAAAGGTTAGTATATAAAATGAGAATGCTCGGACTGGGAGAAAATGTCTGTATGTGGGTAAGTAACTGGCTCAATGATAGAAAACAGAGGGTGGTTATTAATGGTAAATACTCAGATTGGGTCACTGTCACTAGTGGAGTACCTCAGGGGTCAGTATTGGGCCCTATTCTCTTCAATATATTTATTAATGATCTTGTAGAAGGCTTGCATAGTAAAATATAAATTTTCGCAGATGACACTAAACTGTGTAAAGTAATTAACAGTGATGAGGACAGTATACTACTACAGAGGGATCTGGATAGATTGGAGGCTTGGGCAGATAAGTGGCAGATGAGGTTTAACACGGACAAATGTAAGGTTATGCACATGGGAAGGAATAATGCAAGTCACCCGTACATACTAAATGGTTAAACACTGGGTAAGGCCTCCTGCACACGACCGTTGTGTGCACCCGTGGCCGTTGGCCCGTGTAACGTTTTTTTCTGCGGTCCCATTGACTTTCAATGGGTCCGTTGAAAACTCGGCTACTGCACCGTTTTGTCACCCGCGTCCGTGACCCGTGTTTCTTGCCCGTCAAAAAATATAACCTGTCCTATTTTTTTCACGGCTAACGGGTCGCGGCCCCATTCAAGTGAATGGGGCCGTGAAAAACGCGGTTGCACACCCGTTTGTCATCCGCGTCCGCGCCCGCTCCGCGCCTGTTTTATTTCTTCTTATGGCATGGGCAAATTGTCTAGCCAAACTTGTGGCAATAAATTGAAAAAAAAAAAGACAGGAAGTTTTAGGTGACAGGATATGCAAATTTCTAGACATCTGTGGTAAACAGCTTGTGTGAGGAGAAGCAGCCATTTCAGGAGGATTAATAATCTCATCCACCATGCCTCGCTGGGATGTAGAAAAATTGATTAGTCTCGTCCAGGAGAGGCCCGAGCTGTGGGATACCCGGCAAAATGCCTATAGTGACAGACTGAAAAAAGACGCTTCGTGGGAGAAAGTGGCACGGAGCATGCGGCGAAGTGAATGGGCCAAGGCTGATAGCCGAGGCCGGGCCGCATTAGGTAAGTGTTATCACTGTAGTTGTGCTGTCCTTGCCCTCTGTGTGGCCCTAATATATAGTTTGAATGTCCCAGAGGTGACAATAGTGTTTTCAGGGTGGTCCAGCCTCCTTTTGCCTAAAGGCCTGTACATGGTTTTTTAATGTGGCGTCTATTTTTCCCCTTTCTTAATTTTTTACCTCACAATTGTCTTCTATGTCATTTTTAAACAGTGAAACAAACGAAAACCCGCTGGGCGAGCTGCCGGGACCAGTTCCGGCGGGAGCTGACCAGCAAAGGCCGGAGTGGGGAGGGCTCATCGACCAAACGGGCCTATATTTATACGGCCCAGTTACAGTTTCTGCGGCCAGTAATGGAACTGAGGCCGTAAGTATTTTTTACGTTCTTTTCAAACGGTGTCATATTTTCACACTTACGTTTTTTTAAGGCAAGCTAAAGTGTTTCTGAAACTAATGGATACAGTTTTGATGTTCTATTGAAGACCTATACTTTCTGTAGGGCAGCCATGTCAAAACTGACTACATCCAGCTCTTTAACAACTGAAACTCCCAGCATGATAGAATAGCTGAAAGCTACTCGGTCCTGCTTGGAGTTGTAGTTGGGCATCAGCTGGAGGGCAACAGTTTGTCCATGCCTTGTGTTGGTTGCCTACATCATTTTAGTGGTGTAGTCAAACCAGGGGCAACCGCTTATGAGATGAATGATGAGACGACACGTGAAGTGTGCAGATGGCGGCTCCTTTCTCTGTTTTGTTTGTGTTGAAGCAATTTTTGTTCCCTCCTGGAACATAGATGATTCCACTTTGAACCAGAAAAGCAAATACAGATGACACTTGCGCACTGCACGAATTATTTCCTCATACAGTAGTTCATCGTGTATGTCGGCTCCTAGTCACACCCCAATGGTTAAAAAAGCTTTCCAAAACCCACCCGTTTTAATGGGAGCCCGGAGTAGGGTTTTTTTTTCCCAACTTTTTGGGCGGCATGAGATTTGTCCCATAACGACATATTCTCACATTTTGGAATGTTAGGGAAATGTGTACCCTTTATGTACTGGGATAGTAATTTATATAGCTGAAATGGTTTTGCACCAAACCCCACATGGTTTCCTTACATTGCTCCTATGAACTGTCAATCACCACATCCTAGGCTAAAGTGTGAAGCTGAGGTTGCAACTACGCAAGAGCAGCACGATTACAACTAGTACTCTCACAATGGTCAAGTGTGGCCTGGTACATGTTGTTTCTCTGAAAATGAGGTTCTACTAGGTTCAAATGACAATTTGTATCTTTACATGTTGGTAGCGGGGCACATACAGATGATTTGGCCTCATTTTCAGCACTGGTTTTGGTCCTTGAATGAGGACTCCTCTTCAGAGGCTGGACAGCTCCAAGCAGCAAACAATGTTTGCCCATTTCCGAAACAATAGGCCTTTACAAGACTTATCCCATTAATAGATCCAAATGCCATTCAAAAGGGATTTCCACATTTCACATTGAAGCAGTTAGTCGTTGTGTAATTTCAAATCTCTGATGGTATGCTGCCACTCCGTATATATATATTGTATTTGCACGGTTGCTTTGCACAGAATGAAATCTATGTGCTTTTGTAATGTTGAAATCAAATGACCTAATGTGTTTTTTTTTTTTTTTTTTTTAAATACAGTACTGTGGACAGTCTGGATCCCTCACAAGATTCCGACACGTCGGCCAGTGAACCCCCTGCAAGATTTTCTCCCCAGGGAACTCCGTCGCCAACACCGGCTGAGGACCCTGAGGACTCCACGCTGGCCGAGGAACCCGTACCACCTTGCAGTCCACCACGGGTGGTCCAGACCCAGCCCAGACGGCGCCGCCAACTCCCTCCCTCTACCTCTGTGCCAGAGAGTCGGGAGGCTATTGATGCCCGCCTCATAGAATTTCTGGCCCAGAGGAGGAGTGAAGGAGTTGAGGAGAAGACATTACGGGGCTTAGGACAGCTATTGAGGCATGTCACTCCTTTAGAGCACCATGAGTGCCTTGCGTCCTTAGCTGTAGTTCTAAAAATGTTTGCTATTCCTAACCATGGGGACCTTCTAGGAAAGCTTAATGCCATGAAAGTGGACCTGGAGAATGCGCAACAGCAGCAAAGTGCCGGGCCATTTGAAGGTGCGCCACAAGCAGCACAAGGTCCAGGATACCACCCACAACCCCACTATGGACTCCCCCAGGGCCCAATGCATCAAGTGGGTCAGCCCCTTTACCCGGGCAGTTTCGCATCTGGGTTACCTCAACAGGCCAATATCAGGCCACGGTCCACGTTTCCAACAGGATCTTTTACTCAGGACCTTCTGAATTTGTAAGACAGTTTAATGTTTTGTTTTCAAGAACTTTATATGTTTGTCCTTAAAATGTTGGGGCCATTGGCTTCCTGTTTATTAAGTTTGGCTCAATCTTAAACATAAATGTTGTTTGAGCCAAAAAGTAGTCGACTGTTTTTTTAGTGTGCACGCTACATAAAACATTTACTTTGACCCATTTCAATTGAAAAAAGAAACACCACACACTTTTCCGCACTAAGCAACACTTTATTTGGGTGAGCAACATCTTTATTTGGGGATATGGTCATGATGAGGTATTAGAAAATTTTTTGGACTACACTAAAAAAAAAGGAAAAGATGTTAAAGTCTATTTAGATTTAGACCAAAACATCAAATCTATCACGTTAGATGCATATTTAAATGTGTGCGGTCCAAAAAATCTCAGCCCGCAAGCCCACGTCAAGGGTCCTCATTATCTTGCGAGTCCCTACACTCAACTACAATCCTAAATTTCAGGAATCTATCTAGAAAATAACAAAAAACTAAAGAGCCCAGAAGATTTCAAAAACTGCCACGAATAGCATCCCTCTGCCACGGCACGGACCCCTCTGGACTTGAGAAGTAGTCTGCATAGAGTTCCCGAACTGCAATGCCTGCAGTCCCAGGTCGTCTATGCAGGGTCCTTTCCAAATCCAAATCTGAAGTCGTAGGAAGATCTTCCATGTCAACAGAAGAGGAAGCCTCGTGAATCCTGGTGAAATTGTGGAGAACAACACAAGCTTGAATCACCAGGGTAGCATTCTCCGGAGCCATCTGTATGGATGACAAAAACACCCTCCACTTGCTAGAGAGTATTCCGAAAGCGCACTCCACATACCGACGGGCACGAGTCAACCGGTAGTTGAAGATACGCCTCCTGACATCCAAACCACGCTTTGGAAAGGGCCGCATAACATGTGGAGTCAATGCAAACCCTTCATCCGCCACGATGACAAATGGCGCCGGCGGACCTGCATATCCGGGCAGTCTTCTGGACTCGGGCAGGGCAAGCTGGTTGGCACGAAGCCGCTCACCCATTCTAGAAGCACTAAAGATGCGAGCATCCGCAGTACTTCCATAGGCCCCGATATCTACCATTATAAACCGGTAGTTACTGTCAGCAACAGCCATCAGCACTACCGAGAAAAACTGTTTATAATTGAAGAAACGGCTCCCTGAGTGGGGCGGCTTCTTCACACGGATGTGCTTGCCATCCATTGCCCCGATGCAGTTAGGAAACTGCGCGGAATCTTGGAAACCCTCTGCGATCCGAAGCCAATCCTCCACCTTGGGCTGCGGCATCACCGTCTCTCGGAGTTGCTGCCACATGACATGGCAAGTGTGTCGTACAATACTCGAGATTGTCGAGGCTCCTAACAGAAACTCAAAATGCAGTGATGCAAATGAGTTCCCAGTTGCAAGGAATCTGTGGAGACAAAAAAAAAACCCCAGTAAACTGCGAATATAAGTGAAAACAGATACAAGATTCAAGCATAATGTTGTATACACACCAGGATTGTAAACACCCTATGTCTAGTGGTGGGGAACCTATGGGACGGGTGCCAGAGGCGGTACTCAAGGCCCACTGTGTGGGCACCCACACCCATTGTAAAGACTATATGGTTTTCAAAGATCCCCCCTTGATTTTACAAACCATTCATCAGAACAGGGCACACTATGCTTATTGCCGGCAGCAGTGATTGGAAGCCGGAAAAGGAGTATCTGAGCAAAACACTAACAGCTATTGGTCTGTGGCCAGTACTACCAGAACTAAGTAACATAAACTGTGTTTTGCCCCTTTCTAATTGCAGAGAGTGTAGTGGCGCGTCCAAATATTGGGAACATTAGGCATGCTGAAAAGGTTAGCTGGACATCTCAGGGGTTCACAGCAGCACAATCCTACGAAATAAGGGAACTGATCGGTATATAGACTTTGCTCCGGGTGGGACACGCAGATAGAGATCCTGACTGAGGGACCGAATTCTTTAAGTTGAAAAAGCCTTATTAAAAAAATGCCCGTAATTCAAGATAAAGTTGACAATAATCACTCAGACAGGCAGGTCACAGCTTGCTGTAACATGGCTGACTGACTGAATCAAACGACATTTAAAACAAACTACTGGCGAGTGCAGAGGATTCATGGATTGTCTGGAGGCCGATAGCTAAACACACGTTTGAAACGTGCACAAACGCTAACCAACGGCCAAAATATTGGCATGTTAGGTGCCAGGGATTAACGGGATAACAAAACAGCCACAAACAAATGAAAGGAAAAAAAAATGGAGAAAGAAACATAGGTTTGGCAAACATTAGCACATGTCTAACAGCAGCCATTTTGGAGCACATGGTCCCCCTGACACAAGCAGTGCACATTACTGGTGAAACTTTACAAGTACTATACTGCTTACCTCAACGTGACGATGAGCCTTTCCTCTGGAGTAATGCTGCGCCTCATATTGGTGTCCATAAAGGTAAGGACAGTACGTAGAGACGACAGCAAGCGATCAAATGTACCCACTGACATCCGACAGAAGGAATAGAACTTCGCAGGATGCAGGCGCAGATCTTCATAGAGGGTATGGAAGTGTCCTTTCCGGGACCGTTGGGAAACTATCGGATGGACCCAAAATCGTCGCCTTCTACGCGGTTCCTCAGTCAACAAAGGAGGGCGCGGACCACATTGCCGACCAATGAGCCAATCCACAACGAACTCTTCCTCTGTATCAGACATGATGAAACAGCAAAGAGAAGCAGCCAAAATAACCTCTGTACTCTGCAAAGACTACAGAAAATGGCCACAAATGCATACTCAGGTGCCCTTGATTTATACCAGTATCCTGGGTGGAGTTATTAAAAATCCTTTTTTTTTTCAAAATGCCAAGTTTTCTAACGGTCCGCAAAAAAAACGGCCACACGGACACACGGAAGCACAACGGAAGCAAAAACGGGCACGGATCACGGAACAACGGAACCACTTTTTGCGGCCCGTTAAAAAATACTGTCGTGTGCAGGAGGCCTAACACTGACATTGAAAAGGATCTAGGAATTTTGATAAACAGCAAACTAAGCTGTAAAAACCAGTGTCAGGCAGCTGCTGCCAAGGCCAACAAGATAATGGGTTGCATCAGAAGGGGCATAGATTCCCGTGATGAGAACATAGTCCTACCACTTTGCAAATCACTAGTCAGACCACACATGGAGTACTGTGTACAGTTCTGGGCTCCTGTAAACAAGGCAGACATAGCAGAGCTGGAGAAGGTCCAGAGGAGGGCAACTAAAGTAATAACTGGAATGGGGCAACTACAGTACCCTGAAAGATTATCAAAATGAGGGTTATTCACTTTAGAAAAAAGACGACTGAGAGGAGATCTAATTACTATATATAAATATATCAGGGGACAGTACAGAGATCTATCCCATCATCTATTTATCCCCAGGACTGTGACTGTGACGAGGGGACATCCTCTGCGTCTGGAGGAAAGAAGGTTTGTACACAAACATAGAAGAGGATTCTTTACGGTAAGTGCAGTGAGACTATGGAACTCTCTGCCTGAGGAGGTGGTGATGGTGAGTTCACTAAAAGAGGTCAAGAGGGGCCTGGATGTATTTCTGGAGCTTAATAATATTACAGGCTATAGCTACTAGAGAGGGGTTGTTGTTTCAGGGAGTTAGGCCTCATGCACACAACTGTGCTGTTTTTTGCGGTCCGCAAACTGCAGATCTGCAAAAAGCGGAAGCCGCCTGTGTTGCCTTCCGCAATTTGTGGAACAGAACCAGCGCCGGCAATATAAATACCTATTCTTGTCCGCAAAGCGCGGGCAAGAATAGGACATGTTATATTTTTTTAGCGGGGCCGCGGAACGGAGCCATGGATGCGGACAGCACACGTAGTGCTATCCGCATCTTTTGCAGCCCCATTGAAGTGAATGGGTCCGCATCCGAGCCGCCAAAATGGCGGCTCGGATGCGGACCCAAACAACGGTCGTGTGCATGAGGCCTTATTCTGATTGCCTGATTGGAGTCGGGAAGTAATTTTTTTCCTCTAAGGCCTCATGCACACGGCTGCTGTTTTGGTCCACATCCGGGCCCCAGTTTTGACGTATCGTATGCGGACCCATTCACTTTAATGGGGCCGCAAAATATGCGGACAGCACTCTGTGTGCTGTCCGCATCCATTGCTCCGTTCTGTGGTCCGAAAAAAATAAATTTATAACCTGTCGTATTTTTGTCCGCGGACAAGAATAGGCAGCTATATTAAAGGCTGTCGGTGCCGTTCCGGAAATTGCGGAACGCACACGGACTCCATCCGTGTTTTGCGGATCGGCGATTTGCGGACCGCAAAACACACAACGGTCATGTGCATGTAGCCTTAAGTGAGGAAAATTGGCTTCTACCTCACAGTGTTTTTTTTTGCCTTCCTCTAATTCAACTTGCAGAATGACAGGCTGAACTGGATGGACAAATGTCTTTTTTTCAGCCTTAAAAACTATGTTACTATGTAAATATCTTATTTTCTGTAATTTAGATTCATTTGTTAAAATGAGTTTTGTTCTCTGAGACAGATTTCCCATCTCAGCAGCATCCAAACATTATACTGTATATACCTCACGTCATAGGTGTCCCAGGCAGTGGCTGCATGATCACTTTAAAATATTTGTCTTGCTACTATTACAAGGTTGCACACTGTGGCCCACATGTAGCCATTTCCCCCGTGTGACCACTGCTGGATTGCTACTACCTTTTTGAACTGCACATATCTTCGAATTGCCTTCTCATATATTTTTAGAGGAATTTTTATAGGACATTCGATTTTTTGCTTTTAGTTTCTCCTGACCATCAGAGGTTTCTTATATAGGATTGCTGCTAGCTCCAGTTCCGAGTGTACATACCATCTTTACTGTTTTTAACTGTACTATTATTATTTTACTAGTATCAATAAATTGCTTTCAATTGGCCCAATTGTCAGTGAGTGCCCAGATGTTATTTTCATGTAGAGTGGGTATACTATTCAACTGTGAGCACCACATCTTTGGCTTTCTGACACATTGGTGCAGCTTCACACAATATATTTTTATATTTCATAAATGTGTCTGAATTTTGGCTGAGTTGTAAGCTTTGCCCTTTTTACTTATACAATTTAAATTTCAGCACAAAGTATTAAATAATTTTTTCCAGTCTCTGTAAAAATAAATACCTTCTAAACATGTTTGGTTGAGTTCACATCTGCGTTCTGTACTCCATTATGGCTTTCCGTTAAAACATTGTTATAACGGAAAATAACAGAATCCATAAGACGGAAGTCAAAACGGAATCCTTTAAAAGGCATTCCGTTTTGCTCCGTCCTAATAGAAGTCTATGGGAATCATAACGGATCCGTCTGGTTCCCGTTATGCAAGACGGAAAACAAAGTCCTGTCGACAGGACTTTTTTCTTCCGTTCTGCATAACGGAAACGGGACGGATTCCCGTCGACTTCTATTAAGACGGAATTCCTTTGAATGGCTTCCGTTTTGCATTCTGTCATAATACAAGTCTATAACGGATCCGTCCTACCGTCTTATAACGTGTTATTACGGAATCCAGAACGCAGATGTGAACCCACCCTTTCTTGTGTACAAAATAATCATCTCAGTTTAAATTATTATTATTATTTTTCAGAATTGGCGTTCTAAGCATGTACCGCTATCTTCATCTTATTACTGTTGTGGGGGCATGTACTGTATATACAGGGTGACCCGCGAAAAAGTAGCCCGCCTCCAATATCTCCAAATCAAACTGCCTAATACTAAATCAGTCTTAGTTGCCCATAGCAACCAATCAGAGCTCAGCTCTCAGTTCCTACACGGCCCTGAAATAATGAAGCTAATCTCTGATTGGTTGCTATGGACAACTAAGACAGATTTGCTATTAGGCAGTTTGATTTGGAGATATCGGAGGTGGGCTACTTTTTGGTGGGTCACCCTGTAGTTTCAGCATGGTGCTAAAACCTACATTTCCCTGCATGGCACAGTTCAGAGCTGGTCACCTCTGCATCTCCTTCCTCTCTAGCTGTCTGGTAATATATACGCATGACATATAACATTCATTGTGATATGAATGCTGCTTCGGGCAGGCGCATGTATTGGTTATCAGCAGAACATTCAATAAGGGCTCATGCACACAAATGTATTTTCTTTCCGTGTCCATTCAGACCGTATGTGGAACCATTCATTTCAATGGGTCTGCAAAAAAAAAAAAAACAGTACTCAATGGGCATTCCGTTTCCGTAGGCCCATGTTTACGTTCCACAAAAAAATAGAACATGTCCTATTATTGTCCGCAATACGGACAAGGATAGGACTGTTCTATGAGGGGCCAGCTGTTCCGTTCCACAATATACGGAATGCACACGGACATCATCCGTATTTTCTGCGGATCTGTTTTTTGCTGACTGCAAAATACATGCAGTCGTGTGCATGAGGCCTAAAAAGGGATGGCAGCACCACATGAGGAACAAAAGAGAGAGAATTTAAATAGGAGGTCAGGGTGGCCACGAAAAAGTAGCCCGCCTCCAGCGGTAGTGTGACAAGATGAACAAGCAAGTGGATTTTTTTTATTTATTCCGCACAAGTGATAGAAGATGCTGAAAATGGTTCCCGTTCACGTGTATGCATCTTTGGGCAGGTCGGATTATGTTGGCTGATACTGCTTGTGATGCTGCAGGTAGTGTTTGTGATGCTGCGGACAGTGCTTGTGACGCTGAGGACAGTGCTTGTGATGCTGCAGATAGTGTTTGTGATGCTGCGGACAGTGTTTGTGATGCTGCGGACAGTGCTTGTGATGCTGCAGATAGTGTTTGTGATGCTGCGGACAGTGCTTGTGACGCTCCGGATAGTGTTTGTGATGCTGCAGACAGTGCTTGTTGTGATGCTGCAGATAGTGTTTGCGATGCTGCGGATAGTGTTTGTGATGCTGGGGACAGTGCTTGTTGTGATGCTGCGGATAGTGTTTGTGATGCTGCGGACAGTGCTTGTGATGCTGCGGATAGTGTTTGTGATGCTGCGGACAGTGCTTGTTGTGATGCTGCGGATAATGTTTGTGATGCTGCGGATAGTGTTTGTGATGCTGCGGACAGTGCTTGTGATGCTGCGGATAGTGTTTGTGATGCTGAGGACAGTGCTTGTGATGCTTCGGATAGTGTTTGTGATGC
This sequence comes from Bufo gargarizans, assembly GCF_014858855.1. Taxonomy (NCBI): domain Eukaryota; kingdom Metazoa; phylum Chordata; class Amphibia; order Anura; family Bufonidae; genus Bufo; species Bufo gargarizans. The sequence continues at coordinate 325,418,430 of NC_058081.1, forward strand.
TGCGGACAGTGCTTGTGATGCTGCGGATAATGTTTGTGATGCTGCGGACAGTGCTTGTGATGCTGCGGACAGTGCTTGTGATGCTGCGGATAGTGTTTGTGATGCTGCGGACAGTGCTTGTGATGCTGCAGATAGTGTTTGCGATGCTGCGGACAGTGCTTGTGATGCTCCGGATAGTGTTTGTGATGTTTTCTTGAGTTCATCTTAACAATATGGATTATTAGAGGACCCTTTCTGGTTTAAATTTCCCCACAGATAAAAATTGTATGTGGACAAGTCTGGGGAACGTGGCGGCCATAACCCCTGGCTTACAGTTCACTCCTCCGTAAATAGTTCATCAACCAATGCCAGTGAGGTGCGGCATGTTGCCCCATGTTGTTGGAAAAAGCTGGTGTTAGTTGGTTGTAAAACTGTTCAAAGGTGTCCAGGTAAATTGCGGTATTCACAAATTGGGCCCACTATTTGTGTTCCTGACACTGCGCACCAAACGCCAATTTTCTGGTCGTGATGTGTTGTTTCGTGAGTCAAATGGGGATTTTCAGCAGACCAGTACCTCGTATTCTGGGAATTTACGTGACCTGATAAATGAAGCCAAGCTTTATCCATCATGAAGTACAACAATGGGTCCGAATGTCTGTCAGCAATCATAGTCAGCGACCAAGTACAGTAATTTATGCATTTATCTTTGTCAGACTCTTTGAGTTCCCGCGCGTTATTCGTTATGGTTTCAGGTTCAGAGATTTCAGCATTCTCTGACACGTCATGAAAAACCCTGTATAAAAAAACAGCTCACCTTAATCTTTATCCACATGCACGGAACGAACCAGGTAAATCCTTTGATTATAGAGAAACGGAAAGAAGGGTTCCAGGACTTAAATACTATTTTGTTGCATAGTCTTTATTTCCAAAAACAGCTTCACATGTATGAACACATCCCTGCTATCCCGCATAGTTGACGCGTTTCGAACTTTGCGTTCTTATTTGTGAAACACCAACTTGCTCAGACAGTCTTCGAGTTGATTTTGGGGGCTATTTGCAATCCGCTGCTGAATTTCATGTACAACTTCAGCCGTCCTGATTGATGGAGGCCTCAGTTTCTAAATGTTTGCAACTGAGCCAGTTTGATGCCATTTCTGAACCAGACTCTGAATACAACATTTAGCTGGTGGTTTTGTTCCTGGGCACTTAAGGCATTTCCTTAATTGATCTGCTTGGCAGTGGCACATAGCCTTCCACAATCGCTATTCGCTGTTCCAGGGGGAACACAATTTTTCTGACACAATAGGCCACTTTTATCAAACTGAATAATAAATCAGTCTTGTTCAGCGTTCAGCTTTCAGTTCCTACAGGGCTCTGAAAAAATTAAAGCTGAGCTCTGATTAGTTGCTATGGGCAACTAATACGGATTTACTATTAGGCAATTTGATTTGGAGATATTGGAGGTGGCCTACTTTTTCGCGGGCCACCCTGTATATTGTAAAGTATCTTACATTTGCATGTTTAGGCCAAGTGCTGTCAGAAAAACGCCTTTAAAGGGATTGTCCCATGAAAAATATTTTACATGTTTCAAGCCAGCACTTGGATCTGAATAGTTTTGCATCTAATAAAAAAATGTGTATAGCCAGTGAGTTATTCAATGCAGTCTATCTGTATAGCGCCACCTACTGTTTGTTCTTTATTTCTCTGTTCTCGCAGAGGTGGACGCACGTGGTCATTGCTATCCTTCAATTGCCAATGGATCTACCGTTAGAAACTGTGAACGTTATATAGAGAGAGCTGCAGCAGAAAGGATACACCTCCTGAGAAAGTAAACACCCTCTCAGCAAGCTGCAGCAGAATGGACACACCTCCTGAGAAAGTAAACACCCTCTGAGCAAGCTGCAGCAGAATGGACACACCTCCTGAGAAAGTAAACACCCTCTGAGCAAGCTGCAGCAGAATGGACACACCTCCTGAGAAAGTAAACACCCTCTGAGCAAGCTGCAGCAGAATGGACACACCACCTTGAGAAAAGACACTCCCCTTGAGCCGCCAGCTTGATATCTAGCAGCGCAATGAATGGGGAGATCTCTTGATCCATGTGAGATCCAGGGCTGGTTCCAGCTTTGTTAGAAATAGATTGCCATGTACTATACAATACCTTAATTTCATTTTTGCATGAATCATGGGATAACCTTTAATAATTGTGCTGCTCAATAGATAAGATGCTAATTTGAATCCAACGAAAAAGGCTCAAAATACATTGGCAAATTATGGCCACATTTTAGCAAAAGCATAACGTACATAAACCCATCAGTATCTCATTAGGTGAGAATGTCCATTGTGTCGGAATCCACCATTCCTGCACACTGGCCCTACAACAATGAATGAGTCATGTTTGTATAAGTCACAACATGGACTCACTTTCTCATATTACTAGATTGAGCGATAATTTTTATCTGCTGCTTAAAACTCTACCATCAGCAAGCTATGTCTGCTCAGATTAGCCACAACGCGTGCATCTGGACTGGTGTCAGTGAGAAAGGTGTTAAGATCTTTTGTTGAAGCGGGATGAATCCAGACAATGTCCAGACAGCTTCAACAAGCAGAGTTATATCAAAGCTTAAGTGCTGAATGGCAAATCCATTCTCAAATAACAGATATTTGGATAACATCACTGTTTGCATTACCAGCGGTCCCCTATTAGCTCTGTGTGGCTACAGCAAAAATGACCCGTATCAAACCAAATAATGTTGGCCTGTTGTAGAAACTAGATCATTGCAGCCTGATAATACTGACCACAAATCATAAATTATACACAATCAAACTATAATGATGTAGATTTGCTTCTAAAGCCAGTAGTGATGCAGTTTTAGGCCTCTTGCACACTTAACTTTTTCTTATTTTATTTTTTTAAGTCAAGCGCCTTTTTTGTTACATGTTTTTATAGTGCATTTTGTTGTATTTTTTTTGCCACAGGTATTTTTTTTTGCAAGCCATGCATTTTCAAACAATAAAATGCACCACCTGTGATGTCACTTATTCTATTGATCTCTACTAAAAGAAAAACATTGTAAAAATGACATAAAGAAGCACATGTTGACACACACTTTTTATTCACACAGGAGGAAAAAAACCAAAGGATATCTATGTCGGGCAAAAATGACACAAAAATCGGACAAAAAACATTACAGCTAGAGCTTGCCGCAATTTTCAAAAAATGCCAGGGCAAGTTAAGAAAAATGCCTCTACAAAAAATACACGTTTGTACTGCATTTCAATTGCCATAGACTTACAACTAACATCATAAAATAGCCAACAAAATCTATGTGGGAAACCAGCAGAAAGGGGAAATCCAGTCAAGATGATCTTCTGATATGCCAAGGAGACATGTCATAAGATGACAACAGGGAAGTCTGGGAACCTGGCTCTCCATAATATAAAAAAAACCTTTTCAGTAAGTCCAATCACTGGATATATATCTGACATAGTATTTGAAGAAAATGACCATTCAAGTCAACGAAACCTGTGGCTAGTCTAGTTTCTAGAGGTCCAAAGAAACATCACATTGGTTTCAGATGAATGTAAACAAACTATGAAAGAAAGAAATGCCATGGGTTTTCCATATAAAAAATATAAAAATTCACAAATTAAAATAAAGTGAAAACCTTCCACCTAATTGGTATTACAGCATCCATAACAACCTAAATTATACAATTATTATGTTATTTATGCGCAAGATATGCACTGTAAAAAATGAATTGCTGTTGTTTTCTTATCTGCCATCAAAAAAGTAATTAAAAGCAAGAGGTCAGGCCCAAGCCTCGCCTGCCAGTACACATACTACACCCACACAGTAATGATTACTGTATGTGTACTAGTAGGCAAGGCCCAGGCCATAATGCATGGCCGTCACAGCAACCGGGCTCTGGTCCAAGTCCGCCTGTGTGTCTGTCATCCGTTAAGGCTTTTGCCATATTCACCGGCCTGTTCTTTCTACAACAGCAGGCATAATGGATTGACATCATTGAGTAGGAGACCACACATGCTGGGGATCATCCCCGGCCTGTGCACTCTCCTGCTGAGCTCAGCAGGAGCAATGATGTCCCAGCAACGTGCCTGTTACTCCATTCTTCGGGGCTATGTGAGTATTACTGATTTATTAACATTACCAAGGCTTCACTACTGTAAGGGGACAGCAATACTGTAAGTGGGGAATTAAGGGGTATAACCACTGGGCATTCTACTGTGAAGGATGTACTAAGGGGGGGGGGGAAATAACTACTGTGTGGGGCACTAATGGAGCATTCTACTGTGTGGGGCTTTAAAGGGGCCTACGAAGCCCAGATGCCTGTAAAGTGTTGACTCCTTCTGTCCAGAGCTAGTAAGCATTTTATTTCCAATATTTTTTTTACATGACTGAGTGGTTGGGAGGTTGTATGGCGAGGGTGGGAGGTATATACTAGCCATGGAAGGGGTTCCTGCGGAGAAGTTTCTGGGGCGGGGTATTCAAAATTTTGCTATGGGTCCCAGACTTTTCCAGTTATGCCTCTGGTCTCATGTACGTCAAAATAGTTAAAGAAGAAAACAGGTTGTCCCACAAAAATCAAGCCCTCACACTCAAACTGAAGAAAAATAAAAAACAGTTATGGGTCTTTGGATATGGCAATGCAAAGGCATTTTCTTTTTTAAAGTTTTTTTTTTATTGTGCAACAATAGCAAAACAAAAAATATATATAATTTGGTATCACTATGACCCAGAGATTAGTTATCATGTTAACTATGCCACAAAGTGAATATCGCTGATGGTGCTATAAGAAACTACAACTTGACCTCCCAAAAAAAGCTCTCATACTGCTTCATCAACGGAAAAGTAAAAAAGTTATAGCTCTTGCAATGTGACAATGAAAACATTTTTAAAAATTGCACAGTTATTAAGAGGTACCTGCCTGTTAACAATTGTGGTGCAGCTGCACACATCTCTATGCCAAACAGAAGTGTAGAGGGAAGTGGGATAGATTTAGGGCTGTTTCAGACGAGCAGATGCCGTGCGTGACATCCGCTCCGTGAATGACAGCCAAGACCGGATGCAGACTGCAGAGGCACGGAGCAGTAACATGACTGATAATGCTCTGTGCCTCTCTATGATCTCTTTACTACGAAATCACAGTGAGATAAAGTTGTCATTGTGATTTCGTAGTAAAGAGATCACAGAGAGGCACGGAGCATTATCAGTCATGTTACTGCTCGGTGCCTCTGCTGTCCGGAGCGGGTCTTGGCTGTCATTCACGGAGCGGATGTCACGCACGGCATCCGCTCGTGTGAAACAGCCCTTAGTTTATAATCTACACCAGAATCCTGGCATAGATTTTAATAAATGTGTCGGTCTAGCTATATATGGCCACCCCAGCACTGCCCACTCCTTGACCCTCTATGCCAGGGGTCAGCAACCTTCGGCACTCCAGGTGTTGTGAAACTACATCTCCCATCATGCACACTTTTTGCTTGGCTGCTCTCTAACCTCCCACACAAGTGGAGAGAGCATGCTGGGAGTTGTAGTTTCACAACAGCTGGAGTGCCGAAGGTTGCTGATCCCTGCTCTAAGCTGTTTTTTTGTTTGTTTGTTTCTTAAGTACAGAGCAGGACAGTAAACACCAAAAAGTCACTAAATTTTGTGCAAGAATGGTGTGTGCACCAAACAATTTTTATCCAGTTTTCTGGCATACAGGGGATGATAACTGTTTCCCTAAGGGTTTAATTTTAGGTTTATTATTTAGGCTTTATAGGTTTATTATTACAATTCTGAATTAAAGTTCAGTGGCTCAGTAGTTATCATTGTTTCCTTTCAGCACTAGGTTCCTGGGTTTAGATCTGACCAAGGACAACGTCTGTGTGTTCCCCTGTGTTTGTGTTGGTGTCCTTCCACACACTTAAACATACAGGTAGCTTAATTCGATATTTAGACTGTAAGCTCCTAAGGGGACAGGGACTGATGTGAGTAAAGTGAACTGCTGATATGTAAGCGTTATATGAATGAAATAATACACATAATGTCCTCTGGACATGGTGGCGGCACATGCTTCTCACAAGGGTTCTGTGTTAGTAGTAGTTGTACCAAAATTGCCTTAATCTTACCAATATTTGTAGCAGTTTGTTCACACATCAAGTTTTTGATGCATGTTCAAAACCTTTTTAATGTGTTTTTTTTTTTATTAAACTGAGAGGTAAATATTTTTCTAGAATTGTTACAAAATACCTAAAAAAGTCATATGAACAAACCCTTTAGAAATTAAATTAATTAAATATAAAATAGCAAAACTAGAGCTACTAAAATGAGATTTGCTGCCATGGTTTTGTGTATTCAATGGTTTCTACACATAGGGGCAGATTTACTAAGCCTATAAAGGGCATAAGCTTAGACAGGATTTCTAGTTCTGCGCCAGATTTATCCCAGTGGCTTAAGCTGGATGATAAATGTGGTGCACGGATAAACACTTTTTGTTTACCTCTGTACCTACTGTTAGTTCTTTGAGACTTGAGAATTTTACTGCAGAATTGTGGTGCAATATTGGCGCAAAATGGTGCATCTTAGACTACATCCCTTTTCCAACAAACTTTCTCACTAACCCTTTTTGACCAATTCTAAAAAAAAATGTAGAAACCCTACTTGTACCAAATTGCCCAAATTTACACCACATTATACAGAGATTATCAGTGCAGATACATCAGTAAATCTAGCCCATTATTTTTAATTTCACATTGAATGCAATTAGATTTTAAAGGACTTGTCCAAGATTGGACAAAATCTAGTTAAGGAATGGGAAATGTATTTGAAAGAAAAGTCCTACAGATGTAGTAGAGTTAACACACATGCTTTCTAAGACGTGTTATCTAAACTAAATGCGTTAAGCAAACAACTTCAATTGCTTTTCAATGGCTTGTTTCAAGATAACGCGATGAGTTAAGAAATTTGAGTTAAGAGTTTGTGTGTTAACCCTGCTACATCTACATCGCGTACTACGTATTCAGTAAGTCATCCACCATTTCAATGCTGCTATTGTAAGGCATCAATGTGCAACCATTTCAATAATTAGCAGAATAAAAGGGCCCCCTTTATTGTTGTTCCAGACCCATCATTAAATCGCCAAATCTGTATATGTGGCAGATTGGGGCTGAGTGGTACTAGGCACAGCCATATTGATCACCTATTCTAAAGACCCCTTTACACAGGGCAACGTTCATTCCCAAAAATTACTCTCTATAAAGTTGTCACGATCCCCCCATGAATGAGCAAACACTTGTTCATCAAGTGAAAGCCTTGTTAATGCAGACACCAAAAACCATTTGTTCACGAAAATTGCCTGGATTGGCCATTAATAGATATTCATGAAAAACCCTATAACCCCTAACAATTTTGCCCGAGCTCTGCTTGGGCTTTGAGAAAAGTACCTAACAGTTCAGCCTGAGCAGAGCTCAGACAGCTGGGTGATGGGAATGGGCTGCTTTACCCTTTATATCTTAGGCTGTGTAGCAGTTAGAGATATGGATGTGGTTTTGTTTGACCAGACAATATAGCCTTTAGAGATTGGGTTGGGAGAGAAAAGCTGATAATGAAAGCAGGTTTCAGCTATTTTCACTACCAACACAATTCAATTTCTAAAGGCTTGAGATATAAGGGTTAAAACAGCCCTTCCCCCTTTAGCTGGCTGTAATCTCAGTCAGCCAGAATGAGGAAAGTGGGGCATTGGGGAAGCTGACAGGCTGCAGGGAGGAGAGAAAAACATCCTTTTTAATGACCCCAGGGGAATAGTGTCATAGACTTCTGTGCATGCTACCTATCCCCCTCCATCAATCAGAAAGCATACAGTACTTGTTCCTAATTGTCACATACGGGGATCTTTTTTAACCAGGAAAGGATTGAGAAGATTAACAGATTTGGCTTCTTTCACACTAGCGTTTTTTTGCAAAAACGCTTCCGTTACAATAATACAACCACATGCATCCGCCATAAACGGATCCAGTTGTATTATGTCTTATATAGCCAAGACGGATCCGTTTTCTATTGTGTCAGAGAAAACAGATCCGTCCCCATTGACTTACTTTGTGTGTCAGGACGGATCCGTCTTGCTCCACACCACATCGCGGACTGAAAAACGCTACTAGCAGCATTGGTCTGTCCACGATGGGGACACAACCAAATGGAACTGAATGCATTTTGGTGCATTCGGTTTCATTCAGTTTAGTTTTGTCCCCATTGACAATTAATGGGGATAAAACTTAAGCGTTTTTTTCCGCTATCGAGATCCTATGACGAAAGTAGCCTTAGATTACCCATCTAATTATCCTGTTGCACTAAATTAGGTATTTGACTCCATGACCCAGACGTTTCAGCATCTGGATATCTAGATCACGGCATCAAATAGGTCACACCAAATACTTGTACCCCCCCCCCCTCCACATACACAAACACACAAACATTAATAACGTTTCTATTTGACACTGTTCCTCATGTAGATATCCTATTTTTACCACACAATATGGAGACCACTTCTCTATTAATATTCACACCCATGATTTAAATATCTTTTCCATAAACCCAAAGGAATGCAAATTAGTTTTCCTTCCAAAAAGAAAAGAACACTAACCCTATGTCAAGAATGGGTAGGGAGCAGTGCAGGGCTGTGCACCACCCACACCACTGTGCCTACCTACTTGCACGATCTGTCCTAAGTCAGAGCCCACAACAGAATAACATTCCCTTCTTAGCTAGGTGCAGGAACCTAATCCAAAATGGGAAAGGGGAGATAGACAGAAAGAGGTGAAAACTAGAAAAGTACAACCAGGACCAGATCAGGATTTAAAATCAGGTACAAATACACAGCAAAGTTAAACCTGGAAATAATGTCAGAGACAAAGTCAGAAGGTAAAGGCGAGGTCACAAACTAGCAGAGTCAAATGCCAGGAGGTCACGTCAGAGGCAAAATCAGTAATCAGAGGCAATGTCCAAGTCAGCAGGCAAGGGTCAGTGATCCAGAGTAGCAAACACAGCTAGCTGGTGAAGCTTAGAAAACCAGTCACAGTATCTGTGACCAGCAGCTGCTTGTTTAAATAGCCCGCCTCAGAAGACATGTGATGCCAACACAGAGCCTTATTAGTCTGGCGTCCTGGCTCCCTGACAGGTCGAGTAGCCGGGCTGGTTGCAATAGCAACAGCGACACCTGCGACACTGCCATACTGCACCTGGAATCACTGTGGGAATGCAAAAAGGTAAGTACTAAAATTTGCATCTGTGTTTTCCAGAAAGGCAGAGCAGCATTTGCTGGACTACAATACTTCTCGTGCATACTTGTTGGTCTCCCTAATGAGAAAACGTACCCATAAGAGTAGCCCAAAGGCCACTTAGCTAACCAGGGCAATTTTCTCTTAAGACATCCAGTACCCTTGTTCTTTGGAAGGCGAATTGGCTTGAATGTCTCATTCAGAGAAGTATAGTATTGGGTCAGCCAGTACTCTTGCCCTTTTTGGAAAGAGAACTAGATTGCATGTCTCATTTGCAGTGGAACATTATCTTTCTCTCCCTTTTCCTTTAGGACTCATATTTATTCTTTGAAAATGTTCAGAAAAAAATATCCTAGGAGAGCAGAGGCTGTCATACACCAATTTTCAGAGCAATTGGAGCATATCTGATTTGGGTACAATTGATACGGACCCGAATTTAATATTTTAAAACATTTTCTGCATTGGACACAAAACAAATTTCAAGATATTTGTTCATCTCTATGTACTCCATGTCACCTAGGAACGATAAATAGATAGACAGAGGATATAGATAAGCAGGCAGATAATAAGATAGAGAGTTGATATGAGAGAGATAAAGTTGATTGCTTACCTGTAATGGAGATAAGCAATTCATAACATGGATAATGATGTATAACTGTTGTTTTGTATGTTGGATTAATCTTTGTTCACGCTAGATTTGCATGTTGCTACAGTACTGTATGTATATACATTCTGATTTATGGCTTGTTGGCTCCTCAAAAATAAGAAATGCTGACATCTGCAGATCTAATGTTACTTAGACATTATTAAGTCTTCATTACAAGTCTTTTTTAAAAAAATTCTGAGAAAAGCACCATTTAGACGTTGCAAGACAAAACCTGTAGCAAGAGACAGTGTAAGTAATTTATTGTTACAGACGCCAATAATCATGAAAGGATTAGAAATGTATACTATAGCACTAGGTTACTTGAGGCAAAAAAAGTACAGTGCATTTTACTTATATGTTTTTAAAGGGTTTTAAAGGGCGAATACTGAATACTCTGTCAATATAGAAAGTGTGATGTAAGAAAAATAAGTGCTTTATTTTATATGTTGAAAGTCTAAGTTTTTTAATCCATTGCTGTGGATGGATCCAATTGTTATTAACTTTCCAGGAATGTTGAAAGCTATGTTCTTTTTGTATGGCATAATGTGTTACATAATTAGAATTCTGACATTATCTGACTTGTTTTAGATGGTGTATATATAATTTGTCCTTACATAAGATAATATATGGGATACTATATATTAGTGTAGAGCGAGCATGCTCGGCCGAATACCAGTTTCGGCTCGAGCATCGCTATGCTCAGCACATGGCGGTACTCTACCAAGTATCACATGTGCTCGAGCACCAGTAGCCATGTCAGCTACTGGCATTACAGTGATTGGCTGGCTGGAACGTGTCATCGGGTGCTATATAGCACCCGATGACGCATGTTCGGCTCATTCTAAGTCAGGGAAAGCTGATCATAGGAAGGGACAGAGAGTGTATGGAGTGTAATGGAATTACATTTTTCTACAAAAAGTTTTATAGACCCAAATGTCCTTGTAAGGACTATTGTGTGTGACAGCAGCAATATACAGTTGCAAGAAAAAGTATGTGAACCCTTTGGAATGTTATGGATTTCTGCACAAATTGGTCATAAAATGTAATCTGATCTTCATCTTAAACTAATAACACACAAATAATTAAATGTTACCATGATTTATTGAACACACCATGTAAACATTCACAGTGCAGGTAGAAAAAGTATGTGAACCCTTGTCTTTAATAACTGGTTGAACCTCCTTTGGCAGCAATAACTTCAACCAAACGTTTCCTATAGTTGCAGATCAGACGTGCACAACGGTCAGGAGTAATTCTTGACCATTTCTCTTTACAGAACTGTTTCAGTTCAGCAATATTCTTGGGATGTCTGGTGTGAATCGCTTTCTTGAGGTCATGCCACAGCATCTCAATTGGGTTGAGGTCAGGACTCTGACTGGGCCACTCCAGAAGGTGTATTTTCTTCTGTTTAAGCCATTCTGTTGTTGATTTACTTCTATGCTTTGGGTCGTTGTCCTGTTGCAACACCCATCTTCTGTTGAGCTTCAGCTGGTGGACAGATGGCCTTAAGTTCTCCTGCAAAATGTCTTGATAAACTTGGGAATTCATTTTTCCTTCGATGATAGCAATCTGTCCAGGCCCTGACGCAGCAAAGCAGCCCCAACTATGATACCCCCACCACCATACTTCAAAGTTGGGATGAGGTTTTGATGTTGGTGTGCTGTGCCTCTTTTTCTCCACACATAGTGTTGTGTGTTTCTTCCAAACAACTCAACTTTGGTTTCATCTGTCCACAGAATATTTTGCCAGTACTGCTGTGGAAAATCTAGGTGCTCTTGTGCAAACTGTAAACGTGCAGCAATGTTTTTTTGAACACCAGTGGCTGTCTCTGTGGTAATCTCCCATGAAATCCATTCTTGTTTAGTGTTTTACATATCGTAGATTCGCTAACAGGAATATTAGCATATGCCAGGGACTTTTGTAAGTCTTTAGCTGACACTCTAGGATTCTTCACCTCATTGAGCAGTCTGCGCTGTGCTCTTGCAGTCATCTTTACAGGACGGCACTCCTAGGGAGATTAGCAGCAGTGCTGAACTTTCTCAATTTATAGACAATTTTTCTTACCGTGGACTGATGAACAGCAAGGATTTTGGAGATACTTTTATAACCCTTTCCAGCTTTATGCAAGTCAACAATTCTTAATCGTAGGTCTTCTGAGAGCTCTTTTGTGCAAGGCAACATTCACATCAGGCAATGCTTCTTGTTAAAAGCAAACCCAGAACTGGTGTGTGTTTTTTATAGGGCAGGGCAGCTGTAACCAACACCTCCAATCTCATCTCATTGATTGGACTCCAGTTGGCCGACACCTCACTCCAATTAGCTCTTGGTCTAGGAGTTCACATACTTTTTCCACCTGCACTGTGAATGTTTACATGGTGCGTTCAATAAAAACATGCTAACATTTAATTATTTGTGTGTTATTAGTTTAAGCAGACTGTGATTGTCTATTGTTGTGACTTAGATAAAGTTCAGATCACATTTTATGACCAATTTGTGCAGAAATCCATATCATTCCAAAGGGTTCACATACTTTTTCTTGCAACTGTATAAGCTGGGGCTATGTATGCTGCACAGGTCCTGTAACCTGTTGCCACTCCTCAGTCCCTGTGTCTCCTGGCTAGTGCAATGTAAAGATCTTGTGAAACCCTTAAGACTGCCATTGACCTTGAATGGTTTCGTCGAGCAGAGTGGTGCTGCTGAAGCGTGCTTGGCCCATAACCCAGAGGTTGATGGATTGAAACCATCCTCTGCTATCCTGGTAAGGGATCCCAAACTTGTCTTACACCGTTATGAAGTTAGTGGTGCAGTTTGGTTACCTCATCATTGATGTCCATGCTACCGTGTGCCAGTTCTGTCAGCTGGGCTCGGTTTTCTTAGCGGTTTATACATTTTTTACGATTAAAGTCTTGGGAATGAACTTCATTGGGGGTCTACAGTAAATTTTTACTCGGTGCAGTGGTAATAGATGATGTTACAATATCTTATCTGAGTTTTAAAGCGAGTAGCTTTTACACAGTGAAACTTACCACATAGGTTTAAAGTAAAGGGCATCCTTTTTATGGCCGATTTTTTTTCCTCTAATTAAACATTTTAGTCTATAAACAAAGGTAAGACTGTTGATCAAGAAGGAATGACTGGACTCACAAATTCTGTCATCAATATTTAGTTTTCAGGCAGAATCAAAAAGTTTCTGTCTCAGGTATTGCACAGAAGGTATTGCACAGATGTCACAAGTCACTGCAGACACCCCCTATAGAAAAAGTATGGAAAAAAAATGTGATGGCTGTATTATATTGCTGCCACAACACACAATACTTTTGGGTCTTTGAAACGTTTTTCAACTAAATAGATTGCGATTACACTCCCTACACTATCTGTCCCTTCCTAAGCACAGCTCTCCCTGACTAATAATGAGCCAAATACGCGCCATCGGGTGCTATATAGCACCCAATCACGTATTCCTGCCAGCCAATCACTGTAATGCCAGTAACCAACAAGGCTACAGCATTACAGTGATGGCAGTACTTACCTGCACGTTTATTGGCTGCATAGTAGCCAAGAAATGTGCGGGTAGGAGACTCGAGCATGGCGCTCAAGCACATGCGGTACTCGGCCGAGCATATATCACATTTAAAATGAAGAAGGCGAGCAGTAAGGGATGGTGGATGATGATAGACACAGTTTCCAATGAGTCAACCGCAATGACTGTCTCAAGAGGTTGATGAAGAGGATGAGACACAGTTGTCAATCAATGAGGTTGTGGTTAGGTCAATTAGGAGCATGATCAGAGTGAGGAAGTGGAAGAGAATGTGGTGGACGATGAGGTCACTGATCAAACCTGGGAAGGTGGAAAGCCGAGCGAGGGATCTGCAGCACTGAAACAGGCTGGAAGATGCAGTGGGGTGGCAAAAGGGAGAAGGCGGGCCACACCACACAGGCCCGCAACTGTTCCACGGAGCAACCCCTTGCGGAAATCTCCCTTGCCAATGGGTAGATGTTCCACAGCATGGCGCTTTGAGGAAAGTCCGGACGAATAAAAAATAGTAGTTTGCAACCTGTGCCATATGAAAAAGAGCAGGGGCATGAACACTAGCAACCTCACCACCACCAGCATGATCCGCCACATGGCATCTAAGCACCATAATAAGTGGGACGGACTCCTGGGTCCAGAATCTGTATCTGCGGGTCACACCGCTGCCTCCTCTTCCCCTGTGTTATGTGCTGGCCAATCCCCTATCGAAGGCGCAGGCCTCAATGCATCCCGCCCTGCACCTGGACCTTTTCAAGCACCATTAGCGACCACATCCACTTCCGTGTCCCAGCGCAGCACACAAATGTCTTTACCCAAGGCATTTGAACACAAGCGCAAATACCCAGCCACCCACCCACAGGCCATAGCACTTAATACGCAACTTTCCAAATTGCTAGCCCTGGAAATGTTCCCATTTAGGCTTGTGGACACTGAGGCCTTACGCCGCCTGATGTCAGCGGCCATCCCTCGTTACGCAGTACCTAGCTGCAACTATTTTTCACAGTGTGCTGTGCCCACCTTACACCAACATGTATCCCGTAACATCACACGTGACCTGACCAACGCAGTTACTGGGATGGCCCACTTAACCACGGACACATGGAAAGTGCATTCGGCCAGGGACGCTGCATTTCCTTGACGGCACACTGGGTGAACGTTGTGAAGGCCGAAAGCAAGTAGTACCTTGGGATGGAACAGGTGCTACCGACGCCAAGGATTGCGGGCCCTACGTTGATCAGGGTCTCCCCCAGCACCTACGTTAGTGGCTGCAACCCCCACTTCTCCTCCTCCACTTCCACCTCCGAATTATCTGCGTGCAGCACTAGTCAGTCATCAGTTGGTAGCTGGAAGCAATGTAGCACTGCAGTGGGGAAGCGGCAACAGGCCGTGCTGAAGCTGATATGCTTAGGGGAGAAACAGCACACCTCCGCAGAGCTGTGGCAGGGGATAAGAGACCACACTGAGCTGTGGCTCCCGACACTCAACCTAGAACCAGGCATGGTTGTGTCTGATAATGGCCATAACTTGGTGGCGGCTTTGGTGTTTGGCAAGCTCAGACACATCCCATGCCTATTCCACGTGTTCAACCTTGTGGTTCATTGGTTTCTCAAAACCTACCCCAATTTGCCTGAGCTACTGGTGAAGGTGTGCCGCGTGTGTGCACATTTCTGCAAGTCACCAACATCTTCAGCCGGTTTGTCAACGCTGGAGCAGTGCTTGAAATTGCCAGCTCACCGGCTGTTGTGCCACATGAGCATGCGCTGGAACTCCACGTTCCACATGTTGGCCAGGCTTTGTGAGCAGCAGAGGGCAGTAGAGGAATACCAGCTGCAACATGGTCGTTGCCTTTCCAGTCAGCTTCTGCTATTCACAAGCGAGGAGTAGGCATGAATGTCTGACCTCTGTGAGGTTTTAAGAAACTTTGAGGAATCAACACAGATGGTAAGCGACGATAACGCTATTATCAGCGTAACCATCCCACTTCTGTGTCTACTCAAATGCTCGCTTCTCACAATTAAGGACGATGCTTTGCATGTGGAAGAGGTGGAAATGGGGAAAAACATTACACAGGGTAATAGCCAGACCACCCTCAGTTCATCTTCTCAGCGCGAATTGGACGATGAAGAGGAAGAGGAGGAGGAGCAGGAGACTGTTGCCTCCGCTTCAGAGGGTAGTACCCATGGAAGTTTAATTCCGTCTGTTCTGCGTGGGTGGGCAGAAGAGGAGGAATAGGATGAGGAGATTGAGAGTGATCCTCCTGATGACGACAGCAAAGTCTTACAAAATATAAAGAATAAACCAGGCACTCAAATATGGAGTGAATTGATCAATATTATTTATTCCCACAATAATAAAATGAAATATAATATACCTATAAAATGCAATAAAATCACTTCAATACATTAAACAAATAGCGGCAATAATAGACATATATTCTAAAATCACTTCAAAACACTAATAGCAGCACTAGTGGGCATATATTCTGAAATCGCAAATGCGGCTTCAAATACTGTGGTCATTGTTCCAGTCTAGGAAAAAACGCAATTCCGTACTTTGTGACAAAGTCTTATGGGCACTCCTCAGTCTTGAGTCGGTAATAGCAAAGTGCAATTGTGCACAACGGTGGCGTCCCACCTATGTTGCTTTACCTGGCGTGTGTCTCCTTATCCTGCGTCCGGATCTGAAAGAGTATGCTGTCGGCACGATGTCACCTGGATATCCACTCACGAAAACTATGTTTGTGGCCTTGTTTGCAGGGATTCCTCCGGTGTTCATCGCTCTCAGCTATTCAATTTCAACAAGTCCAGGGAAGCTACTGTTCCAGCATGCCGGTACAAGGTATTAAACCATACGCGTTTCGGGGTTCTCTGAATGACCCCTTCCTGACTGGGTGGGTCACATAAACCAAGAGCACCTCGAATCCATTACCCAGCTGTAGTGATCCACAGATACCGCTTTCTGACAGCAAAGTCTTGCCTGTTGATACTCTGGCTCACATGGCTGACTTCATGTTAGGCTGCCTTTCCAGCGTGCGTTATACGCATTTTAGACAACATGGATTACTGGTTGTTCACCCTTCTCGACCCCCACTACAAAGAGAATTTCTCATCTCTCATTCCTCTGGTGGAGAGGATGAGCAAAACAGTGCAATACCAGAACATCCTTTTTGAAAAATTGCTCCAAAAATTTCCATCTGACAACACTGGCGGCAGAGTCCGTAGTTCCCTGGCCAACCAAGGAGGGGAGACAAGGGGAACACACAGCAGTTCCAACAGAGGCAGGGCAACACTCTCCAAAACCTGGGACAGTTTCATGACGCCCCGCCACCACCCTCACCCTGATGCGCGGCCTACTGTCACAGGGAGGGAAAAATGTTGAAATATGGTGGAATACATAGCAGACCGTGTCAGCCTCCTCAATTATCCCTCAGTGCCTTACAACTACTGGATGTCCAAGCTGGACACGTGGCACGAACTGCCGCTCTACACCTTGGAGGTGCTGGCCTTCCCTGCTACCAGCGTTTTGTCTGAGCAGGTATTTAGTGCTGCTGGTAACATTATAAACAGATAAGCGTATCCGCTTGTCAACTGAAAATGCTGACAGGTTAATGCTCCATTCACACATCCGCAATTCCATTCCGCATCTTGCGGAACGGAATTGCGGACCCATTCATTTCTATGGGGCCGCACGACGTGCGGCCCCGATCCGGAATTACGGACCCGCACTTCCGGGTCTGCAATTCCTAACCTGAAAAAAATAGAACATGTCCTATTCTTGTCCACAATAGCGGACAAGAATAGGCATATTCTCTTAGTGCCGGCAATGTGCGGTACGCAAAATGCGGAACGCACATTGCCGCGGTCTGTGTTTTGCGGATCCATGGATCCGCAAAACACACACGGATGTGTGAATGGACCCTAACTCACCTAGCTCACCAGCAGCCCACACCTCAAATCTTTTACAGGGTCAGCTCACCTGAAGGCCCTCGCATTTAATGTTTTAGAGGGTCAGCTCACCTGCATGCCCTTGCATATAATGTTTTACAGGGTCACCTCACCTAAGGTCCCTTGCATATAATGTTTTTTGAGGGTCAGCTCACCAGCAGGCCCTCGCTTAAAATTTTTTGCAGAGTCAGCTCACCAGCAGGCCTTTACCTACAATCTTTTACAGGGTCAGCTCACCAGCAGGCTTGCACCTAAATTCTTCTACAGGGTCAGCTTACCTGCAGGCCTGCACCTAAAATCTTTTACAGGGTCAGCTCACCAGCAGGCTTTCACCTAACTATACCTAATAGGTAATTTGCGCGCATGCTGCCTTGCTTTGATGTGGTAGCCGTAGCTGTTTCTCTGGCTCCCTCTCCAGAATCGAACCATGATTCCCCCGTTACCCATGGTCTACATGGTTTGGGCTGAAAATAACATTGAAAGTTGATAGGGCAGACATCTGAATGTATCGTCGCCATCACTGGGACGAGCGATCGTCCCCAGGTTATCTAGAGTCACCAAAGCGGCAGCAGGCCCTCGCCCATAATGTTTTAGATCAGATCAGCAGGCTGTTGCTCCAAAAATGTTTTAGGGTGTAACAAAGGGTGTATTAGAGTGCCGGTTCCTTGTAATTTTTGGCAGCCCTTTCACTTTGGAGTCCCACTACATGAACAATTGTACCACAATGTGAATGAGGACCTTCTTTATGTGATATACAGGTTGTATCGGAGTGCCTCTTCCTTGTAATTTTTGGCAGCACATTATATACAAGTAAATATATAGGAAAGAATGTTTCCTATCAATTTTTCCTCTAAAATCGATTTTTTTCTTTGGGTTTGTGCGTATTATTATCAGTCTGTAAAAGTGGCGTACTATTCGGACAACATTGTTCCCAGCAGCAACCTGAGAGTACAAGATGCATCCAGAGTTTCTCCCCATGCTGTTCCAGAACCATTTTGGTGGTGTTTCCATCAATTTATGACCTTTTCCTATAAACCAGGCACTCACCCCTCTTCAGAGCAGGGGGTACCTGGTTTAATGCTCGGGTTCTCCCATTGACTTCCATTATACTGTGTTCGGCCCGAGCACCTGAACACTACGGTGCTCTATATATATCTAATATATAAAGCTGAGTTTATGTGTGTGTATGTATGTCCGCTAAAGGAATCCACAATCATGAAATTTGGCACACAGGTACATCAGGTGTCCGGGCAGGTTTTAGTCTAGGTCTTAGCTCTCTAGGACATACCATTCCTGAGATATTCCCCAAAAATGCAAATATTGCACATCACATGACCTACATTAGCCAACAGAAGCCTGCAGGTCTTTCTCTTCATATGTCAAATTCATAACTGCCATATATACGGTCACATGTCCCTTATCAGCTAATAGAAGCTCTCAGTTCCTTTGTCTCCACATACACACAGTTTTACACCAGGTTTGCATAACAACCCAGCCATTTTTCTTCACTTCTGCATGTCAGCTTTAATGGGGCAGGGTGCTGTGGATGACACTGTTAAGGGCACAGAGTGTTGTGAAGGTCACAGTTTCAGCCACCCTCATAAGACGGACTTAAAACCTTGCCTCCAGGTCCTGCGAAGCCACACCTTTGATCAGGTTAGGCCATGCCCCCTCCCACTCAGCCGACAGGGATTAAAAAAATGAAGTTAAAAATCAACTTCTAGGTCCCACTAAGCCACACCCATTAAGCCAGTCCCACTGCTCAGCCAACAGGAATAAAATAAATGAAGTTAAAAAATCTACATTTGTCAGCTGCAGAGGTGGGAGGGACGGTGACTTTCTCCCTGCAGCTCACACTCAGACAGCACAGTGCTGCTGTCTGAGAGTGAGCTGTTCAAAATGACATCCTTGTGTCTGTCCAGGCCCTGCGCCAGACGAAGGACAGGGACCCTGAAGGGTGCGAGGTGCTGTAGATGTCACTGTTATAGTGGATAGTGTTGATATCTTTTAACGACACACACAAACATTAAATGAAATGGATGAAATATACCCGAGCGAAGCTGGGTCCTTCTGCTAGTATATATATATATATATATATATATATATATATATTTATACAGTTGCAAGAAAAAGTATGTGAACCCTTTTGGAATGATATGGATTTCTGCACAACTTGGTCATAAAATGTGATCTGATCTTCATCTAAGTCACAACAATAGAAAATCACAGTCTGCTTAAACTAATAACACACAAAGAATTAAATGTTACCATGTTTTTATTAAACACACCATGTAAACATTTACAGTGCAGGTGGAAAAAGTATGTGAACCCCTAGACTAATGGCAACACCAAGAGCTAATTGGAGTGAGGTGTCAGCCAACTGGAGTCCAATCAATAATATGAAATTGGAGGTGTTGGTTACAGCTGCCCTGCCATATAAAAAACACACACCAGTTCTGGGTTTACTTTTCACAAGAAGCATTGCCTGATGTGAATGATGCCTCGCAGAAAAGAGCTCTCAGAAGACCTAGAAAGGGTTATAAAAGTATCTCTAAAAGCCTTGCTGTTCATCAGTCCATGGTAAGACAAATTGTCTATAAATGGAGAAAGTTCAGCACTGCTGCTACTCTCCCTAGGAGTGGCCATCCTGTAAAGATGTCTACAAGAGCACAGTGCAGACTGCTCAATGAGGTGAATACGAATCCTAGAGTGTCAGCTAAAGACTTACAAAAGTCTCTGGCATATGCTAACATCCCTGTTAGCGAATCTACGATACGTAAAACACTAAACAAGAATATATTTCATGGAGGATACCACAGAGGAAGCCACTGCTGTCCAAAAAAAACCATTGCTGCGCGTTTACAGTTTGCACAAGAGCACCTGGATGTTCTACATCAGTACTGGCAAAATATTCTGTGGACAGATGAAACCAAAGTTGAGTTGTTTGGAAGAAACACACAACACTATGTGTGGAGAAAAAGAGGCACAGCACACCAACATCAAAACCTCATCCCAACTGTGAAGTATGGTGGTGGGGGCATCATGGTTTGGTGCTGCTTTGCTGCGTCAGGGCCTGGACAGATTGCTATCATCGAAGGAAAAATGAATTCCCAAGTTTATCAAGACATTTTGCAGGAAAACTTAAGGCCATCTGTCCCCCAGCTGAAGCTCAACAGAAGATGGGTGTTGTAAAAGAACAACGACCAAAAGCATAGAAGTAAATCAACAACAGAATGGCTTAAACAGAAGAAAATACGCCTTGTGGAGTGGCCCAGTGAGAGTCCTGACCTCAACCCGATTTAGATGCTGTGGCATGAACTCAAGAAAACGATTCACACCAGACATCCCAAGAATATTGCTGAACTGAAACAGTTCTGTAAAGAGGAATGGTCAAGAATTACTCCTGACCTTTGTGCACGTCTGATCGGCAACTACAGGAAACGTTTGGTTGAAGTTATTGCTGTCAAAGGAGGTTCAACCAGTTATTAAATCCAAGGGTTCACATACTTTTTCCACCTGCACTGTGAATATTTACATGGTGTGTTCAAAAAATCATGGTAACATTTAATTCTTTGTGTGTTATTAGTTTAAGCAGACTGTGATTGTCTATTGTTGTGACTTAGATGAAGATCAGATCACATTTTATGACAAATTTGTGCAGAAATCCATATCATTCCAAAGGGTTCACATACTTTTCTTGCAACTGTATATATATATCTATATATATATATATATATATATATATATATATATATGAAAATTAGTAATATTATTAGTCTGCAACCCTTTGTCAGAGAACATCGCATGGTATTGACAGAACATGTATTATTTATGGATTACCTGGCATCAGGATGTAGAATCCATGTGCTTGACGTCCCATTCAAGTGAATGGAACCATTTTTCAGTCGTGGAAAATTCTGCAACAAAATCTGCAGCGTGTGAAGGCACCCTTTCCTGCATTTCTGCAACATGCTAACAATACTGATGCTAATATTCAATTTATGGCAGCATATTTTTATTATGTTGTCCATTTTCTTGATCTTTCTCTAAGTGGGGATTTATTAACCCTTTCCGGACGTCCAGTCCAGTTTTTGGAGATGACCACCAGGTGCCTGCTGTTTTACACAGCTGACACTCTGAAATAATGTCTGTGATCAGCTATAACGGCGATTGCAGACATTTAACCCCTCAGATAGTCGTACGTGGCAGAATTCCTGGGGCCCTAAAGGCTCCCCAGTGCAGGGAGCCTTTAGAGAAGCTGTTCATTCCCTGTGGTAGCCTCAAAACCTTTAATGGCTCAGAGGCTACCATAGCGATAGATTCCGTGGCAGGGCTCCAATTAAACTTATTGAATTTCCCATAGACAGAAATGGTAATTCATTGCAGTCTTTTGGAGAAGCGATTTAATGATCGCATGTTCAAGCCCCCTAAGGGGATTTAGAAAAAGTGTAAAATAAAGTAAAAAAAAAAATTTTTTATCACCCCCCATTTCCCAATAATAAAAATAAATAAATAATAGAAAAATAAATATAATTTGCATCGCTAAGTCCTAAAATGCCTGTACTATTAAAATCTAAAAATAGTAATCCCATATGCTAAATGCCATAACAAAACAAAATGGTCGATTTGCAATTTTTTTTGTCACCTGCCAAAATTTTGTTATAAAAGGTGATCTAAAAGTCATACACACTGCAAACTTATATCAATAAAAACTATAGATCAACCCACAAAAACTGAGCTCTCACACAGGGAATCAGAATATAGAGATGTAAAAGTTTTTTTCTTTTTATTAACACACAAGAAAAACTTTACAAATTTGGTATATCTGAAATCATACTGACTGGGAGAATGGTCAGTTTTACAGTATAGGGAGCACGATAAAAATGAAAACCATAAAACTGTGGCAGAATTGTGGTTTTTCCAATCTCATTTAGAATTTGTTTCCAGCTTCTTACTACATGGTGTGCAAAATTAAATGGTACCATTAAAAAGTATAACTAGTCCCTCAAAAAACAAGCCCTGATATGGCTATGTAAACAGAAAAATAAAACATTTAAGGCTCCGGGAAGGCTGAGAATAAAAAACAAAAACAGTAAATCTCAAGGTCCTGAGGGGGTTAAATGAGAAAATGCAAGCATCATGTATAGAAAGATGCAAGCAGGAAACACTATTTTAGATGCTTTAGGATGTCATCCTCATCATAGTGGGGGAGTTTGTAGGTATTAGGAGAGTCTGCTATAAAGATATGTTTTAAAAAATAATAATAATATACAGGAAGCTAGGGAGAGACTTAGTAAGTATAAGCGATAGATGCTAGATATAGCATGTGTGGCTATGTGAAATAGATGTATACACTTCTTGTTGTTTCAGACATCTGACAATGTATCTAAAAAAATTGATACACGTATTGTTTTCTGAATCCCGTACAGTAGAGTTTCAGCAGATAAAAAAAGACCTTTTACAAATAACGAGCTGTTTTATAACTGGACCAGAGGTTAAAATCTTTACTGCAAGAGGACGGTAAATGTGTGGCCGAGAGGGAAAAGTGAGAAATACGTTATTCCCAAGCACATTTAATCATTTAATCAGGAAAGGGATTGGCAACACCTCCTCTTGAAAATGTGAGGGCTTTTCTGGATTCTGAGGAAGAGGTGCAGGCCTCTCCATAACTTTGCCGCATCCAGCGCCAGTTCTAAATGTAAGACAGTTTCCCCCTCCCGTGCCAAGCCCACTTATTTAGACCTGGCGTGAGTGGGACGAAGTCGCAGATTAGGCATTGAAATAATAATTGAGGCCCTAGGTCATTATATTCCCTGTTATATAATATTTGTGAAATCAGTTTTTATAACTACTTTGAGATTATGAAATGCTATTATTTGTTCAGAGGTTTATGGTTAGGACTATGTAATATCTCTAGTAATTCTATTGGATTTGGTCCACTCTGGTTTTAAAGGGTTACTTAGTTTTCCGCAAACTTTTGATATGTCATAGAGACATATCAAAAGTTTTGATCACTTGGGGTCCAAACGCTGAGACCTCCACAATCACTAGGAGAGAAAAGCGTCCGCACATCATGCTCTTTTTCACCTCCATGTAGAACTGGAAGCGAGATGCATTTAATAGAAAGCTTATAAGCCCGCCTCAATTTTGTCCCCTGCTTTGAGGAGAGAGAATGTGATATGCAAGCACCTCTCTCTCCTTAGTCTAGCAATCAGTGGGGGTCTCAGCACTCAGTTCCCCACTGATCAAAACTTTTAATATGTCTCTATGTTATATCAAACTTTTGCTGAAGACTATGTGATCCTTTAAAGGGGTTATCACATGACTAATGTAAAAAATGAAAATCAGACATCATATAGTACATGAAAACCTCTATCTAAGGCCTCTTTCACACTACAGTATGTTGAATTCAGTGTTTTGCGTTCCGTTTTTCACGGATCCGTTGTTCCGTTTTTTGCTTCCGTTGTGGTTCCGTTTCCGTTCCGTTGTTCCGTTCCGTTTTTCCGTATGGCAAATACAGTATACAGTAATTTTATATAAAAAATTGGGCTGGGCATAACATTTTCAATAGATGGTTCCGCAAAAAACGGAACGGAAACGGAAGACATACGGATGCATTTCCGTATGTGTTCCGTTTTTTTTGCGGACCCATTGACTTGAATGGAGCCACGGACTGTGATTTGCGGCCAAATATAGGACATGTTCTATCTTTTCAACGGAACGGAAAAACGGAAATACGGAAACGGAATGCATACGGAACACATTCCGTTTTTTTGCGGAACCATTGAAATGAATGGTTCCGTATACGGACCGTATACGGACCGCAAAAAACGGACCGTATACGGAACGCAAAATACTGTAGTGTGAAAGAGGCCTTAGAAAGCTAGAACCAGCCCTGTACCTCACATGGATCCAGAGATCTCCCCATTCATAGCTCTGTTAGATTTATATCAAGCTGGCAGCTCAAGGGGAGGGTCTTTTCTGCTTCAGCTAAGGGGACGTGTCCATGCTCTCCCTATCACAGCTCAGGAGGCAGCTGAAGGATGAAACTGAGCATGTGCGGCCTTCTCAGTGAGCAGGACAAAGAAATATGAAAAAAACTAACAGCAGGTGGCGCTATAAATATTTTATTGAATAACTCAGTGGCTAAACTAAATTTTTTCAAAACTGTAGACTATTTTTCGGGGGACAACCCCATTAAATCTGCTAACATGTCCTGTAGACATTATGCTATGAGTAAGCATGAGTTGGTGCAAAAGACCTAAGAGTCATTTGGACATTTTAATTATTGATTTTGCCTGTTTTATTATTTATTTTTTATGGCTAGCCTGTTTGGTTCAATCTTATAGAAGAGCTACTGTAGCACAAATTGCTAAAAAGGTTAATGCTGGCTATGGTAGAAAAGTAGCAGCAAAATAGATGACCTTTCAACACTCCTGATATTCCTGTTTTAGTAGCTTCATGCATTCCCCATGTAATAACAATTCTGGAGCATCTATTCTTATGGCTCCATGTTGTGCCATCCCTTTATTATTTCAACTAGAAGTTATGAATAAATTGCTAGCAGTCTGCAGTAAGGGTACAGAGGGATGGTAACCATTTGGGGGTGTTCCTGCACAAACTCACTCTATCCAATCAGTGCTGCCATTTTTAGACTATACAGGTACACATCCCCAACTGGTTACCACCCCTCTGCTAGCAATTCATTCATAACATCTAGTAGAAATAATACAGGGATGGCACAACATACAGTCGTGGCCAAAAGTTTTGAGAATTACATAAATATTGGAAATTGGAAAAGTTGCTGCTTAAGTTTTTAAAATAGCAATTTGCATATACTCCAGAATGTTATGAAGAGTGATCAGATGAATTCCATAGTCCTTCTTTGCCATGAAAATTTACTTAATCCCCCAAAAAACTTTCCACTGCATTTCATTGCTGTCATTAAAGGACCTGCTGAGATCATTTCAGTAATCATCTTGTTAACTCAGGTGAGAATATTGACGAGCACAAGGCTGGAGATCATTATGTCAGGCTGATTGGGTTAAAATGGCAGACTTGACCTGTTAAAAGGAGGGTGATGCTTGAAATCATTGTTCTTCCATTGTTAACCATGGTGACCTGCAAAGAAATGCGTGCAGCCATCATTGCGTTGTATAAAAATGGCTTCACAGGCAAGGATATTGTGGCTACTAAGATTGCACCTCAATCAACAATTTATAGGATCATCAAGAACTTCAAGGAAAGAGGTTCAATTCTTGTTAAGAAGGCTTCAGTGCGTCCAAGAAAGTCCAGCAAGCACCAGGATCGTCTGCTAAAGAGGATTCAGCTGCGGGATTGGAGTGCCACCAGAACAGAGCTTGCTCAGGAATGGTAGCAGGCAGGTGTGAGCGCATCTGTACGCACAGTGAGGCGAAGACTTTTGGAAGATGGCCTGGTGTCAAGAAGGGCAGCAAAGAAGCCACTTCTCTCCAAAAAAACATCAGGGACAGATTGATCTTCTGCAGAAAATATGGTGAATGGACTGCTGAGGACTGGGGCAAAGTCATATTCTCCTACGAAGCCTCTTTCATATTGTTTGGGGCATCAGGAAAAAGGCTTGTCCGGAGAAGAAAAGGTGAGCGCTACCATCAGTCCTGTGTCATGGCAACAGTAAAGCATCCTGAGACCATTCATGTGTGGCGTTGCTTCTCATCAGAGGCTGGAGTTGCCCAAAAACACAGCCATGAATAAAGAATGGTACCAAAACACCCTCCAACAGCAACTTCTTCCAACAATCCAACAACAGTTTGGTGAAGAACAATGCATTTTCCAGCACAACAGAGCACCGTGCCATAAGGCAAAAGTGATAACTAAGTGGCTCGGGGACCAAAACGTTGACATTTTGGGTCCATGGCCTGGAAACTCCCCAGATCTTAATCCCATTGAACTTGTGGTCAATCCTCAAGAGGCGGGTGGACAAACAAAAACCCACTAATTCTGACAAACTCCAAGAAGTGATTATGAAAGAATGGGTTGCAATCAGTCAGGAATTGGCCCAGAAGTTGATTGAGAGCATGCCCAGTCGAATTGCAGAGGTCCTGAAAAAGAAGGGCCAACACTGCAAATACTGAATCTTTGCATAAATGTCATGTAATTGTCGATAAAAGCCTTTGAAACGTATGAAGTGCGTGTAATTATATTTCACTACATCACAGAAACAACTGAAACAAAGATCTAAAAGCAGTTTAGCAGCAAACTTTGTGAAAACTAATATTTGTGTCATTCTCAAAACTTTTGGCCACGACTGTAGACCCACAAGAATAGGTGTTCTGGAATTATTATTACATGGGGAATGCATGAAGCTATTAAAACAGACATGTCAGAAGTGGTGACAGGTCCTCTTTAAATCAATATTGACACCAAGTTTTTTCCATGCAAGGCAACTAGGAGAAAAGTCCTCCCCAATTCCTCTAATTAATATACTATAAAATACAACAAACCCTGAAGGCTGCAACTGTAGGATGTAGACAATTCAGATTCTTCAGAAGAAGTCACACAGCATTGTTTAAACACTGGGGGTGAAATGTAAGTCACAAGGTAGATCCTCTCACCAGATTCCTTATCATGACTCCTGTTCCTTTTGTAGGACCCCCACAAGATGCAAAGCTGTGCACTCAAATGATGACTGTTTAATATAAAGTTTAAAAGAAAGCAGTTTAATAATATACTGGAATTCGGAAAACAATTCAAATGCTCATCAGAATAAAATCAAATACAGCATAATGATCCATCAATAATTCCCGACCCAGGGTTTCTCCTCCACACAGCTTCTTTCAGGGCAGCCTTTGTGGTTTGCTGTATACAGGTTCTTCTAAAAAAATTAGCATATTGTGATAAAGTTCATTATTTTCTGTAATGTACTGATAAACATTAGACTTTCATATATTTTAGATTCATTACACACCAACTGAAGTAGTTCAAGCCTTTTATTGTTTTAATATTGATGATTTTGGCATACAGCTCATGAAAACCCAAATTTCCTATCTAAAAAAATTAGCATATTTCATCCGACCAATAAAAGAAAAGTGTTTTTAATACAAAAAAAGTCAACCTTCAAATAATTATGTTCAGTTATGCACTCAATACTTGGTCGGGAATCCTTTTGCAGAAATGACTGCTTCAATGCGGCGTGGCATGGCGGCAATCAGCCTGTGGTACTGCTGAGGTGTTATGGAGGCCCAGGATGCTTCGATAGTGGCCTTAAGCTCATCCAGAGTGTTGGGTCTTGCGTCTCTCAACTTTCTCTTCCCAATATCCCACAGATTCTCTATGGGCTCAGGTCAGGAGAGTTGGCAGGCCAATTGAGCACAGTAATACCATGGTCAGTAAACCATTTACCAGTGGTTTTGGCACTGTGAGCAGGTGCCAGGTCGTGCTGAAAAATGAAATCTTCATCTCCATAAAGCTTTTCAGCAGATGGAAGCATGAAGTGCTCCAAAATCTCCATATAGCTAGCTGCATTGACCCTGCCCTTGATAAAACACAGTGGACCAACACCAGCAGCTGACATGGCACCCCAGACCATCACTGACTGTGGGTACTTGACACTGGACTTCAGGCATTTTGGCATTTCCCTCTCCCCAGTCTTCCTCCAGACTCTGGCACCTTGATTTCCGAATGACATGCAAAATTTGCTTTCATCCGAAAAAAGTACTTTGGACCACTGAGCAACAGTCCAGTGCTGCTTCTCTGTAGCCCAGGTCAGGCGCTTCTGCCGCTGTTTCTGGTTCAAAAGTGGCTTGACCTGGGGAATGCGGCACCTGTAGCCCATTTCCTGCACACGCCTGTACATGGTGGCTCTGGATGTTTCTACACCAGACTCAGTCCACTGCTTCCGCAGGTCCCCCAAGGTCTGGAATCGGTCCTTCTCCACAATCTTCCTCAGGGTCCGGTCACCTCTTCTCGTTGTGCAGCGTTTTCTGCCACACTTTTTCCTTCCCACAGACTTCCCACTGAGGTGCCTTGATACAGCACTCTGGGAACAGCCTATTCGTTCAGAAATTTCTTTCTGTGTCTTACCCTCTTGCTTGAGGGTGTCAATGATGGCCTTCTGGACAGCAGTCAGGTCGGCAGTCTTACCCATGATTGCGGTTTTGAGTAATGAACCAGGCTGGGAGTTTTTAAAAGCCTCAGGAATCTTTTGCAGGTGTTTAGAGTTAATTAGTTAATTCAGATGATTAGGTTAATAGCTCGTTTAGAGAACCTTTTCAAGATATGCTAATTTTTTTAGATAGGAATTTTGGGTTTTCATGAGCTGTATGCCAAAATCATCAATATTAAAACAATAAAAGGCTTGAACTACTTCAGTTGTGTGTAATGAATCTAAAATATATGAAAGTCTAATGTTTATCAGTACATTACAGAAAATAATGAACTTTATCACAATATGCTAATTTTTTTTAGAAGGACCTGTATTATAGGATATGATATAAAGGTGTTTAGTCTAAAGAGCCTAGCCAGTAGGTACAGCGCCTACATGTGAATGTAAAGAACCCAGCAAGAGCTGGCATTGGAAAAATGTAGGGTCCACCTAAACGGCGTCATGTCGCGCGACACAAAGGGAGAAAGCTACATGTGTCGCGTGACAAGAAAGTCATACAGCATTTCATATAATGTATTTCAATAGTGTCGCAATGCCATATGTTGCGACTGCGACTCGACGATCACAGAAAAATCCAATTTAGGACTCGTTCACACCAACGTCTTTTGGGTTCCGTATGCGGGCCGTTTTTTTTGTTCAGTATACGGTCCGTATACGGAACTCTTCATTTCAATGGTTCTGCAAAAAAACTAACGGAATGTACTTCGTATGCATTCTGTTTCCGTATTTACATTTTTCCGTTTCGTTGAAAGATAGAACATGTCCTATTATTGCCCACAAATCACGTTTCGTGGCTCCATTCAAGTTAATGGGTCCGCAAAAAAAAAAAAAACACATACGGAATGTACTCCGTATTTCTTCCGTATCCGTTCTGTTTTTGCAGAACCATCTATTAAAAATGTTATGCCCAGCCCAATTTTTTCTATGTAATTACTGTATACTGTATATGCCATATGGAAAAACAGAATGGAACCGGAAACTACTGAAACAAAAAATGGATCAGTTAAAAATACTGAAAAAGCCATACGGTCGTGTGAACAAGCCCTTAGATGGATTTTTTACGACTGTCACATTGCGACACCATTGAGGTATGAAGCCAGCTGCACAGGCGCATTGCAAGTTGGTAGACGCTGAACACAGAGGCAAGGATTGGCTCTACAGTATGCACAAGCAGAGCGGTGAGTAGCGTACAGGCTATACCTATGGATGACTAATAACATTTTACTGGCCAGCATTAAATATAGTAAGAGATCGGTTAGAGAGAGATCTCAGCATCCATTTTATCTGGGACATTGCATGCAGTAGTATCTAGGCAACAGAATTTGCGCCAACTACCTCTGCCATATATGGACTCATTTGGGCTATAATATCGCATTCAATTATGGTTCATGAATTTATGTTTTTATTATTGTGAACTGTACATCTTATTTACCACTGGCATAAAGGTATGTCAGTTTTTTAAGTCTGGCTTTGCTATGCGTGCCTGCACCAAATTTCTGAAAAGGTGCACCTTAATAATATATGTGGCGTGGGTGTAATGTGGCTTACACCTTTAGGTGTGAAAGTAGACCAATGAGTTGCCTGGTGTGGGTTGTGACTTTTAGTAAAAGAGCCATAATCCAGGTCTAATCTCACTTTTAGCTCTTAAACATAGACCACTGTCTATCCAACCAATCCAACAATGGTGGCCCTGCTTGCACACAATAGGAAAAAGCTCCGGCCTATGCTCATTCCTATGACCCCAGCCAACAGAGGGGCCTGTGTCTTTTACTATAGTGTTCAAGCACAGCCACCGATGCTGGATTGCGGGGTGGTCGTAACCATAGAAACAAGAAGTGTATAATGTGATGGAAAAATGAATCCAGCCAGCAAAGGAGGCAATATGGACAATCCCAATACATTAGTAAGTGCCTTGTAGTAACTTTCTCTACATGGTAAATGCCATTTGCTGAAGTGAGACAACCTCTTTATTGTTACTCTTTTTCTCTCATATAAATGAGTGTTTCTACCATATGTTTGTACATTATTCACAGAATAGGTGATGAGCGTTTGATCGCTGAGGGCCCTATCCTTGGGACACCCACCAATCACTGGAATTGAGGTCCCAAGTCCCCCATTTCACCTTATCCTCACAACTTTGGTAAGGAGGTGTTAATGTGTATTGGTGTATATGTCGCAAGGAAATGATGAAAATGGAGATTTGATCAAATCCCTAAGGGAGATAATCAATTCACGGAAGATGATGTTCCCTAAAGAAAGTAAGTGACATTGTTTAGATATTAAAAGTATTTATTTAGTAAACCATGCATTAGTAAATGTAGAGTATGTGATACAACAATAGTCATTAAAACACAAATTATTAAATAAAGTAACCGATTTGATCATCAAATCCCTTAACTGTTTTAGTGAAAAGTTTAACACTTTTGACAATATAATAATAATATGAAATAATATTGTAAGAAATAGGTACTTAAGCTGATATTTTTAAAAACAAAAAGGATATTTTTAGTGAAATTTCAAACATTTTTAGTGAATGTAATTAATAAATAATAATGTTCTTTCATTTTTATTAAAACACATTGTTGATTTGTGGCATCTCGAGTTACTTTTTTTACAGGCACATCTTTTTGTTTTACATTGTATTTTGGATTGTTCTTAAATCCTTGACCACCAGATAAGGATAATTTTCCTGCAATCTCACGCAGACTTAGGTTAGTTCGGGGAACTGTTTCGGTAAATGTTGTAGTAGCTATTTGAAGAGCGTCTCTAGGTAGCTAATCTTTTATAATTCCAACTGAGGTACCAATTTGGTATAAATAATTTTTTATATCTAATCGATATCCACAATGTTATTTCCATCTAATGGGCCTCTATCTACCTTAGGTACATATACCAAAACTGTGGAATCCACTAACATGTCTTTAAATTTCTTCAAAGAAACTTCTTTCATTTTTTTCAGCTGATCTTTTCAGGTGTTTTGCAGCATTTTTCCTTTGATCTTTAATGCTCTCTTCTTTTTGGCATAAATAGCATAGAATTCTCAATCAATATCCTTCTTCTACTGTATTCCCACATATTACAAATGTCACATGAATGGGCTCCAGTAGATTCCATTCCACAAACAATACAACATGCTTTACTGACGCTGATAGCCGCTTCCCCTTCTGATGCAAGTAACACTTTGATTTGATTTGATCAAATCTCCATTTTCATCCTTTCCCTGCGACATATACATATAGTAGGTGAATGAAAACCTCTCTTTCAAATCAGAAACATAAGGAAGAATTATCTGCTCTGGTTCATCATCCAATACCTAATTATGATGTCTTTCTTAAACACCGAACTAGCCCTTTTTTTTACCATAATCATATTATTAAATAAAGAACTAAAATGGAAAGAAATGGTATTTTACTTTCATCCCATATTTTATATTTGAATGGATATCGTGTATAAGTATTGCTGATACACCGTCATTTGCTGTAATTTTCACACCTACAGTGATTGCTAGTACAGTATGTGAATTGGATAATCCCTATTAATCCCTGCTATATGGGAGCATACTGTACTGTAGTTGTACTGGAAAGGTTAATCCATGTAATCAGTATGTACTCTATCCGTATGGAGAGTTTGCTGAGTGTGCATTACTAGGCAATAATCCATCTCAAATATGGAGAGAATCTTTCAATGTATTCACATTTCTACTGGTCAAGCAATAACGTATATGTGCAAAAGGTGAATTTTCTCGTAATTACTTCATTTCTCTAATAAGACAACATAATTTCCAAGTATAAATAATAAACTATATAAAAAAGGAGACTATAATAAACTTTAGGCATTTAAACTTAAAAAGGGCATTGCTGATAAAGCACTGTGAACACCACCGCCAGTTCCGGCACTCAGTATCTGGTTTATATTCAAAATCTGTGTGCTAGAAGTAAATGTCATGAGGGTTTCCCGACATATACCTCCAACAGTGAGCTCAGTACAGAAGAAACAAGAACCGGCACAGCTATTCCATACTATACTATGCTATTGCCATACTGCAAAAAATGTATATCAACATTGCGGAACGGGTGCGGACCCATTTTGCGGACGTGTGAATGGAGTCTAAGTGTGGGTGTAGTGTATTTGAATGGAGGAGACAGTGATTTTCCTGAGTTATTTTATGGACAGAACCTCTGTGTGGACAGTACAAAAGACTTGACCAACAATGGAGAATACTTTATGAAATATAGAAAATGGAACAAAATAGGAAGAGACTATATAAGTAAGTGCCATATAGTCATACTACATACACATTGATCAAGAGGAGCTGGAAAGCGTCCAACTCCTTTAAAAATAGCGTTTTTGCACGGATCGCATATCCACATTCTATGCATTGTATGTCAAAAGGCATTCTTGTATTCATATTAATGAATTGTGCTCAGTAGCAAGAGATCAGTGTGATGTGGATATGAGATATATGGGGGTCCTTTATTAAGCCCCTGTGCTGGTGGTGGATCCGCCGAAGTTATGTAGAGGCGCCAGCCTGTATGTAACTTTGGCAGATCCCCTGCCACTTCTAAATGTACGCCAGCTTCCTTGTTGGCATAGGTTTAGACCATTTTCTACGCCTAAAACAGGAGTAGAGAATGATAAATGAGCTTTATCATGCCCTCTTTTTTAGACCTGGCGTGAGCAGGGAAGAATCGCAGATTGTGGCACAAAGAACCTTTGCACTGTAATCTGCGCCAGAAATACGCCTAATATGGATGCATTTCTGTTAGTAAATATCCCTCTTTGTCTTTTTCTTTACGGTTGTCAGTTGTTATTCAGCTTGTTCAAAAATGATGTGAACAGCCATTCAAGTGTGAGCCATTCAATGCGGTTTCTGCTCTCACACTGACTAATGTGTCTGCTCCAAAAATCTGACTCAGCGTGCCATAGTTGAAGCTGTTTTGTACAGAGGAATGGGTTAAAATTCCTCCATGCCGATGTGCAGGACTTATCAACAATTACCAGAAATGTTTAGTTGCAGCTATTTCTCCACAAGGGGTCACTGCAGATACTGAATGCAAAAGTTCACATACTTTTCCCACTTACAGACAAGTGATTGTGAATCATTTTTTGACTCATTTGTTTGGTTATCTTTACCTACTTCTACGACTTGCGTGAAAATCTGATGTTCGTAGTTTTAGGTTGCATTTATGCAAAAATATAGAACATTTTGACAGGTTCACAAACTTTGAAGCAGTGTTTTATTATAGGAGTGCATGTACAATGTGTCTTCCCTTTATGTTTGAGGTTTTGCACTAGTTCATCATATACTATCTACAGTACTGTGTTGCATTGTATTTCATTAGTAAACTATTACCAGTGCATTTTGACCAAGTACATATCTGGTTTTCTAACTCTTCAAGGACTTCATGTTTGAAATAAACATTGAAAGCCAAAACATTTTAAATTGCAGCCATCTGGTTTTCAGAATTGAGATAAGACGAAAGAGCTTTTACTGTGAAAACCATGAACATGTTTGTTAGAGGTTATATACTTTTTTTTTTACATGAATAATGCTGTCTTATTATAGTAAAAGCTATAACTAACAAATGTTCAACCAGTAGTGTCTCTTTCTGTAACAGAGTGGTCTCTGGGTCTCCTCAAGCATGAGGGCAATGGTGCGACTGCTGCCTCTACACCTCCTATATTTACACCCCTAAGGAAGAGATGTTTATAATGCGTCTTCTACTACATCTGTCGTTTGCTATAGTTGTGCCTCCAGGGATGTGTGTCGGTGTATATATATATATATATATATATATATAGAGTTGTGTTCAAAATTATTCAACCCCCAATGCTATAAAGGGTTTTAGGGAATTTAGAGTATATTTGTAATTGTGTTCAGAATGAAATCTTACAAGGACTTTTTAAAGAACCAAATGCAACTAAAATGACATCAATTGTTTTTGTAATACAGTATCAAATATTGTTTTTGTGATTTCATCATTGACACAATTATTCAACCCCTTAAAGACTACCACTCTTAAGAACAGAGGTTCATTCAAGTGTTTTCGATCAGGTATTGAAAACACCTGTGGATGTCAAGGAGCAGCAATCAAACATAATAAGCACCCATTAGGCAGATTTAAAAGGACTGTGATACTCAGCTTCTTCTAGACATTTACTGGAGTGTTTACAAACATGGTGAAGTCAAGAGAATGGTCCAGGAAGACAAGAGAAGAGGTGATTTCTCTTCACAGGAAGGGCAATGGCTATAAGAAGATTGCAAAGATGTTAAGCAAACCAATAGACACCATAGGAAGCAACATTCACAAAATCAAGGCAAAGGGCACTGTTGAAACGCTTCCTGGTCATGGCAGAAAGAAGATGCTGACTTCGACTGCTGTGCGCTACCTGAAGCGCAAAGTGGAGAAAAGTCCCCATGTGACTGCTGAGGAACTGAAAAAAGATTTGTCTGATTTGGGTACTGAAGTTTCAGCTCAGACAATAAGGCGCACACTGCGTAATGAAGGCCTCCATGCCAGAACTCCCTTGCTGTCTCCAAAGAATAAGAAGAGTCGACTGCAGTATGCCAAAAGTCATGTGGACAAACCACAAAAGTTTTGGGATAGTGTTCTGTGGACTGATGAAACAAAATTAGAACTGTTTGGGCCCATAGATCAACGCTATGTTTGGAGGAGGAAGAACAAGGCCTATGAAGAAAAGAACACCTTGCCTACTGTGAAGCATGGCGGGGGGGTCAATCATGCTTTGGGGCTGTTTTGCTTCTACAGGTACAGGGAAGCTTCAGCATGTGCAAGGTACCATGAATTCTCTTCAGTACCAGGAGATATTGGATGAAAATGTGATGCAGTCCGTCACAAACCTGAGGCTTGGGAGACGTTGGACCTTTCAACAGGACAATGATCCCAAGCATACCTCCAAGTCCACTAGAGCATGGTTGCAGATTAAAGGCTGGAACATTTTGAAGTGGCCATCGCAGTCACCAGACTTAAATCCGATTGAGAACCTCTGGTGGGACTTAAAAAAAGCTGTTGCAGCGCGCAAGCCTAAGAATGTGACTGAACTGGAGGCTTTTGCCCATGAAGAATGGGCGAAGATATCCGTAGATTGCTGCAAGACTAGCTATGCTTCACATTTAAAAGCTGTTATAACTGGAAAAGGATGTTGTACTAAGTACTAAGATTGAATGTCACTTGGGGGTTGAATAAAACTGATAATGATTTGAGCACAGAAAATACATTTGAGGTTATTTCATTATAAATGTTATGTGATATTTGTCTGACTTACAAGTACCTCTTTGATTTAATTGTAAACAAGATGACTGAAATGATCAAAATCAATGTCAAACTGGCCAAAACACTCAATTTCAGTGGGGGTTGAATAATTTTGAACACAACTGTATATATTGTAGAAGCCCAGAGGGGAGAATCGTGGATGGTCGGTACGGCTCACTGAGAATGTATGCCTCAGTGATATAATTCCCGGAAATAAGTATACCAGTAACATTAGGTTGCTGGGAGGTTTTCATTAAAGTGGATTTTGGGTCCGGGTTTTAGGAGTGACCAGAGAGCTTGGGTGGGACAGGTCACTCCCGTACTCCATCCAGGGTTTTCCTACTGTGTGGTTAAAAAGGATGTGGGAATCTCAGGTGAGGAGATCAAGTGTGCACAGGCTAACTAAAGCTGAACAAGCTAAGAGGGAGGATTTGGTCTCTGAAAGACACCAGAGAGTGGTGAGATCATATTGTTGTTACCTGATTTGGACTGAACACCAAATGTGGGACTTTATGTTATGCAATATTTGTGGACTGAAGAAGGTTTGGACATGTTTACTTTTGTTTGCTGAAATAAACACTGCCTGTGGTGAAGACTGAACTGACACGTGTGTATGTGTGCACAGTGACGGAGTTAAAACCCCCACAACACACATATATATATATATATATATATATATCTCCATAACATCACATCACACCAGAGCTTAACCCCTTAATGACCAATGAAGTAATGTGTACGTCATGATGTGGTGTTAGTTACCGCATCTTGATGTACATAGTACGTCATGAGATCAGAGTGTCACCGCAAGTACACTTGTGGTGACACCGCCATGTAAACGGGTGTCACGGACAGCAGAGCTGTCCAGGCACACAGCTAATTAAAACGTCAACTCTTCCTTTTTAAGTGTTTTGCGGTCTGTTTTTCATGGATCCGTTGTTTTTCTGTTCCGTTTTTCCGTTCCGTTTTTCCGTATGGGATATACAGTATACAGTAATTACATTGAAAAAATTGGGCTGGTCATAAAATTTTCAATAGATAGTTCCGCAAATATTTATCAGATACAGAAGACATGCGGATGCATTTCCGTATGTGTTCCGCTTTTCTGCGGACCCATTGACTTGAATAGAGCCACGGAACATGATTTGTGGGCAATAATAGGACATGTTCTATCTTTCAACGGAATGGAAAAACAGAAATATGGAAACGTAATGCATACGGAGTACATTCAGTTTTTTTTGCAGACCAATTGAATTGAATGATTCCGTATACGGAACGCAAAAAACGGCCCGTAAACTGAAAAAAAAAATGGTTGTGTGCATGAGGCCCTACTGTGAATGAAAATACTCTGCAGTACACTATACAGTGTACTGCAGGGTATTGTAGAGCCATCAGACCCACTGTATCTTCAAGAACCAAGTGGGTCTGAGTCAAAAAAGTGTTAAAAAAGGGGAAAAAATGTAAAAAGTAAAAAATAAAAATCTAACATTTTCCCATATACGCACTGTGGGGATTCGCTCTGGTAGGCAGATTAGTGGACGCATTATAGAGGCAAAAACAAAGTCTTAACTTAAACAGTTCAGTGTTTGTTCACACATAAACAAAAATGACAGTTCATTGTCTTGGTGTTCATTCACACCATGGAAAGTCCACAGAAGAAAAAGCATTCACCTTGTCAGTGGTTTTGGCAGTAGCAGTCCCCAACAGGCTTTAGGGCCTGCTTCTCAGCAATGCGGCTCTCAGCCCTTTAGTACGGCACACATCATGCAGATCTCAAACCACAGATTCACTGTGAAATGGAGGATAATCCACACCCAGCTGAGAATGCTGGCTGGGTTTTCTATCCCTAACCAAAAACTGGCCTGGAACGGGGGGAACAGCCACCCACCCTGCACTTTGGCTGCTCCCAGTAAGAGCCGGCCTGGATCGGCTTTACAGCCACACTAAATAACCAATAGTGTCAGTCAGCATTAGCTGCCGCTTAAAATTACCGGCTCTTACCTCACCGAGGCCAGGAACCTCGGTGACACATATCTTCTGTCAATGACAGCCCTTTGCACTTTCCTTCAGCACATTTATAATTACATATCACATGACCTAACAACCCCTAATGTGAACACCGTAAAAAAAATAAAAAAAATAAAAACAGTGCCAAAAAGAAATTTTTTGTCACCTATTATCACAAAAAGTGCAACAAGCGATCAAAAAGGTGTATGCTCCCCAAAATAGTACCAATCAAACTGTCACCTCATCCCGCAAAAATTGAGACCCAACGTAAGACAATCAGCCAAAAAATAAAAAAGCTATGGCTCTCAGACTATGGAGGCACTAAAACATTATTTTTTTTGTTTCAAAAATGCTATTTCTGTGTAAAACTAACTAAATAAGAAAAAGTATATATTAGATATTTCCACGTCCGTAATGACCTGCTCTATAAAAATATCACATGACCGAAACCCTCAGATTAATGCCGTAAAAATAAATAAATAAATAAAAACTGTGCTAAAATTACCAAATCATATGTACCCAAAAATGGTACCAATTAAAACGTCAACTCTTCCTGCAAAAAACGAGCCCCTACAAAAGATGATCGGCAGAAAAATAAAAATATGGCTTTCAGAAAATGGAGACACAAACATAATTTTTTTTCAAAAATGCTTTATTATGTAAAACTGAAACAAACAAAGAAAGTAGACCTATTTGATATCATACATAACAACCTGCTTTATAAAAATAGCACATGATCTACCCTGTCAGATGAACACTGTAAAAAACAAAAAATAAAAACGGTGCCAAAACATCCATCTTGCCTCACAAAAACATAATATAGAGCGATTAAAAATCATATGTACCCCAAAATAGTACCAATAAAACTCACCTTATCCCATAGTTTCCAAAATGGGGTCACTTTTTCATTGTTTCTACTGTAGGGTGCATCTGGGGGGCTTCAAATGGGACATGGTGGCTAAAAACCAGTCCAGCAAAATCTGCCTTCCAAAAACCATACGGCGCTCCTTTTCTTCTGCGCCCTGCCATGTGCCCATACAGCAGTTTACCACCACATGTGGGGTGCTTCTGTAAACCGCAGAATCAGGGTAATAAATATTAAGTTTTGTTTGGCTGTTAACCCTCGATTTGTTAAAGAAAAAAATGGATTAAAATGGAAGATCTGTCAAAAAAGTGAAATTTTGACATTTCATCTCCCTTTTTCTTTATTCTTGTGGAATACTTAAGGGGTTAACAGCGTTTGTAAAATCAGTTTTGAGTAACTTGAGGGCTGTAGTTTCCAAAATGTGATTATTTATGGGGGGTTACTACAATGTACAAAGTGACTTCAGACCTGAACTGGTCTTTAATAAGGCTACTTTCACACTTGCATTCAGAGCGGATCCGTCTGAGACGGATCCGCTCATATAATGCAGACGGTGGCTCAGTTCAGAACGGATCCGTCTGCATTATATTGTTAAAAATTTTCTAAGTGTGAAAGTAGCCTCAGACGGATCCGTCCAGACTTTACATTGAAAGTCAATGGGGGATGGATCCATTTGAAAATTGAGCCATATTGTGTCATATTCAAACGGATCCGTCCCCATTGACTTACATTGTAAGTCTGGACGGATCCGCTTGCCTCCGCACGGCCAGGCGGACACCCGAATGCTGCAAGCAGCGTTCAGGTGTCCGCCTGCTGAGCGGAGCCGAGGCTGAACGCTGCCAGACTGATGCATTCTGAGCGGATCCGCGTCCACTCAGAATGCATTAGGGCTGGACGGATGCGTTCGGGGCCGCTTGTGAGCCCCTTCAAACGGAGCTCACAAGCGGACACCCGAACGCTAGTGTGAAAGTAGCCTAAGTGGGTTTTGGAAATTTTCATAAAAATGTAAAGAATGGCTTCTAAAATTCTAAGCCTTCTAACATCCGAAAAAAATTAAATTACATTTACAAAATGATGCCAACATAAAGTGAACATATGGGAAATGTTAGCCATTTCACAGCCACCCATAGGATATAAACGTCCTATGGGTGGCTGTTTAACTCTGTTTGAGACATTCTGGAATGTCCATTTAGAGATGGCAGCTGCACGCTAATCGTGCAGCTGCAGAGAGGGTTGCCCACTGTCAGTGTCAGCAGGGCAACCCAGAGAGAAGGCAGGGACAGTTCCCAGGTGTCCCTGCCTTCTAGATCGCTGCATACACAGCGCTCTGTGTATACAGAGCAGGAAGCACTATGCACTTCCTGTTCCGGCCCGGTGGTCATATGACCGCCAGGGCCAGGAGAGTGCAGGAGATGTCGGGTCTTTCACAGACCTCGATCAGCCCTGCACTGAGGCTGTACAGCGTTGTATTCTGCTGCACAGCCTCTCTGGGGGGTGTATTTCCCCTGTAACTGTCAGCCCCAGTTACAGAAGAAATCAATAGTGAAAAATAAATAAAAATAATGTCAAATGTCCCCCAGAGGTCTTGTATGACCTTATGGGGGACACAAAGTGCAAAATAAAAAATGAAGTGTTTTATTAAAAAATTAAAAAAGTTTTATATGTAAAAAAATTAATTACCCAATTAAGTCATTAAAAAAAAAAAATTAAAAATAGGAAAAAATAAATAAAATAGACATATTTGGTATTGCCGCGTCCGTGACAGCCGGCTGTATAAATATTTCATATGATCCACCCTGTCCGATAAACACCATAAAAAATAAAAACTGTCAAAAGAAGCCATTTTTCTCACCTTACATCACAAAGTGCAACACGAAGTGATCAAAAAGGCGTATGTTCCACAAAATGGTACCAATAAAGCAGTCACCTCATCCCACAATTTCTATTATGTAAGCCTCATAAAGTGACTTCCGACCTGAAATTTTCTGAAAGATTTCAAGATTTGCTTCTAAACTTCTAAGCCTTTAAACATCCCTAAAATATAAAAATGACATTCACAAAATGATCTAAACATGAAGTAGACATATGGGGAATGTAAACTAATAACTATTTTTGGAATTATTACTATCTATGATGAAAGTATAGAAATTGAAATTTGGAATTTTTTCAAAATGTTTGGTAAATTTTGTATTTTTTTATCATTTAAAATGACATTTTTTTACTCAATTTTGCCACTGTAATGAAGTACAATATGTGACGTGAAAACAATCTCAGAATGGCCTGGATAAGTAAAAGCGCTTTAAAGTTATTACCACATAAAGTGACATGTCAGATTTGCAAAAAATGGCCCTGTCAGGAAGGGGGAAATGGCCCGGATGTGAAGTGGTTAATTAATAAATATTTTATGAGGTATCACCTTCTGTTTTAAAAGCAGATAAATTGAAATTTAGAAAATAGCAAATTTTTCAAAATTTGGGGGAATTTTTTCCCCCCATAAAAAAAGTTGAAATATATTGACTCAAATTTATGACTGTCATAAAGTACAATGTGCCACAAGAATGGCTTAGATAAGTAAAAGTGTTCCAATGTTATTATTACATAAAATCATACATGTCAGATTTTCAAAAATACGCCTGGTCACGAAGGTGCAAAATGGCCCGGTTAAGATGCACCTAGGATGGAAAATAAGAAAAATAATATTTTCAGACCTCAGATCAGACCCCTAAGCTCTATAAAACTTCAGATCAGACCCCCAAGCTCCATCAGAACTCACATCAGATCCCCATTCTTTCTCAGACCTCAGATCAGACCCTTATCAGACCCCCATTCCTCCTCAGATAAGACCCCCATCAGACTCCTAAGCTCCTTTAGACCTATGTATCAGACCACCATTCCTCCTCAGACCTCAGATCAGATCCCCATCCTATCCCCATCCCTCAGACCTCTTTATGGGACCCATATTCCTCCTCAGATCAGATCCCTGATTCCTTCTCAGACCTCAGAATAGACCCCCATCCTATCTCCATTCCTCATTAGACCTCTGTATGGGTCCTCCTTCTTTCTCAGACCTCAGATGAGACCCCCATTTCTCCTTCGACCCCAGATCATATCCCGAAGCTCTGTCTGACAAAACAAATTGTAATTTGCGTTACACTCCTGCTGCACTGATACTCACAGCTCCCTAGTCTGCTGTCGGTGTCGGCCTAGTACTTCACTGTGACCTGACCGCACATTGTCCGGTCACAGTGTTCACCTATATGCACTGTACACATTCAGGACACTCCAGTGTGGTGCCCAAAAGAGGACCAGGGAGAGGTGAGTACAGCCAGTGGAGAGCTACACTCACTGCCCCCTGTGCCTCCTGCATACTGATGACCACTTCCATAATCGAAGCATTAGTTTCATTTGCATCAGTCCAACACATAAAAATTATGCAGTTGCAGTATTGTATACTTTTTTGAAATGTGAATATGACCTTGCAAGGTAACATCTAAGTGTTGGCCAAATTAAAGGATTCATGTGTAATAAAGCCATGTTGCAGATGTGGACTATCCACGCAAAGTACACTCTAAAATGCTTAGTCGTTAAAATACCTTACCAGTTCATTTCTACATGAATCAGCAGGCATGATGTATTTATCATTAAACTTTGTTCTAATCCTTACAAAACATGTATTCGATTTCTAAGTATAAACCTGAAGAAAAACTAAACAAAAAAAAAAATCTAATCTAAAAACAATGTGATGGTGCTGAAAACAAATTAGCAAAACTAGTATTCATTTAGATTAATTCATGTCGCTAGGCTCAGTCAGCATAAAAGATGGTTACGGTAATGAAGGAAGAAGCGATGATAGCATTTGATAGCATTGTCACATTTATCAAGCCCATCTGTTCCTTTTATTATTACTGTAAATAAATTGACACGCTGTAGATTTCAAACTTGTACTGCGAGTCATGTGAGGATTCAGCTGGTAAATTTTGAAATGGAAGCAGAGCTTGCACAGTCGTCACTATCCTGAACAGCTGATCGTCAGGGGTGTCGGGAGTCAGACCCCCACCGATCTGATATTGATGATCTATCCTGAGGTTAGAAGATAATCCAAAGGCTTTTATTCAATAATCACGTGAGTATAAAATCCAGGTACAAGAAAGCAGGTCTACATGTTTCGGGCACAATTCAATTTTAGCCCTTACTCATGAGTCATGAGTAAGGGCTAAAATTGAATTGTGCCTGAAACATGTAGACCTGCTTTCTTGTACCTGGATTTTATACTCACGTGATTATTGAATAAAAGCCTTTGGATTACCACAACTACAAGCTGGACAAAATCCCTCTTTTTTCTTCATACTTTGTATTTCTCCTGATTCGGGTGAAGGAGTTGTTCCGTGCTACACAGTGGAATCCTCGGCAGATGAGAGATGCTCAAATCTTTGATCTTTTTTATATCCTAAGGTTAGGTCATCAATATCTTTGCACTGCCATACATGGTAATTTTGCTGTGGATTCCACAGCAGAATTACATACAGAAAATCTGCAGCATATACATTAGTAGCAAAGCGATTTCAAAAACTCTGACTCTCTAATAATCAGTGGCATAGGAAAACTCTGCCCTCGAATGGCATTTCACTTTAATGTATTTACTTTTCTAGAAACTGCGTCCATACTAACACTTCTTTTATGTACTTTATATTTTTTGTCTTTATCTGTTCACTTTTTCCTTTAATTAAACCTCACTAGGGAAACAGAATAGAAAAAACTAAAACAAGCTAACTGAATACACAGCATATTTGTGTAAACGTCATATGATGCTAACAACAAGAATATTCATGTGCTTGCAGGCACAACTAATTATGATTCCACTTTAAAAATTCCGCCACTTCTTGCCCATGGCACATCACATAAAATAAACCAAAATTGAGCAGAAGATATAATTAGGGTGAATCTAATCCTTCGGCATCCTCATAACAATTCCACTGGAAGAGAACATAAAATAATTAATTAAAACTAATTGACATCAACTGAACAATGTGGATCCACCCAAAACATCTTAAATTGCTTACTCTTTTTTATATGGTTTTATTAGAAAACATCTTGAAAATGGAATGTACGTCTAGAAATTGTGAATAACTTGAACTATCATTTGTCAACATGTTTTTTTGTTTTTTGACAGCAAA
Organism: Bufo gargarizans; assembly: GCF_014858855.1. Classification (NCBI taxonomy): domain Eukaryota; kingdom Metazoa; phylum Chordata; class Amphibia; order Anura; family Bufonidae; genus Bufo; species Bufo gargarizans. The sequence goes on from NC_058081.1 coordinate 325,462,273, forward strand.
AGTTTAGTCCAGAAGTTCAAGAATCGTAATATATTGTCTGCCCTAAAAATACCTTGAATTCAATGAGATTTGAAAATTCAACGTAGAATATAGAAGATGGTGCACAAAGTTTAAAGCCACAGCAGACCACCATGTGTCAGGACATTCTTGCAGAAACATTATACTTTGAAGAAATTACAATCGATTTTTGCGCGGTTTGTACTGTTCCTTTTAAACAACATGTATACCTTTTTGGAGGTGCAAAATATTTTTCACTGTGACACAAATAATAACAAAAATGAGAACTTTAATGTGCATAAGTATTCACTTCTTGAAAGTCAATACTTTGTAGAGCCACCCGTTGATGCAATTACAGATTCAGGACTTTTGGGATATGTCTCTATGAGCTTAGTACATCTAGACATTGATTTTTGTCCACTCTTGCAGGCAAAGCTAGAACAACTTTTTCAAGTTAGATGGGTTGCATTTGTGTACACCTGTCTTTAAGTCATACCACACTTTCTCAGTTGGATTGATGTCTGGGCTTTGATTCTATGACATTTAAATGTTTCCCCTTGAACCACTTCAGTAAAGGCTTAGCGGAATGCTTAGGGTCATTGTCCAGCTGAAAGGTCAACCATCATCACAGTCTAAAATTTCTGGCAGACTAAAGCAGGTTTTTCTAAAGAATTGCCCTGTATTTTCTTCCATCCATCTTTTTCTTCAGTCCTGACCAGTTTCACATACCCTGCCAATGAAAAGCATTCCTACAACATGATACTGCCACCACAATTCTTCACTGTAGGAATTATGGTCTTGGGACGATAGGAAATGTTGGGTTTGCTCAATAACTCAATCAGTCCTGGTATTACTGTACTGTCCTTACTGATGTGGTATTTCATCTTAAGAAATGTTTTCTCTGCGTCTTGATAAGACCGCTCTATTTTGTCAATGCCTGTCCTAAAGTTTGAAAAGCCAATGCATGCGTCTGCCCAAAACTGCTGCAGTGTGCCACAGGGGCGTGTATGAGTGTGGGTGGCCGGACGGGAGAAGAAGCACTCACAGTTCTGACACTCAGATTTGTGCAGTGATGAGGAAGAGCACACCTTTCTTCCTTTTGGGGCACACTCCAGCTTGGAGTCCTCCTGCCTGATCATGGTTGACAGTGTAGCAGTGCAGGAAGCAATGAGGAGACAATTGTGCAGCAGAACAGTTCTTTACTGAAGAATTCAAATGCAAACAGATCAGAACAGTTTGCAGCATGAAATGGACTGGCAGTTGGTACATAAAATACACCTTCCAGGTTGTTACAGGTTTCACAGGTGCACAGGTAGTTAATAGGCCAAAATATTTTTCCTTATTCTGCAAATTAATAGCTGACTTTGACATAAGCATCCAGGCACAGGGTGTACTCTTTAGGCAATAAGATGCAACCAGCAGGGTCGTTCCCCCATACAGCAGGTAAAAAGGTTGCTGTACTTACTGTACACGTCCACAGAATCCACCTTGGGTTGTGGAGATTCTTTCACAGGTGCTCAATCTGTTTATGTGTGTAATCAGACACTGGAGGCAACTCCTGAACACATGTTCTATAGAGCCAATAAGAGCCTTTTCAGATAAGATGTCTTTACTGGGCTTCCTCTGTACCTCCTTCTGTTTCTTCTGGCCTGCCTCTGTAGTTGTTCTGGCCTCTCTCTGGCTGGTACCTTGGTCCAGGTAATGGCTTAGGTGTCAGCTTTACATCTTTGCATCTATACCGTTTTGTAGCTAGACTTAGATTGCACTGACTCATTAGACTAGGCTAACCTGTCTCTAGAATGTTTTTTCCTCTATCTATATAGTGGGTGAGACTAGCCCCATCTAGTGATGGCTGGAATATGGCCCTTAAGTGCCTTGTGCAAATATAAGAAATGTACATGTTAAAGCAAACACATTTTAACCCTTACTTTTGCACTTTTTTCGGTGTAACGCTACTGTGGAGTGGGACATTGCACTGTGCATGAGTTACTCTTTTTCCACTTTCACAGAAAAAAACACAATGCAACAGCACTCTGCAAACACAAATAAAGTACAATAATGCCATCATTTGTGGTGCTAATGCTACGTTTATTTTATAAATATGAGATTCTTGTCATAGCCATCATTTAATCCAGGCTGGCATAGGCCATGTTCTAGTAGAGCTCTAATTATTTTAGTGGTAAGAGTTTGAACTTTTAAGTGGTATGGATTGGTGGGGTAGGGTTATTTAGGGTTTAATTTGAATATGCTGTCAGCACCAATGGTGGTGGTGCTAGGACTCAGATAAGGGTCAAACTCGTTAGTGTGGCCAATAGGCCCACTAGGTAAGCAAATGCAAAGTAAAGTTAGTTTATGGCGAAAAATTATAATTCAGAGCTTCAGACCTCTACTTGCCCTCAATCCTTCACCATAGAACATCATACTCCACCATGGTTCCAAGCCACATGGAAAACTATATAAAATATAGTATTTTTCATGGGGCGCCAAAGGCGCACTCAGTCTCCCATCAGCCGCAGACCTGCTGCTTAGCTTCGGGAGCGAGGATCTGTGTTTGGCCTTGTTCCCAGGGCAGCTTTGCTAGCTGGGAGGCTCCCTGCTCCTAGGTCTGCCTTGAGCCCCGAGCTGATCACTCAGTGCTCGATTTGTCTGTCTGTCGGTCATGTGATGCTGGCCATGTCACATGACCCTCACTCCCCACTATAAATACAGGCAGCCTGCTGGCCACAGGTTGCCTGTTAATTTTAGGTGTCTGGTGATTGTTTTGTTCCTGCATACTTACCTGATCCTGTGTTCCCTGATAATTCTCTGCCTGCTCCTCCTGTACTGTGCATCTCTCCTGGTATCCTGACCCCGGCTTCCACCTGACGATTCTTTGTGGACTCCTGTTGTACTTTGTTTCTCTCCTGGTATTTGACCTCGGCTTTTCCTGACTATTCTCTGCTCATTCCTTAGTACTGCGTAGCTCTCTAGGTATTGACCCAGTCCGTTCATGTTCCGTTATTTGTCTTGTCTTCGTCTTCCCAGCACGTATCCTAAGTTAGGGACTGCTGTCTAGTTGTCCCCTGTCATTAGGACTTGCGAGGCAAGTAGGCAGGGCCAGGGATGAGGGTAAAGCGCAGTGGTCACTATCCTCCCCCCTGTGTGTTGTGTACGTTACCGTCACAGATTAACAGGCCGTAACCTAACCACTGTATCATGAATCCTCTGGTGACCCTGACTGACCATGTCTCTAACCTGACGCAGATGGTACAGGAGCTAGGGGAGAAACTCTGTTCTTTTGAGCTAGGACAAGGTACTTCCATCCCTCAGGCCTCCAATCCACATTTAGAGCCCCAGATTAAGCTTCCTGAGCCCTTTTCTGGAGATCGGAAGTAGTTTCTTTCCTTTAAACAAAATTGTAAACTTTTTTCCGTTTGCGCCCCGTATCATCTGGCCCCGAGAGTCAACGCGTGGGCATTGTCATTTCCCGGTTACAGGGTGATCCCCAGGACTGGGCATTTTCTTTACCTGCTGATGCCAGTTGTTTAACATCAGTGAAGAAGGCCTTCTCCGTTAAGTCTCCCAAGGCAAGGCAACCTAAAGACCAGGTACACCCTGATATTACGAAATGTAAGCTTTTGGTACCTATAACAATATCTCTGGGGGTTAATTAATTGCCGGGTAAGGCCTTTTTTGACTCTGGTTCAGCGGCCAGCTTTATTGACTCTGAGTACGCCATTAGACTGGGTATTCCAATTTTTTCTCTTCCTACACCTATCCATGTCATGGCTATTGACGCCACTCCCCTGGTAGGTGGTGTGGTGAGGTCATGTACCTCAGAGATTTCTTTAACCATGGGGGTGTGCGACTCTGAGAAATAGTCCCTCTTAGTCCTGGAGAACTTACGGGTCGAGGTGGTACTAGGGTTGCCTTGGCTCCGATTACACAACTCTACTATTGATTGGTCCAGGGGGGAGTTGGTGAAATGGGGACCTAAGTGTGACTCGTGCTTGTCTGTGGTACAAGCTGGGGTCTCAGTAGAATCTGATATATTACCCACGGTCATTAGGGAATATTCTGATGTGTTCTCATCACCTAGCCCGGAGGTTCTACCACCTCATAGACCTTATGATTGCGCCATAGAGTTAGTAGAAGGTAGAAGGTGCCAGGTTTCCTAAGGAGCGTATTTATAATCTCTCTAAGCCCGAACGCAAGGCCATGGAGGATTATATTAAGGAAAGCCTCGGTAAGGGGCTCATTAGACCTTCTGTCTCTCCTATGGGAGCGGGGTTTTTCTTCGTTAAGAAGAAGGATGGTGGTCTTAGGCCTTGTATCGATTACCAGAAATTGAATAAGATCACTACCCAGAATAGATACTCTCTCCCATTGATTCCGGATTTATTAAACCAGGTTCTGGGGGCAACCTGGTTTTCTAAGATTGACCTGAAAGGGGCATATAATCTAATACAGGCATGCTCAACCTGTGGCCCTCCAGCTGTTGCAAAACTACAACTCCCAACATGCCCGAACAGCCTACAGCTATCAGCCTACAACAGGGCATTGTGGGAGTTGTAGTTTTGCAACAGCTGGAGGGCCGCAGGTTGAGCATGGCTGATCTAATACGAATCAAGAAGGGAGACGAATGGAAGACAGCATTCAATACTCCGGCAGGGCACTTTGAATATCAGGTTATGCTTTTTGGACTCAGCAATGCCCCAGCTGTGTTCCAAAACTTTATTAATGATATTCTTAGAGAATTTTTAGGTAAATTTGTCATTGTCTATCTTGACGACATTTTGATATTTTTTCCTGATTTCAAATCTCATGTGTCTCATGTTAGACAAGTATTAGAGGTGTTGAGAGAGAATCAGTTGTCTGCTAAACAAAAGAAATATGTCTTTGGTGTACAGGAGATACTGTTTCTAGGGCATGTCCTGACCCCTCACGCCTTCAATATTAATCCTGGTAAGGTACTAGCTATTAAGGAATGGGTAAGGCCTTCATCCTTAAAGGCCTTACAACGGTTCTTAGGTTTTGCCAATTACTACCGTAAATTTATTAAGAACTTTTCAGTAATTGCTAAACCATTGACCGATCTTACTAAGAAAGGGGCGGATTTGGAGAACTGGTCTACTGAGGCCATTACTTTGTTTGAAACACTAAAAAAGGCATTCAGTAGCGCTCTCATTCTGATCCAGATCAGGAGAGATCTTTTATTGTGGAGGTGGATGCGTGGAGGACGGCGCAGCAGCAGTCCTTTCACAAGGTCCTGCTAGTCTAACTAACCTGAGACCGTGTGCATTCTTTTCCAGAAAATATTCTTCCACCGAGAGAAACTACAACATAGGGAATCGGGAGTTGCTGGCCATTAAGTGGGCATTTGAGGAGTGGAGGCATTTTCTGGAGGGGGCAAAGCATTGTGTAACTGTTGTCACTGACCATGAGAACCTTATGTTTCTCGAATCTGCTAAGAGGTTGAATCCCCGTCAGGCTAGATGGGCACAGTTTTTTACTCGTTTTGAATTCTCCATTACTTTCAGGCCTGGAAGTAAAAATGTGAAGGCTGATGCATTATCTCGGAGCTTCCATGCTTTTCAGCCTACAGAGGCACCGCCTGAATCCATCCTACCAGCAAATATCTTTGTAGCAGCCTTAACCCAAGATATCTCGGCTTTCATTAAGGCTGAACAACATCTGGCACCAGCAACCACCCCAACAGATAAGTTGTTTGTTCCCATACAATTTCATCTCTAGCTGTTGGGTGAGTGTCATGATTCTGCCTTTTGTGGACATCCTGGTTTTGAGTGCACTAGAGAGCTGGTTTCTAGATCCTATTGGTGGCCCACTCTATTTAGGGATGTCAAGTCCTACGTGTCAGCCTGTGAGGTTTGTGCTAGGTCTAATACACCTAGGACTCGCCCTGCTGGTAACCTATTACCCCTACCCATTCCCAGTAGACCCTACTATTACTGACCTGCCGCCGGCAGAGGGTAAGACTGTGGTTTGGGTAGTGGTCGATAGGTTTAGCAAGATGGTTCATTTCATTCCTCTGTCTAAACTCCCAAATGCCAAGACCCTGGCGTCTATGTTTGTGAAAGAAATTGTACGGTTACATGGTATCCTGGCAAATATTGTATCTGACAGGGGTGTGCAGTTTGTGTCCAAATTTTGGAGGGCTTTCTGTCAAAGATGTCATATTTCGTTGTCTTTTTCCTCCGCCTACCACCCTGAGAGTAATGGGCAGACTGAACGCCTTAATCAGTCTGTGTAACAATTCCTGAGGTCGTATGTTGCTGATGTTGACCAGCAATTATGGGTTAAATACCTTCCGTTGGCTGAATTTGCTTTGAATAACCGTGTTAATTCTTCTGCTGGGGTCTCCCTTTTCTTTTGCAACCATTCTGGGTCATCTGTCTCCTCCTCTAACCCTGATGCTCTCTTCTGAACTGTGCACAGTTGGGGCCCGGGTTCAAATGAGCCTAGAAAAGGCTCAAAGTTCTCAAAGACTCATAGCCAATAGGAAAACGTTCAAGGGGCGCAAATTTTCTGGTTGGGGATAAGGTGTGGTTATCCTCCAAGAATCTCTCTCTCAAGGTAGATTCTAAAAAATGTGCTCCTCATTTTATTGGACCATATAAGATCATGGAGGTGATTAACCCAGTATCGTTTAGGTTGGAGCTGCCCGAGTCATTCCACATTCATAATGTGTTCCATAAATCTCTACTTAAAAGAAATGTTGAACCAGTAGTACCATCAAAATCCTCGCCTCTGCCGGTTTTTGTTAATGATACTGTCGAGTATGTGGTGTTTAAAATAGTAGATGTCAGGAAGGTGCGTAATTCCTTGCAGTACCTGATTCACTAGAAGGTATGGACCTGAAGAGAGATCTTGGGTACCTGCCACGGAGGTTCATGCTCCTAGACTTGTTCGAAAATTTAATTTAGAACACCCTGAAAGGCCATTGCCTGAAGTCTTGGGTCCGGTGGTCCTTTGTAAAAAGAGGGGGTACTGTCACGGGGCGCCAAAGGCTCCATCAGCCGCAGACCTGCTGCTTAGCTTCGGGAGCGAGGATCTTTGTTTGGCCTCGTTCCCAGGGCGGCTTTTCTAGCTGGGAGGCTCCCTGCTCCTAGGTCTGCCTTGAGCCCCGAGCTGATCACTCGGTGCTCGATTTGTCTGTCTGCCGGTCATGTGAAGCTGGCCACGTCACATGACCCTAACACCCTACTATAAATACAGGCAGCCTGCTGGCCACAGGTTGCCTGTTAATTTTAGGTATCTGGAGATTGTTTTGTTCCTGCATACTTACCTGATCTTGTGTTCCCTGACGATTCTCTGCCTGCTCCTCCTGTACTGCGCATCTCTCCTGGTATCCTGACCCCGGCTTCCACCTGACGATTCTTTGCGGATTCCTGTTGTACTTTGTTTCTCTCCTGGTATTTGAGCTCGGCTTTTCCTGACTATTCTCTGCTCATTCCTTAGTACTGCGTAGCTCTCTAGGTATTGACCCGGTCCATTCACGTTCCGTTATTCGTCTTGTCTGTCTTCCCAGCACTTGCGAGGCAAGTAGGCAGGGCCAGGGGTGAGGGTGGAGCGCAGTGGTCACTATCCTCCCCTCTGTGTGTAGTGTACATTACCATCACAGTATTTCTCTGGGGCAATAAGGAACAGTTAGGGCTCTGGATGCAAACTGAATAGTACATTTTTTGTCATAGTGTCACTGGCTTGTTGTGAACTTGGCAGTTACAAGATACATTATTGTCAATGTATAAATTAAACAGGTTGTGCCAAGACTAGCACATATCACCTATGATAGGTTATACTGTAAGTGTTTGATTGGTGAAAGGTTATTTGTGCAGCAATCTGCGGCTTTTTTCTCTCTCACGCCACATCTAATAAAGGAGGCAGGGCAGTAGGCCAGTCTTGTCTATAATTCCTACGCCTGTTTTAGGCATAGAAAATGGTTTAAATCTATGGCAGCAATAGCATAGATTTAGAGAGGCGCTGGATTCGCCAAAGTTATGTAGAGGCTGGCACCTCTACATAAATTTAGTGCATCCACCACCAGCTAAAGGGATATTAAGACCGGCGTCTAAAACACCATTCTTAATAAATGATTCTCTAAGTCTTTACAATATTGTAGATTGTTATATTCACCACTATCAGTGATATGCTGCTTGGTGTAATCTGCTGGTGTCCTTGGCGCCCTGAGAACGATCAGGCTGCAACGAAAGTTCGGCCATGTGCACATGACTCAACAGCCTCGTTGCACTCTCAACTTCTACAACATTATATGGAGATTCCTGCTGTTGGTGCACTCAGGATTCTTAGGCGGACCAAACTAAAATGTTGTAACATTAATTGTATTATATTCCCAGCACAATGCCTCATATACAGAGACAATAGATTGTACATAATAGGAGCAATATATTTTACATTATAAACAATAATACCCAGGATTACACGTAACATCAGATGTTAAACATCTACTATGTTATGTATACTCAGAAAATTATCACGGTGTTATCTGTGGTGTTACTGCAAAGAAAAAAGGGGGTCAGTCAGCAGATCCCAATGCGCAGGGGCACGTTGCTATGGCTGAAAACAACACTGTAAAACAAAACATGCAATGCAACAGCTCTCTGCAAACCAAATAAAGTACAACAATGCAGAATAATTGCTAATGCTATACTTATAAATTAGAGATGTTTGGCAAATACATTTTGTACAAAATTATTTGAGCCCGTCTGCCGCACATCAAGGCGATCTCTGTAAGACGGGTCCTAACACTAAATACTACCCTTTATGTGCCATGACGGCTACCATACAATTTAGGGAGTGTATGTTCCACATGCATGCTGGGCCTGCTTTAATTTCTGTCATCTTTGGTGCCAAAATGGCCTCCATTATATCCAAGGAATGCAGGTACCAACAATCATGCCGAGCCCACTCCACACCTCTCCTGGTGCCAAATGGCCACCAAAGAATGCAATGAGAGTCCACCCTATACCTCTCCTGGTGCCAAATGGCTTCCAGTGAGTGAGGGAGAGCAGGCCAAGCTATATACTCACACTAATTAAAATTAGCCTATGGGGCAGACGAGCTGGTCAGGAGTGCACGACTGAAGTGTCAGCCACACCTCCAGTGCAAAGAAAAAGGGGGTCAGTCAGCACATTCCAATGCACAGGGGCACGTTGCTATGGCTGAAAATGTCTGTATGTGGGTAAGTAACTGGCTCAGTGATAGAAAACAGAGGGTGGGTATTAATGGAACACACTTAGTTTGGGACACTGTCACTAGTGGAGTACTTCAGGGGTTAGTATTGGGCCCTATACTCTTCAATATTTTTATTAATGATCTTGTAGAAGGGTTGCACAGGAAAATATTTTTTTTTTTTTGCAGATGACACTGAACTGTAAAGTAATTGACACTGAAGAGTGTACTGTTACAGATGGATCTGAATAGATCGGAGGCTTGGGCAGAGAAGTGGTAGATGAGGTTTAACACAGATAAATCTAAGGTTATGCACATGAGAAGGAAAAATACATGTCACCAGTACATACCAAAAGGTAAAACACTAGGTAACACTGATATGGATAAGGACTTAAAGGGAACCTGTCATGTGGATATTTGATTATAATCTAACTAATTATATATAATCATTAACTACTAAAAAGTACCTTAGATGTATTCACTTACTGGTGTGACAGATGGTTACCTCATAATATATACACGAAGATGCCGCATGCCGCATGCTAATGAGCTGATTTGGTCCAGTGTTTTTTTAATTCAGAGATAAAGCCACTCCCCTGCCCACCTGCTGCTGATTCATATGGGAAATAACTGTCAATCTGCAGCAGGTAGGCGGGAAGAGTCAGGAGCTCATGAATATTCAGGACTCATCATTATGAGCTGGAGCTTTTCAATACAAGATGTTGGCAGATTGACTGGGTCAATTAAAGAAAGTGACCTAGCATTTTGCTAAGAGAATCAGTCACTTATTTATGTTGCCCTTAGTTAGGACACTATACAACTGGTGACAGGTTCCCTTTTAAGAATTTTAGTGGACATCAAACTACGTTGTAGAAAGCAGTGTCAGGCAGCTGGTGCCAGGGCCAATAAGATAATGGGTTGCATCAAAAGGGACATACTGTAGATGCTCGTGATGAGAACATAGTCCTGTCACTCTACAAATCACTAGTCAGACCACACATGGAGTACTGTCTGTGTACAGTTCTGGGCTCCTGTGAACAAGGCAGACATAGCAGAGTGGGAGAAGGTTCATAGAAGGACAACTAAAGTAATAACTGGAATAGGTGGACTACAGTAACCAGAAAGATGATAAAAAATTAGGGTTATTCACTCAAAAAAGATGACTAAGGGGGCAATCTAAAAACTATGTATAAATATATCAGGGGTCAGTACAGAGATCTCTCCCATCATCTATGTATCCCCAGGACTGTGGCGAGGGGACATTCTCTGCGTATGGAGGAAAGAAGCTTTCTACACAAGGAATCCTTACGATAAGAGCAGTGAGACTATGGAACTCTCTGCCTTAGGAGGTGGTGATGGTGAGTTCACTAAAAGAGTTCAAGAGGGGCTTTTATTTCTGGAGTGTAATATTATTACAGGCTATAGCTCAGGGGCGTAGCGTGGGGGGGGGCCAGGGGGGCCGTTGCCCCGGGCGCCAAACTGCAGGGGGGCGCTCCGGCGCCGGCTGAAAGATTTTATAATGTAAGTTTTTTTTCAGGTTGCGCCGTTGTGGCATGCGGCGCAACGGCCGGCCAGAGAGGCAGAGAGCTCAGCTGTTTAGTGCGCGCCCGCCCGGCCCTGCCGCCCTGATGCAGATGATTCATGATTTGTGCGGTCGCGGCGGGCGCACTACTGGTTAACTTACTCTGAACAGTTGCAGTTCACTAGCTAGAGTCATTAACATACATACATCATGATTGGCGGCTGGCGCCGCCTCCTTCTCCTAGTGCTAGTGGGTCATTAGGCTGGCCACTGGCCTGGCTCCCTCCGGCTCCGCCCACTTTCCAGGCGGGAAACACAGTGCGGAGCGCGGGAGCCAGAGCCAGCAGAAGATTGCCAGGAGGCAGGAGCAGGAGGCGGCGCCGCGGCAGAAGAGACTGAGTCAGTCGGAGTCTGTTATATGGACTTGGGGGGCTTTTTGCAGGGGCTGAAGGGAGGAGGAATAATCATTGTACACTGGAGACTGTTAGAGGGGTCTGAAGAGAGGGGGGTGAAGTGAAATTATTTACATGGGACTGTATGCTGGAGAGGCTAAAGGTACAGAGAGTGATGTATTTTACATGGGACTGTATGCTGGAGGGGCTGAAGGCAGGAGAGGTGATATTATTTTACATGGGGACTGTATGCTGGAAGGGCTGAAGGCCGGGGAAGGTTTGTATTTTACATGGGACTGTATTTTGGAGGGGCTGAAGGCGGGGCGTGATGTATTTTACATGGGACTGTATGCTGAAGGAGCTCTAGGCAGGCAGCGAAGAGAGGAAGGGTGATATTATTTACATGGGACTGTATGTTGGAGGGGCTGAAGGCAAGGAGTGATGTATTTTACATGGGACTGTATGCTGGAGGGGCTGAAGAGCGCCATAATTATTACTATTCGGGTCCATTCACACGTCCGTAGTGTTTTGCGGATCCGCAATACACCCGGCCGGCACCCCCATAGAACAGCCTATTTTTGTCCACAGCTGCGGACAAGAATAGCACATGTTCTATTTTTTTCCAGAGCCACGGACCGGAAGTTCGGCAGGCCGCTCCGGAAATGCGGATGCGAAGAGCACACTGTGTGCTTTCCGCATCCATTCCGTCCCCATAGAGAATGCATGGGCCCGCACCCATTCCACACAATTGCGGAATGGATGCAGACACATTTTGCGGACGTGTGAATGGAGCCTAATACAGAGGGGGCCATTATAATATTAAAGGGAACCTGTCCCCAGGATTTTGTGCATAGAGCTGGGGACATGGGCTGCTAGATGGCCACTAGCACATCCGCAATACCCAGTCCCCAGAGCTCTCTGCGCTTTTATTGTGTTAAAAAACAGTTTTGATCCTTATGCAAATGACCGGATATGTGTCCTGTATCCGGAGATGAGTCAAGCGGAAAGGAGCCCAGCACCGCCCGCGTCCTCCGAATCTCCTCCTTGCTGGCTGACGTCACAGAGCTGGAGCGCCGAAATCTCGCGATGCGCGAGCTAGAGCATGCGTAGTTCGTTCCCTGTGCTGATGCCAGTACAGGGAATGAACATGATGCCGACACTGCGCATGCGCTAGCTCGCGCATCACGCGATTTCGGCGCTCCAGCTCTGTGACGTCAGCCAGCAAGGAGGAGATTCGGAGGACGCGGGGCGGTGCTGGGCTCCTTTCCGCTTGACTCATCTCCGGATACAGGACTCATATCCGGTCATTTGCATAAGGATCAAAACAGTTTTTTAACACAATAAAAGCGCAGAGAGCTCTGGGGACTGGGTACTGCGGATGTGCTAGTGGCCATCTAGCAGCCCATGTCCCCAGCTCTATGCACAAAATCCTGGGGACAGGTTCCCTTTAAGAATAATAATAACACAGAGGGCATTATACTTCTGGGCACTGCGGGTGGAGGGGAGGTCTGTTATCTGAGGATGATAGTAAAGTGAGGAATCTAACCATTTTTCTGTGAAACTCTGCAGAGTCGCGGCTGAAAGAAGGTATCATGGCGGTCTTATGTCCGAATGAAGACGTTGAGGAAGGTCTACATGACAGGAGATGTCACTGGAGGTAACAGGTATGTGCTGCTGTACTCTACTGTATAGTGTGTACCATTATATGTAATGCCCATCCACATATCTGTTTAGGGGGGGGTGGCTATAGGATTTGGCCCACACTGCCGAAGCCTGCCCCCCGACTTCAGGTCACACTGTACATGTTCTGAATTCTGGGGCCTCACACCCATCTACTACATTATCTGTACTCACAGAGTTACCACTGTGTTATCTGTGGTATTACATAGGACTGCAGGTGACATCTGCTACATTATCTGTACTCAGTTATCACTTTGTTATCTGTGGCGTTTCATAGGACTGTAGGTGACATGTACTGCATTATTAGTAAAAAGGGACGTGTTCACAGGTTGGGGGGGGCGCAATACTTGGCTTGCCCCGGGCGCTGGCAACCCACGCTACGCCACTGCTATAGCTACTAGAGATGGGTTGTTGATCCAAGGAGTTATTCTGATAGAATTTTTTTCCCCTAAAGTGAGGAAAATTGGCTTCTACCTCCCTTTTATTTTTGCCTTCCTCCAGATCAACTTGCAGGATAACAGTCTGAACTGGATGGACAGATGTCTTTTTTCAGCCTTATAAACGATGTTACTACTGTAAGTCCCAATTGCAGTTTGCTAGAATCCATGTAGGGGACACAGCAAACATGTGGAAGAAGGTGCTCTGGTCAGATGAGACCAAAATTAAACTTTTTGGCCTAAATGCAAAACGCTATATGTGGCGGAAAACTAACACTGCACAACACCCTGAACACACTATCCCCACCGTGAAACACAGTGAAACACAGCATCATGCTGTGGGCATGATTTTCTTCAGCAGGGACAGGGAAACTGATCAGAGTTGAGGGCAAGATGCATGGAGCTAAACACAGAACAATCCTGGAGGAAAACCTGGTAGAAGCTGCAAAAGACTTGAGACTAAGGCAGAGGTTCACCTTCCAACAGGACAGCGACCTTGAACATACACCAAGAGCTACAATGTGGCAAGTCTTGAAAATTGCTGTTAACAGACGCTCTCCGTCCTATCTGACTGAGCTTCAGCTATTTTGCAAAGAAGAATTGGCAAAAATATCAGCCTCTAGATGTCCAAAGCTGGGACAGACATAACACAAAAGGCTTGCAGCTGTAATTGCAGCAAAAGATGGCCCTACAAAGTATTGACTCAATACAAATGCATGCCACACTTTCCAGATTTTTATTAATTTTTTAAAACCATTTATCAAGTTTAATGGTGTAATGTGTTAAAATTCAAGGGGTATGTATACTTTTCAAGAATAGAAAAAATGTGGTATTTACATTAACCAAAACAAAGTGTTTATTTTTTTTATTTTTATTAAAACCTGAAATGGAAAACTATTTATCCTTTGCATGACTATGACAAGACAGTTACCTTATGAAAACCTACTTAAGATAAACCACCCAGAGAAAACTGATGAGGAGGATAATATCCAAAGTGAAAAGGCTAGAAAAGTATGGATAATTATAATTAAAGCTAATGAGATTTGAAAAGAAAAGATTAAAGTAAATTGGGCTGTTCTCAAAGCGAAAATGATTCAGGAGAATAGGATTATGATCCCAATGCTGGGACACAAAGCATCTAAAAGCTCGTACAGTTCATGCACCTCAAATAAGAATTAGGGGGTCATTTATTAACCTGAAATTTGCCTATATCAGGCGTATTTCAGGCACAGATTGCGGCACAACGGTTAGTTGCTCAGGCTAGGTCTTAAAACGTGGGCGTGGCGTAGAAGCTCAAGTCTTTTGCAGCTTCTACCAGGTTTTCCTCCAGGTATGTCCTGTATTTAGCTCCATGCATCTTGCCCTCAACTCTGATCAGTTTCCCTGTCCCTGCTGAAGGCTGGTCTCATTCATCATTTTCTACCCCTGTTTTAGGCTCAGAAGCTGTCTTCCATTTAGATCTGCCGCTGGATGTGCCGAAGTTATGGAGAGGCCTACGACTCTTCATAACGTCAGCGGATCCACCACAAACAATGGGACTTTATTAACGTCTGAAAAAGGCCGGTCTTAATAAATGACCCCCTTAATGTATGATTAGAATTTTATAGACATGCTAAACAGAAGACTCACAAGCCAAAAGCTGTTGTATATATTGTAGTCTACCTTTTATATCACATTCTGATTCATAGCTATTTTTGTTTTTACACAAATCGGAACAAATAGGGAAAAAAGACAGGATTTTGTAGTCAACATAGGCAGCCATATGTAGAGCCTTGTAATTTTAATTGGCCTATAAACATATTTTTACTTCCAGCTTCAATGGTATACTGACTGCACAGCTTGAGTAGAATAAAGATGAGTGCAATAAAGTATAAACCAATTTGAATTTCCTGTATTGTAGAGTTTACAAAGGTCTGCAACAGGTTTTGTGATAGCGGATCTCTACTTTTCAAGGATCTTTTATATTTTTTATGTACCACAGAAATAAAAAATCACATTCCAGAGAAATCACAGATAGCACAAATGTCATAAATCACAAAAAGTGCAAGTCACAGAAATCACATAAATCTCAAATGACATATCACAGGAATCATAATCACAGGTATTGTACATCATACAAAAAAAAAATATATGTTGTAAATATAAATAAAAAAATCACAATTCATAGAAATTAAAGCACAGGAAGTGCAAATCACAAGTAAGGCCTCATGCACACAACTGTATGTATTCTGCAGTCTACAAATTGCGGACATAGTTTGGGTTGCATCTGCATTTTTTGCAAACCCATTGACTTCAATGGGTCCATAGTACTGTACATTTTGTGGACAAATATAGGACATGGTCTTTCTTTTTGAGGAACACCTGTTGAAGTCAATGGGTCTGCAAAAAAATTCAGATGACGCACAGATTGCATCCGTATTTTGGTGATCCGTGGTTTGCATACCACAAAACGGACATGGTCGTGTGCATTGGGAGTAGCACAAATCATAAAAATAAAACATTACAGAAATTACATTAAAAAAATCTAACTAATTATAAAAAACATAAATCATATAAAAATCACAGAAGTAAAAAATTACTTATAACAGAAATCACAAGATATAGAAAGCACAAATCAAAAATGTCTAAAAAAATCACATCACAGAGATCACAAGTTATATACCACATAAAGCATAGAAATCAGAAAACACACATTGTTATTGAGTTAGATTAGCCATGGCTGCTTTCTTCCAGACACAACACCACTCTTGTTAGTAGGTTGTATTTGGTTTTGCAGGTCATCTCCATTTACTTGCAAACTCTTAGGCCTCTTTCACATGGGTGTTACAGATTGGGGCAGGATAGGATGCGGGTGTGTGGCGGGGATATCTTGCGAGTGAGCACACAATTTCAGTCAGTTTTGACTGCGATTGCGTTACGTGGTTCAGTTTTTTCTGCGCGGGTGCAATGGGTTTTGCACGAGCGTGAGAAAAAAGTTCGGGTTTGGGTTAGTTGTAGTGTAGATTTTATTATTTTCCCTTATAACATGGTTATAAGGGAAAATAATAGCATTCTTTAATACAGAATGCTTGGTAGACGGTCAATTGAGGGTTAAAAAAATAAATAAATAATTAACTCACCTCCTCCATAGCTGCCAGTCTCTGCTCTTTCTTCAGGACCTGTGATGACGTCACTGAGCTCATCACATGGTCCATCACCACAGTGATGGACCATGTGATTGGACCATGTGATGTGATGTCACCACAGTCCATTAGCCGGCAGCTCATGATTAAAGAAGTAAGAAGAGATCGGCAACTACACGATTAAGAGGAGGAGGTGAGTTGATTTTTTTTATTTTTAATCCCTCAATCCACATTTTACTAAGCATTCTGTATTGAGAATGCTATTATTTTCCTTATAACCTTGTTATAAGGGAAAACAATAATGATCGGTTCCCCATCCCAATCGACACCTAGCAACCGTGCGTGAAAATTGCATCGCCTCCGCACTTGCTTGCTGATGCTTATGATTTTCAAGCAGCCCCATTGATTTCTATGGAGCCTGCGTTGCGTGAAAAATGCACAAAATAGAGCATGCTGCGATTTTCACGCAACTCACAAGTGATTCGTAAAAATCACTGCTCATGTGCACAGCCCCATAGAAATGAATGGGTCCTGATTCAGTGCGGGTGCAATGCGTTCACCTCACGCATTGCACCCACGCGGAAATCTCGCCTGTGTAAAAGAGGCCTTATTAAGACTATTGTTTTATACACTACCAAATCTAAAGGAATCTGGAGTGAAATGTACATTTATTAACAGATGCGTGTCTCTTTTTTATACAAAAATATCATACTAAACTCATATCTTTATGCATTCAGTATTATACTTCAGACTACACACCACTGGAGACATAAAAAAAGAAAGGGAGGAAGGAAAAACAAAAAAGAGAGGAACTTTTTCTAGGGCTAATTTCTAAATTAAGACGGGCATTTTAGACTTCCAATATGTTTTAGTCTGCCAATACGTCATTGTTTCCAAACTAGCTGCTTTATGGAAAGCTACAAGAACTGGTAACCCCGTTCCTATTTATCATCGATGAAAGAGAACTGACAATTTATAGGCATAAATCCTTGCTACCCAAGATAGATTTACATGAGAAAATTTATTCAGAATTAATTTGACAGTGCTTATAAACACAGATTGATTTTTATTTTTATTATATCATATTAGGTGTATTTTGGACTCCTAAATAACAAATCCTGTAACCCATTTATGTGAAAATGCATTTTTTGTGAGATTCTGCATGGAACTAGGAATGTAAATTGGCAAAAACTCTGATTTACATAAAGCTTATAAAATAATATTTTAGAGTAGTGCCCCTGAATCCTTTTTACATATAATGCATTTGAAAAGTCATCAGCCCCTTGCCCTTTAGTCACATTTTGTTATGTTGTGGCCTTGCGTTAAAGTAAAAAAGATACGTTTTTTCTTATCATTCTGCACTCAATGCCACATAATGAGAAAGAGAAAACAGAATTTTAAAAATCTTTGCTAATTTATTGAAAAGGAAAAAATGCTAATATTGTGATCATGTGATTGCCGGGTCCAATAGAGGAAGTGGGATACCTGCTTCCTCTATTCACTGCGATTTGCATCTATCCAAGTAGAAGACAGAAGCGTTAATTAAACTCTTCTGTCTTCTCCTCGCTAGAGTGCAGGCACCGGAGCTTTAATCCAGCACTCCAGTCAGAAGCATCTGATTAAATGATCGGATGTGAGTTACAAACTGTGGCTTTGCATGCTGCATGTGGCCCGCGGGTTGTGCACTCCTCGGTGTGTTTTCTTCTAGACAAGAATTAAAGGGATGCATGCCAGGTACAGTCGTGGCCAAAAGTTTTGAGAATGACAGAAATATTAGTTTTCACAAAGTTTGCTGCTAAACTGCTTTTAGATCTTTGTTTCAGTTGTTTCTGTGATGTAGTGAAATATAAATACACGCACTTGATACGTTTCAAAGTCTTTTATCGACAATTACATGACATTTATGCAAAGATTCAGTATTTGCAGTGTTGGCCCTTCTTTTTCAGGACCTCTGCAATTCGACTGGGCATGCTCTCAATCAACTTCTGGGCCAATTCCTGACTGATAGCAACCCATTCTTTTATAATCACTTCTTGGAGTTTGTCAGAATTAGGGGGTTTTTGTTTGTCCACCTGCCTCTTGAGGATTGACCACAAGTTCTCAATGGGATTAAGATCTGGGGAGTTTCCAGGCCATGGACCCAAAATGTCAACGTTTTGGTCCCCGAGCCACTTAGTTATCACTTTTGCCTTATGGCACGGTGCTCCATCGTGCTGGAAAATGCATTGTTCTTCACCAAACTGTTGTTGGATTGTTGGAAGAAGTTGCTGTTGGAGGGTGTTTTGGTACCATTCTTTATTCATGGCTGTGTTTTGGGGCAAAATTGTGAGTGAGCCCACTCCCTTGGATGAGAAGCAACCCCACACATGAATGGTCTCAGGATGCTTTACTGTTGGCATGACACAGGACTGATGGTAGCGTTCACCTTTTCTTCTCCGGACAAGCCTTTTTCCTGATGACCCAAACAATCGGAAAGAGGCTTCATCGGAGAATATGACTTTGCCCCAGTCCTCAGCGGTCCATTCACTATATTTTCTGCAGAAGATCAATCTGTCCCTGATGTTTTTTTTTGAGAGAAGTGGCTTCTTTGCTGCCCTTCTTGATACCAGGCCATCTTCCAAGGGTCTTTGCCTTACTGTGCATGCAGATGCGCTCACACCTGCCTGCTGCCATTCCTGAGTAAGCTCTGCACTAGTGGCATGCCGATCCCGCAGCTGAATCCGCTTTAGGAGACGATCCTGGCGCTTGCTGGACTTTCTTGGATGCCCTGAAGCCTTTGTAACAAGAATTGAACCTCTTTCCTTGAAGTTCTTGATGATCCTATAAATTGTTGATTGAGGTGCAATCTTAGTAGCCACAATATCCTTGGCTGTGAAGCCATTTTTATGCAATGCAATGATGGCTGCATGCGTTTCTTTGCAGGTCACCATGGTTAACAATGGAAGAAAAATGATTTCAAGCATCACCCTCCTTTTAACATGTCAAGTCTGCCATTTTAACCCAATCAGCCTGACATAATGATCTCCAGCCTTGTGCTGGTCAACATTCTCACCTGAGTTAACAAGACGATTACTGAAATGATCTCAGCAGGTCCTTTAATGACAGCAATGAAATGCAGTGGAAAGTTTTTTTGGGGATTAAGTTAATTTTCATGGAAAAGAAGGACTATGCAAGTCATCTGATCACTCTTCATAACATTCTGGAGTATATGCAAATTGCTATTATAAAAACTTAAGCAGCAACTTTTCCAATTTCCAATATTTATGTAATTCTCAAAACTTTTGACAACGACTGTAGACTGAGTAAAATTTTAAGAAAAAGAAAATAATTGAAACAAGCAAAAATCTTGTCAGCACAGATTTATGCTTCACTTATACATAAACAACTAAGGACTGTGCAGACTAGATATTTAAAATCTTATGTTGGACATCAAAGCTTCTCTGTTTTCAGTTGTGCTGAAGATGTAATGCATTAATAGCCTTTATTCTGCCTTCATATCCTTAGGCGTTTATTGTTTTACACTGTGTGAAATTTCACACTAATTTCAGTATTTAAGATGTCATACTGATATATTTGTCTCTGAAACCATATAAATACCATAAAACAAAATGATTACTTTAAACATTTTAAATTGTTTTTATCTGCACATTTAAATCTCTGAGGAAAGATTTATTGTACATCTAGTCATCCATATTGGAGCCCACAGTAATTATATCCCATATTTGATATACCCATTTTATATGCCTTTTTGTCACAAAAATGTGCTAAGTAGATAATACAAAAATTGTTATCTAATATTACGTTAGCTGTAATTTCTGAAATAATAAACTACATATACAGCTAATGGAATGGAAACCTTGGTTCTAGGGATGAGCAAATATCTTGAAATTCAGTTTGGTTTTGATTGGCGTCCAATTAAATTTGAACTGAATCAAAAGTGCTCCAGTTGCCCTGATAAGCTGTGTATAAGGGCTCATGCACACGACCGCATGTATTTTGCAGTCCGCAAAAAAATGATCCGCAAAAAACAAGGATGATGTCCGTGTGCATTTCGTATTTTGCGGAACGGAATAGCTGGCCCCTAATAGAACAGTACTATCGTTGTCCGTAATGCGGACAGTAATAGGACATTGTTCTATTTTTGTTGTGGAACGGAACTACGAACATATGGTAACGGAATGCATGGAGTAAATTCAGTTTTTTTTGCTGACCCCTTGAAATGAATGGTTCTGTATATAGTCCACAAAAAAAACAAAAAACGGGACAGACACGGAAAGAAAATGCATTCGTATGCATGAGCCCTAACTGTGTCTGAGGTCTCCTAGGATTCTATGCAACTCATTTCAAACTCTTTAATGCCAAGCTAGCATTAGTCATCTTAAAGTGACAGTGATATATACTGTATTACTGTGGGTAAACGCATGGCTGCTGGTTGGAACAAACAGCCTCTTTAAAAATAAACTCCACTGTAAGATTTATTTTACATAAAAAAAGATTGCTGGAAAAATGTTCACATTCTGGTCTTCTGATCTGCAAAAAGTAACTGATGACTTTGAGAAATTTGTCCAAATCAAATTGCAAAAAATTTGTATTTGACCTGAATTTTGGGAAAATTTATGTTGATTTTGATTTGTTTAGAATCAATTTACTAATCTCTTCTCATGCAAAGCTTCCTGGTCAGAATACTGAGTACCCAATAACAAATTAGGAGTACCATAATTACAAAGTATACAATGCTAACACCAATGTAGCACAAATAATGCAACCAAATTTGTTAAATTACCGTTACATTTACTTGGGTTTACTACAGGCCGATGAGAGACAAAGCTACAATCTCCAGAGATGTCAACCTGAAAGAGCTTTGTGCTGCATTCATAAAAGCAAAGTTTAGCTCCGACCATCAACCTAAATATATGGTTTTGTTTGCACAATCATCACTTAAAGGTATCCTTTCTTTAGCAAAGGTTATCAATATCAGACCAGCAGAGCTCCCCACTTTTGGCTCTGGAACCAGGCACTGGAGTTACACAGCTCTGTACACTGTGCAGTGGTCATGCGTACATACTACTACAATGGACACCTGCTGATTGGATTTTGATGAAATAGCCTAAGAATAGATAAGTCCTAGAAAACCGCTTTAATAAGTATTGCTTATAGAGTAAAGTGCTGCTTTACACAGTAAATCATTACTGAATGAATTACATATGAAATCACACTTTGTGGTACTGTATCTGTACTGTACATGCAAACATGAGCACGCGCAGACGCTGTCCCACAGCTACAAAGAGCGCCTTCATTCACCTGGAGAATTGTGTGAGTTGGGACTCAGCAATATCAACAGATGATTATCCAGCACTGCGATATCTCCACAAAATGTATTTTTCATTTATCATTGTGAGAAATAAAATACAGCTACGTTTCAGGCTACACTAGCCTTTTCTTAAAGCATCCTAATATTGGAATATACACAGTTAAAATACCATCCAAATAACGTATCGAGCTAATAAGGGCAAGCAAGCGATGACATTATTAATGAACAAATTAAATAAAAAAAGCAAGGGAGATGCATAATAACCCAGAGATCGCAATGTTCATAGAACTCTATTCACACCATATGTATGGCATGACACATTAAATTCAGTATTATGTGAATATAGTGCTGACAGGTTAATATGGACATTACAATTACAATAACTGGTTAAATCACCTTTAAATCCAATATATATAACGATTACAATGATAAAATCATTATAAACATATACATTGACCATTTTTTCGGCAAAACACAGTGTAGGCTAGTGTGAATAAAGAACGGCAAATCAATAATAGAGAATCACGTCCTGCTTCACATTTAAATCCAGGGTCTGACAAGTCGCAAGTGTAAAAATACAGTAAGTTTCTCTGGACAGAAGATTCCTCTAGAGTCAGTTTGGGTTACCTTGCAGCTTGATAATCATAAGGTAACTCGTGTAGGTGTGATAGATAGACCACCTGGCCAAGTCAAAGAATTAGATGATCTACTAGTTGAGGAAATAGCTAAAATTACATTGAAGGGGGAAGTTATCATTATGGGAGACTTCAATCTTACAGATGTAAACTGGAAAACCAAAATAGCTAGTTCTGCCAGGAGTATAGATATTCTAAATTCCCTACTGGGATTATCTCTACAGCAAGTAGTGGAGGAGCCAACCCGGAAGGAGGCCATTTTAGATTTAGTATTCACAAATGGGAATTTGGTATCTGATATTACTGTAGGGGAAATCTTGGGATCTAGTGATCACCAGTCAGTGTGGTTTACTATAAGTACACCACACAAAAACAAAAGTTTTAGATTTTAGAAAAACACACTTTTCTAAAATTAGATTAGTGGTATACGAGTCCCTATCAGACTGGAACAGTTTCATTGGAGTCCAGGAGAAATGGGACTACTTAAAAGTGGCACTATTGAAGGCAACAGAAAATTGCATTAGGCTTGTCAGTAAAAGCAAAGAAAGGAAGAGACCACTGTGGTACTCAGCAGAAGTGTAATGACCGGCGTCACGCACAGGGAGGGAAAAGGGAAAGCCCTGCCCAAGGGAGAGGGAAAGGTGGTGACCCCTGACTCACCTTGCGGCTGGCACCTGACTGCTCTGACGTCCCTAGACGGGTTCCTCACCCGTGCGGCGATCACGTGCCTAAACCCTGGCTTTCCCTAAAATGAGCCCTAGATAGTGAACGGGCCGGTGGGATCGCTAGTCCGCACCACTGACACTAAGAGGGAAACACCAGGGAAAGGACAGACAATACAGACAAACACATAAACCCAGGTGGGCGACCACAGCAGACCACAAAGGTCCAACAGGGATCCGGAGGGAAATGTTCTGGACCAACAACCAGAGAACGCAGCAACACAGCTCCAGTGGGTCAGTATAGAAGTCCAGGCAGGAAGCTCTATATCTGGCAACCATAGAAGTGTGAGAGGGGAATATAAGGAGGTTGGGAGTGCTGGACAAGGAACAGCTGAGGAGAAGGAGCTATGGATCCCTGAGTGAGCCAAAAAGGGTTGCAAAGCAAACCCAGAAAGCTACCATAAGGAAACAGCCCTACCTTACATAGAGCGCGCAGCCAACCGCTGCGACTTCCTGACCCCGAGTATAATGGAGTCAGGCGTGGGTCTTGACACGCTCGTGACAGTACCCCCCTCTCTACGAGGGGCCTCCGGACACTCAGGACCAGGTCTCTCAGGATGAGAACTAGTCTGTCGGCGTTTACCTCAGATGCAGGAACCCACATTCTTTCCTCGGGACTGTAACCTCTCCAATGCACCAGATATTGAAGAGAGTGGCGGACCCGACGAGAATGAACAATTTTGGATATCTGAAACTCTAGATTACCATCCACAACCATCCACAACAACAGGAGGGGGTGGCAGCGGTGACGGTTCTAGACGTTATGGATTTTAAAAGTCTGAGGTAGCTCCAGGCGAAAAAGCCACGGGGTTGATGATGGCTACAATTTTGTAAGGGCCAATGAACCTAGGACCCAGTTTCCAAGAGGGAACCTTTAATTTAATATTCCTAGTAGACAACCACACATAGTCATTCACTCCTAGGTCCGGACCTGGCGACCGTCTCTTATCAGCCATGCATTTGTATTTACCTCCCATATTTTTCAAGTTAGCTTGCACCTTCTGCCATACCGATGAAAGAGATGGCGAAAACCGTTCCTCTTCGGGTAACCCCAGAAGACCCCTCTCTTTGAAAGTACAGAATTGGGGATGAAAACCATATGCACCAAGAAATGGTGACTTGCCAGTGGATTCCTGACGACGATTATTTATGGCAAACTCAGCTAACGGTGAATATGATGACCACAACTCTTGGTTTTCAGACACAAAGCATCTTAGATATGTCTCAAGGTTTTTGTTGGTACGCTCAGTCTGTCCATTCGACTGAGGATTGAAAGCTGAGGAAAATGACAAGTGTACCCCTAAACGGGAACAAGAAGCTTTCCAAAATTTAGAAAGAAACAGGGTACCCCGATCCGAAACAACATCGGAAGGGACCCCGTGAAGCTTCACGATTTCACTGATGAATACCTGAGCAAGAGTCTTAGCATTAGGTAGTGCGGGTAACGCAATGAAGTGTACCATTTTGCTAAACCTGTCCACTACTACCAAAATAACTGTTTTACCCGCAGACAAAGGTAAGTCAGTAATAAAATCCATTGACAGATGTGTCCATGGTCTATTGAGAATGACAAGTGGTAATAGAGACCCTGCAGGACGTGTATGCAAAACTTTTGCGCGCGCACAGGTAGAACAAGAAGACACAAAATCCAATACATCCTGACGCAACCTTGGCCACCAAAAATGACGAGACAATAGCTCCAAGGTTGCGTTACTACCCGGGTGCCCAGCAAGTGCCGAATTATGATGTTCCTTTAATAATTCAAAACGCAGGTTCAATGGTACAAACAATTTCTCTGAGGGGCAAGAGACCGGGGCGTCTCCTGGGCCTCTAACACCTTCCCCTCCAGAGCAGAGTGTACCGCAGAAACAACCACTCCTCTTTGAAGAATGGGTACCGGATCACTCACATTACCCCCTCCAGGGAAACAACGAGATAGTGCATCAGCCTTGGTATTTTTTGCCCCAGGACGATAGGTAATAACAAAGTTAAACCTGGTAAAAAATAGCGACCACCTAGCTTGTCTAGGAGTGAGACGCTTAGCTGATTCGAGATACAGAAGATTTTTGTGGTCCGTAATCACAGTGACTGGATGGACTGCCCCCTCTAAAAAGTGACGCCATTCTTCAAACTCTAGTTTAATAGCTAATAGTTCCCTATTGCCAATATCGTAGTTCTTTTCTGCTGCAGATCGTTTTTTAGAGAGGAAAGCACAAGGATGCCATTTGCCAGGAGACGGACCCTGAGACAGCACCGCCCCCACTCCCACCTCTGACGCATCGATTTCAACAATAAAAGGCTGAGAGACATCAGGTTGGACTAGTACAGGTGCTGAGGTAAACCTCTCTTTTAGAGAGGAAAAAGCAACTTTAGCGGCATCAGACCATTTAGAAAAATCAGTCCCCTTCCTAGTCATGTCAGTAAGGGGTTTTACAATAACTGAATAATTTTTAATGAATTTCCTATAGAAATTCGCGAAGCCCAAGAACCGTTGCAGTGCTTTGAGGTTCTCAGGAAAATCCCAATCTAAAATTGCCTGGACCTTCCTAGGATCCATACGGAAACCTGAAGCAGATAAAAAATAACCTAGGAATTGTATCTCCTGAACGGCGAAGACACATTTTTCAATTTTGGCATATAATTTATTCGCCGTAGGACGCCTCATGTGTTCTCAGATCAGACGAATAAATTAAAATATCATCTAGGTATATTACCACAAACCTGCCGATTAGATGACTAAAAATGTTATTAACGAAATGTTGAAAGACGGCAGGAGCATTGGTCAGACCGAAAGGCATAACTAGATTTTCATAATGCCCCTCAGGGGTGTTAAAAGCTGTCTTCCACTCATCCCCCTCCTTGATACGAATCAGATTGTAGGCCCCCTAAGATCAAGTTTGGAGAACCACCTAGCACCTGCAATCTGGTTAAACAGGTCAGGAATGAGAGGAAGAGGGTATGGGTCTCGGATGGTTATCCGATTTAATTCGCGAAAATCTAGGCAAGGACGCAGACCCCCATCTTTCTTTTTAACGAAGAAAAACCCTGCAGCCACGGGTGAAGAAGAGGGTCTGATGTGTCCCTTAGTCAAGCTCTCGGAGATATAATCTTTCATGGCTTGTCTCTCTGGACCCAAAAGATTATATAACCTGGTCTTGGGTAATTTTGCGCTGGGAATAAGGATAACCGGGCAATCATAAGGACGGTGAGGTGGTAACTTCTGACAACCCTTTTCAGAAAAAATGTCCTCAAAATCCGAAATAAATGTAGGTAGGGTAGTTATGGAGGCGACTAAGCAATTGCTATTTAAGCAATTTTCTCTGCAATGCTCACTCCACTCCGATATCTCCCTAGCCTGCCAATCCACCACTGGATTGTGCGCTACCAACCAGGGAAGGCCCAGCACTACCGGAGTGGGAAGCCCCTCCAGAACATAACATGAAAGCATCTCGTTATGGTGGTCCCCTACCCAAAGGTGTAAATTATGAACAATGTGGGTGAGGTTTCTCTGAGACAGAGGAGCAGAATCAATAGCGAATATGGGAATAGGTCTCTGTAGTGTACAGAGAGACAAACCCATAGTGCGGGCAAAATGGGCAGCTATCAAATTTAACCCTGCTCCACTGTCTAGAAAGAAAGAAATAGTCTCCGTCTTAACACCAAAAACAATAACCGCTGGCATTGCGATGTACATATGGAGGAAACATATACCCCCCAGCTGACATCCTCCACACAGCCTGGGGTTAGTAGTTTTCCAACGGTCTTTTGTTTCTGAGGAAAGAAGGACAGACATTAATGAAATGACCCCTCTCCCCACAAAAAAAAACAAACCCCACGCCTACGGCGAACCTCAGGGGGACGGACCTGACGAGTAGGTTCCTCCTAGCTGCATAGGCTCGTCTAAGTCCGTACAGACTAACTGCTGCTTGGGAGGGGTTACCAATTGCTCCGGTTTTTTCAACCTGTCCCTAAGGCGTCTATCTATTTGGATAGAAAGGGACATAACGGCATCAAGGGAAAAGGGGGTCTCATATAATGCAAGCGCATCCTTAACCCTTTCGGATAACCTAGAGCAGAACTGACTCCTGAGAGCCGGGTCGTTCCATTGGGTATCCGTAGCCCACCTACGGAAGTCAGAGCAATACTCCTCTACCGGCCGCTCTCCTTGTAGGAGTCTCCGTAATCTTGATTCAGCCAGAGTGACTCGGTCAGGGTCGTCATATATGAGACCCAAGGCCCTGAAAAACTCATCCACTGACCGAAGAGCCTGGGAATCAGTGGGTAAAGAGAACGCCCAGGACTGCGGGTCCCCCTGCAGCAGGGAAATAACAACCCCCACCCGCTGTTCTTCATTACCAGAGGAGTAAGGGCGCAGTTTAAAATATAATTTACAGGCCTCACGGAATGTCAAAAACTTGTCCCTTTCCCCAGAAAATCTGTCAGGGAGAGGGACCTTGGGTTCCGCAACAACCTGGTTACCAGTAGCAACCGCTGGGCTTGCGGTCAGTTGTAATTGCTGCTGTTGCTGGAGGACCGACGCCTTCAATCCTGCCACCTCCAAAGACAGGCCATGAAATTGTTTGGACAGAGCAGCAATTGGATCCATACTGGATTCTAAGTAGGTAAAAAAAAAAATAAAATATATATTTTTTTTTACCTACACAAAATAAGGGCCAGATATAATGTAATGACCGGCGTCACGCACAGGGAGGGAAAAGGGAAAGCCCTGCCCAAGGGAGAGGGAAAGGTGGTGACCCCTGACTCACCTTGCGGCTGGCACCTGACTGCCCTCACTTCCCTAAACGGGTTCCTCACCCGTGCAACGATCACGTGCCTAAACCCTGGCTTTCCCTAAAATGAGCCCTAGATAGTGGGATCGCTAGTCCGCACCACTGACACTAAGAGGGAAACACCAGGGAGAGGACAGACAATACAGACAAACACATAAACCCAGGTGGGCGACCACAGCAGACCACAAAGGTCCAACAGGGATCCGGAGGGAAACGTTCTGGACCAACAACCAGAGAACGCAGCAACACAGCTCCAGTGGGTCAGTATAGAAGTCCAGGCAGGAAGCTCTATATCTGGAAACCAGAGAAGTGTGAGAGGGGAATATAAGGAGGTTGGGAGTGCTGGACAAGGAACAGCTGAGGAGAAAAAGCTACGGATCCCTGAGTGAGCCAAAAAGGGTTGCAAATAGGGATGAGCGAACTCGAACTGTATAGTTCGGGTTCGTACCGAATTTTGGGGTGTCCGTGACACGGACCCGAACCCGGACATTTTCGTAAAAGTCCGGGTTCGGGTTCGGTGTTCGTCGCTTTCTTGGCGCTTTTGTGACGCTTTCTTGGCGCTTTTTGAAAGGCTGCAAAGCAGCCAATCAACAAGCGTCATACTACTTGCCCCAAGAGGCCATCACAGCCATGCCTACTATTGGCATGGCTGTGATTGGCCAGAGCACCATGTGACCCAGCCTCTATTTAAGCTGGAGTCACATAGCGCCGCCCGTCACTCTGCTCTGATTAGCGTAGGGAGAGGTTGCGGCTGCGACAGTAGGGCGAGATTAGGCAGATTAACTCCTCCAAAGGACTTGATTAACTGATCGATCTGCAGCTGTGGATCATTGAGCTGCTGATCCTCAATTGCTCACTGTTTTTAGGCTGCACAGACCGTTTGTCAGTCTCATTTTTCTGGGGTGATCGGCGGCCATTTTGTGTCTTGTGGTGCGCCAGCACAAGCTGCGACCAAGTGCATTTAACCCTCAATGGTGTGGTTGTTTTTTGGCTAAAGCCTACATCAGGGTGAAGCTGTCACACCAAGTGCATTTAACCAGCAATAGTCTGTTCATTTTTTGGCCATATACAAAATCAGGGGCAAGCTGCGCCTGTCACCAAGTGCATTTAACCCTCAATGGTGTGGTTGTTTTTTGGCTAAAGCCTACATCAGGGTGAAGCTGTGACACCAAGTGCATTTAACCAGCAATAGTCTGTTCATTTTTTGGCCATATACAAAATCAGGGGCAAGCTGCGCCTGTCACCAAGTGCATTTAACCCTCAATGGTGTGGTTGTTTTTTGGCTAAAGCCTACATCAGGGTGAAGCTGTCACACCAAGTGCATTTAACCAGCAATAGTCTGTTCATTTTTTGGCCATATACAAAATCAGGGGCAAGCTGCGCCTGTCACCAAGTGCATTTAACCCTCAATGGTGTGGTTGTTTTTTGGCTAAAGCCTACATCAGGGTGAAGCTGTCACACCAAGTGCATTTAACCAGCAATAGTCTGTTTATTTTTTGGCCATATCCCAGTCTAATTCTGTCACTAAATCCATACCGGTCACCCAGCGCCTAAATACTAGGCCTCAAATTTATATCCAGCTAAATCTGTCCCTAGTGCTGTAGCTGGGCGAGTTATTTAGTGTCCGTTCAAGCACATTTCTTGTTCTGGGTTGAAATACAATTCCCAATTTAGCAATTTCATAATTTAGTGGTTCCTGCTATATCAGAGCTATTTGAAATCTATCCCAAAAAGGGTATATAATATTGAAGGTGCACATTGGGTCATTCAGAATAACTTCACACACACCCGCTACTGTGTATTTCCAAGTCTAATTCTGTCACTAAACCCATACCTGTCACCCAGCGCCTAAATACTAGGCCTCAAATTTAAATCCCTCTAAATCTCTCGTTACCGCTGTACTGTTGTTGCTGGGCAAGATATTTAGTGTCCGTCAAAGCACATTTTTTGTTCTGGGTTGAAGTACAATTCCCAATTTAGCAATTTCATAATTTAGTGGTTCCTGCTATATCAGAGCTATTTGGAATCTATCCCTAAAAGGGTATATAATATTGAAGGTGCACATTGGGTCATTCAGAATAACTTCACACACACCCGCTACTGTGTATTTCCAAGTCTAATTCTGTCACTAAACCCATACCTGTCACCCAGCGCCTAAATACTAGGCCTCAAATTTAAATCCCTCTAAATCTCTCGTTACCGCTGTACTGTTGTTGCTGGGCAAGATATTTAGTGTCCGTCAAAGCACATTTTTTGTTCTGGGTTGAAGTACAATTCCCAATTTAGCAATTTCATAATTTAGTGGTTCCTGCTATATCAGAGCTATTTGGAATCTATCCCTAAAAGGGTATATAATATTGAAGGTGCACATTGGGTCATTCAGAATAACTTCACACACACCCGCTACTGTGTATTTCCAAGTCTAATTCTGTCACTAAACCCATACCTGTCACCCAGCGCCTAAATACTAGGCCTCAAATTTAAATCCCTCTAAATCTCTCGTTACCGCTGTACTGTTGTTGCTGGGCAAGATATTTAGTGTCCGTCAAAGCACATTTTTTGTTCTGGGTTGAAGTACAATTCCCAATTTAGCAATTTCATAATTTAGTGGTTTCTGCTATATCAGAGCTATTTGAAATCTATCCCTAAAAGGGTATATAATATTGAAGGTGCACATAGGGTCATTCAGAATAACTTCACACACACGCTTCTGTGCATTTCCAAGTCTAATTCTGTCACTAAATCCATACCGGTGACCCAGCGCCTAAATACTAGGCCTCAAATTTATATCCCGCTAAATCTCTCGTTACCGCTGTACTGTTGTTGCTGGGCAAGATATTTAGTGTCCGTCAAAGCACATTTTTTGTTCTGGGTTGAAGTACAATTCCCAATTTAGCAATTTCATAATTTAGTGGTTCCTGCTATATCAGAGCTATTTGAAATCTATCCCAAAAAGGGTATATAATATTGAAGGTGCACATTGGGTCATTCAGAATAACTTCACACACACCCGCTACTGTGTATTTCCAAGTCTAATTCTGTCACTAAACCCATACCTGTCACCCAGCGCCTAAATACTAGGCCTCAAATTTAAATCCCTCTAAATCTCTCGTTACCGCTGTACTGTTGTTGCTGGGCAAGATATTTAGTGTCCGTCAAAGCACATTTTTTGTTCTGGGTTGAAGTACAATTCCCAATTTAGCAATTTCATAATTTAGTGGTTTCTGCTATATCAGAGCTATTTGAAATCTATCCCTAAAAGGGTATATAATATTGAAGGTGCACATTGGGTCATTCAGAATAACTTCACACACACGCTTCTGTGCATTTCCAAGTCTAATTCTGTCACTAAATCCATACCGGTGACCCAGCGCCTAAATACTAGGCCTCAAATTTAAATCCCTCTAAATCTCTCGTTACCCACCGCTGTACTGTTGTTGCTGGGCAAGATATTTAGTGTCCGTCAAAGCACATTTTTTGTTCTGGGTTGAAGTACAATTCCCAATTTAGCAATTTCATAATTTAGTGGTTTCTGCTATATCAGAGCTATTTGAAATCTATCCCTAAAAGGGTATATAATATTGAAGGTGCACATAGGGTCATTCAGAATAACTTCACACACACCCGCTACTGTGTATTTCCAAGTCTAATTCTGTCACTAAACCCATACCTGTCACCCAGCGCCTAAATACTAGGCCTCAAATTTAAATCCCTCTAAATCTCTCGTTACCGCTGTACTGTTGTTGCTGGGCAAGATATTTAGTGTCCGTCAAAGCACATTTTTTGTTCTGGGTTGAAGTACAATTCCCAATTTAGCAATTTCATAATTTAGTGGTTTCTGCTATATCAGAGCTATTTGAAATCTATCCCTAAAAGGGTATATAATATTGAAGGTGCACATAGGGTCATTCAGAATAACTTCACACACACGCTTCTGTGCATTTCCAAGTCTAATTCTGTCACTAAATCCATACCGGTGACCCAGCGCCTAAATACTAGGCCTCAAATTTAAATCCCTCTAAATCTCTCGTTACCCACCGCTGTACTGTTGTTGCTGGGCAAGATATTTAGTGTCCGTCAAAGCACATTTTTTGTTCTGGGTTGAAGTACAATTCCCAATTTAGCAATTTCATAATTTAGTGGTTTCTGCTATATCAGAGCTATTTGAAATCTATCCCTAAAAGGGTGTATAATATTGAAGGTGCACATAGGGTCATTCAGAATAACTTCACACACACCCGCTACTGTGTATTTCCAAGTCTAATTCTGTCACTAAACCCATACCTGTCACCCAGCGCCTAAATACTAGGCCTCAAATTTAAATCCCTCTAAATCTCTCGTTACCGCTGTACTGTTGTTGCTGGGCAAGATATTTAGTGTCCGTCAAAGCACATTTTTTGTTCTGGGTTGAAGTACAATTCCCAATTTAGCAATTTCATAATTTAGTGGTTTCTGCTATATCAGAGCTATTTGAAATCTATCCCTAAAAGGGTATATAATATTGAAGGTGCACATTGGGTCATTCAGAATAACTTCACACACACGCTTCTGTGCATTTCCAAGTCTAATTCTGTCACTAAATCCATACCGGTGACCCAGCGCCTAAATACTAGGCCTCAAATTTAAATCCCTCTAAATCTCTCGTTACCCACCGCTGTACTGTTGTTGCTGGGCAAGATATTTAGTGTCCGTCAAAGCACATTTTTTGTTCTGGGTTGAAGTACAATTCCCAATTTAGCAATTTCATAATTTAGTGGTTTCTGCTATATCAGAGCTATTTGAAATCTATCCCTAAAAGGGTATATAATATTGAAGGTGCACATAGGGTCATTCAGAATAACTTCACACACACGCTTCTGTGCATTTCCAAGTCTAATTCTGTCACTAAATCCATACCGGTGACCCAGCGCCTAAATACTAGGCCTCAAATTTAAATCCCTCTAAATCTCTCGTTACCCACCGCTGTACTGTTGTTGCTGGGCAAGATATTTAGTGTCCGTCAAAGCACATTTTTTGTTCTGGGTTGAAGTACAATTCCCAATTTAGCAATTTCATAATTTAGTGGTTTCTGCTATATCAGAGCTATTTGAAATCTATCCCTAAAAGGGTATATAATATTGAAGGTGCACATAGGGTCATTCAGAATAACTTCACACACACGCTTCTGTGCATTTCCAAGTCTAATTCTGTCACTAAATCCATACCGGTGACCCAGCGCCTAAATACTAGGCCTCAAATTTATATCCCTCTAAATCTCTCGTTACCCGCTGTACTGTTGTTGCTGGGCAAGATATTTAGTGTCCGTCAAAGCACATTTTTTGTTCTGGGTTGAAGTACAATTCCCAATTTAGCAATTTCATAATTTAGTGGTTCCTGCTATATCAGAGCTATTTGAAATCTATCCCAAAAAGGGTATATAATATTGAAGGTGCACATTGGGTCATTCAGAATAACTTCACACACACCCGCTACTGTGTATTTCCAAGTCTAATTCTGTCACTAAACCCATACCTGTCACCCAGCGCCTAAATACTAGGCCTCAAATTTAAATCCCTCTAAATCTCTCGTTACCGCTGTCCTGTTGTAGCTGGGAAAGTTATTTAGTGCCCGTCAAAGCACATTTTTTGTTCTGGGTTGAAGTACAATTCCCAATTTAGCAATTTCATAATTTAGTGGTTCCTGCTATATCAGAGCTATTTGAAATCTATCCCAAAAAGGGTATATAATATTCAAGGTGCACATTGGGTCATTCAGAATAACTTCACACACACGCTTCTGTGCATTTCCAAGTCTAATTCTGTCACTAAATCCATACCGGTCACCCAGCGCCTAAATACTAGGCCTCAAATTTATATCCCGCTGAATTTGAATACAATACATTGGGCCAAATAATATATTTGTTGTTGTGGTGAACCATAACAATGAGAAAAACATCTAGTAAGGGACGCGGACGTGGACATGGTCGTGGTGGTGTTAGTGGACCCTCTGGTGCTGGGAGAGGACGTGGCCGTTCTGCCACATCCACACGTCCTAGTGTACCAACTACCTCAGGTCCCAGTAGCCGCCAGAATTTACAGCGATATATGGTGGGGCCCAATGCCGTTCTAAGGATGGTAAGGCCTGAGCAGGTACAGGCATTAGTCAATTGGGTGGCCGACAGTGGATCCAGCACGTTCACATTATCTCCCACCCAGTCTTCTGCAGAAAGCGCACAGATGGCGCCTGAAAACCAACCCCATCAGTCTGTCACATCACCCCCATGCATACCAGGGAAACTGTCTCAGCCTCAAGTTATGCAGCAGTCTCTTATGCTGTTTGAAGACTCCGCTGGCAGGGTTTCCCAAGGGCATCCACCTAGCCCTTCCCCAGCGGTGAAAGACATAGAATGCACTGACGCACAACCACTTATGTTTCCTGATGATGAGGACATGGGAATACCACCTCAGCATGTCTCTGATGATGACGAAACACAGGTGCCAACTGCTGCGTCTTTCTGCAGTGTGCAGACTGAACAGGAGGTCAGGGATCAAGACTGGGTGGAAGACGATGCAGGGGACGATGAGGTCCTAGACCCCACATGGAATGAAGGTCGTGCCACTGACTTTCACAGTTCGGAGGAAGAGGCAGTGGTGAGACCGAGCCAACAGCGTAGCAAAAGAGGGAGCAGTGGGCAAAAGCAGAACACCCGCCGCCAAGAGACTCCGCCTGCTACTGACCGCCGCCATCTGGGACCGAGCACCCCAAAGGCAGCTTCAAGGAGTTCCCTGGCATGGCACTTCTTCAAACAATGTGCTGACGACAAGACCCGAGTGGTTTGCACGCTGTGCCATCAGAGCCTGAAGCGAGGCATTAACGTTCTGAACCTGAGCACAACCTGCATGACCAGGCACCTGCATGCAAAGCATGAACTGCAGTGGAGTAAACACCTTAAAACCAAGGAAGTCACTCAGGCTCCCCCTGCTACCTCTTCTGCTGCTGCCGCCTCGGCCTATTCTGCTGCTGCCGCCTCGGCCTCTTCCTCCGCCTCTGGAGGAACGTTGGCACCTGCCGCCCAGCAAACAGGGGATGTACCACCAACACCACCACCACCACCTCCGTCACCAAGCGTCTCAACCATGTCACACGCCAGCGTTCAGCTCTCCATCTCACAAACATTTGATAGAAAGCGTAAATTCCCACCTAGCCACCCTCGATCCCTGGCCCTGAATGCCAGCATTTCTAAACTACTGGCCTATGAAATGCTGTCATTTAGGCTGGTGGACACAGACAGCTTCAAACAGCTCATGTCGCTTGCTGTCCCACAGTATGTTGTTCCCAGCCGGCACTACTTCTCCAAGAGAGCCGTGCCTTCCCTGCACAACCAAGTATCCGATAAAATCAAGTGTGCACTGCGCAACGCCATCTGTAGCAAGGTCCACCTAACCACAGATACGTGGACCAGTAAGCACGGCCAGGGACGCTATATCTCCCTAACTGCACACTGGGTAAATGTAGTGGCAGCTGGGCCCCAGGCGGAGAGCTGTTTGGCGCACGTCCTGCCGCCGCCAAGGATCGCAGGGCAACATTCTTTGCCTCCTGTTGCCACCTCCTCCTTCTCGGCTTCCTCCTCCTCTTCTTCCACCTGCTCATCCAGTCAGCCACACACCTTCACCACCAACTTCAGCACAGCCCGGGGTAAACGTCAGCAGGCCATTCTGAAACTCATATGTTTGGGGGACAGGCCCCACACCGCACAGGAGTTGTGGCGGGGTATTGAACAACAGACCGACGAGTGGTTGCTGCCGGTGAGCCTCAAGCCCGGCCTGGTGGTGTGTGATAATGGGCGAAATCTCGTTGCAGCTCTGGGACTAGCCAATTTGACGCACATCCCTTGCTTGGCGCATGTGCTGAATTTGGTGGTGCAGAAGTTCATTCACAACTACCCCGACATGTCAGAGCTGCTGCATAAAGTGCGGGCCGTCTGTTCGCGCTTCCGGCGTTCACATCCTGCCGCTGCTCGCCTGTCTGCGCTACAGCGTAACTTCGGCCTTCCCGCTCACCGCCTCATATGCGACGTGCCCACCAGGTGGAACTCCACCTTGCACATGCTGGACAGACTGTGCGAGCAGCAGCAGGCCATAGTGGAGTTTCAGCTGCAGCACGCACGGGTCAGTCGCACTACAGAACAGCACCACTTCACCACCAATGACTGGGCCTCCATGCGAGACCTGTGTGCCCTGTTGCGCTGTTTCGAGTACTCCACCAACATGGCCAGTGGCGATGACACCGTTATCAGCGTTACAATACCACTTCTATGTCTCCTTGAGAAAACACTTAGGGCGATGATGGAACAGGAGGTGGCCCAGGAGGAGGAGGAGGAGGATGAGGAAGAGGGGTCATTTTTAGCACTTTCAGGCCAGTCTCTTCGAAGTGACTCAGAGGGAGGTTTTTTGCAACAGCAGAGGCCAGGTACAAATGTGGCCAGCCAGGGCCCACTACTGGAGGACGAGGAGGACGAGGATGAGGAGGAGGTGGAGGAGGATGAGGATGAAGCATGGTCACAGCGGGGTGGCACCCAACGCAGCTCGGGTCCATCACTGGTGCGTGGCTGGGGGGAAAGGCAGGACGATGACGATACGCCTCCCACAGAGGACAGCTTGTCCTTACCCCTGGGCAGCCTGGCACACATGAGCGACTACATGCTGCAGTGCCTGCGCAACGACAGCAGAGTTGCCCACATTTTAACCTGTGCGGACTACTGGGTTGCCACCCTGCTGGATCCACGCTACAAAGACAATGTGCCCACCTTACTTCCTGCACTGGAGCGTGATAGGAAGATGCGCGAGTACAAGCGCACGTTGGTAGACGCGCTACTGAGAGCATTCCCAAATGTCACAGGGGAACAAGTGGAAGCCCAAGGCCAAGGCAGAGGAGGAGCAAGAGGTCGCCAAGGCAGCTGTGTCACGGCCAGCTCCTCTGAGGGCAGGGTTAGCATGGCAGAGATGTGGAAAACTTTTGTCAACACGCCACAGCTAACTGCACCACCACCTGATACGCAACGTGTTAGCAGGAGGCAACATTTCACTAACATGGTGGAACAGTACGTGTGCACACCCCTCCACGTACTGACTGATGGTTCGGCCCCATTCAACTTCTGGGTCTCTAAATTGTCCACGTGGCCAGAGCTAGCCTTTTATGCCTTGGAGGTGCTGGCCTGCCCGGCAGCCAGCGTTTTGTCTGAACGTGTATTCAGCACGGCAGGGGGCGTCATTACAGACAAACGCAGCCGCCTGTCTACAGCCAATGTGGACAAGCTGACGTTCATAAAAATGAACCAGGCATGGATCCCACAGGACCTGTCCGTCCCTTGTCCAGATTAGACATTAACTACCTCCCCATAACCATATATTATTGGACTCCAGGGCACTTCCTCATTCAATCCTATTTTTATTTTCATTTTACCATTATATTGCAAGGCTACCCAAAGTTGAATGAACCTCTCCTCTGCCTGTGTGCTAGGCCTAAATATATGCCAATGGATTGTTGCAGTGGTGGCTGACGTGAAGCCTCATTCTCTGCTATGACATGCAGACTGATTCTCTGGTGACATGAAGCCAGATCCTCTGTTACGGGACCTCTCTCCTCTGCCTGGGTGCTGGGCCTAAATTTATGAAAATGGACTGTTGCAGTGGTGGGTGACGTGAAGCCTGATTCTCTGCTATGACATGCAGACTGATTCTCTGGTGACATGAAGCCAGATCCTCTGTTACGGGACCTCTCTCCTCTGCCTGGGTGCTGGGCCTAAATTTATGAAAATGGACTGTTGCAGTGGTGGGTGACGTGAAGCCTCATTCTCTGCTATGACATGCAGACTGATTCTCTGCTGACATGAAGCCAGATTGTCTGTTACGGGACCTCTCTCCTCTGCCTGGGTGCTGGGCCTGAATTTATGACAATGGACTGTTGCAGTGGTGGCTGACGTGAAGCCTGATTCTCTGCTATGATATGAAGACTGATTCTCTGCTGACATGAAGCCAGATTGTCTGTTACGGGACCTCTCTCCTCTGCCTGGGTGCCGGGGCCTAAATATCTGAGAATGGACTGTTCCAGTGGTGGGTAACGGGAAGCCAGATTCTCTGCTATGATATGAAGACTGATTCTCTGCTGACATGAAGCCAGATTGTCTGTTACGGGACCTCTCTCCTCTGCCTGGGTGCTGGGCCTAAATTTATGAAAATGGACTATTACAGTGGTGGGTGACGTGAAGCCTGATTCTCTGCTATGACATGAAGACTGATTCTCTGCTGACATGAAGCCAGATTGTCTGTTACGGGACCTCTCTCCTCTGCCTGGGTGCCGGGGCCTAAATATCTGAGAATGGACTGTTCCAGTGGTGGGTGACGGGAAGCCAGATTCTCTGCTATGGAACCTCTCTCCAATTGATTTTGGTTAATTTTTATTTATTTAATTTTTATTTTAATTAATTTCCCTATCCACATTTGTTTGCAGGGGATTTACCTACATGTTGCTGCCTTTTGCAGCCCTCTAGCCCTTTCCTGGGCTGTTTTACAGCCGTTTTAGTGCCGAAAAGTTCGGGTCCCCATTGACTTCAATGGGGTTCGGGTTCGGGACGAAGTTCGGATCGGGTTCGGATCCCGAACCCGAACATTTCCGGGATGTTCGGCCGAACTTCTCGAACCCGAACATCCAGGTGTTCGCTCAACTCTAGTTGCAAAGCAAACCCAGAAAGCTACCATAAGGAAACAGCCCTATCTTACATAGAGCGCGCAGCCAACCGCTGCGACTTCCTGACCCTGGGTATAAACGGAGTCAGGCGTGGGTCTTGACACCCTCGTGACAAGAAGTGGCCAAAATCATTAAAAACAAAAAGATAGCATTTAGGAATTATAAAAACAAAACAAAACGAGGATGACAGACAAATTTATAAGATTAGGCAGAGAGAGGCCAAACAAGTTATAAGAGCTTCTAAAGCACAGGCAGAAGAGAAATTAGCTCAGTCAGGGAAAAAAGGAGATAAGGCATTCTTCAGATACATAAATGAAAAAAGGAAACTAAAACAAGGAATTACCAAATTAAAAACAAAAGAAGGATTGTATATTGAAGAAGATAAAGAACTAGCTGACTGCCTCAATGAATACTTCTGTTCAGTTTTTACAAAGGAAAATGAAGGAGAAGGACCTCAGTTAGGAAAGAAGACTAATGAATCTTTTGATGCATTTGTCTTTACAGAGGAAGAGGTTCTAAGTCAACTGTCTAAAATGAATACAAATAAGTCACAGGGGCCTGATGGGATACACCCAAAGCTATTAAAAGAGCTCAGCGGTGAACTAGCAAAACCAATAACAGATTTATTTAACCAATCACTGGCAACAGGAGTTGTCCCAGAAGATTGGAAATTAGCAAATGTTGTGCCCATTCACAAGAAAGGTAGTAGGGAGGAATCGGGCAACTATAGGCCAGTAAGCCTGACATCAATAGTGGGGAAATTAATGGAAACCATACTTAAGGAGAGGATTGTGGAACATCTAAAATCCCATGGATTGAAAGATGAAAAACAGCATGGGTGTACTTCAGGGAGATCATGTCAAACTAATCTTATTGATTTTTTTGATTGGTTGACTAAAATAATAGATGGAGGAGGTGCAGTAGACATTGCTTATCTAGACTTTAGTAAGGCTTTTGATACTGTCCCACATAGAAGGCTTATCAATAAAGTGCAGTCTTTGGGCTTGGGCTCCCATATTGTTGAATGGATTAGGCAGTGGCTGAGGGACAGGCAACAGAGGATTGTAGTCAATGGAGTATATTCAGACCAAGGTCTTGTTACCAGTGGGGTACCTCAGGGATCTGTTCTGGGACCCATATTGTTTAATATCTTTATCAGCGAAATTGCAGAAGGCCTCAATGGTAAGGTGTGTCTTTTTGCTGATGACACAAAGATTTGTAACAGGGTTGATGTTCCTGGAGGGATACAACAAATGGAAAAGGATTTAGGAAAACTAGAGGAATGGTCAAAAATCTGGCAACTAAAATGTAATGTTGATAAGTGCAAGATAATGCACCTGGGACGTAAAAACCAAAGAGCAGAATATAAAATCAGTGATACAGTCCTAACCTCAGTATCTGAGGAAAGGGATTTAGGGATCATTATTTCAGAAGACTTAAAGTTAGGCAGACAATGTCATAGAGCAGCAGGAAATGCTAGCAGAATGCTTGGGTGTATAGGGAATTACCAGTAGAAAGAGGGAAGTGTTCATGCCGCTCTACAGAGCACTAGTGAGACCTCATTTGGAGTATTGTGCGCAGTACTGGAGACCATATCTCCAGAAGGATATTCATACTTTGGAAAGAGTTCAGAGAAGAGCTACTAAACTGGTACATGGATTGCAGGATACAACTTACCAGGAAAGATTAAAGGACCTTAACATGTATAGCTTGGAAGAAAGACGAGACAAGAGGGGATATGATAGAAACTTTTAAATACATAAAGGGAATCAACAAGGTAAAAGAGGAGAGAATATTTAAAAGAAGAAAAACTGCTACAAGAGGACATAGTTTTAAATTAGAGGGGCATTGTTTAAAAGTAATATCAGGAAGTATTACTTTACTGAGAGAGTAGTGGATGCATGGAATAGCCTTCCTGCAGAAGTGGTAGCTGCAAATACAGTGGAGGAGTTTAAGCATGCATGGGATAGGCATAAGGCCATCCTTCATATAAGATAGGGCCAGGGGCTATCCATAGTATTTAGTGTATTGGGCAGACTGGATGGGCCAAATGGTTCTTATCTGCCGACACATTCTATTTTTCTATGTTTCTTAAAATCACCTCCTCTAGTTAATTATTCACCCTATCTGTCCCAATGTGTCACCCCTATGAACCATGGTAAAATGTAGGATTAATTACAGTAACATCGTATATATCTGAACAATGCCTGCGGATCCTAACTTATATCTATCTATCTATCTTACATATATCATCTATCTCATATGTATCTAATTATCTATCATCTATATCTACTGTATTATCTATTTTCTATTTATCTAATATCTATCTATCTATCTATCTATCCATCTTACATATATCATCTATCTCATATGTGTCTAATTATCTATTATCTATATCTACTGTATTATCTATTTTATATTTATCTAATATCTATCTATCTAAATATCTATTGTATTATCTATTTACATTTATCTAATTATTTATATCTACTGTATTATCTATTTTACATTTATCATCTATCTCATATGTATCTAATTATCTATCATCTATATCTACTGTATTATCTATCTATTTTAGATTTATCTAATATCATCTACAGTTGCAAGAAAAAGTATGTGAACCCTTTGGAATGATATGGATTTCTGCACAAATTGGTCATAAAATGTGATCTGAACTTCATCTAAGTCACAACAATAGACAATCACAGTCTGCTTAAACTAATAACACACAAAAATTTAAATGTTACCATGTTTTTATTGAACACACCATGTAAACATTCACAGTGCAGGTGGAAAAAGTATGTGAACCCCTATACTAATGACATCTCCAGGAGCTAATTGGAGTGAGGTGTCAGCCAACTGGATTCCAATCAATGAGATGAGATTGGAGGTGATGGTTACAGCTACCCTGCCCTATAAAAAACACACACCAGTTCTGGGTTTGCTTTTCACAAGAAGCATTGCATGATGTGAATGATGCCTCGCATAAAAGAGCTCTCAGAAGACCTAAGATTAAGAATTGTTGACTGGCATAAAGCTGGAAAGGGTTATAAAAGTATCTCCAAAAGCCTTGCTGTTCATTAGTCCACAGTAAGACAAATTGTCTATAAATGGAGAAAGTTCAGCACTGCTGCTACTCTCTCTAGGAGTGGCCGTCCTGTAAAGATGACTGCAAGAGCACAGTGCAGACTGCTCAATGAGGTGAAGAAGAATTCTAGAGTGTCAGCTAAAGACTTACAAAAGTCTCTGGCATATGCTAACATCCCTGTTAGCGAATCTACGATACGTAAAACACTAAACAAGAATGGATTTCATGGGAGGATACCACAAAGGAAGCCACTGCTATCCACAAAAATATTGCTGCACGCTTACAGTTTGTACAAGAGCACCTGGATGTTCCACAGCAGTACTGGCAAAATATTCTGTGGACAGATGAAACCAAAGTTGAGTTGTTTGGAAGAATTATACAACACTATGTGTGGAGAAAAAGAGGCACAGCACACCAACATCAAAACCTCATCCCAACTGTGAAGTATGGTGGTGGGGGCATCATGGTTTGGGGCTGGTTTGGGGCTGCTTTGCTGCGTCAGAGCCTGGACGGATTGCTATCATAGAACGAAAAATTAATTCCCAAGTTTATCAAGACATTTTGCAGGAGAACTGAAGGCCATCTGTCCACCAGCTGGACAGAGCTCAACAGAAGATGGGGTTGCAATAGGACCCAAAGCATAGAAGAAAACCAACAACAGAATGGCTTAAACAGAAGAAAATATGCCTTCTGGAGTGGCCCAGTCAGAGTCCTGACCTCAACCCGATTGAGATGCTGTGGCATGACCTCAAGAAAGCGATTCACACCAGACATCCCAAGAAAATTGCTGAACTGAATACGTTCTGTAAAGAGGAATGGTCAAGAATTACTCCTGACCGTTGTGCACGTCTGAACTGAAACTATAGGAAACGTTTGGTTGAAGGTATTGCTGCCAAAGGAGGTTCAACCAGTTATTAAATCCAAGGGTTCACATACTTTTTCCACCTGCACTGTGAATGTTTACATGGTGTGTTCAATAAAAACATGGTAACATTTAATTCTTTGTGTGTTATTAGTTTAAGCAGACTGTGATTGTCTATTGCTGTGACTCAATCATTCCAAAGGGTTCACATACTTTTTCTTGCAACTGTATCTATCTATCGATCCATCTCATATTTATCTATCTATAAAACTGCATAATTTCCCATGACATTCTCTAGAAATGTATTACAAAATAATTAGTACTTGAAATTCTAGGGTCTATTTTTATTTCTCCAATTCATCTTGTTTTAGGAAACACCTACGGATATATTTGGTCGCTGTAAAACATGTGATTTCACACTGGAGTCTCATATGAGTCAGCAAGCAAAATGTGTTTCTGATGCATAGCCTAGAAATATTTCATCAGCCACAGGCTACTTCAAAACCAACATCTGAGACCAAACATATATCACATGGTTGAAAGCACAGTGGGGCAGATTTATACCAAAAACTGGTGTACATGCTTTGCACCACATTTATTTACTGTTTTAAACACTCTACACTTTTTGCAACTTGCCTGATTGGGGACGTGGCTTTATTGCAGGGGTGTGACTTTATGTGAGTGGTCGAATGACGTAAATGTACCATTGTGTGCCCAAAAATTTGCCAAATTCTGCACATTTTTAGGTAAACTAATTCAACACAAAGGGGGTCTAAAGTTATACTTAGAAAGTCTAAAGGTGCCCCGGATTTATCATCCAGCATCAGTCACTGTCATAAATCTGGTGCAGTTTTAACACTGTCTATAAGTTTAGACTGTCTTACTATTAGAGGGTATTACTATGTCTACCCCAGTGTGTTGTATAATTTTTTGGAGTTTCTAATTTACCTGGAGGTTTTCACGAAAGCAATTATTGCGCTTTGACAATTAATGTCAATCAATATTTTGAGCATCACTATTCCTAAAGATTTGTTTTAACAGTTTCCTCATTTTATTAAGAGTTGAATCAAAAGGAAAAACAGAGGTGTTCAGTCGTCTCCTAAAAATCTTGTGGAATTTTTTATCCACAGCAAGGGGCGGACTGGGAACTTAAAGTGGCCCTGGAAAAAATACTAAATGTGGCTCCATTTTGTAGTTGGGT
The DNA here is from genome assembly GCF_014858855.1 of Bufo gargarizans. Lineage (NCBI taxonomy): Eukaryota > Metazoa > Chordata > Amphibia > Anura > Bufonidae > Bufo > Bufo gargarizans. The sequence goes on from NC_058081.1 coordinate 325,505,945, forward strand.
CCATATTGATGGAAGGCAAGGCCAGCAACACCATATTGTTGCACATTATATTGTCCCAACAGAGCCAAATACCACAGTCTATCACAAAATACTGCCACAAGCACAAAATACATCCCCAAAAACTTCAACTGGCCAGCCCCCTGGGCATCGGCCCACCAGGAAATTTCTCTGCCAATCCATTGCTGTCCACAGGCTGCACACTTTAGAGTCTTTGGGTCTAAACCATGTATATATTTATGCAGGTCTATGGCCTGCATAACGGATCTGTCCCGTTTCCGTTATACAGGGGAGTCCTTTCCTGCATAACGGAAATGGGATGGATCCGTTTGCAGCCCATAGACTTCAATTATGATGGAATGAATAACGTAATGCCTCTAAAGGCATTCCGTTTTGCATTCCATCATAGAATTGCGTTATGGTCCGTGGTAACGGAATCCATAACGCAATTCACCTTTTACCAGTAAATGAAGCATGGACGAATTTCATAACCTGAAATTCGCTCATCTCTATATATAATGTACCATATACTGTATACGTTATTCTTTACAGATGTTATGAAGATAGATTCCTGATGTAAGACACTTGAATTGCATTCAGATTTTTTTATTTTATTCAATTATGCCATTTTATGCATCCAATTTAATTATGTTTGTAGTGCACTTTGGGAATTTCTTACTTACTTTGTTCCCAAAAATGGTAGTATATAAGCTGTTTGATCATCTGTATCCATAGTGAGTGACATCACAGCTATGTTCGGGGAGGCTACTTAAAATATTGTTGTATCACAAGATACCATGTATGTTTCAAAAAGACCCAGATAGGGCAAAAACACATCATGTGTTTGATGCTTTTTTTATTGAAATATGAGAAAGAGATTGCATGACGTGACATGAGTGCGGGTCAACTTTACATAGGACATCTTACATAGACTTGAGCACCGTGCAGAAAATATATGGAGTAACGACCAGTACCTTTAGAATACAGTAATAGTAAAAGGTGTTGGGACCATAAACATTATTGGGCACGTTTACTAAGACCGGTGTTTCTTCGCTGTCTTTCATTTAGACAATTTTCTATTCCTAAAACAGGTGTAGAAAATGGTAACTGAGACCGGCCTGCCGGCCCTTTCCCTTCCTCGCCCATGCCATGCCCACTTTTTTAGACCTTGTGTGATCCAGGAAAAGTCGCAGATTGCGGCTCAAAGGTCCTTTGCGCTCCAATCTTCACCATAAATACACCTAATTTAGGTGTATTTCTGTTTAATAAATGACCCCCTATATGGTCTGCCAATCACATTGGAATTGGCTAACAATGTAATGGTGAAGGAAATTCTTTTCCTTTCAGAGATCAGATACTGGCAAAAGTGCTTGGAGACCAGAGCAGTGACATAGGACATTTTGAAGGTGAGTAGGTTTCTTTCTTATTTTACAGTACCCTCTGCTCATTGCCAAACTTTACAAAATCTCTTAGTTAATGAAAAATAACTTCTAGCCAAAAAGCTTTGACCTGTCCTATGTTTGTGCTGTTGATTTCTAGAATTCTTCCATTTCTTCGAAGGAGGTATTTTTTCTACTATTACAGCTATTATCAGCGATTGATACCAGTTTCTGCCATGTGCCAACAAAAGGGTCTCCTCTGTTTGTGTTTCACATCCTTGAAATGCACAATGTGAAAACCCTATCACTTTGCAGAGGCAGGGATATAATAGACCTTTGCTCTCGTTTGTAGACTGTAAGATTACCATTTTTAAGCAACGACTGCTCTGCTGTGTTCTCATATCAGTAAGGGAGCAAGATATTTTTTTCCTTTTTCAGTTGTAATATAAATCTGATAGCTGGAGACAAAATTCGTAATCTCACAGCAAATATTGAAATACCAAAGCCGTACTATTAATAATAGCAATAGTCGTATTACTGCAAACGTATAACTGAAAAACATATGTTTAAAGGGGTAGTCAGGCTTCATAACATTGGTGACCTGTAGGTAATCAATATCATATCAGTGGGGGGCTGACTCCCAGCACCCCCACCAATCAGCTGTTTAAAGGGGTTGCAATGCAAATATGAGTTTTGCATGCTCTTCAATGTTTACCATCACGCTGTCTAGTTTGTAGCAGAGGTGAAGTGAAATTGCAGGTCCACTTCCATTTAAAGGGAGTCTGTCACCACTATATGACCATATACAGCACTTACATGGTGCTGTAGCACACCTATACATTATTCTAATGGTACCTTTGTTATTTTCTTGAGACATCCAGAAGCAGGAAAAACGCAAGTGCCCAAGGGCAGTGTTCCATGTGTAGGTGCCCAGGCTGCCCTGCCTTTTTAACCGTTACTCCTCCCCAAGCCTCTTCCTTTGCCCGCCCTCCTATTCCCTTGTATCATCCCTAGGTCCGGCCGAGATCCCGCGCCTGCGCACTGTTTGCCGGCTGGCACATGCGCACTGGTTGAATTGATGCCATACCCAAATGGGGATGTGGTTTTCTTCAATAATATGGCCAGGGACATCCGCACATTTGTATATCATATCGTGCAGGATGTTTTTATCTTAGTCTTTTCTGTGGATTTGTTTGTCTATAAAGTATTTGCTTGAGGGAGTGGCACCTCCAAGTGTGAATGTGCACCTATTTTATCTTGGGAGTAGCATTCCTCTGCACTTTTGCCCTTCCTATCCAATAGAGTGCCTTGATTAGGTGGTACATATGGGTGTGCTTGGTCCTCCTCCCATTGGTTGCTTGATGCACATGGAGGTGACTAGGAGCAGCACACCATATGTGTGGCATCTGCGCTCCTGAACATAGAAGCCCAACGGCTTAGCTAGGTTTAGCGTAGGACCTGCCTGACCTGAGACCACCTTGGCATTTGGTAGGCGGGCTTAGATGTGTTTTGATCAAAATATATTGACTAAGTGTCTCAGATATTATCATATCAGAGTGAGGACTTTGTCCATATATAGTGTTTGCATCTACTTTACTAAGTGCATTATTATCTTATTTCTGTGGTTTTCTTCAATAATATGGCCAGGGACATCCGCACATTTGTATATCATATCGTGCAGGATGTTTTTATCTTAGTTTTTTCTGTGGATTTTTTTGGCTCCAATCGGTTACTATGGCAGCCAGGACGCTACTGCAATCCTGGCTGCCATAGTTACTTAGCTTATACTTACCTGCGCTGTCTGTGGCCGGCCGGCGCTCCTCCTACTGGTAAGTGACAGGTCTGAGCGATGCGCCGCACAGACCTGTCACTTACTAGTAGGAGGAGCGCCGGCCGGCCACAGACAGCGCAGGTAAGTATAAGTTAAGTAACCATGGCAGCCAGGACTGCAGTAGTGTCCTGGCTGCCATGGTAACCAATCAAAGCCCCAGCGATTAAACTGGGACTCCAATCGTAAATGCCGCTCCACTGCCACCAATGATGGGGGGGGGGTGTCATGCCCGGTTCTGACTATGTGCGGAGGTCGGCCAGAATAGCAGCACGTGTTTAGTGTTTGTTTTGGAGTCGTGCTGGATCCCCCCCCCATCAGGTGCATTGGGTGGGGTCATTAGTTTAAATAGCTCTCAATTCCAGTGCTCTGAGCGGGTTATAGAAATCAGTCTGGCCTAGGAAGCAAGCAAGGAAGGTTGTCTGTCCCAGCTCAGATAAGATAAGTGTGGTTTCAGTTTTTGTTGTTTGCTGTTTAAGTTGTGTTTGTGTCATCTCTCCCATCCAGGTTCTGTGCGAACAGGCTGCTCCTATTTCCCCTTTTCACCATCTCAGGGAATTTAGGGTGTATTAGCCCAGGCACGGGGACACAGCATTCCTACCACCAAGGTCTGCATGTGGGCTGAGCAGTGCAGGGAGAGAGGTCAGGGATTAGCTAGGTGACCCTTTCCCTGCTTCTCGCCTAGAGCCTGGTTGTTGGTTTTTCTGTGTGTCTGAGTGCTTGTCCGCCGTGACAGGGGGGTTGTTAGCCTGTGGCCACTGCCACTAATGCTTTTAATTCTGGGGAGGGAGGGGAGCCGCACTGGTCACCAATGCTTTTAATATTGGGAAGGGAGGGGGAGGGGGGCACACTGGCCACCAATGCTTTTAATACTGGGGAGGGAGGGAGGGGGGGCCGCACTGACCACCAATGCATTTAATACTGGGGAGGGAGGGGGGGCCTCACTGGCCACCAATTCTTTTAATACTGGGGAGGGAGAGGGGTCTGGCCCCTGCTGCCTGGCAGCACCCGATCAGGGGGCTGAGATCCGCATAATTAACCCCTCAGGTACTGCACCTGAGAGGTTAATTGTGCGGATCACAGCCCCCTGTAAGAGATCGCGTGGTGCCAGGCAGCAGGGGGCAGTTATGTACACAGTTCTTAGTATATTCTAACTTGAAGCGTCCCCATCACTATGGGAACGCCTCCTTGTTAGAATATACTGTCGGATCTGAGTTTTCACGATCTAATGCAAATCCGATGGTATATTCTAACATAGAGGCGTTCCCATGGTGATGGGGACTTTTCAAGTTAAAATATACCATCGGATTGAAGAAAACTCTGATCCGATGGTATATTAATAGGGACTCCTGACTTTACATTGAAAGTCAATGGGGGACGGATCCGTTTGCAATTGCACCATATTGTGTCAACGTCAAACATATCCATCCCCATTAAGTCAGGACGGATCCGTTTGGTGTCCGCCTCCAGAGCGGAATGGAGGTGGAACGGAGCCAAACTGTTGCATTCTGAACGGATCCTTATCCATTCAGAATGCATTGGGGATGAACGGATCCGTTCGGGGCTGTTTGTGAGAGCCCTCAAACGGATGTCACAAGTGGAACCCCAAACGCAAGTGTGAAAGTAGCCTAAATCTAGGAGTAAGTGGTGTTTCTACACTGCACTTGCCAGTTTCCAAAAAGGGTGCATGAGATGGATGGGGCCACCAGTCCACCTTTTTATCATCATTTATGCCAGTTTTCTGGTGTAAATGATGCCCAAAATCCAAGTCAGCTACAAGCTGGCCTAGATTTAAATCTAGGCTCATGGACTGCAGGAGGATGTGCTTAATTTATGATGTGGTTTTCTCCCTGATTAGGGCTCATTCATAGTACCCCATAGGCCAGGGATGGCCAACCTGAGGCTCTCCAGCTGTTGCAAAACTACAACTCCCATCATGCCCGGGCAGTCTACAGCTGTCAGCCTACAGCAGGTCATGGTGGGAGTTGTAGTTTTACAACAGCTGGAGAGCCACAGGTTGGCCTAGCCTGCCATAGGCCGTCTGTGCCAGTATTGCGGACCTCAATCTGAATGGGTTCATGATCTGCAAGATACAGAATGGTGTGGAGCGGAGGTATGGATCGGAATCCCACAGAAGAACTACAAAGAGCTTGACTGTACAATTATGTGACCAAAACATAACCACATACAGCACGCAAAGAATATACAAACTCTATGCAATTATAGCCATACCTGGATTTAGGCGAAATAACCCAAAGCCTGTTTTCCTTAAATATGTGTAATTATTTTTAAGGCAACATATTCTTTCATATTTTGGGGGTGGGGGTACAAAGGCAGGTTAAAACAGGCGTTAATAAGGCAAATTGTGAATAGATGCTTTATATTTCAGTAAGTGTAGAAAGAGGGAACAATAGATAAAAAACTAATGATGCCACATATTTACAACATTACTAAAGTGATTATAGAATTCTTAGCTAGCAAGTGACTCTATGATTGTAAATTAAGGTAATATGTGCTTATATCACCTCTTGCATAAGGATTAACTTCTCCCAAGTACTGTATGTACAGTACATGAACAACTTGTAGCGTGTTAGCTGCTAAGACACTCTTGGCAACACCTCTGTAAAAAAGAACATCATGAAATAAAATGTCCAAAGCAGGAATTTGTTTCCCTACTTTTGAGATAAAATAGGAAAATGTGCTGAAGCTATATGACCTATCAAAACCGTTTCAATGTTGTAGTATTACGGAATGTAATATGGCCTTGGCATGTTCACATATTATGATGTTCATGAGGAAATTGACATCATGTCTAATACTCCGTACAGTATTAGAACAAAGTTTTATGTGAATCGACTTACGATGTTTCATCCGAAGTTGATTCGCTCATCCCTAGTTGTTACTCTTGTTAATCACTGCTGCCCCCATCAAATGATGCCACCATCTACAATACATGCACATTGCCAGCTCTTCTTCATAGACACTCTCCAGCAGACAGTCTGTGTTCATCTGCACCATGTGCATGGGTGCCATGCTGACGAGTGCATGAAACATATTAATAATAAACTTGATCCAGCACTTGGTTGGAGACAATACACTGGAACACATTACACCTGAGGACTAAAATGCTTGCACATTTCAAATCAAACTGGTGTAAAATTGAACTGGTTTAGTTGCCCATAGCAACCAGATCCCACCTTTAATTTTCCAAAATAGGTGTCAAAAATGAAAGGTGGAATCTGATTGGTTGCTATGGGCAACTAAGCCAGTTCTACTTTACACCAGTTTGATAAATCTTCCCCTAAGTTTCTAAATTGGTGATGGCTGCAATAGGCCATTGCTTTGATGAAGAAGTCAGATTGCATTCAAAACATGTACAGGTTCTGCGGTATACTAAGTTATAGTGGGTTTTATATTGTATGGAATAAAACTTTGGATGTCGTCTTCATCCAAGAGCTGAATTAACTTTATTTTGCATAGGAGTACTTTCCATTAGAAGGCGAAGGTGCTGGTGATGCAAAAGCTCACACTTCTTGTTATATACTTGTACTGAGCCGAAAGCAGAGCACAACTGGGTGTCTTCAGTATACCTCTGACCTCAAACAAAGAAAAAGAACTGGATTGCACATCCACATGCTATGCTTTGATCTCATAACTGCTACTTAGCAGGAACCAGTGCTACTTGGCCCATGTGTACCGCCTATTATGCTATATGCTAACTGAGGCATTAGTGTACATTTTGATCAAAAGGCATAAGCCCACTCACTACGCCAAGGTTGCCTCTATGAGTGGGACCTACTTTCAAGTTGGCGCAGCACTGCGCTGCAACCACTGACACTGCAGCGCTGACCCAGCAGGAGGTGGGACCCAGCAGCCAAACAGCACCCCTACTGCTTAACAATGCCAAACCTGGCGCTGGGCCACCCCAACCCACCCAGACAGCACCACAACGACAATGGCCACTGTGCAACACCCCACCATGTAAACAGTTGTCAAAGCTCACCTTATCCAAAGCTTTCAAGAACTCCAACTGAGAGCATGCTAGGTCCATTTAAACCCTCATGCAAAATTTTGCTAATTAAAATCACCTGGACCGAATGGGAGGAGTGCTGATACCCGGTATATGGCTAATACTATTTTATGGGTATCACTAGGCTGCTGGCACTAGGGTATCTGTAGGAAGTGATTTATTGCTGGCGCAGTATTATTAGTGTAACTTGCTAGCTGGTCCTTCTAGTTTGGCATCAGTGGCGTACCTACCATATAGGCAGACCACGCAGCTGCTATGGGGCCCGTGAGGAAGAGGGGCCCGCAGTGGAGGAGAGGCCCCGCCCCGTCTATCTTCCTAACTGTCTCCCGTCTGCTAGCCCGCCTCCTAGCCCCGCCTCCTGCCGGCTAGCCCCGCCTCCCGCCTGTTAGCTCCATTATGCCTGATTCCTCTCTGGATTGCCACTGCCCCACCAGTAATGAAGTAAGTGACCACTTGTAGGTGAGGACAGTGCAGGGGGGGGGGGTCACTCAGCTTCCCCAGGCTGTTCCTCTGCACATATGCCATTCAGAACAGGAGGAAAGCTGGGTGCTATTATGTAATGTGACTCAGCTTTCCTGATGTCCTGCATGGCACAAGTGCAGAGGCCTGAGGAGATATGAGGGTAGGTGGGAGTTGTGTCACTCAGCTTTCCCAGGCTATTCCTCTGCACATATGTCATTCAGAACAGGAGGAAAGCTGGGTGCTATTATGTAATGTGACTCAGCTTTCCTGATGTCCTGTATGGCACAAGTGCAGAGACATCAGAAGATATGAGGGTAGCTGGGAGCTGTGTTACTCAGCGTTCTCAGACTATTCTCATGTCTCTCCACATGTGCCATGCAGGACAGCAGAAAAGCTGGGTGCTATTACATCATGCAATGTCCCTCAGATTTCCTACTATCCTGCAAGGCATAAATGCAGATAATAAGAACATGGAAAGGCAGGGGGGAGGGGTTCACTCAGGTTTCCCAGAGACTCCTGTCTCTGCACATGTGTCATGCAGGATAGCGAGTAATGTCAGTGTCTCCCAGCTGTCCTGCATGACAGAGAGGATATGGGAAGGGGGGCACTCGCTTCCTCAAACTTTTCTCATGTCTATGCGCATGTGCCATGCTGGACAGCAGGAAAGTTGGGTGGTATTACATCATGTAACGCCCCAGATTCTTGTCAATATATGCTGAACACCGCCGGGACCTATCAGATCCCATTCTCTATAAGGCTACTTCCACACTTGCGGCAGGACGGATCCGACAGGCTGTTCACCATGTCGGATCCATCCTGCGGCTATTTCGCGCGACCGCCGCTCCGTCCCCATTGACTATAATGGGGGGCGGAGCTCTGGCGCAGCATGGCGGTGCACGGCGAAAGCCGCCGGACTAAAAGGTACTGCAGGTGAACAGCCTGTCGGATCCGTCCTGCCGCAAGTGTGAAAGTAGCCTAATGGGTCTGTTGGGATCCGGCATGGGTACTGCCATTTTGTAGAACAAAATACTTCTGCATGAGGTGGGGCAGGGGAGAAGTTAGGGAGGGTAGTAAGAGGAGCCAGGGTGCATAGTAGGAGGGACTAGGAACGGGCATGGGCGCCCAATCTAAATTCTTGCTATGGGGCCCAATGATTTCTGTGTACGCCCCTGTTTGGCATTACTGTCATTGTGTGGGCACAATAACTTAATTAGGGACAGTGAGATGTGACTGATTCATCCAGACACACAGTTGTGCACATGCTATAATATTAGGCCTTCTATACAATATTCCCTAAAAAAGAACACACAGGCACCGTTTTTTGTGGACACGGGAAAAAAGTTGCCTATATTACGGACTGTCCAGAAATTTCTGGACGATTGGCAACTCTGGTGTCATTGTCCAAATTTTAGTAAGAGCAGCTGAGATGTGCATCTAAGGAAATACATGGGGCCTGAGTTGGGTGCTGTCTGGTGTAAAGAAAAAATGGAGTATGACTCTAGTGTACTCTTTGTTGTGATTATTTTTATCTATAACATTTAGCAGATGAGGCAGTGGAAAAAAAGGCCCAAGGATCATTGAAAAGGGTTTAGGCAGAAACCCTTCTGTCCTGTGTGTGAAGGACTGGTTTGATCCTTGCTATGGGCCTTTACTTCTCTATGTACGCCACTGAATGCATCATTTATAGATCTATCTATCTATCTATCTATCTATCTATCTAATCAGAGCAGGGTTTCTTCTTCTCTCTGAGAAGACACTCATAGTGTAAAAATGCGAACAACCATATGCAGCAGAAACTCCAATCACAAAAACCAGATCTGTGCCTCATAAATGCTGGGGAATAGAATTCAAATCTCACACAACAGATCCAGTGCCATGTTCATCCATAAAATTGAAAGTTAAAACAGGAATTTTTCTAATGCATTTCAAGCTTAAATGCTCTTCACCATAGCATTGTTAAGACTGCAATTTTTCTATTCCTCCTAAAAGCACATCTGTTACCAGTGATCAACTTCCTATTAAGGCTGGAAACTTCCTGTTTTTGCTTTAGCAATGTTTTCAGGTATGCTTGATCTGAAGTAGCTTCCTTTGCATGTCTATAAATGATGCATTCAGTGGCGTACATAGAGAAGAAAGGGCCCCATAGCAAGGATCAAACCAGGCCTTCACACAGGACAGAAGGGTTTCTGCCTAAACCATTTTCAATGATCCTTGGGCCTTTTTTTCCACTGCCTCATTTGCTAAATGTTATTCCTTTAGAGCACGGGTGTCAAACACAAGGCCCGCGGGCCGAATCCGGCCCGTCAGACCTCGTTATGTGGCCCGCGTAGCCACCGCCGGCCACCAGCCTTCACCTTTTATTCTCGCTTTTTTTTTTTTTTTTTGACACAAGAAAGCCGCCTCATCAGCGCATGCGCGGCAGCCTGCAAGCCAGAGAACGTCTGCCCTCTAGCGGCGCCGGCCGTTCTACACAGGAAACCTCCACTTTACATGCATTCAGGAAACCTCCACTTGTTTTTATATTGAGCGCATGCCATCCTGTGATGTGACAGATCCAACGGCTGCCTGAACCCTTCTCTCCTGTACTGTAAGTACATATGATGTATGTGGGGGGAGGGAGGGGGGTCTGCTTATTATTCTGCTTAAAAGTCTGATTATAATTAATTTGAGAATATAATTCCAGTAGGAAGGTTGCACACTGCTGGTATCATCCGCAAGAAAACTTTATTGGAGACTGCTCAGACAGAAGAACATGGTATTTGGTCTGAGCAGTCTCCAATAAAATGTCTTGTGGACAATATCAGCGATGTGTGACCCTCCTTTTCTGACTTGCATCATCTGCTACTGAAATGTGAGTGGGCTCTGCGTTGGTCTGCACCTGTCCTTCACAGCACTGCAATGGTTACATACCATGGCAGGTGGAGCGGTAAACTTTGGATATACTGACCACTTCCATGTCACTTTACAGTGGTATAGGGACCATAAACTACAATCAAATAACCCAAAAATGTCCAAGAAAAGAAAAGTTGATGCAGAGGGAAGGCAATTTCAGGAGAGATGGGAAAGTGAATACATGTTTGTGATTAATGAAGACAAGCCGGTATGTCTTATTTGCTATGAGGCAGTGGCAGTGATGAAGGAATACAATTTACGCCGGCACTTTGAGACCAAACATGGAGCCAAATTTGCTAACCTTAGCCACCAGGAAAAGCAACAAAAGGTCCAAGAATTAAAAGGTAGTCTGCATTCTCAACGGAATATTTTTGCAAAAATGACAGCAAAAAATGATGCAGCAGTGAAAGCCAGCTATCTTGTGGCTGAAGAAATTGCGCGAGTAATAATTGAATGCAGCGACAATAATTTATGATAATAAAGAGTGGACACATAGTCCTACAGATACAACCGGCCCTTTGAGGGTGACCAAACTGCTGATGCGGCCCCAATGAATTTGAGTTTGACACCCCTGCTTTAGAGGGTAGAGTCCTGACCAAGTTTTCACCCCCAGTAGAAGAGGAGATGATCCCAACTGGGCCCCCTCTTCCATGGGCCCCATAGCAGTCGCATGGTCTGTCACTATGGTAGTTACGCCCCGGATGCATTAAAAGTGATGCACAATTGTCAAGGCTGCTTTTTAGCCTGTTGTTGTGGGAGGGGCATAGGCTTTATAAGCTCCCCTACCACAGGCACCCAGCGCTGGCGTCATTCAGTGCAATCTTCCTGAGTCACGTCAGTCTCGCTTCGCCCGGCATCAGCCAGGTAAGTATGGCCGCCCCCGTCCTACCTTCTTTTCTCCACGTTCCGGCACCTCCTTCTCTACTGCAGCCCTCCGGTCCTCTTCCCTGCACTTCCACAGAGCGGCAGCCCCATCCCTGTTTACGCCTGTTTACATCTAGGCCACGTCTTTGTCATAATAATGTTTCACGCCTGTTTACGTTATTAAGGCCACCTTCCGTCATGTACACAGCCTGTTTTCGCTATTCAGGCCTTGTCTATCATCTCTATGTTTCACGCCTGTTTTCTTTATTCAGACCACGTCTGTCATTTCCATGTTTCACGCCTGTTTACGTTATTCAGGCCACCTTGTTCCATGTACACAGCCTGTTTTCGTCATCCAGGCGACATCCGTCTTATCCGGTTCTCACGCCTGTTTTCATTACTCAGGCTACGTCCTTGTCCTATCCCCACAAATTGCCATCTCCTGGTCCACTGTCTGGCTTGCCTTCAGGCAGCGTTTCTCCCACGCCCACAGCCTGTTTTATGGCAGGCTCCGGGCCTCGCCACGTCCACGTCTCTCACCTATTTGCGTTACCCAGTCCCGTTCACCCATGTTCGTCTGTCCTGGTTCACCGGCTGGTTACATTATTCGGGCATTGTTTTTCATTCATTCGCACATCTTGCTTGTTGGTCACTCCTGCCAGCAGCGCTATTTCAGTTAGGCTCCCTACTAAATGTTTCTTTTGTCTCAGTTAAAATCCGATTCCAGTAACACTGCCATGAGTCAACAGGACCAGGGTGCCTTCGTTAAGCCTGGCTCACCAGGCGGAGATATCAGGTATTGGTCCTCTCTTTACCAGGTTCAACCACCTGCGGAGCCACTGTCACGGTTTCTCACCTATCGGGTTCAGTTTCTCTCCAAACGATTTTCAACGTGGGTAGCAAACACCCGGCGCTTACTCAGGTTTAAGGTCCTAAACTTCTCAGGAGGTGAGGTCTTCAGTTACTCCAATCACTAATAAGTTTTCTATTTTCAGCTTCCAGCATGTCACGTCGCTCAGAAATTGACGAGTCCACTTCCATTCCGGAATCCCTGGCATCCGGCCATGCTAGTGTGGGGTCACTTAGGAGTTTTAGTTTTTTAATTACCCAGCTACTGCCCGAAAGGCGGAGTTATACCGACTCTTGGTATCCGACTCTTCTTCCTCTAGAAAGCAGGTGTCGATGTCGACAATCCAGTTGTCGTTGACACAGCTCCATGCCACCATTAACAACTTATGTACATGAATTTCGGACATCCAGGACAGGCTGTCGGCAGTGGAGTCAAGAGATCTGCCACCCAGCCTTCCCACTCCTCCTCTCCCAGTCGCTTCCACGCCCCAGTCTGCACCCCCAGGTAGGGTCCTCACCCTGCCTGAAGTAGCCCCGTCCCATTTCGTAACTGATAACATCAAACGGGACATCTTGGAGGGGAAAGACATAAATCTGGCCACCATTCTCATAGCCACCCACGACACGGTAGTCAATCGTACCATCGTGTGCGAGGACGTGTCGATAGTTCTCAGGTCCAGGGATGCCCAATTGAACAGAAAACTGTCAATCCCAGAGTTCGTCCTAGTTTTCAGCCTGTTCAGGGATATAATCTGTTCCGCCTACCCAGAGAGGTGCGAGGAGCTAGATTTATAGCTGTACAGGGTTACGGACCTGGAAAGTATGGAGGGTATGCGCTTTACGACTACCACCGCTCCTTCTCTGCCAAAGCTGCAGCAGTCCTCATCCAGTTCCAACTGGTCACAAATTGGGCATCCCTGGACATGGAGCTCTTCTGCCAGCATTTCGCCGGGCTCAAAGCCCCCGCTTGCACCTCATGCCAGTCAATCCTGCATTCCTCTGATTGGTGCCCAAATTCCAGCCTTCCAGTGTCCCAACCTAGGCCTGCGACAGACACTTCGGGGTCCCAGCCAAGACACAACACGGGACTGACAAACTGGGTCGTCCCATAGTCTTCCTAGGCAACAGCCAGATTTGTAATAATTACAACTTTTCAACCTGCAATTATAACCAGTGCAGAGCACTCCGCGTCTGCTCCACATACTTCAGAGCCCACCCGCTGTCGGTTTGCCCAAATAGAACCACCAGAAACAAGTGATTAGGCGTGGTCAACGTGGACCTGTTAGCAACACTCCTCTGCGACCATCACAACCCCCACCAGGTACAATTCCTAATCAAGGGTTTCATGGAGGGTTTTCATACCGGTCTCATGGCCCTTCCTCAGTCTTCCTGGGAAGGCCCTAACCTCAGGTCCGCAGTTAATGATGCCGCTTTGGTGGGTCCTCTGATTCGGGTGGAACTGGAGAAGGGTTTCCTCATAGAGCCTTTCTCTATTATTCCCTTCGATTATTAGAGGGTCAACCCCATCGGCACCAAAAAGAATTCAAATAAAAAGCGATTAATCTATGACCTCTCAGTGCCTCATGGCTCAGGCATCCCTAGCCTCAACTCTCTAGTTCCTTCAGAGGAGTTCTCGATTAAAAACTCCTCACTCAGCGATGCCATCTCACTCATTCTTCTGGCAGGCCCAGGGGCATGGCTGTCCAAAGCAGACCTTGCGAACGCTTTTAAGTTGTAACCCATCAACCCACAACTTTGGAAATTCTACGGCTTAAAGTGGGACAGCCTGTACTACTTCGCCAACCGCCTCACCTTCGGCTCAAAAAGCAGTCCATGGCTATTCGATCAGTTCGCCCAGGTCCTGCACTGGGTCCTGGTAAAACACTGCAATTGTCCAATGGTCATCCATTACCTTGATGACTTTCTGTTGATAGAGCAACCCGACACCACACCCTGCAAACTGGATAGTCTCCTCCAGGTCTTTGCAAGCCTCAACATCCCTGTCGCCCCAACTAAAATAGAAGGGCCCTCACCCACCATAACCTTCCTCGGCATAGTCTTAGACACTCAAAAAAATGGAAGCAAGACTGCAAGAGTAAAAACTGTCAAACATCAAGGAGCTTATTTCCAAATTTGTGGCTTGCGGGGTTCTCTTGAAGCAGGAATTACAATCCCTGCTGGGTATGCTGAACTTCGCCGACCAGAATCATGCCCCAGGGCAAGGCCTTTTTATCCAGATTATTGGATCTGCTCCCAGCAGCCTCAGAGCAGGACTCCCCGATATTTCTGGATGCCCAAGCAATGGCCGACTTGACCATGTGGGATTCCTTTCTGACCAACTGGAATGGGATATCCTTATTTATTCCCCAATGGAGTCCCTCTTCTCCTACCATATTTTCAGATGCAGCCGTCTCTAAAGGTTTCGCTGCTATCTACAACAACCAGTGGTTTGCAGGCCAGTGGCCACCTGAAATCTTGTCTCTCAGCGAGTACCTCAGATCCTCCCCTCTACTAGAAATCTACCCTATTGTAGCGACCGCCCAAGTTTGGAGCAGGCAGTGGGCAAACTCCCCGGTGACATTCATCACGGACAATCAGGCAGTAGTGGACATAATCACCAAGGGCAGGTCAAAATCACATCACATCATTCCCTTTGTCTGCAAATTAGTTTAGATCTCTTTACAGTACAATTTCCAGATATCATGTAGACACATCAAGGGCGTCCAGAATTTAGCTGCTGACACTCTATCTCGCTTCCATTTCCAATTTTCTCTCCAGGTCATGCCGGAGGCAGAGCCAGCAGGATTATCCTCCCCAGAGTTCAACACCCTATGCTTGGACTAGCTCACTGTCTGCCAATACAGCTAGAAATGACAAGACCGGTTGGAACAGCTTTAAAAAAATTTCACTTCTCCACCCAAGGAGCGGCACAGATAAGATCACTTACTTAATGGCGTTTTTGGCTTACTGTCACCAACACCTCTAGCTCGGCTATAATTCCATCAGATTATACATGGCAGGGGTGCAATACTACTCTACCTTAAAACATCCTGATAGTAGGGCAATCTTTGCATACCCCGCAATCAAGGCAATCCTTAGGGGGATTCAAAAAAGTAGCCAACCCTGCACTCCAAGCAGACAACCAGTTTCAGGGGAACTGTTTAGGAAGCTCTCCAATTCCCTAGACAGCAACCCTTTCGGGCTTCAACCTAGCACTGTTATCCAGGCAGCCATGTACTTAGGCTTCTACGGTTTTCTGCGACCAGGAGAATTCACATGTTTCTCTCCAAAATCCAAGGGCCTAACTAAGAGCCAGCTAACCTAGAATCACAACCATTTCCACTTTCAACTGCCTTCCAACAAAACATCACAATCAGGGCCTCCAGTCTAAGTCAAATATTTCAAATCCTTCAATAAGTGGTGCCCAGTCCAGGTTTTAAACAAATTAATGAGCTCCCTGGGTCATTCCTCCCCAGATAGCCCGCTATTGCCCTTCAAATCCAAGCCCCACACGACAGCACAGTTCGTTTCCCACATCCATCTACTAGTTTCAGGCCTAGGTATTTATCCAAAAACCATATCAGGGCACTCCTTCCGGATCGGGGCCGCCTCCGCAGAATCCAAGCATAATGTACCCAGTCATATCATAAAATGGGTTGTTGGGAATCATTTTGCTTCACCAGGTCCATTCCCAATCCACACCAGGAAATCTCAGAGTTATTTTTTCGCAAACTAGCGTTGTAAACCATGTACCTTTCAATAAAATCCTAAAATCTACCCTGCTTGACTTTTTGGCCCCTTATAGGCTACCCACATTCGCGGCTACGGGCACAATCCAGGCCTGTTAGTTAGTCAGTAGCACAGATAAGTTTATTTCTTGGCACCGTTACACCAGCTCCAGTATCCGTAGCCACGACCATAATTGTCAAGGCTGTTTTTCAGCCTGTTTTTGTGGGAGGGGCGTAGGCTTTATAAGCTCCCCTCCCACAGGTACCCAGCGCTGGCGTCACTCAGTGCCCCACCCTCCCTTCCCCTTTTTTCAAGGGCTTCCTCAGGGTATGCCCCTTTATAGGCTACCCACGTTCGCAGCTACAGGCACAATATAGGCCTGTCAGTTAGTCAGCTGCATGGATAGGTTTATTTCTTGGCACCGTCACGCCATCTCCAGTATCCGTAGCCATGACCATAATAAACAGAAAAAGAATAAAAGATCTGAAGGCATGTCCACTTGAAGGCATATATTCAATATATTTAGCTTAATCAATAAGACTGAACCCAAATAATAAAAATACCTATATTGATCCCAATAAGTTAAAACCTAATTCATGCTTATACAGTGTCCTCTATGTGACTGGAAAAGTTCTACGTGTCTCTTCCAAGTGTCACTGGTCATAGAGATGCTCATTATACTGTATGCACAATTGTCAAAGCTGTTTTTCAGCCTGTTATTGTGGGAGGGGCGTAGGCTTTATAAGCTCCCCTACCACAGGCACCCAGCGCTGGCGTCACTCAGTGCAATCTTCCCGAGTCACGTCAGTCTCGCTTCGCCCGGCATCAGCCAGGTAAGTATGGCCACCCGCGTTCTACCTTCTCTCCACTTACTGGCACCTCCTTCTCTACTGCAGCCCTCCGGTCCTCTTCCCTGCACAGATTGGCAGCCCAATCCCTGTTTACGTCTGTTTACGTTATTTAGGCCACGTTTTTGTCATATTAATGTTTCACGCCTCTTTACGTTATTCAGGCCACCTTCCGTCATGTACACAGCCTGTTTTCGTTATTCAGGCCACGTCTATCATCTCTATGTTTCACGCCTGTTTTCGTTATTCAGGCCACATCTATCATCTCCATGTTTCACGCCTGTTTACGTTATTCAGACCACCTTGTTCCATGTACACAGGCTGTTTTTATCATCCAGGCGACATCCGTCTTATCCGGTTCTCACGCCTGTTTTCGTTACTCAGGCTACGTCCTTGTCCTATCCCCACAAATTGCCATGTCTTGGTCCACTGTCTGGCTGCGCCTTCAGGCAGCGTTTCTCCCAATGCCCACAGCCTGTTTTATGGCAGGCTCCGGGCCTCGCCACGTCCACGTCTCTCACCTATTTGCGTTACCCAGTCCCGTTCAACCATGTTCGTCTGTCCTGGTTCACCGCCTGGTAACTTTTTTTCGGGCATCGTGTTTCATTCATTCGCACATCTTGCTCGTTGGTCACTCCTGCCAGCAGCGCTAGTTCAGTTAGGCTTCCTACTAAATGTTTCTTTTGTCTCAGTTAAGATCCGATTCCGGTAACACCGCCACGAGTCAACAGGACCAGGGTGCCTTCCTTCAGTCTGGCTCACCAGGCGGGGATATCAGGTATTGGTCCTCTCTTTACCAGGTTCAACCACCCGCGGAGCCACTGTCACGGTTTCTCACCTCTCGGGTTCAGTTTCTCTCCAAACATTTTTCAACGTGGGTAGCAAACACCAGGCGCTCACTCAGGTTTAAGGTCCTAAACGTTTCAGGAGGTGAGGTCTTCAGTTACTCCAATCACTAATAGGTTTTCTATTTTCATCTTCCAGCATGTCACGTCGCTCAGAAATCGACGAGTCCACTTCCATTCCGGAATCCCTGGCATCCGGCCATGCTAGTGTGGGGTCACTCAGGAGTTGGACGGTCCCCAAAATCATAGCGGAGCTGAACAATAGAGGGATCCGTTACCCAGTTGCGGCCCGGAAGGCGGAGTTATACCGACTCTTGGTATCCGATTCCTCTTCCTCTAGAGAGCAGGTGTCAATGTCGACAATCCAGTTGTCGTTGACACAGCTCCACACCACCATTAACAACTTATATACATGAATTTCAGACATCCAGGACAGGCTGTCGGCAGTGGAGTCAAGAGATCCGCCACCCAGCCTTCCCACTCCTCCTCTCCCAGTCGCTTCCACGCCCCAGCCTGAACCCCCAGGAAGGGTCCTCACCCTGCCCGAAGTAGCCCTGTCCCATTTCGTTACTGATAACATCAAACGGGACATCTTGGAGGGGAAAGACATAAATCTGGCCGCCATTCTCATAGCCACCCATGACACGGTAGCCAATCGTACCATGGCGTGCGAGGACGTGTCGATAGTTCTCAGGTCCAGGGATGCCCAATTGAACAGAAAACTGTCAATCCCAGAGTTCGTCCTGGATTTCAGCCTGTTCAGGGATATAATCTGTTCCGCCTACCCAGAAAGGCGCGAGGAGCTAGATTTATAGCTGTACAGGGTCACGGACCTGGAAAGTATGGAGGGTACGCGTTTTACGACTACCACCGCTCCTTCTCTGCCAAAGCTGCAGCGGCCCTCACCCAGTTCCAACGGGTCACAAATTGGGCATTCCTGGACATGGAGCTCTTCTGCCAGCATTTTGCCAGGCTCAAAGCCCCCGCTTGCACTTCATGCCAGTCAATCCTGCATTCTTCCACTTGGTGCCCAAATTCCAGCCTTCCAGTGTCCCAACCTAGGCCTGCGGCAGGCACTTCGGGGTCCCAGCCAAGACACAACACGGGTACTGACAAACTGGGTCATCCCATAGTCTTTCTAGGCAACAGCCAGATTTGTAATAATTACTACTTTGCAACCTGCAATTATAACCAGTGCAGAGCGCTCCACGTCTGCTCCACATGCTTCAGAGCCCACCCCCTGTCGGTTTGCCCAAATAGAACCACCAGAAACAAGGGACTAGGCATGGTCAACGTGGACCTGTTAGCAACACTCCTCCGCGATCATCACAACCCCCACCAGGTACAATTCCTAATTAAGGGTTTCACGGAGGGTTCTCATACCGGTCTCATGGCCCTTCCTCAGTCTTCCTGGGAAGGCCCAAACCTCAGGTTCGCAGTTAATGATGCCGCTTCGGTGGGTACTCTGATTCGGGTGGAACTGGAGAAGGGTTTCCTCATAGAGCCTTTCTCTATTATTCCCTTTGATTATTAGAGGGTCAACCCCATCGGCACCAAAAATAATTCAAATAAAAAGCGATTAATCTATGATCTCTCAGTGCCTCGTGGCTCAGGCATCCCTAGCCTCAACTCTCTAGTTCCTACAGAGGAGTTCTCGATGAAATACTCCTCACTCAGCGAGGCCATCTCACTCATTCTTCTGGCAGGCCCAGGGGCATGGCTGTCCAAAGCAGACCTTGCGGATGCTTTTAAGTTGTTACCCATCAACCCACAACTTTGGAAATTCTACAGCTTAAAGTGGGACAGCCTGTACTACTTCGCCAACCGCCTCACCTTCGGCTCAAAAAGCAGTCCATGGCTATTCGATCAGTTCGCCCAGGCCCTGCACTGGGTCCTGGTAAACCACTGCAATTGTCCAATGGTCATCCATTACCTTGATGACTTTCTGCTGATAGAGCAACCCGACACCACACCCTGCAAACTGGATAGTCTCCTCCAGGTCTTTGCAAGCCTCAACATCCCCGTCGCCCCAACTAAAATAGAAGGGCCCTCACCCACCATAACCTTGCTCGGCATAGTCTTAGACACTCGAAAAATGGAAGCAAGACTGCCAGAGGAGAAACTGTCAAGAATCAAGGAGCTTATTTCCAAATTTGTGGGTTGCAGTGTTCTCTTGAAGCAGGAATTACAATCCCTGCTGGGTATACTGAACTTCGCACCAGAATCATGCCCCAGGGCAAGCCTTTTTATCCAGATTATTGGATCTGCTCCTAGCAGCCTCAGAACAGGACTCCCCAATATTTCTGGATGCCCAAGCAATGGCCGACTTGACCATGTGGGATTCCTTTCTGACCAACTGGAATGGGATATCCTTATTTATTCCCCAATGGAGTCCCTCTTCTCCTACCATATTTTCAGATGGAGCTGCCTCCAAAGGTTTCGCTGCTATCTACAACAACCAGTGGTTTGCAGGCCAGTGGCCACCTGAAATCTCGTCTCTCAGCGAGTACCTCAGATCCTCCCCTCTACTAGAAATCTACCCTATTGTAGCGGCCGCCCAAGTTTGGGGCAGGCAGTGGGCAAATTCCCTGGTGACATTCATCACGGACAATCAGGCAGTAGTGGACATCATCACCAAGGGCAGGTCAAAATTACATCACATCATGCCTTTTGTCCACAAATTAGTTTAGATCTCTTTACAGTACAATTTCCAGATATCATGTAGACACATCTCACTTCCATTTCCAATTGTTCTTCCAGGTCATGCCGGAGGCAGAGCCAGCAAGATTATCCCCTACAGAGTTCAACACCCTACGCTTGGACTAGCACAATACATTTCATCCGCCAAATCCCTAGTACAAAGATCACTGTCTGCCAACACAGCTAGAAATTACAAGACCGGTTGGAACAGCTTTAAAAAAATTTCACTTCTCCACCCAAGGAGCGGCACAGATAAGATCAATTACCTAATGGCGTTCTTGGCTTACTGTCACCAACACCTCAAACTCGGCTATAATTTCATCAGATTATACATGGCAGGGGTGCAATACTACTCTACCGTAAAATATCCTGATAGTAGAGCAATCTTCGCATTCCCCGCAATCAAGGCAATCCTTAGGAGCATTCAAAAAAGTAGCCAACCCTGCACTCCAAGCAGACAACCAGTTTCAGGGGAACTGTTTAGGAAGCTCTCCAATTCCCTAGACAGCAACCCTTTTGGGCTTCAACCTAGCACTGTTATCCAGGCAGCCATATATTTAGCCTTCTACAGGTTTTCTGCGACCAGGAGAATTCACATGTTTCTCTCCAAAATCCAAGGGCCTAACTAAGAGCCAGCTAACCTAGAATCACAACCATTTCCACTTTCAACTGCCTTCCAACAAAACATCACAATCAGGGCCTCCAGTCTAAGTCAAATATTTCAAATCCTTCAATAAGTGGTGCCCAGTCCAGGTTTTAAACAAATTAATGAGCTCCCTGGGTCATTCCTCCCCAGATAGCCCGCTATTGCCCTTCAAATCCAAGCCCCACACGACAGCACAGTTCGTTTCCCACATCCATCTACTAGTTTCAGGCCTAGGTATTTATCCAAAAACCATATCAGGGCACTCCTTCCGGATCGGGGCCGCCTCCGCAGAATCCAAGCATAATGTACCCAGACATATCATAAAATGGGTTGTTGGGAATCATTTTGCTTCACCAGGTCCATTCCCAATCCACACCAGGAAATCTCAGAGTTATTTTTTCGCAAACTAGCGTTGTAAACCATGTACCTTTCAATAAAATCCTAAAATCTACCCTGCTTGACTTTTTGGCCCCTTATAGGCTACCCACATTCGCGGCTACGTGCACAATCCAGGCCTGTTAGTTAGTCAGTAGCACAGATAAGTTTTTTTCTTGGCACCGTTACACCAGCTCCAGTATCCGTAGCCACGACCATAATTGTCAAGGCTGTTTTTCAGCCTGTTTTTGTGGGAGGGGCGTAGGCTTTATAAGCTCCCCTCCCACAGGTACCCAGCGCTGGCGTCACTCAGTGCCCCACCCTCCCTTCCCCTTTTTTCAAGGGCTTCCTCAGGGTATGCCCCTTTATAGGCTACCCACGTTCGCAGCTACAGGCACAATATAGGCCTGTCAGTTAGTCAGCTGCATGGATGGGTTTATTTCTTGGCACCGTCACGCCATCTCCAGTATCCGTAGCCATGACCATAATAAACAGAAAAAGAATAAAAGATCTGAAGGCATGTCCACTTGAAGGCATATATTCAATATATTTAGCTTAATCAATAAGACTGAACCCAAATAATAAAAATACCTATATTGATCCCAATAAGTTGAAACCTAATTCATGCTTATACAGTGTCCTCTATGTGACTGGAAAAGTTCTACGTGTCTCTTCCAAGTGTCACTGGTCATAGAGATGCTCATTATACTGTATGCATCTTTGATAAATGCTGCACTTCTAAAGAGATTGATGTGATATCATAGTAATACCAAATCAGCAGCATAATGACAGCGACGTTTCGACCATCTCTGGTCTTTATCAAGCTAAATTTTGCTTGATAAAGACCACAGATGGTTGAAACGTTGCTGTCATTATGCTGCTAATTTGAAATAAACCTACCTGTATTTTTGCACAAATGGAAGAGTGCTGCGGATTTCTGCGTATAGCTGTTACATGTTGGGACCCTTAGCTCTGCGAGCACCACCTCACCTATCAAAGGTATATATTTTTTCCAAATTGCTGGACTCTGTAGTGCTGCTTATCTCTCTATTTTTATCACAGTAATACCATACACAAAAAGCTCTGCAATCCACACTGTATTGCACTTGTGTCATTACGCCAACATGTAATTCTTATGCATTTGTTGAGAAACAAAATTTTCAGAAAAAGCACTTTAGCTATAGATTGTTTCTATTAAATTTAGATTATTTAATTTACAAATTAGCGATTGCAGTACATTATACACACCCAAGACCATGGAGTACAGTACTTAAAGGGGTTGTCTGGGATTGAGGACTTTGTTACATTAGTACAAGACAGACATACATATAACATACATCCATATCCTACCTTTTCCACATGTTTCTGAAGCCCTGTTTTCTTATAGGAAATTCTTCGCCGGAAGTGAACTTTTCTTATACTCTGTGACGTACCGGGTCTCTTGCAGGAGCGCTGAAGCCTTTTATTCCAGCTGCTCAGGGAGCCCGGTGACGTCACCGGCACTGATGGACGGGCTTTAGCGCTGCTCTAGCCAGTTAAACGGCCAGGGCAGCGCTACAGCCCGCCCATCAGAGCCGGTGACGTCACCGAACACACTGCCCAGCGGAAGCCTCCGCCGGGCAGTGTGTTATTGTAAACAAAAGAGCCTTTGCCCTGCACGATTTAGCACAGCGCAAAAGAGAGCATCCGAGCATGTACTGCTCCAATGCTCAAGTCAGGGGGGCTGCCTGGGTGAAAATAGAGGTTTGTCCGGGTTTAGCTCTGAACCCGGACAGCCCCTTTGAAAAAGTGATAAAGGACCAACAGCCTATTACCGGAGAGACCCTGTATTTAGCTCATACACTTGTGTCATTTAGCCAAAATATAATTGCAAGTAGGTTTATGCAGCGTGAAATGGCTGGAAGGACTCATGCTGTACCTGTGCATATTCACATGTTGCAGAACAGCAGGAGGATTTGGAAAAATTGACTGCAATAGGAGAATTCTAAGGTCATGACTAGAATTCTAGGGTCACCCCACTAGTTTACCACAAGAATTCTAGGGTCACCACCCATCACATATGGGTAAATTGACAAGAAACTGAAAGGCCTCATTCAGACAAGCGTGACGGATTGGCTTTGGATGCGTTTAGGGTGCGTTCAGTGTAACTCGCACAATTTGGCAAGAAAGTTGAGTCCGTTTTGTCTGCGATTGTGTTCAGTTGTTCAGTTTTTTCCACGCGGGTGCAATGCGTTTTGATGTGTTTTTCACGCGCGTAAAAAAAAGTTTTACAAACAACATCTCTTTGCAAATATTCTTGAAAAATGCGTTGTATGCGCACTAGATTGCACTAGATTGCAGATGCAATGCGTTTTTTACTGACGCCCCATTCACTTCTCTGGGGCCAGTGTTGCATAAAAAACGCAGAATATAGAGCATGCTGCGTTTTTCACGCAACGCAGAACTGATGCGTGAAAAAAAATTAATGGGTCAGGATTCAGTGTGGGGGCTATGCGTTCATGTCAAGCAGTGCACCCGTGCATAAAACTCGCTCGTGTGAAAGAGGTCAAACTGTTCAGACTGATGAAATTACTTCATCAGACTGATCGAATACCTGACCAATGAGGACTCCCTTCAGTCCCCAACTGAATAAATAAAAAAAGTAATAAATAAAGATGTGTTCTCCTCCTAACCTTTCCGCTTGGCTCGAGAAGTTTATTTTTTCCAAAACTGGTCATCCTTCTCCACTCATCTCAGGAGACCCCTAGTCTGAATTAAACACTCACTGCTGTACCGGAGGCCCAGCGAGCAGTGACCAGGGTCATGCATCACACATTGCTTGCTGTCACAACTATTTTAACACAATAAGGGTCATTTGATGCAAGGGAAGCAGATCATCTTTGTGACCAGTGATTGGCTGTGGTAGTGTCAAACTGGAAATTTTCATGGAGGGACCCGAGACAAGAAGCGGAGGAGTAAACAAGCTTGGACCTAGCTCCGGGGATCAGTTAAGTATGATCACCAAGGCAGGAGAGGTCTGGAAATGAATGCATAACCCCTTTAAAGGAAATATATCACCTATAATTTCTGCTGCTAGTGAAAGTCATCTTAGATGAGCTATTGTTGACATTAGAGAAATGAGAGATATGCTTTACAGCAGCCACCAAGGACCATAGACACAATGGACAGCAGGGGACCTCATTGACTTCTATGTGAGAGTTTTCTAGACATGCCCTGTGACCTGTGCAGAGGACATTGTACATGGAAAGACTAGATAAGCTTGACAATCACGTATTGTCATATTGCAAATCAGCCTCCAGGAGCAATGGGGGTGTTGCCATTTCAAAGAGAGCTGATCCCATTGCTCCTATAGGCTAATTTGCATATATTAAAACAATGTGGGCACATATGAACATGGGACCAACACAGGTGCCTTCAGCTGCCAAGTGCACATGTAACAGATCAGCCAGTGTCCTAGGAACAATTCTGCGGACAGATTAACATCGCCAACAATTCTCGATATTTTGAATATAAAAACTTGATTTAAACATTAGGTCATTTTCTGATGACACATTTCCTTTAAAAAAAAGTCTTCAGCATTTTAATTCCCACAATAGGTTTTTCCCTACATTGGGAATAGCTTTCTATCGATCCTTCTATTTCCAGGAATCAATGAAATAGATCCCTTTCACATGGCTGGAAAGAGTTGACAGCATTCAGCAACTTATCAGCAAATGGAAGCCATTGGTTAGAGGTCAGATAATGTGACGCGGGTTGCTCACAATACAGTTCCTAGTATGTTCACAGAGCCTATAACATCCGCAAACCTAAGAGAAATTACGAAGTTGACTAATGCCTTTCTATGCTATATAGACAGATATGTAGAGTCTAGCAATATGAAAATCCCACAGGAATTTTAAGCCAGGCACCAATTAAACCAGACTGACGCTGCTTAGGGATTTAGATAAGAGTATTAAATATGTGAACTCACATGCATTCAATGCATTAGAAGACAATGCCAGAGGGGCCTACTGTACATGTTTCAGGGCCTTTTGAAGAAAAAAGGTTAATAACTGAGTACATTTAAATACTTAAAAGATGATTTATATCTTATTTTGTAGTGTTAGAACATGAATAATCTGCTTTAAATACAAGTTCATAGTACTGACGTATTAAAGCTTCTTCAGCGTAACATACGGTAAATGCATTATATTAATTTAGTAAACCTGTGTTTAACCTTGGGTGCAAATATTACCAGTCTTTATTGTACGGGCTTGCTTTGCCTTGTAGTATTGCGTAAGATGAGTTTCTTTGAGTGGAGGTCGTTTTGTAGAACTGACTGTTATCTACAGATACGGATGTAGCAATTTTTAACTTGACACTTAACACAAGAGCATGCATCTGCTACAGGGTTCTTTTACATAGCCCGATTCTGGCCATGAAACAAATGCGGTCAACGGGAGCAGGCAGTTCCGAGAACAGCCGCCTGGGGCCTTCAACGGGCTGTTCTCGGAACTGCCTGCTCCCGGTGACCGCATTTGTTTCAGACCAGCTCCCGGCACAGGCACAGGTAAGGACTTACCTGTGCATCGCTGGACTTGTGAGTTAAGATGGCAGCCCGCATGTGTTCGCGGGCGAAAACGGCGAAGGCGAACAAGGCGAACTGGCCATCACTGGTGAGCATTTTCATGCTCTCATAAACCATCCGATCAGCCAACAAAAGTGTTTTCTTGTTTGTCAGCTGATCATCAGCACATTTACAAGGGCCAGTTATGGAGGACTGATGTTTGTACAAACATTTGTTCCCAATTAGAAGTGCAAAATGATTTTTATAAATTGATTTGTTCATCCAGGAGAATTCTTGAGCAGCTAGGGCTGTTCCTGTTCCTGGTGCTCAAGAGGCTTTCCCCAGGAACAATGATTTTTGATGCCATCAAAATGACGTGATCACCAATTGAACGAGCATTTGCTCATTCATAGGGTGATGGCCGGCTGACCAGTTTTCCACTGACCAGTTATCGGGAATGATAATTTATACAAACCCTCATCAGACTGATCATCGGTCCGAAACCCTTACTCTACATACTATAGTAGCCCCTGAGCTCTGCATACATTGGGGTAGATTTATTATAGACCAGTATTTTATGGTGGTCTATGATATCCTCTATGATGCCACAAGATACACCTATTTTATGACTAGGCGCAGGACTCATCATAAATTAGGTACATGACTGGCAGTCCATGTGCCCACACAAAAATCTATGGCAGCTCTGAGTTACCGTAGATTTTTGTCTTTATGAAAATAAAGAACAATGAAGATAAATGTGTCGGGCCTGATGACCCTGCCCCCTCCCAACCCTCATCACGCCCCTTTTTGGGGAATTGGCGAGGTTGGCATAGAAACGCCACATGTGATAAATTTGTCACAAGTGGCTTTGAAAAAGGTTTGAGACTTTTTTACATCAACAGCTAATGTGGCCTCCTTATGCTCGAAATGATTCTTCCCCTGATGTATTTCTTGAGGTTAGGAAAGAGGTAACATTCCAAAATGACCAACATTCCAGAAACAGATTGATTGTTTTAGATCTTAAAAGTGAAGATGTACCAATTTCTATTGTATAATGCCCGCCTTATAAAGAGTGCCATTGTCTTGAAGAAGTAAGATTATTTTCCTTGATGTTTGGAGACCAGTTGCTTCAGTTTGTTGAGAAGTGCACCATAGTAATGGGCTATGATATTTGCACTCTTTTTCCAGTTTCTACAAGCAAAATTACATCTGTGCCTCAGAAGGTCTTGCTTGTTGATTTTTTTTTTGTCTTGAACGTTTTTGAACATGGGCAACTACTCTGTCTCCATTCTTTGCATTGTTCTTTGGCCTCTGGATTCTATATATTAATCCCAGATTCAAGTTCAAAAATCCTACAGGATCCCGATGGCCTCTCAAGCATTCTTCTGGTCAGTATTGGGACATTTGAAAACCCGTTTGCCTGAGAGCCTTTTTTCAGCATTGTGAATAGGATAACATACTCATTCTCAGGATATTGTCAGGGTCTCTAGTACATTTTTAGCAGATATTCTTTCATATTCTAGGATCATAGAATGAATGGCATCCTTTATTCTAGAATTATCACTTCCAGAGTATTCTTTGTCTGCAGTACTCAAATGTACTACTCTAGACTATTCTAACTTAGCAGCCCAGTCCTTGACTATGGAGTAGGAAGGGCACTTGTCATATAACTGACTTATCATCATAAATGTGTTTGGCCAAGTTCCTTTTTAAGAAAAAATATATCATCACTGCTTGGCACTGGAAGTAAAATGCCAGTAAAATCTCTGTTGATTTGGGACATTTGAAAACCTGTTTGCCTGAGAGCCTTTTTTCAGCATTGTGAATAGGATAACATACTCATTCTCAGGATATTGTCAGGGTCTCTAGTACATTTTTAGCAGATATTCTTTGATATTCTAGGATCATAAAATGAATGGCACCCTTTATTGTAGAATTATCACTTCCAGAGTATTCTTTGTCTGCAGTACTCAAATGTACTACTCTAGACTATTCTAACTTAGCAGCCCAGTCCTTGACTATGGAGTAGGAAGGGCACTAGTCATATAACTGACTTATCATCATAAATTTGTTTGGCCAAGTTCCTTTTTAAGAAAAAATATATAATCACTGCTTGGCACTGGAAGTAAAATGCCAGTAAAATCTCTGTTGATTTGCTCCATGTGCATAAAAAATATCATTAGGCTACATAAAACAGTGAGCTTTGATGTGATAAAAGTATTATTAGTCTAAAAGTAGATGTCACCTCATGCCTTTCAAAAGACAGGCTGGATGACTATACGTGTGCCCCTAAGTTTTAACCCTTTCACCCCCGGAGTTTTTTTTTTTTTTGCATTTTCGTTTTGCGCTCCCTGCCTTCCCAGAGCCATAACTTTTTTATTTGTCTGTTCACATAGCCATATGAGGGCTTGTTTTTTGCAGGACAAGTTGTACTTTCCAACGCCATGATTTAATATTGCATATGATGTAGTGGGAAGCAGGAAAAAAATTCCAAATGGGGTGAAATTGCTGAAAAAAAAATAGCAATTCCAACACAGTTTTACAGTTTTGTTTTTTTTACGTATAGTTTTTCTTGCATTTTGATAGTGATAACAAAATTAAAATGTGGGAAAAAAAATCTGTTTTGTCGCCCGATTTTGACCCCTATAACTTTTTTGTAATTATGTGTACGGAGCTGTATGGGGCTAATTTTTTGTGGGGCAATCTGAACTTTTCATTGATACCATTCTGGGGTGTGTATGGCTTTTTGATCACTTTTTATAAAAAAATTTGTAGAAAATGAAGCGACCAAAAACAGCGAATCGGCCATTTGGACGCTTTTTTCCATTTTGCTGTTTGCCGTATGGGGAATATACCATATTTTTTGCCGTATAAGACGACTTTTAACATTGGAAATTATTTTCAAAAGTCGGGGGTCGTCTTATACGCCGGGTATAAGGAGAAGCAGTCCCTCCCCCCTGTGCTTCTGCACCCCAAATCCTGGATCCCAGCGCCGCCCCCTCTTAATTTATTCAAATCCCGCACACTCCCGCACCACTGCTTCACAGCGCAGCGATGTATCAGCCGGGAGGGAGGAGGGGCTTGAGGCGGCATTTCGCGGCGGGGATGGTGCAGTTACTGTACTCTTACACCGGCCCCGCCGCTCACAGCAGTATTCATATCTAAAGACTATTCTTTAACCAGCAGTAACTTGAACTTTAGGCGCTATGATCTTTATTACCTTACAATGAAGCTCCGGTAACAGGCAGAGTGGGTGGCGGCATAACATCACTCACTCATGTGATGCGCCTGCTCCGCCCACTTTATGAATAAATGACGTTACGCCGCCGTCCTCTCTGCCTGTTACCGGAGCTTCATTGTAGGATAATAAAGATCATAGCGCTGATTTAAAGTTCAAGTTACTGCGGGTTAAGGAATAGTCTTTAGATATTATACTGCTGTGAGCGGCAGGGCCGGTGTATTGGGGGGACACCGTTATGGGGGAGATCTGTGGATGACACATATAGCATAAGATGCTATATAGTGTCATCAATAGATCCCCCCCATAGCAGTGTCATCCACAGGTCCCCCTCCCCATAGCAGTGTCATCCACAGATCCCCCTCCCCATTGCAGTGTCATCCATAGATCCCCCTCCCATCACAGTGCCATCCACAGATCCCCCCATCACAGTACCATCCACAGATCCCCCCATAACAGTGCCATCCACAGACCCCCCATAACAGTGCTATCAACAGAGTCCCCCCAAATAACAGTGCCATTCACAGATCCCCTCCATAACAATGCCATCCACAGATCCCCCATGGCAATGGACCCACCATCTTTTCCCAGCCCCTAGTAGTTCCTATGTGGGAAACTGGTAATGTGAAAAGAAAAAGATAGGTTACCATGGCAGCAAGGAAAATGCTGTATTTTATTATTTTTATACTATGGGTGTTTTTGCACATTGCGACACCCATGATGTGTATTTATTTTTTATTTTTTGGGAAAAGGACGGTGATTAAAATTTTTATGCTTTTTTATTTATTTATTTATTTAAAAACTTTTTTTGAAAACTTTTTTTGAAAACTTTTTTTTATAGTTTATAGGGAACTATAACAATCTGCTGCTGCACACAAGCTCCGGCTCCTCCAATCGCCAAAAGTGCTGGTTGCGGACATAAGCTGCGGCTGTCTGCTATAAGAAACAGGCGGCCACCCGTGGCTATGTCGCCCGCAGCGCTCAGGAGCGGGCACCATCTTTAAAGACCTGGCCAGCGCTGTACCATTACGGTGCTGGGGGTGAAAGGGTTAATAAAAGGTTGATCTATCCCCTGAAGCAAGTTCACTCACTGTTCCATATTTACTAATTGTGTGAACAGTGAGAAACCATATGCACTGTCAGTCCTACTAGACTTGGGGAATAGGTCAACCTAAATTGGACCTCCTCTGCATAGAACAGTCTGTTTCTATGGCAGTGATTTCCAAACTATGGTTCTATACCTGGAGAGCCACAAGTTGCAGTATAGTATGCACTATAATACATACTTTTTTTTTTTTTTTTTACAGATGTACTAGCCTGGTGCCATTATAAGGTGGTACTACATTACAATTACATGTGGCCACCTGCTGTTCTGCATTGTAAAATTGCTGTAGTCCAAATGATGTTTTTGCTAAATATCAGCACTAAGAGAGATTCTTTCATATGCTAATGTTTTCATCATTTCATGATGCTAATGCATTTTTCACATATGCTAATAACCTATCAATACACTTTAAGTGACCTCACATATGCCAAATGAGTGCATTTAGCATACTTCTGGCCACTCCAGTATGAAAAAATAAAAATTATATATATATATATATATATATATATATGTACACACACACACATTCAGAAAGTCTTCAGACCCTATCACTTTTTCACATGTGTTATGTTGCTTTGTGGGATATGTGTGGGTTTGTTTGCATTATGGGATATTGAGTGCAGATTGATGGGGTAAAACTTGTATTTCTTATTATTTTAGCACAAGGCTGTTAAAAAGGTGAAAGGATCTGAATCCATTCCAAATACGCTATAAAGATACGGTTTATACAGTGCCCATTTTTGGATGATGGATTAAACAGTGCCCCATGAAATGCTCAAAGCTTGGGATCAGGGGTGCACAGGTAGGGGCAAGAGGGGGGGGGGGGCAGCAGAAGGGCCATGTGTAATGAGCGCTTCCAATGTGGAAACACTCATCTCTACATATTCAACTGCATCGTTGTACTCAGGACAGCAATACAGCTGAATGCTGCTATTGGGCGTAGGAGCGATGTCTCCCTGGAACACTGTTTCCTCTTATAGGCTTTAGTCCTAGTTCCTGTATCCTATCAGAGGCTGGTGTCATCATTATCGTGCTGCCTGAGCTCGGCTGCAGGGAGCTCAGGGCACAGACTAGAAGAGGTCTGCATCGCTGACAGCAGAATGGAGGTAAGTATTTGAGTTTATTATTTTTATTTGGTAGGATGCTGTTGGACCACCATGGGGGGGGGGGGTTTATTTTGTAACTGGTGAAAGCACTATGGGGACATTGTGGCAGTAAAAAGGATCATTTTGGTACTGGCACACATTATAAGGGGACCACTAGGGGGCCATCCATTCTACTGGGGACACTAAAAGGGGGTAGTTTTCTGTACTGACACACATTATAAGGGACCATTTTTGTACTGGCACACATTTTAAGG
This sequence comes from Bufo gargarizans, assembly GCF_014858855.1. NCBI lineage: Eukaryota > Metazoa > Chordata > Amphibia > Anura > Bufonidae > Bufo > Bufo gargarizans. The sequence continues at coordinate 325,537,638 of NC_058081.1, forward strand.
TGGCCACTATGGGGACATTTGTTCTACAGGGGGCACTACAAATTTTATTTTTATTTTTTGTACTGACACGTTATGAGGAAGCATTTTTTGTATTGGCACACAAGTGGAGATATTTTTGTACTGCCATACATTATAAGGGAGCATTTTTGTACTGGCACACATTGCAAGGAAGAATTATTTTACTGGCAATTATTATAAGGGGTAATTTATTTGTACTGGCATACATTATAATGGGGTATTTTTTTGTACAAGCGAACATTATAGGGGGGATCACTACTGAGGGCACTATGGGGGCATTATTACTTCTAGCGGCATAATGAGGGACATTATTACTATTGGGTACACTGTTACCACATAGTGCACTCTGGCAGAGAATTATTACTATTGGTGGGACTTTTGGGAGGACTGTTACATTGGGAGGCACCCTGGTACAATATCAACTTAGCACCATTATTTTTGGAGGACACTATGTTTACGGCACTATAAGTTTCAGGGACACTATTTGCTGGGCACAGTTAATTAAGCCCACCCAAAGCCATAATTTTTTTTTATTTTTCTGTTCGCAGAACTGTTTGAGAACTTGTTTTTTTGTGGGATAAGATTCCCTTTCTAATGGCAATATTAATGGTTGCATACAATGGGGTGGGAAGCAGGAAAAAAATTATAAATGGAGTGAAATTGACCTTTTCTTCCGTTTTACCATTTTCCGTATGGGATTACATTTATTTTATATTTTAATAGTATGAGCATTTCAGCATGCTTTTTAATTTTTTTTTTCAATTTGGGAAAAGAGGGGTGAATTTTTATATATTTTTTATTTTTTATTTAAAAAAACTTTTTTTTTTTTTACACATTTTATAGTTCAAATAGGGAACTATGACAAGAAATTTTGGATTGCTTTTCTCATAGACTCCAATGGATTAGCATTGGAGTTTATGAGCATTTTACTGTATTTCCATGGAACGCTGCTACAGACAAAGGCTCCATAGAAATTACTAAGCAGCAACCTCCTGTCTAACAATTTTTCTCAAACCATTCTTTTAACACCATCTATTATTTTTTATTATTTTAAACTACTCTCACAGTGATACATGCGTCGCCATATATCGATACTGTGAAATAGAACCAATAAAATAGAACAAACATAGACACAGTGATATATGTTACACCGTATATCGAGACTGTGAAACAGAACCACCAACCATAACAATATAGACACAGTGATCTACACTCTGCAATATATCGAAACTGTGAAGTAGAACACCCATCAAACTAGTACAGTAGTAACCTCCCATAGACCTACTACACCCCCCATCCGTCTTCCTTAACCTTAGCACCCCTGTGCTATTGCCCACCCTCCCCAACACCACCTGGGCCCCCCCCTTTTTGGGGACCAAGTCTCCAGCACTATCTTTTTCTTCATTTTATCTCTGTCTAACAGGATGACAGGGGCTGCTGCTAACACAGTCCAGCTCCTCCAATCCCCACTGAGGAAAGCCAGAGCAAACCCAGAAGTGAGAGCTTCCGAGTTTTCAACATTCAGATGCCGTGGTCAGGATTGAGCACAGCATCTGAGGGATTAAATGTACATGATCAGCATTACCGCCAGTCACAGACATTAGACGCAAGTGTCTGCTGTATAAAACAGCAGGCACCCCGCGGCTATGCTGCTCATTACAGGAGCGGGCGTCATCTTTAAAGTCCCGACCGCCGATGTACAGTATATAGCCATATGGCGGTTAGGAAGAGGTTAACAGTAGGGAGGGAGGGAAGGGGTTAGGTTTAAAAATTGGCTTGGGGGGGTTGTGCCATTTCAGTTTCACCTCAGGCAGCATAAATGCTAGGTGCACCCCTGCTTGGGATATTTTCTTTTATAAGATAACCCTGCTTTACACATCTCCACAACTTTATCCCTGACCTGTCTGGTGTGGTCCTTGGTTTTCATGATGCTGTTTGATCACAAATGTTCTCTAACAAACCTCTAAGGCCTTTACAGCTGTAGTTGTATTAATAATAAATACAGGCTTTCTGAAGTCGATTGGTCACACTAGATTTTATTTAGGGGTATTAGAGTACAGGGAGCTGAATACAAAATGCACACCAAACTTTTCAGATTTTTATTCATCAAAAATGTTTAAAACCAAGTCTCATTTTCTTTTCCCTTCACACATAGTTGCTATTTTGTGTTGGTCTATCCCATAAAATCCCAGTAAAATACATTGTTTGTAGGTGTAAAGTGTAAAAATGTATAATACAGTGTTTATATATATATATATATATATATACATACAGATATATAGATATATAGATATATATACACACACACAATAACATAGCTCAGTATACATTTTTTTTTTTTTTTTCAAATGAAGTAAATAGGTGACCTTTTCAATTCTATAGCCCTACAGTGGCATATGTTTAGTGGGTATGACAAGAGAAGTTTCCTGGTGTATATCATCTATCTAACTAGCCTGCCCACTGATTTTTAGCTGAATTTTCCACTAGCAAAAACATATACAGGGTTTTTTATTAATACTGTCCTAAATGTAGACAATATAAAAGTAGATGATTTGGGTGTAAACTGCACCAAAATATTCAGGGTCCTTGCACACATGAATCTGCACTGGTGGATTTTTTTCGAGCTGTTCGCATGTGTTTTTTTTTTTGTTGGCCATCCTTAGTTTTTGCATCCTTTTTGTGGTGTTTTTTCAACATTTTTTTTTGCCCACAATCTTACCAATAGCATTTTCTTAATGGGATTTTTACCCTATAGAGAAGATATTGTAAAAATGGCTTAAAAAATGCTAAGAGCGACAGCATGCTGTGTTCTTTACACATCTAATAAACAAAAATGCCATTAGGAAAAAAAATGCTTGTGTGTTCTGTGTTTTATATTTCCCATAGACCTTCAGCTAAAATTTGAAGCAGAAGTTTTTTACAACAAAAAAGAAACATTGCAAAAACACAGGTACATGCATCAACATCTAGTTTGACGCAGGTCACATGGTCACTGCAGCGAATTGCTGGTCACATCGGTGATGCGTCACCCTTGGTTCACACAACCCAATAATCTGGGAGACCTGCGGTGCCCGAGAGTGAGCAATGGAGCCGGAACCGAGCTGCAGGTATCAGGTAAGTATGATTCCGGCCATGCTAGGGGGATCTATAGAAAAAGGTCTCCAGGTGTGAACAACCTCTTCATTTTCAGGATCACTCTGAGTCCAACAGGTCGGACAAAGTGATAGCATATCCTAAGCTGTTTTCACACCTAAACTCCGGAATATTGGAGCGATTGCCAACCCTTTTACCCATAGGATAATCTAATGGGGTATGACTCAACACTCTGTGCCTGCCTCTGCCTTATAGTTCTTACACTACGTGCAGAATTATTAGGCAAATGAGTATTTTGACCACATCATCCTCTTTATGCATGTTGTCTTACTCCAAGCTGTATAGGCTCGAAAGCCTACTACCAATTAAGCATATTAGGTGATGTGCATCTCTGTAATGAGAAGGGGTGTGGTCTAATGACATCAACACCCTATATCAGGTGTGCATAATTATTAGGCAACTTCCTTTCCTTTGGCAAAATGGGTCAAAAGAAGGACTTGACAGGCTCAGAAAAGTCAAAAATAGTGAGATATCTTGCAGAGGGATGCAGCACTCTTAAAATTGCAAAGCTTCTGAAGCGTGATCATCGAACAATCAAGCGTTTCATTCAAAATAGTCAACAGGGTCGCAAGAAGCGTGTGGAAAAACCAAGGCGCAAAATAACTGCCCATGAACTGAGAAAAGTCAAGCGTGCAGCTGCCAAGATGCCACTTGCCACCAGTTTGGCCATATTTCAGAGCTGCAACATCACTGGAGTGCCCAAAAGCACAAGGTGTGCAATACTCAGAGACATGGCCAAGGTAAGAAAGGCTGAAAGACGACCACCACTGAACAAGACACACAAGCTAAAAAGTCAAGACTGGGCCAAGAAATATCTCAAGACTGATTTTTCTAAGGTTTTATGGACTGATGAAATGAGAGTGAGTCTTGATGGGCCAGATGGCTGGATTGGTAAAGGGCAGAGAGCTCCAGTCCGACTCAGACGCCAGCAAGGTGGAGGTGGAGTACTGGTTTGGGCTGGTATCATCAAAGATGAGCTTGTGGGGCCTTTTTGGGTTGAGGATAGAGTCAAGCTCAACTCCCAGTCCTACTGCCAGTTTCTGGAAGACACCTTCTTCAAGCAGTGGTACAGGAAGAAGTCTGCAAGGTAAGAAAAACATGATTTTCATGCAGGACAATGCTCCATCACACGCGTCCAAGTACTCCACAGCGTGGCTGGCAAGAAAGGGTATAAAAGAAGAAAATCTAATGACATGGCCTCCTTGTTCACATGATCTGAACCCAATTGAGAACCTGTGGTCCATCATCAAATGTGAGATTTACAAGGAGGGAAAACAGTACACCTCTCTGAACAGTGTCTGGGAGGCTGTGGTTGCTGCTGCACGCAATGTTGATGGTGAACAGATCAAAACACTGACAGAATCCATGGATGGCAGGCTTTTGAGTGTCCTTGCAAAGAAAGGTGGCTATATTGGTCACTGATTTGTTTTTGTTTTGTTTTTGAATGTCAGAAATGTATATTTGTGAATGTTGAGATGTTATATTGGTTTCACTGGTAAAAATAAATAATTGAAATGGGTATATATTTGTTTTTTGTTAAGTTGCCTAATAATTATGTACAGTAATAGTCACCTGCACACACAGATATCCCCCTAAAATAGCTAAAACTAAAAACAAACTAAAAACTACTTCCAAAAATATTCAGCTTTGATATTAATGAGTTTTTTGGGTTCATTGAGAACATGGTTGTTGTTCAATAATAAAATTAATCCTCAAAAATACAACTTGCCTAATAATTCTGCACTCCCTGTATATCTGTGTGTGATTTGTTTCATAATTGACATTTGTTCTGTATACATTAGGTTGGAGGTAACAAGTAGTTCATTTGGCACCTCCTTTTACATAGCTTGAGATTTTGTGAATTCAATTAATTGTACAGTAAATTATGATATATAATAAGATGTAAAATAAATACATTTTAATGACAAATAACTTTTTATAAGATATGAAAAATTAACATGCGTTTGCCAGAATATATAATTAATATTCAATGATGACAGATTTTTCACAAGCTGATCAAATAATTTCACCGTCTTTTCAGTAACTGTAATTAATTGTCAACTTAATATGATACAAAAGAACTGCAAAAAATGGGAAGAGGATTCATCAATTTCATCAACCAACTTTTAGAGCTGGAGATGAATGTGTTGAAAGTTGAGACCAGATTTATCAAATGTGGTACAGAGCATAACAGAGCCATAGTGCAGAGTTATGACTTTTCGTGAGTTTACGCTTGTCTAGGGTATGCTTACAACATCGCAATGGTCCTAATGCCACATTATTAACCATGCCCACTTTTCTCTGCAGATTTTTATTTTGCCTTGAATCCTTTTTTCGAGTGAATATTAACATTGGAATATGATTAATTTGACCCAATCTAATTTACATGTAATTTTTTGCATTTTGCACTATTTTATTTGCCGTAGAGTAATTGCTAATTCTCCCCCATTGTTTTCTGTTCACTCTGATGTCGCTGGGCAGTTTTTAATCCCTTCAGTAACAGGACAACTTTGGCCTTGATGCAATCATTGGTGAAAAAACTACATGGTGTTACCATAAGGGATTCACTTTTTTTTGTAAATAGTTTTTCTTTACATAGTAACATAGTTTGTAAGGTTGAAAAAGACATACGTCCATCCAGTTCAGCCTATTATCCTGCAACGTTGATCCAGAGGAAGGCTGAAATAAACCCTTAGATAGAAATCAGTTGTCCTCGTCTTAGGGGAAAAAATACTTCCCTACTCCAGTCTGGCAATCAGAATAACTCCTTGGATCAACAACCCTTCTCCAGAATTCTACTAACTATAACACATAATATTATTACTATCTAGAAATACATCAAGGCCCCTTATGAACTCTTTTAGTGAGTTCACCATCACCACCTCCTCAGGCAGAGAGTTCCATAGTCTCACTGCTCTTACTGTAAGGAATCCTCTTCTATGTTAATGGAAAACCTTCTTTCCTCTAGTCGCAGAGGATTTCCCCTCATCACCGCCACAGTCCTGGACATAAATAAATGATGGGAGAGATCTCTGTGTTGACCTTTGATATACAACTGCTCAAAAAAATAAAGGGAACACTAAGGCCTCATGCACACGACAGTTTTTTTTCACGGTCCGCAAAAACGGGGTCCGTGGGTCCGTGATCCGTGACCGTTTTTTCGTCCGTGGGTCTTCCTTGATTTTTGGAGGATCCACGGACATGAGCCAAACGGATCCGTCCTAAATTACAATGCAAGTCAATGGGGACGGATCCGTTTGATGTTGACACAATATGGTGCCATTTCAAACGGATCGGTCCCCATTGACTTTCAATGTAAAGTCTGGAGTTCTTTTATACCATCGGATTGGAGTTTTCTCCAATCCGATGGTATATTTTAACTTGAAGCGTCCCCATCACCATGGGAACGCCTCTATGTTAGAATATACTGTCGGATATGAGCTACTTCGTGAACCTCAGATCCGACAGTATATTCTAACACAGAGGCGTTCCCATGGTGATGGGGACGCTTCAGGTTAGAATACACTACAAACTTTGTACAAGACTGCCCCCTGCTGCCTGGCAGCACCCGATCTCTTACAGGGGGATATGATAGCACAATTAACCCCTTCAGGTGCGGCACCTAAAGGGGTTAATTGTACTATCATATTCCCCTGTAAGAGATCAGGGCTGCCAGGCAGCAGGGGGCAGCCCCCCCCTCCCCAGTTTGAATATCGTTGGTGGCACAGTGTGCCCCCACCATCGCCCCCCCTCCCTCCCTCTATTGTATTAAATCGTTGGTGGCACAGTGTGCCAACCACCATCGGCCCCCCTCCCTCCCTCTATTGTATTAAATCGTTGGTGGCACAGTGTGCCAACCACCATCGCCCCCCCCCCCTCCCTCTATAGCAGTAACATTGGTGGCAGTGTGCGGCCTCCCATTCCCCCCCCCCCCATCATTGGTGGCAGCGGAGTTCCGATCGGAGTCCCAGTTTAATCGCTGGGGCTCCGACCGGTAACCATGGCAACCAGGACGCTACTGCAGCCCTGGTTGCCATGGTTACTTAGCAATAGTACAACAGTAGAAGATTCATACTTACCTGCTTGCTGCTGCGATGTCTGTGACCGGCCGGGAGCTCCTCCTACTGGTAAGTGAAAGGTCTGTGTGGTGCATTGCTAAAGAACTGTCTCTTACCAGTAGGAGGAGCTCCCGGCCGGACACAGACATCGCAGCAGCAAGCAGGTAAGTATGAATCTTCTACTGTTGTACTATTGCTAAGTAACCATGGCAACCAGGGCTGCAGTAGCTTCCTGGTTGCCATGGTTACCGATCGGAGCCTCAGCGATTAAACTGGGACTCCGATCGGAACTCCGCTGCCACCAATGATGGGGGGGGGGATGGGAGACCGCACACTGCCACCAATGTTACTGCTATAGAGGGAGGGGGGGGGCGATGGTGGTTGGCACACTGTGCCACCAACGATTTAATACAATAGAGGGAGGGAGGGGGGCCGATGGTGGTTGGCACACTGTGCCACCAACGATTTAATACAATAGAGGGAGGGGGGGCGATGGTGGGGGCACACTGTGCCACCAACAATTTATTACAATAGAGGGAGGGAGGGGGGGGCGCACACTGTGCCACCAACGATATTCAAACTGGGGAGGGGGGGGTCTGCCCCCTGCTGCCTGGCAGCCCTGATCTCTTACAGGGGAATATGATAGTACAATTAACCCCTTTAGGTGCCGCACCTGAAGGGGTTAATTGTGCTATCAAATCCCCCTGTAAGAGATCGGGTGCTGCCAGGCAGCAGGGGGCAGTCTTGTACAAAGTTTGCAGTGTATTCTAACTAGAAGCGTCCCCATCACCATGGGAACGCTTCTGTGTTAGAATATACTGTCGGAAATGAGTTTTCACGAAGTGAAAACTTAGATCAGAAAAAGCTTTTATGCAGACGGATCTTCGGATCCGTCTGTATGAAAGCAACCTACGGCCACGGATCACGGACACGGATGCCAATCTTGTGTGCATCAGTGTTCTTTCACGGACCCATTGACTTGAATGGGTCCGTGAACCGTTGTCCGTCAAAAAAATAGGACAGGTCCTATTTTTTTGACGGACAGGATACACGGATCACGGCCTCGGCTGCAAAACGGTGCATTTTCCGATTTTTCCACGGACCCATTGAAAGTCAATGGGTCCGCGAAAAAAAACGGAAAACGGCACAACGGCCACGGATGCACACAACGGTCGTGTGCATGAGGCCTTAAACAACACAATGTAACTCCTTGCTAATCACACTTCTACGAAATCAACCTGTCCAGTTATGAAGCAACACTGGTTGTGAATTAATTTCTCCTGCTGTTGTGCAAATTGAACAGACAACAGGTAGAAATGGTAGGCAATTAGCAAGACAGGTTGTCAGACCATTTATCTGTTCTCATCCTTTTTGGCTGTTGTTTTGGTAACATTTGCATTTTGTCATTGCTCTCACCCCTATAGGTAGCATGAGTCAGTGTCTACAACCCACAGAAGTTGCTCAGGTAGTGCAGCTCATCCAGGATGGCACATTAATGCAAACTGTGGCCAAAAGGTTAGCTGTGTCTGTCAGCACAGTGTCCAGAACATGGAGCAGATACCAGGAGACAGGCCAGTACACCAGGAGACGTGGAGGGGGCCGTAGGAACCATAGTGCTTAGTTATAACACCAAGATTAGAAGATTCTACATTGGCACGCTGTGCTCTTCACAGATAAGAGTCTGGAGACGCCGTGGAGAATATTCTACTGCCTGCAACATCCTCCAGCATGACTGGTTTGACAGTTGGTCAGTAATGGTGTGGAGAGGCATTTCCTTGTAGGGCAGCACAGCTCTCCATGTGCTAGCCAGAGATACCCTGACAGCCTTTAGGTACCGGGATAAGATGCTCAGGGTTCCTTCTGATGCATGACAATGCTAGGCCTCATGTGGCTGAAGTGTGTCAGCAGTTCCTGAATGATGAAGGCATTGTTGTTATGGAGTGGCCTGCCCATTCCCCAGACCTGAATCCAATCGAGCACATCTGGGACATCATGTCTTGTTCTATTCGAAGGTACGCCGAAACGCTTGTTGGGGTTGGCGCCATCCTGGAGGAGCCGCAGTATGGGTAATTGTCCGATCTCCTTTTGATTACAGATGATTTGTTTGCATTTGCACTTTATCTTCCTATGTATTGCATTGATGGACTGATGCACGGGCATGTATCAGCTGTATGTTTCCTCCAGTGATGTCGTCTTTCTTTTTATCTCCTGCACCATACTTTCTTTTAAATCATGTTTGTAAATTTATGTGATTTTGCAATAAAGTATTAATTCATTATAAGCAGCCTGGCATTTTTTTTTAGGTTTAATTTGTAAAGTGGTAGAACTATGGAGAAGATTTATCAAAATGGTGTAAAGGAAAACAGGCTAAGTTGCCCATAGCAACCAATCAGATTCACAACAGTTTTTTTTCACGGTCCGCAAAAACGGGGTCCGTGGGTCCGTGATCCGTGACCGTTTTTTCGTCCGTGGGTCTTCCTTGATTTTTTGGAGGATCCACGGACATGAAAAAAAAGTCATTTTGGCGTCCGCCTGGCCGTGCGGAGCCAAACGGATCCGTCCTGAATTACAATGCAAGTCAATGGGGACGGATCCGTTTGACGTTGACACAATATGGTGCAATTGCAAACGGATCCGTCCCCATTGACTTTCAATGTAAAGTCAGGAGTCCCTTTACTTTCACACTTGTGTTCATAATGCAGACGGTGGCTCCGTTCAGAGCGGATCCGTCTGCATTATATTGTTAAAACATTTCTAAGTGTGAAAATAGCCTCAGACGGATCCGTCCAGACTTTACATTGAAAGTCAATGGGGGACGGATCCGTTTGAAAATTGAGCCACAGTGTGTCATCTTCAAACGGATCCGTCCCCATTGACTTACATTATAAGTCTGGACGGATCCGCTTGCCCCCGCACGGCCAGGCGGACACCCGAACATAACTTGAAGCGTCCCCATCACCATGGGAACGCCTCTACGTTAGAATATACTGTCGGATATGAGCTACATCGTGAAACTCATTTCCGACAGTATATTCTAACACAGAGGCGTTCCCATGGTGATGGGGATGCTTCAGGTTAGAATATACTGAAAAACTGTGTACATGACTGCCCCCTGCTGCCTGGCAGCACCCGATCTCTTACAGGGGGCCGTGATCAGCACAATTAACTCCTCAGGTGCCGCACCTGAAGGGGTTAATTGTACTATCATATCCCCCTGTAAGAGATCAGGGCTGCCAGGCAGCAGGGGGCAGACCCCCCCCCCTTCCCAGTTTGAATATCGTTGGTGGCACAGTGTGCACCCACCATCGGGCCCCCCCCTCCCTCCCTCTATTGTTATAAATCGTTGGTGGCACAGTGTGCGCCCACCTTCGCCCCCCCTTTCCTCCCTCTATAGTTAAAAATCGTTGGTGGCACAGTGTGCGCCCACCATCGGCCCCCCCTCTCTCTATAGTAGTAACAACCATTGGTGGCAGTGTGCGGCCTCCCATTTCCCCCCCCCATCATTGGTGGCAGCGGAGTTCCGATCGGAGTCCCAGTTTAATCGCTGGGGCTCCGATCGGTAACCATGGCAACCAGGAAGCTACTGCATCCCTGGTTGCCATGGTTACTTAGCAATAGTACAATTGTAGAAGATTCATACTTACCTGCTTGCTGCTGCGATGTCTGTGACCTGGCCGGGAGCTCCACCTACTGGTAAGTGAAAGGTCTGTGCGGCGCATTGCTAAAGAACTGTCACTTACCAGTAGGAGGAGCTCCCGGCCGGTCACAGACATCGCAGCAGCAAGCAGGTAAGTATGAATCTTCTACTGTTGTACTATTGCTAAGTAACCATGGCAACCAGGGCTGCAGTAGCTTCCTGGTTGCCATGGTTACCGATCGGAGCCCCAGCGATTAAACTGGGACTCCGATCGGAACTCCGCTGCCACCAATGATGGGGGGGGGGGAAATGGGAGGCTGCACACTGCCACCAATGGTTGTTACTACTATAGAGAGAGGGGGCCGATGGTGGGCGCACACTGTGCCACCAACGATTTTTAACTATAGAGGGAGGAAGGGTTGGGGGGCGATGGTGGGCGCACACTGTGCCACCAACGATTTATTACAATAGAGGGAGGGAGGGGGGGCGATGGTGGGCGCACACTGTGCCACCAACGATATTCAAACTGGGGAGGGGGGTCTGCCCCCTGCTGCCTGGCAGCCCTGATCTCTTACAGGGGAATATGATAGTACAATTAACCCCTTTAGGTGCCGCACCTGAAGGGGTTAATTGTGCTATCATAACCCCCTGTAAGAGATCGGGTGGTGCCAGGCAGCAGGGGGCAGTCTTGTACAAAGTTTGCAGTGTATTCTAACTAGAAGCGTCCCCATCACCATGGGAACGCTTCTGTGTTAGAATATACTGTCGGAAATGAGTTTTCACGAAGTGAAAACTTAGATCAGAAAAAGCTTTCATGCAGACGGATCTTCGGATCCGTCTGTATGAAAGCAACCTACGGCCACGGATCACGGACACGGATGCCAATCTTGTGTGCATCCTGTGTTCTTTCACGGACCCATTGACTTGAGTGGGTCCGTGAACCGTTGTCCGTCAAAAAAATAGGACAGGTCATATTTTTTTGACGAACAGGATACACGGATCACGGCCTCGGCTGCAAAACGGTGCATTTTCCGATTTTTCCACGGACCCATTGAAAGTCAATGGGTCCGCGAAAAAAAACGGAAAACGGCACAACGGCCACGGATGCACACAACGGTCGTGTGCATGAGGCCTTAAAAAAATGAAAGATGGAATCTGATTGGTTGCTATCAGCAACTAAGACAGTTTTTTCTTTATTCCAGTTTGATAAATTGTCTTCATTGGTATTGCTGCATCCACAAATGTCCAAACTATTAAAACATAAAAGCATTTATCTCATACAGTGAACACCATTAATCAAAATATCCAACTTTTTTTTGTTGCTTTAATTCCCCCCTAAAAAATAATAAAAAAGTGTTTAAAAAGTAATATATACATCAAAATTGTATCAATAAAAACTACAGCTTTCCTCACAAAAAAGCCCCCCCATCACCACAGCTCCATTGGAAATATAAGAAACGTTATTTGTGGCAGAATATGGTATGTAGTATTTTTTTCTCTCTTTAATTGTACTAGACCTCAGAATAGGGGCTGTAAAATTGAAACCTATAAAAACACTGGCAGAATTGAATTTTTCTAAATTCTAATTCAACCCCATTAATTTGTTTTTCCAGCTTCCCAATACTTTGTATGGAATATTAAATGGTGTCATTAAAAAGAAGAACTTGTCCTATAAAAAACAAGTCATAATACAGTTATGTGAACAGAAAATTAAACAAAATAGCTTTTGCAACTCGGAAGAAAAAATGAAATGATAATTGGCTGTTGCAGGATGAGGTTAAAGAAACATTGGCAGCAAAAGACAGGATCAAAGGTCATGGGTGAATGGGAGGAGTAATCTAAACTAGAATCATAAGAGTACCTGAGTTAGGATCTTATTACATGGGCCAATAATGAATACCAATCATTGATATACGAGTTGATTGCCGCTTTTTTGAAGTGCCTTTCACATGGCCTGATGCAAAGTGAAAGGATGATGAATTATCGTCATTATGATTGCTCACCCCTCATTTACTTTGCATCTTGTTTACATATAGGCCAATGTGCTGCTGACCAGCAAGGATTTTAGGTCTGATCACATGACTAACATGTGTTTTACTCATTTATTGGGCAATGGCGTCACCTGTACACAGAACACATGCCCTTGTCATAAATTAAATGCATCCTCCAGCAGTCCATGAGCCTAAGTGAAATCTATGCAGGCTCGAAGCTAGTGTAGCATTTACACCAAAAACTGGCAAAACTGGAGATAAATATGCTGCTCACACCCAACCCTGTCAATTATCAAAAAGTGGAAGGGCAGCGTAAAAATGCCAACTGCAACAAAATTTGTAAAAAAATTTTTGCCAGTGAACTGGCATATAAGGTAGATAAATCTCCCTTATGGGCTTACAATTCATGCAAGCTACTTCAAGGCCCTCTCATCTTAAAGAACATTTAATATCCAAAATAAATAACACCTTGTGTCCGTAGCTTTGTCTACATCAATAAATCTTTTTCTTCAAATTGCAATCCACAGTATCAATATTTTAACTTGACACTTAAAGGGCTGTCCAAGCTACCCTAAAATCCTCCCCAAACTACTAACTGCCGTAAACCCCCCCCCACAAAAAAACTGAAAAACAAAAAATCCTATTCTATACTCACCCGTTTCTCCAGCGCTGTTCTCTGTGCCACATCTTCGGTCCTTCTCCCTCTGTGTGTAGAAAAGGCTGTAGTGGTGACTAGCAAGTATAGAGCACATGACCACTGAAGCCAATAACTGTCCCCAGTGGTATATGGACAGAAACAGCCGTGTACTGTACATATCCTGAGCTTGCTCCATACACTCTATTATGACATACAAAGTGATTTATCACCACAGACAACTCTTTTTATATGGGAGATAATGGCAAATGCGTGCAGGAGAAATGTAATAATATTGGCCCTGCAAGGATTTTGTCTTAGTACAGACAGAGGGTAAGTATGTGCTATAAAGCCAGGATCCAAAGACATTGGGCGCAAACTGTGCAGAGACTTAATCACTTGAAATTCACTGAATTTAAAGATAACTGCTCTACTGACATGTCTGTTATAATAAATACTTGTGTAGAATATTCTGGGCAACCATGTGTTAAGCTGCCGGCTGCACATTGTTACTACAGTATATTACAGTATGTCTTATGAGCCAGTGTTCTGGCAGTGGATCAGTCGGTGTATTAGTTTAGCTGAAATAAAGCACAAACATCCCGAAGTCTGGGATTGGTAACGTGTGTCCATATACAGTACTACACTATGAGAAAACAATCCTGGAGCATTGTTACTAAGTTGTAACATTCCTTCGTTATTCCTACTGGAAAACTATGACCTGGCTACACCCAAACATTTTTGTGAGCTGATTTTAACAGTGGGCTTACAGTTGGGAGTACACAGCCACAATCCAGAGTTCCAGTATACTCCAGAGTTGTTATTTTATAGGGAATGCATATATTTAGCAATACAGACATGTAGGAGGAAGAATCCACTGTTGAAAGCAAATCATAAAATAGCGAGACTGGAATTTGCCAATATGCATACTGACAAGCCACAAAGCTCCTGGGAGAATGTTCTTTGGACAGATGAGACAAAATTGGAGCTTTTTGACACATCAGCCCATTATTATAGATGCAAAAAGAAAGCATGCAAAAAAGAACATTGGGGTTATTTACTATCAGGTATACGCCAGTTTTCTTGCACATATCTGTCACAGATTGCGATGAAAATCTGCAACTTTTCCCTGCTCACACCAGGTTTAAAAAAGGGGGCCTGGCATGGACAGGGAAGGGGATGACCTGTAGGTCCGTCTCATTTATCATTTTCTATGCCTGTTTTATGTGCAAAAAATGGTCCAAATTTAAGCCAGCAAGGAAGCTGGCTTACATTTAGACCTAGCGGTCGATGTGGCAAAGTTATGTAGAAGCTGACGCCTCTTCATAACTTTGACAGATCCACTGCCAGCACAGGGATGATTAAGACTGGCATCTAAATCGCTGGTGTTAATAAATGACCCCCATTGTACCTACTGTGAATCATGGGGGAGGCTTGGTTATGTTTTGGGGCTGCTTTGCTGCAACTGAACCAGGGTATCTTGAATCTATGCAGGATAAAATGAAATCTCAAGACTATCAAGTCATTCTGGAGCAAAATGTCTTGGCCAGTGTCTGAAAACCTACTCTCAGTCGCAGGTCATAGATCTTGAACAGGATAATGACCCAGAACACACCCAGCTAAAAACATCCAAGAATAACTAAGAGCAACTCTGATATCTGCATCAAAGAAAGAATGTTTTAGTATTAGATGCCAAGGATAAAGTAGAACTCCACATTGCATGCTTGCAAGAGGTTAGATCATATCGGTCATAACCAAACTTACATCTCCATCTTCCAGATAATTTTGTTCCAGAATTTCATCATTATGTGACAAGTTATTAGAATTCCATGCTAATGCAGAAGAAACTATTGCTAGAAATTTGCTAAGAAAGAAGCAGAAGTAGGGGCAAAAATGGAACAGAAGGAAGAAGAGGTAAAGACAATAGAAGCCCAAATAAAAGCCCTGTTAGAAATTCTACAAACGGAAAAGGAAGAAGTAGCTGTCTTAGCTAAACTGAAAGTCCCCCAACAAGCATTACACCAGGTTAGTGATCTGGACTGCTTCATCCCAGGAGAAGTGAAAGACCCAGATGATTACACTAATTTTTACGTGCTAAAGCAGTTTACACTACAGTAAATGGCTGTACCACCACAAAAGGTACTGGCGTCATGACTACAAGCTACCTTGTCATAGGCACATTAATACAGACCATCAAGGGCACCTCGAACCACCATCTGGCCTGTGTCCCTTACACCAGAATGTGCACCAGAGAATTCCTGTGCCATTCTTCTCATCACTTGTGCAGTGCTGCCCAGGGACGACGTAACCGTGAGTAGCCAGAACTGTATTTCTCTCAGCCCACCTAATGCTCACACCGTGACCTCACATATACCGTATTTTTTGCTTTATAAGACGCACTTTTTTCCCTCCAAAAGTGGGGGGAAAATGGACGTGCGTCTTATAAAGCGTATACTTTGCTGGCCGCTATGCTGCACAGCGCGGCCAGCGAAGTATCAGTGTGGAGGGAGGAGGCGGGGACACTTATGGCGGGGCCCAGTGCAGTGACTCTACTCTAATACACCGGGCCCCGCAACTGTTAAACATTCAATTTGATCTCTATATCTAATTGTAGACGCACTGTACGGTACTTACTGTAGTACCGGAGGTATAACATTAAGACGGCGCAGCGCCTCCTGCCCCAGCTCCCTCTGTCATGCGGCGCCTGCCCCAGCTCACTCTGTCATGCGCCGCCTGCCTGTTCATTCATAAAGTGAGATAAGCAGGCAGGCGGCGCATGAGGAGGGAGCAGGGGCAGGAGGCGCATGACCGAGGGAGCTGGGGCAGGCGGCGCATCAGGAGGGAGCTGCGACAGGCGGCGCATGACTGAGGGAGATGCCGGTCTGCGCCATCTTAATGTTATACATCTGGTACTACAGTAAGTACCATATAGCGCGTATACAATTAGATATAGAGATCAAATTGAATGTTTAACAGTTGCAGGGCCCGGTGTATTAGAGTAGAGTCACTGCACCGGGCCCCGCCATGAGTGTCCCCGCCTCCTCCCTCCACACTGAACCATCTGATGGGGGATCTGTAGATGACACTTATGGGGATCTGTGGATGACATAAGTGTCATCCACAGAGCCCCATAAGTGTCATCCACAGATCCCCCATCAGTGTAATGCACAGATCCCCCATCAGTGTCATCCACAGAGCCCCCCATAGTGTCATCCACAGAGCCCCCTCAGTGTCATCCACAGAGCCCCCCTCAGTGTCATCCACAGAGCCCCCTCAGTGTCACCAACAGAGCCCCCCTCAGTGTCACCCACAGAGCCCCCCTCAGTGCCATCCACAGAGCCCCCCTCAGTGTCATCCACAGAGCCCCCTTAGTGTCATCCACAGAGCCCCATAAGTGTCATCCACAGAGCCCCCCTCAGTGTCATCCACAGAGCCCCCCTCAGTGTCATCCACAGAGCCCCCCTTAGTGTCATCCACAGAGCCCCATAAGTGTCATCCACAGATTCCCCTCAGTGTCATTCACAGATCCCCCCATAACAGTGCGTCATCCACAGATCCCCCCATAACAGTGCGTCATCCACAGATCCCCCCATAACAGTGCATCATCCACAGATCCCCCCATAACAGTGCGTCATCCACAGATCCCCATAACAGTGCGTCATCCACAGACCACCATTAGTTCAAACCTACCAAAAGCACACCTTTTGGTTCTTATTGTCCTCCTCAAAAACCTAGGTGCGTCTTATCATCAGGTGCGTCTTATAAAGCGAAAAATATGGTAATTCCCCTGTCGGTCTGGCATACTGCACATGGAACTAATAAACAACAGTCTCTTAAAGTTTGATGACCGTGCTGATAACTACAGGGAATGGAAATTGATCTATGAAGCTTTAATCCACGATCTTAAGCTCACCGCCAAGGAAACATTTGACTTGCTCGTCAACTGGTGAGGCCCAGAATCTGCAGAGCGCAAGAGGTCATTGAGAGCAGTTTATGTGGGCCAGTCAGCAGAAGGTCTTGCTGCAGCATGGATGAGACTTGAACAAACCTACGGCAGTTCAAAAGCCATAGAAAGTGCCTTATTTAAAATACTTCAAATCTTCCCAACGATAACTAACAGGGACAACAGCAAGCTACAGGACCTGAGTGACCTGCTAAAGTAGCTAGCTAAATCAGACCCTCATCTGCCAGGACTGAGTCACCTTGATACTGCTCAAGGTATAAATCCAGTAGTATCCAAACTACCACATAGCATGTAGGAAAAATTAGTAGACCAGGACTCCAAGTAAAAAAGAATACATTTTCTTACTTTGCTAGATTTATCAGTAACCAAGCTTGGAAGCAGAATGATACCAGGTTTTAACTTTGCTGAACCCACTCTGCTAGCATCATCATAATCAAGGTATAATGATTGCCAAGGTGAGATAAGACACAGTTCCGATGCCCTCCCGGCTGGGAAACAGCATCCAGTAGTTTGCTGTGCTACACTGTTTCTATTGCTCTCATGCACCACAATGGGAGATATTGAAACAGCGAGCGCCGGAGAGCTCTGCTGTTTCCTGGCTGGGAGGTGGTCGGGACTGTGTCTCATCTCGTCTTAGTAATGGTGAGATGAGAGAACCCTTTTTAAAGGGGTTTTCCAGGAGTTCTATATTGATGACCTATCCACTGGATAGGTTTTCAGCATCTGATCAGTGGAGGTCCGACCCCTGGGACCCCCACTGATCAACTGTTTGAGAACATAGCTGTGCTAGCAGTAGCCTTCTTTCAGCAAACTAAGCACAGCGCCCTACATTGTATAGCGGCTGTGCTTGGAATGGCAGCTCAGCCTAGGCCATGTGACGGGTGAACATAATGTCACATGGCCTAGAGAAAACTGCAAGAAAACTGCCTTCTCAAACAGCTGATCGGGAAGGGCCCCAGTTGTTGGTCCCCCATCAATCAGATACTGATGACCTATCCACAGGATATGTCATCAGTATAAAACTCCTGGAAAAGCCATTTAAGGGGAACCTCACTCTATTAAAGAATGTCCTGGGTTCAGGGCAAAAACTATGTGAGAGCTCAGATATACTCTAGGGGGTGTGTTATAAGTGTTGCTCCTCCTCAAACCACATTGCAAAGGACTGTAAGGCTACCATTAAGTGTACCAATTGTAGTAGTGACAAATATGTTACAGCTATACATCCTGCTCCACCGCCTGACAACTCACAACCTCACAAGAAAATAAGGAGCACTTAAGTGCTTTGGAGCATAGCTCCTTATTTTCTAGCGTGACTACACCACTTTTCTTCACTTTATCTATAACTACTGCGGCACAGTGTCTGAGGAAGGCTTTGCATAGCCGAAAATGTTCACACGTACTGCCGTATGTTACTTTGCTTTGATTTGAAAACAAAATAAAAGAAAAACACAAAGAACATCATGTTTATCTGCTGTTATCTTTGAAAAAATATTACCTGGGGTGGGAACCCTATACACAGCAGCATCCGACTGTTTGCGAACAAACATTTGTATGACAACGCATTTTATGCCACGCTCTCATCATTCCCTTGTGAAAAAAAGAGGTCATTCAGACACCAGATTTTGTTCCTAGTCCTTATGATAATACCTTAGGGAGTCCTTATGATAATAACTTTTGCACAACACAAGATGACAACTAAATAACCTTGTCCATAGAAGACAAAGAGTTCATTAAAATAATGGACAGTGGATTCTCCAAAAATGAATCCAACTGCATTAAAAGGATTAGGAAGTTCTCTAAACTGGAACAATGGCATTACGTTCCATCCTATTTTAACCCTGTAGATTGTGCCACCAAACCAGTGTCCTCTAGTTCCTTTGCAAACACTTGCTGAGCCAGACCAAAGAGACTTCTATTGAAGGCATTTTCAGTCTCCAAGACCCTGACAATGATCTAGAGACTCATCCTGATGTAGTCTTGTCACCAGATCCAAAGAGAAGTTTGGCTTGGGCTGTCATCGCTTCGAATACTTCTTCAGATAGCTACAGCTTGTACGTGCCATTACTACATTATCACACATTGTACAGGCTATCGTACTGAGAACACTAACACTTATTTTTGTGGTTGGCACACGTGTCATAGACATCTCTCTTCAGATGAAATTGCACTAAGTGGCTCAATTGTGATATGTAATATAAAGCAGAGTTTATTTGGCATGGAACTAACATATATCTGTAAAGAATAAATCAAGGCAACTGGACGTACTGTAGATTTCTTGAAAACGTTTCACTCGTTCTTCCAATGAGCTTTCTCAATTCTGAGTGACTGTACAAACATTCTGGGAATAAATATATAACTGAATCCACATCTGGTAATTATACCCAGCATTGGGTCAAATTATCCTAATTGGAGTCAGTAGGTGATAAAGACTTCCCAGAAAAAGGTGTCAAGACAGCATTGTATGTGGCAGACAATAGATGTCTAACCCCCCAAATTCAAGCTTGGCTTCTCCATTTTTACGTAGGTGGCCTCCTTCACGCCTCGTTTATACCAATTGGCCTCCTTATCCAAAACACGTACTTGACTGTCTTCTCATGGAGGTGATTTGCTTGTTCACATGACCCTCAATCGGTGGCCGTCTTATGGACAAGACATTTGTGTGGCAGCACAAAAGACTTCATAAACAAGGGAGTGTACCTTATGAAATATAGAAAATAGTGCAGAATTTCAACAAAGACTATATTAGTAAGTGCCATATAATCATCTCACAAACACAATGATCAACAGAAAGTGGCCAATCCCTTTAAGATGACTTCTCGGGATCAAAGGACCAGCAAAACTAGTGAGATCCAACTGTAGAACCAAGTTCACAGGTTCCTGTCAAGAATTGAAAATTAATTCACAGCTAGTCTAGGATTACTTGGCTAACAATAGTTGCACGCAATTGTGATTGAGGTATGGTAGTCAGTCACTGATGGTGGACACACAGTGTACAACACAAAATACTTTGTAAACAAGCGAGTATACCTTGTAAAATATTGAAAATGGTGCAGGTTGATGAAACTGGAAGTCCATGGATTCTATCACTTGTACGTGTATAGCATTTACACTCATGAATGTAAACATAACTGACCATCATTTTCTCACTGCATGACCACCACGGGTGACTGCCCAAGACTCAAAGACACCAAAGTTGCCATAATTAAACATTAGCTCAGTATTTCTTCTATCTGCTGGCAAATCCAACATTTGCTGCTGCAATTTTCCCCTTGACTTGCAGCACTTAATGCAAAGGTGAATTAGGCTGGGTCTCCTAGGCAGCTGTCAGTGTAATACTGACAGGTAGAGATGACCTTGCGGTTTGTCCGGCGGTTGTTTGGCGGCGAACTTTGCTCGTTTGTGGTTCGCCGAACAGGCAAACATATGGCGCTGTCCGCTGGCACCATATTCTTTTGCATTGTGCTGAACTTTGACCCATGACACATCCATCAGGTGGGACAGGACAGCCAATTGGGATGTTTCAGCACATGGACACCCCCCCACCCTATAAATAAACCCGATCTGGCTGCCATTTTACATTCAGTCTTTTAGTGTAGGGAAAGTTTGCTGTGTGGAGCAGGGACAGACTGTTAGGGACACCAAACGCTAGCTAATAGGGCCACAAAAGTCCTTTTTCAGGACTGGTACAGGTGTGCTATCGATAGGTGTGACATACTGAGGGGTGTGATATAATATACTTTCTAACATAGAAAGTATATTATAGTGCATTTGTCTTGTGCAGCAGTTGTGTGCGGTTCTGCTGCGATACTGCAGCTATACAGAGGGACAAACGCTATTGGAACAACTAATTGCAACTGGTGTGATATACCAGTTGCCCCCCCAAAAAACTGATTGAGGCGTGATACACCTATAATATAATTTCTATATAGTGCATTTGTATTGTGCAGCATTTGTGTGCGGTTCTCCTGAGATACCGCAGCTATACAGAGGGACAAACGCTATTGGAACAACTAATTGCCACTTGTGTGATATACCTGTTGCCCCAAAATAAACTGATTAAGGGGTTTGGCATAACCTGTGGCCAGAGCTGGCACAATTTGACATGGAACTCTTGGCTTGCCCCTCGTCGAGTGTCCTGTCCGAAAGGATGTTCAGCGCAGCAGGGAGGATCGTGACCGATAAGCGCACTCGCCTAGCTCACGACAGTGTGGACTACCTAATATTTCTATAAACGAATAAGGCATGGATCTCGGAGGAATTCAACACCTGTGATGACCACGTGTAATTGAATTTCCTCATGCCAGCCCACACATATCCGCCACCACCCAGAACAAATAATGGTCCCTCTCTTATGTAAATACAGTGGCATAAAAGGCCTTTTCTGTCCGGTGAATGCCTAATGTTTGGGACCTCAGAGGAATTTAACACCTGTGACGACCACGTGTTATCAAATTTCAACTATATTCATTTTGGGGTTTTTCAAGAGGGGGGATATCGTTAGCCATGTTTTTAATCCAATTTTATATTTTTTGTTCTTTTAAACATATGTATTTGACATGTATTTGTACTGGCCTGCAGTAAAATTGATATCCAATGACCATCTAATATGCCTCCAGCCACATAATCACTTTATCTTTTATGTACAGTGAATACATCATTTTTGGGGCCTGTAATCTAACTGGCCAACAGTAAAATTGTTATACGGTGACCGCTTAATATACCTCCAGCCACATAATCACTTGATCTTTTCTGTCTGGCGAATGAATACTTTTTGGGGCCTGTAGTCCACTGGCCTGCAGTAAAATTGATATCCATTGACCGTCTAATATGCCTCTAGCCACATAATTACTTGATCTTTTATGTATACTTTTTGGAGCCTGTAATCTAACTGACCAACAGTAAAATTGTTATACCATGACCGCCTAATGTACCTCCAGCCACATTATCAATTGTTCTTTTCTGTACGGTAAATGAATAATTTTTGGGTCCAGTAGTCCACTGGCCTCCAGTAAAATTAATATCCATTGACCGTCTACTATACCTCCAGCCACATAATCACTTGTTCTTTTCTGTACATTTAGTGAATAATTTTTGGGGCCTGTACTCCACTGGCCTGAAGTAAAATTGTTATCCAATGACCGTCTAATATACCTCCAGCCACATAATCACTTGATGTTTTCTGTCCGGTGAATGCCTAATGTTTGTGGCCTGTACTCCCGTGGCCTAAAATAAAAATTTTCTAGGCTCCAGCAGGCCATAGTTTTAAGAGTTTCCTTTTAAGAAGCATAAAATGGCCCCTGATTAAAATACATATTTTTTGTGGGAATTATGGCCATTGATCCACCTCTAGTATGTTACTGTCCATGTTGTGGGATGATTTGTGCACTTCTTGTAAGAATTTGGTGGCTGCAATAATGACCTGCCATTAAAATGAATAGGGCTCGCCGCAAACTTGCGGTTTGCGAACATTTGAATGCGTTTGTGAATCGTCCATCACTACTGACAGGCAATGATTTACAATACAGAATGTATTGTAATGCATTGTAGAGGGGATAAGATCCCCAAAAGATTAAGTCCCAGTGAGACAAAAATAAAATGTAAAAAAAAAGTTGAAAAAAAGGGTTATTCATAAAAAATAAATAAAGTTTGAAGTAAAACAAAAAAATGCCCCTTTTCCCTAATAAACAAATAAAAAGTCTTAAAAATTAGAAAAATAAATAAAAACATACAGTATTAAGGTACTTTCACACTTGCGTTCTGAGGATCCGACAGGCAGTTCCGTCGCCGGACAAATGCAATGAAATACCGGATCCATCTCTCTGGTGTCATCGAGAAAAACAGATCCGGTATGTATTTGTTTTGCATCTTTAATAGTCTGTGCATGAGCAGACCGGGTAACCGGATCCGTTTTTCGGGAACACTTGGTACCGTATCTGGCATTAATACATTTCAATGGGGATCCAGAATTCCGGCAAGTGTTCAGAAATTTTGGCTGAAAAAAATACTGTAAAGGGACTGAACTGAAGACATCCTGATGCATACTGAACGGAATGCTTTCCATTCAGAATGCATTAGGATAAAACAAAAGCGGTTTTTTTTCGGTATTGAGCTCCTGTGACGGAACTTAATACCGGAAAAGAATAAAGCTAGTGTGAAAGTACCCTTATGCCTCATTCACACGTCAGTGTTTTGGTCAGTGATTTCCATGAGTGATTGTGAGCCAAAATCAGGTGCGGCTCTAAACACACAACAGGTGCAGATCTGGTATGGCTTTTTCAGTGTTTTGCGGTCCGTTTTTCACGGATCCGTTGTTCCATTTTTTGTTTCCGTTGTGTTTTCATTTCTGTTCCGTTTTTCCGTTCTGTTTTTCCATATGGCATATACAGTATACAGTAATTACATAGAAAAAATTGGGCTGGGCATTACATTTTCAATAGATGGTTCTGCAAAAATGGAACGGATACGGAAGACATACGGATGCATTTCCGTATGTGTTCAGTTTTTTTTGCGGACCTATTGACTTGAATGGAGCCACGGAACGTGATTTGCGGGGAATGATTGGACATGTTCTATCTTTCAACGGAAAAGGGAAATACGGAAAGAAATGCATATGGAGTACATTCCATTTTTTTTGCGGAACCATTGAAATGAATGGTTCCGTATACGGACAGTATACGGAACGCAAAAAACGGCCCGTAATCGGAAAAAAAAATATGGTCGTGGCGGCCTGGTTCAGTATACAGTTCTAATCACTATATTAACAGTAGGAACATTATATAACTGTTAAATACCTATTTTGGCCTCTCTACTTCCATGAAACACACCTCTTAGTGGACTGAGTGTCTGTTCAGATTCTCTCTCTGGTGAATAATGATTCCAGAAGCTCCTGCTAGGGAAATTCCCACAGAAGCTGTGTGTGAGGCTGGCTATAATTGGTCAAAACTCCTGGGCTGTGTGAGGCTGGCTAGGATTAGTCAAGACTCCTGCCCAGCAACAATCGTTTAACCCTATGCTTTCTGTTGTTTCTTCTATGTCATTGAGCTTACCTCACATTAATATAATGAATCTTAATGGCATATGATCTTTTCTGCTTCTGTGCACACAATATATAATAGTTATATGGCATCCAAACATGAAGTCACTGTAAATAACTCAGCTTTTTTCTTTAACACACAAACATAGGAACTGTATTAAGGTTATTGGTAGGTCTAGCTGTATAAACACACAAGTTAAATTAGCAACCTAGGACAGGTTTTAGCTGGCCAGCTACACCTGGGTACCGAAGCCAACTTCAAATTCCAGTAAATTTAGGTCTACTGAGTTTGCTGGCCAATCAAGCTCAGTGATACCATGGTTATTAAACCAGGTATTGGTACCAAAGTGTAATTCGATCCGAATTTCAGGAAAAATTTGATTCGCACTGAAGCCGAATTTCCTCGCGCTTTATGGTAACGAATCACTTTTTTTTCATAAAATGGCTGCTGCATGTGTGAAGACACGGAGAAAGGAACTCTGGGAAGGCGGGATCACCCATAATGCCATGCATGCAGCCAATCAGCAGCCAGCCATCCCTGTGAAGTCATAGCCCTATAAATAGTGTCAGCCATCTTAGATTCTTCCATTTACCAGTGTACTTACTGCAGGGAGAGACGTCTGCAGGCGCTAGGGACAATGCTCGAAAAAACTTCTTTGTGCTAAAAAAATTATTTATAAGTGCAGGGAAAGATTATTCAAGGTGTAAGGAAAGGATAGGGAGGAATCGTTCCACAGCTTTTATGTTGAACAGGGTTCAGTAGGGGAGGTTATAGCTTCGGTAATAGGAACATTCCTATTACACCTTGCAGCACTGAGTGGGGATCCAAATTGCCATTATACAGCTTTGTAATTCCAGCAAACCGTTCTTATTAG
This sequence comes from Bufo gargarizans, assembly GCF_014858855.1. Taxonomy (NCBI): domain Eukaryota; kingdom Metazoa; phylum Chordata; class Amphibia; order Anura; family Bufonidae; genus Bufo; species Bufo gargarizans. The sequence continues at coordinate 325,563,001 of NC_058081.1, forward strand.
GGTGCAAGTGTTGATTGATACAGGTATTAACAGGGTTTATTACAAGGAAATATTTCTATGCCTTATTTTTCCATGTGCGGTGCAGTAATACATTCTAAAGCATTTTTTTGCTTGAATTAGTGGGACAAAGGGCTTATTAGCCGTTGTGTGGTGAGGTGCTAAAATTACAGCCCTTTTTGTCATGTATTAGTGGCAAAAGTTAAATATCTGTATATTTGCTGTTCAGCGGTGCAATTATCTGTTGTAAAGCCTTTTGTGGGGTGTACTGGCAGAAAAAGAAAAAATATATTTGCCACTCTGGGGTGCAGTTATCTATTGTAAAGTCTTTTTGTGGGGTGTATAAGCGGAAAAAGAAAAAACATATTTGCTGCTCAGGGGTGCAGTTATCTGTTCTAAAGCCTTTTGTGGCGTGTATAAATGGAAAAAAATAAGGGCCTATTTGTCGTTCAGCGGTGCAGTTATATGTTCTAAAGCCCTTTTTGGCGTGTATTACTGGCACAAAAAATGATTTGCCGTTGTGTGGTTAAGTGATAAAATGACAGTCTTTTTTGGTGTGTATTAGTCGTAAAAAAAAGGCGTGCTCTGAGCGGGTTATAGAAATCAGTCTGGCCTTGGAAGCAAGCAAGCAAGCAAGCAAGGAAGGATGTCTGTTCCAGCTCAGAAAAGATAAGTGTGGTTTCAGTTTTTGTTGTTTGCTGTCTAGGTTGTGTTTGTGTCATCTCTCCCATCCAGGTTCTGTGCGAGCAGGCTGCTCCTATTTCCCCTTTTCACCATCTCAGGGAATCTAGGGTGTTTTAGCCCAGGCACGGGGACACATCATTCCTACCACCAAGGTCTGAATGTGGGCTGAGCAGTGCAGGGAGAGAGGTCAGGGATTAGCTAGGAGGTGACCCTTCCCCTGCTTCTCGCCTAGAGCCTGGTTGTTGGTTTATCTGTGTGTCTGAGTGCTCGTCCGCCGTGACACTAATGCAGGTTTTTGTTACATTTTTGAATGGTAATTCATCCATCAGAGGGAAATAAACTTCTAAATTCATGTGACATTGAGGAGATGTGGGAGAAAATAGCCAATGGATACTTGAGGACCACCCAGTCTTCAATTGTGTAAGCAATGTGGGCTGGAAGAACATAGGTCTACAAAAGCCTCAACAAAGCAGGTTCACTTTCATAAGCTGTAAGCAATTCTTACGCATTGTAATACTTCCTCTGGTGGAAAGCAGGAACGGTATTGTATGGTCCTATGTGGCAGCATGGCAACACAAGGAACTGCCATCATCTCTGGAAATCATGCTGTGGTGAAGAGTGGCAAAGGAATCCCTATTTTACTTCTAAGGCCCCTTCACAGGAGAAGCCTTTGCTAATACAAAGAGGATACAGAAATAGGTTACAAAAGAATTGCGTAAAGCAACAGCATAACGGAAAAAGCCCCTCACAAGAGCTTAACTCAGAAGCAACTAGAAAACCTATAAACGGACACTGAGAGCTACTAAGCTATAAAAATATTATTTTATTAAGTACATGGTTTAAAACATACAAAAGAGATGACAGACAAATGCAAAAAGTGCAGTACAATCCTGGGAGAATTTATAGAGTACAACAGTATAATGAAGCAAGTGACCTGAACATTAGAGCCTATAAACGAAAAAACTGCTATATAAGATATATATTTAAAAAGATATCCACTATCCATGAGAGTGGAGATAATGTAATCAAGTATAAAGTGCAAGTGCAAGCTGCGATATAAGCAGAAAAAACAAAAGCGACTCTCAGGTGTGAGTCTTTAATTTGTATACGTATCTATACAATCAGATGCAGCAAATACCATAATAAAGTGTGTGTGCAAGCCACATAAAATTGGCAAAGAGGTATGGTAAACATTTGTTCAGAAGGCCCAAACCACAATAAAATGTATCAAATAAGCGGAAAGAAAAAGAGGGTCACATACCGTATCTTAAAAGTAACAGATCCACAGGAAGACCGCACACCCCGACGCAGTTTCGATTGAAACCTTCCTTTTTCAAGCTCATTGTTAATGTCTTAGGCCTCTTTCACACGGGTGTCATGTTTTTTGGCCGGATGAGTTCAGTGAAGAGCTTGCGATTTTTCTAGCGAGTGCTGTAATTTTACTATGCGATTGCGTTGCGTTTCACGCGCGTGTGGCATGCGTTTTTCACGCGCGTGAAAAAAAAAAGATCCATCCACTAGATTCACCTGTAATGCAAAGACAATATAAATAGCCCCAGCATGCAGTGTTTTGTTGGACAGCTCCATTTTTTTGGTGGAGTGGTTTTTGTGTGGTTGACGTGTGTCTTTGTTATTGGATTATCCTTTGCAGGATGTCCACTTTCACCCTGTCATCAACTGACCATGTCTTTTTGCACTGGCTGGTGTCCCGTTGTTTTGGGGAGCAGCCAGAAATGATTGAGGAGGAGCCGCGGAGGAAGCGTATGTGGGTGCATCCTATACTTTCAGAGCGGCCCAGCAAAGGACTCTTTTTTGGCTTGTACGCTGAGCTCCGTGCGCACCCTCCAAAGTTCTTCAATTATAGCCGAAAAATCCAATACATGAATGTGTGTTTACAGATTGTGAATAAAAAATTTAAAATGTATGGATCTTTTGTGGCTAATGATGTTTTCCACAAATCATAAATCTATATTGTATTGTGTGTGTTTGTGCAAAATAAACACCAAAGTTAACAATTATAAACTTGAAAAATAAAAGTGTTTTATTGCACACTATATTCCAATATACTCTGGCTTTTCAAAAAATAAATAAACAGTAAACAAATATAAATGATAAATTTACATAACGTCTTGATGGCGACGAGGCTCCCTGATAATGAGGGGCAGAAATTTGTTGCTGCGAATGAGGCCTGGAGTAGTGACTAGGCCCAGGTTGAGTGGACGATGGGCCCTGATATTGTGGTCCACTAAATTGTGTCTGGGAAGGGGGCCCAGAGTATTGGCTTGGGCCAGGTTGGCTGGATGATGGGCCCTGATATTGTGGTCCATGAAATTGTGTCTGGGAAGGGGGTCCAGAGTATTGGCTTGGGCCAGGTTGGCTGGACGATGGGCCCCCGCTGACTGTAACTGGGTTCCCCCTGATACTGTGGCACATATGGGGCAATTGGTGGGCCATAGGGATCCCTTTCGGGCGGAAATTGTTGGGGGCCCTGTGAGGGCTGACTACCTGCGGGGTGGTGGGGGCTAAATATGTTGCTATGACAGCGCAGGCTTTCGAGCGCATCAAACATTTCAGCTCTTGTGGGCGATTAGCTACCTCCAGAACTATTTCTAATGCAGTTCTGGTTCGCAGTAGTCGTTTAGGAGGTAGCTGACGCATAAAATGGGCCAGACTACGGGCAAACATGTCGTGATGATCCTCCTGCCGTGCTCTAGATAAATAATCTAGAACTTGCAAATTGATGTTAGAATCGGCAGGAGGCATTGCACGTCGTCTGGCCCTGCTGGGTAGAGCCAGAGGGGAGGTGGGGGACTCGCCACCAGATGCTGCAGGAGGCCTTGATGTTCCTATGCTGGGTCCAGCTCCACTTTCAGGCTGGGCTGATGTGGTGTCCTCCTCACATGCACCTGATTGGTGCGGGCCCGACTCATCAGCTTCCTCCTCTAGGTTGTCTTCAGTTCTAAAAACAGTAGAAAATGCATAAACATATGTTGAAATTTCAATACTTTAGTTACATTATAAGTACAGATTTAGCAGGAATAACACACACACTCTTTAACTTGAAAGTCTATAATAATCATGTTATCTTTAAGCAAAATGCCGCGATAAGCTATTGCATAATGCATTTATAAGCATTTAGTTAGCATCACATGTCACATAAAGCATGTGTATTACCCTGCTACATCTGTAACCTATATGTCCATACCATAAATACAACTCAAATGACCATTTAAGTATGACTATAAAATGAACTTACGGACGCAGCTCCATAACATCGCGCAGGAACATCAGCTGCTCCCTGAAAAGATAGGGCCTTTTCTTGGGGGGACCAGCCCCGCTCCGCCCACGTTGTTTCATTTCTTTGAGGAACTGGTCCCTGCAGCTCCGCCACCGATTCTTGACCTCTTCAACTGGTAATACAAAGACATGAAAGGAACAGGTATCAATATCTACATCTATTCATAAAAAATAGTCAATTAACGCCTATATACTAGGAACAATAACGTATAACTACGCCTATATACTAGGAACAATAACATATAACTACACCTATATACTAGGGAGTACTGAAAGGCTCAAACATGGTATACATTGTGTACTTACTGAAATTCCTTCTACTTGGGCCTTGTGTCTTCTCCCAGATTGGGGCAAAAAGATCCTGGGTAATTTCCGTCCAGGCAGCATCCTTTTTGCAGCGGTCCTGGTACTCCGCAGCCTGAAGATCCCAGATGCAGGGCCTCTCCTGCACCAGGACAATCAGTTTTTCAACGTCAATGACTTGTGGTGTTTTGGGCATTTTTGTGCTCCGCAAGGGCTGGAAAAGTTTGGCAGCAAACTTTCTCCCTCTTCTCAGACACCAAACTGACGCAGATAGACGCAGACAGACGCTGAAAAACGCCTACTTCCTGTCTTTAAATTCCCTGGGTGTTGCTTAGTTACAAGCGTGAAAAACGCAACACAACGCATGGTATCCGGATGTACTGCATTTTTCTGCCAGCCCCATTCACTTCTATGGGGCCTGCGTTGCGTGAAAAATGCACAATATAGAGCATGCTGCGATTTTTACTCAACGCACAAGTGATGCGTGAAAATCACCGCTCATGTGCACAGCCCCATAGAAATGAATGGGTCAGGATTCAGTGCGGGTGCCATGCGTTCACTTCACGCTTCGCACCCACACGGAAAACTCGCCCGTGTGAAAGGGGCCTTAAGGTTCTCTCGCACTTTTATTTTCATGGTGTTCAGTATGTCATGAACTTAGAGGCAGCAACCCACATTACAATTTATGTTGAAATATATTCTGCAACATTGTGGTGGTAATAAGAAAAAATAATAACTTAGACTGTGTAATGTGAATGTGAACATTGAACCATGTGTCTCCCACTATAGGACATAGTACATACAAACATTACACAGACAGCCTGCTGAATTCAATGGAAACTGTGTAATTAGAGTTGAGCAGACACCTGGATGTTCGGGTTCGACGGGTTTGGCCGAACTTCACAAAAAAGTTCGAGTTTGGGACCCGAACTTGACCTCGAACCCGAACCCCATTGAAGTCAATCGCGACCTGAACTTTGGAGCACTAAAATGGCTCTAAAAAAGTCATAGCAAGTGCTCTGCAAACAAATGTGGATAGGGAAATGACATAAAATATGTAAAAATAAAGAATAATAATCTTAATCTAGGAGGAGGAGGTCCATATGGAGTAGGAGGTTGAGTAGGTTGTGGATGTGGCGGTGTAGGTGAAAGCGGCGGTGAAGGAGGAGGTAGCCAACACTGGTTTTTGTTTTAGTTTTTTATTTTATTATTAATATTTTATTTTTTATTTGGGTAGACCCCAAAACATTGGGAAATATAAAAAACTAAAACAAAGAGAAAGTGGGCTGGAGTACAACAATGGCCGGGTGAGACCAGTATATAGTCCTGGCCAAAAGTTTTGAGAATGACACAAATATTAGTTTTCACAATGTTTGCTGCTAAACTTCTGTTAGATCTTTGTTTCAGTTGTTTCTGTGATGTAATGAAATATAATTGCACGCACTTCATACGTTTCAAAGGCTTTTATCGACAATTACATGACATTTATGCAAAGAGTCAGTATTTGCAGTGTTGGCCCATCTTTTTCAGGACCTCTGCAATTCGACTGGGCATTTCACTTCTTGGAGTTTGTCAGAATTAGTGGGTTTTTGTTTGTCCACCCGCCTCTTGAGGATTGACCACAAGTTCTCAATGGGATTAAGATCTGGGGAGTTTCCAGGCCATGGACCCAAAATGTCAATGTTTTGGTCCCCGAGCCACTTAGTTATCACTTTTGCCTTATGGCATGGTGCTCCATCGTGCTGGAAAATGCATTGTTCTTCACCAAACTGTTGTTGGATCGTTGGAAGAAGTTGCTGTTGGAGGGTGTTTTGGTACCATTCTTTATTCATGGCTGTGTTTTTGGGCAAAATTGTGACTGAGCCCACTCCCTTGGATGAGAAGCAACCCCACACATGAATGGTCTCAGGATGCTTTACTGTTGGCATGACACAGGACTGATGGTAGCACTCACCTTTTCTTCTCCAGACAAGCCTTTTTCCTGATGCCCCAAACAATCGTAAAGAGGCTTCATCAGAGAATATGACTTTGCCCCAGTCCTCAGCATTCCATTCACCATATTTTCTGCAGAAGATCAATCTGTCCCTGATGTTTTTTTGGGAGAGAAGTGGCTTCTTTGCTGCCCTTCTTGACATCAGGCCATCTTCCAAAAGTCTTTGCCTCACTGTGCGTGCAGATGCGCTTACACCTGCCTGCTGCCATTCCTGAGCAAGCTCTGCACTGGTGGCAATCTCCTCTTTAGGAGAAGATCCTGGCGCTTGCTGGACTTTCTTGGACGTCCTGAAGCATTCTTAACAAGAATTGAACCTCTTTCCTTGAAGTTCTTGATGATCCTATAAATTGTTGATTGAGGTGCAATTTTAGTAGCCACAATATGGCATATATAATTTTCATGGCAATGAGGGACTATGCAATTCATCTGATCACTCTTCATAACATTCTGGAGTATATGCAAATTGCTATTATAAAAACTTAAGCAGCAACTTTTCCAATTTCCAATATTTATGTAATTCTCAAAACTTTTGGCCACGACTGTACGTGTCTGTTCGGCACAAGGTACGGGCAAGTCCTGCGGGATCCCTGCCTGGTTCATTTTAATAAACGTGAGCTTGTCCACATTGGCTGTGGACAGGCGGCTGTGCTTGTCTCTGATAACCCCCTCCTGCCATGCTAAACTAATGTTCAGACAATACACTCGCTGCAGGGCAGGCCAGCACCTCCAAGGCGTAAAGGACAAGCTCAGGCCATGTGCCCAATTTGGAGACCCAGAAGTTGAAGGGGGCAGACCCATCAGTCAGTACGTGTAGGCATGTGCCCACATACTGCTCCACCATGTCGCATGTCCCTGTGACATCCACAATCCAATTAGATATCTTCCCTATCAACTTTTGATGTTCTTTTATGTGCCTACCATGTCGATCACCGGTAATGGCGAATTAGGGTTCCATGCCGAAGAGGGAGCGTGAGAAAGATACCACATCCAAGGGAGGTTAATGGCTGAAATGTGATTGAGCGGAAATGTAGGACAAGTTGTTAAAGCGGAAGCATCCAAGTAAAGGATGGGGCGCACGGCAATTACCCTCTCCTGACTCGGGGAGGTAGTGACGATAAATAACAATACAGGACTCTTAAGATGCCCTGTTATTGGAATGATTAATAAAAAATTACAGGCAATGTCACTGCAGTATTTTGGATTAGGAAACGTTAGACAGGAGAGGCCCTGCTGCCGTTTTGTTGACTCTAGATAACTTCTGCCTGATTGCACGTCCCTGTGACGTCCACGATCCAATTGGATATCTTCTCTATCAACTTTTGAGGAATCAGGGTTCCATACCGGAGAGAGAGCATGAGAAAGGAATACCACATCCAAGGGAGGTTAATGGCTAAAATGTGATCGGGCGAAAATGTGGGACAAGTTATTAAAGCGTAAGGATCGAATGAAAGGAGGGGGCGCGCGTCAATTAAAGACAAATTTTAGAAATTTAAATGCCTGTCACCTATGCAGAGCAGGGGTTTTTCAACAGGAAAAAAATGGTTAATGTCACCCACCAATGGAACAGACGATTTTTAAAAATTTCGGTCCTTGTCAACTATGCAGAGCAGGGGTTTATTCACGGCAAAACTAGGTTCATGTCACCCACCAATTGAACAGACGATTTTACAAAAATTAGGTCTCTGTCATCTATGCAGAGCAGGGTTTTTTTCACGGCAAAAATGGTAAAATGTCACCCAAGATTGTAACAGATGCTTTTGCACCCTGCTCCCTCTTTTGCTGTGCTGGTGCCCTGTGCGACCACCACCTCTTCTTCCAAACTGCACACGTCACTCGCATGATTGATTCCATGTGGGGTCTAGTACCTCATCATTCTCCACATCATCTTCCACCCAATCTTTACCCGTGCCCTCCTTGTTGGTCTGCAGACTGCAGAAAGCTGCAGCAGTTGGCACCTATGTTTCATCATCATCAGAGATGTGCTGCGGTGGTCTTCCCATGTCCTCATCCTGAAACATAAGTGGTTGGGCATCAGTGCACCCAATCCCTTCCACTTCTGGGGCGCCCTGCACCCCAGAAGTGGAAGATGACCCACGGAAACCCTGCCAGCAGAGTCATCAAATAGCAGAACAGACTGCTGCATTACTTGGGGCTCAGAATGCTTGCCTGGTTTGCAAGGGGGGTGAGTTGAAAGACAGATAGCCATGGGCTGTAGGTGCCAACTCTGATCTTTCAGCAGGGGACTCGGTGGGAGACAATGTGAAGGAACTGGAGGCACTGTCAGCCACCCAATCTACTATCGCCTGTACTTGTTCTGGCCTCACCACTCGTACTGTCCTAAATGCAGTGTAGGCCGCAAATGTACTCTCTAGTGCAAAAGATGAGCATTTGTCACCCAACAATGTATCAGACGAATTAGTGAAATGTATTTACCTGTCCACTAGGAAGAGCAGGGGTATATCACAGCCAAAAATTGGTGAATGTCACACAACAATGTAAGAGATGAATTACTGAAATGTATTTTCCTGTCCACAATGCAGAGCAGGGGTATATCACAACCAAAAATTGGTGAATGTCACACAACAATGTAACAGACAAATTACTGAAATTTATTTTCTTGTCCACATTGTAAAGTAGGGGTATATCACAGCCAAAAATTGGTGAATTTCACCTAACAATGTAACCGAAAAATTAGTGAAATGTATTTCCCTGTCCACTAGGTAGAGCAGGGGTATATCACAGCCAAAAAATGGTGAATATCACACAACAATGTAACAGATGAATTAGTGAAATGTATTTTCCTGTCCACAAGGTAGAGCAGGGGTATATCACAGCCAAAAATTGGTGAATGTCACACAACAATGTAACAGACGAATTAGTGAAATGTATTTCCCTGTCCGCTATGTAGAGCAGGGGTATATCACAGCCAAAAAATTGGGTATTCCACCCAACAATGTATCAGACGAATTAGTGAAATGACTTAAAATAACATAAAATACGTAAAAATACAAAATTATAATCTTGATCTAGGAGGTGGAGGTCCATATGGAGTAGGGGGTTGAGGAGGCGGTGGACAAGGCAGTGTAGGTGGAAGCGGCGGTGGAGTAGAAGGAGGTAGCCGACACTGGTATTTTTTTGTTGTTGTTGTTTAAATTAGGGTACACCCCAAAACATTGGGAAATATAAAAAATAAAACAATGAGAAAGTGCGCTGTAGTATAACAATGGCAGGGTGAGGCCGGTATACATGTCTATTCTGCACAAGGTACGGACAAGTCCTGTGGGATCCATGCCTGGTTCATTTTAATGAATGTGAGCTTGTCCACATTGGCTGTGGACAGGCGGCTGCGCTTGTCTGTGATAACACCCCCTGCCGTGCAAAACACACGTTCAGGCAATACACTGGCTGCAGGGCAGGGCAGCACCTCCAAGGCGTAAAGGGCAAACTCAGGCCATGTGCCCAATTTGGAGACCCAGAAGTTGAAGGGGGCAGACCCATCAGTCAGTACGTGTAGGCATGTAGACACATACTGCTCCACCATGTTGCTGAAATGCTGCCTCCTGCTAAGACGTTCCATATCAGCCGGTGGTGCTGGTTGTTGTTGCGTGCTGACAAAGCTTTTCCACATTTCGGCCATGCTAACCCAGCCTTCTGAGGTGCTGGCGGTGCCCCAGCTGTGTTGGCGACCTCTTCCTCCTCTTCTGCCTTCGCCTTGTGCTTCAACTGTGCCCCCGCTGTCAAGTGAGAATGCGATCAGCAGCGCGTCTACCAATGTGCGCTTGTACTCGCTCATCTTATGATCACGCTCCAGTGACGAAATTAAGGACGGTACATTTTCCTTGTAACAGGGATCAAGCAGCGTGGCCACCCAGTAATCAGCACAAATTTGAATTTTACCAACTCGGCGGTCGTTGCAGAGACACTGCAGCATGTAATCGCTCATGTGTGACAGGCTGCCCAGAGGCAACGACAAGCTGTCCTCTGAGGAGGTGTATTGTCTGTGTCCTCTGTATCCCCCCAGCCACGCACCAGTGATGGCCCTGAGCGGGTTTGGGTGCCACCCTGCTGTGAACACGATTCCTCCTCCTTCATCTCCTCCTCCTAATCCTCCACCTCGTCATCCTCCAGAACTGTGCACTGGCTGGACAATTGTGTACCTGGTGTATGTTGTTGCAGGAAACCACCCTCGTAGCCACTTGTGAATGACTGGCCTGAAACCCTTGCAGAGTCATTAAAAAGCAGAAGAGACTGCTGCATGACTTGGGGCTCAGACTGCTTGGCTGATTTGCAAGGGGGTGAGGTGAAAGACTGATGGCCATGGGCAGCAGGTGCCAACTCTGATCTTTCAGCAAGGGACTGGGTGGGAGACATTGTGAAGGAACTGGAGGCACTGTCAGCCACCCAATCTACTATCGCCTTTACTTGTTCTGGCCTCACCATTGGTAGAGCCGCATTCGGCCCTACCAAATAACGCTGAATGTTCTGTCGCCTACTCGCACCTGAGGAAGGTGTTTCACTTGTGCGTTTAGCTGGCACAGATTGAAAGGAGCTCCAGCAGCACCACGACCAGGGCCACATCCCTTATTTGATGCTCTCCTCATTCTTTGCGTTCACCCACCAAACTAACAGATGGTTTATGTCAGGCGACAATGTAACCGCCAATAGTCAGCAATTAAGTTCACTGACAGTAAGGCTGTGCCAGTGTCATAAAGATTTTTTTTTTATTGAGGTCACACAACAGTGTGACAGGCGATTTTTTTTTCACAATTACTTCACGGTCACCAAAAATTTTAATTTGTTAACCAACAATGTAGCAGCAGTATTGACTGGTTGTATTGGACTGTCAGAAATGCAGCAAAGGCCGCAAATGTATTTAGCACAAAATGGGTGTGTTTTTTTTCCAAACTACAATAACAGCAGTATTTAACAGCTGTATTGGACTGTCAGAAATGCAGCAAAGGCCGCAAATGTAGTATCTAGCACAAAATGGGTGTTTTTTCAAACAAAAATTTGACAGCAGTATTTAACACTTGTATTGGACTCTCAGAAATGCAGCAAAGGCCGCAAAGGTACTTTATGTGGAAAAAAAGGTGATTTTTTCACTCACAATTAAACAGATTTTCTTTCACTATCACAAATGCAGTGCAGGGCACAAATGTACTTTTTAGCAAAACAAATAATAATTTGTCACCCCAGAATCTAACAGATGGATTTACTTGGATTGCCTATATTATTTTCCCTTCCCCTGGCACATAAAAAAATGGGTATATGTTTCCCACTGAACTAAAAGAACAGGATTAAATTATTGTCCCTGGCACATGTGCAGTGCTGGTGCACTGAACTTGCACAAAATGTCCGCCGACGCCCACCTAACTAACAGACGGATAAAACGTATTTTTCTGTGTCACTGGGCTCAGAGCAGGGTACAAAAATGTTGCATTGCACCCACAAAAAAAAAATTGCTGTAGATCGCAGAGTTAACAACAAGTTCTGATATCAGATAGATTCTTTCCTATATTCTCCCTCACAGCAGCAGCGAGTTAAACGCTTGTTGATTGGCTGCCCTTCAGCCTTTCAAAAAGCGCCATTAAATCTCCGAACACCGAACTCGAACCCCAACTTTTACTGAAATGTTCGGGTTCGGGGTAAAAAAATCCTAAAGTTCGGTACGAACCCGAACTTTATAGTTCGGGTTCGCTCAACCCTATGTGTAATGCTTCATGTTGCCTGTGGTGGTTCTTTAGTGGAAATAAAAATTTGCAGCTGGGTCCCCCGACAGATTACAGTGGATCCTTCCTAGGGTATATCTATGTCATAGAAGGATTACCCCCAGCATGGAATCCCCCTTTATGAGCCAGACTGGAAGGGTTGTTATATACAAGTGAAACCGTTTCTGGCAGACTCCAGACATTCTTGCTTTGCATGGATGGCAAACAGCTATTGTTTGCATCAGGACCCGTGGTGATCAGTTGATCGTATTCTGAAAGTGATTTTCTCTGATGAAACAACCCCTCTAAATCTTCCAAAGCCCTTTACATGCAAGTTAATACGCAGAAGGTGACAGTGGGTCCCTTATTTACTATGCAACTGCAGAGGTGGCACATATGGCATGTCTGCCCATGCACAGCACCCGGATCCCTAGTAGGTCCAGTGCAGGGTTTCCAACCGTCCAGAAATTTCTGGACAGTCCATAAAAAAAGCAACTTTTTTCCTGTGTCCATGAAAAAAAAAAGAAATCTGTGATTTATTTGAGGCTGGTGGCACTTTCCTAGATTATTTTGGTGGTATTTATCATTATTTTACAGCTCACATTAAATGCTGGTAATGAGGTGTTATCAGTATAATGATCTGTAGAGCTGTATTACTTATAATCTTCATAATTCATTATGGTTTTCCATTTTGTTCGTAAACATTTTTGGCTCTCCGTGATTTTGGGATAAGTTATCCAGAAAAAAAAATCTGGAATAGATAACTACAGAGAATAAGTGAGAAAAGAGACAGATTTTTTGTTGTCTTCACAGCCGCTGGCACACCATAACTATTTGACCGCAGTGCCGCTCACAACTAGGGATGAGCGAACTCGAACTGTATAGTTCGGGTTCGTACCGAATTTTGGGGTGTCCGTGACACGGACCCGAACCCGGACATTTTCGTAAAAGTCCGGGTTCGGGTTCGGTGTTCGTCGCTTTCTTGGCGCTTTTGTGACGCTTTCTTGGCGCTTTTTGAAAGGCTGCAAAGCAGCCAATCAACAAGCGTCATACTACTTGCCCCAAGAGGCCATCACAGCCATGCCTACTATTGGCATGGCTGTGATTGGCCAGAGCACCATGTGACCCAGCCTCTATTTAAGCTGGAGTCACATAGCGCCGCCCGTCACTCTGCTCTGATTAGCGTAGGGAGAGGTTGCGGCTGCGACAGTAGGGCGAGATTAGGCAGATTAACTCCTCCAAAGGACTTGATTAACTGATCGATCTGCAGCTGTGGATCATTGAGCTGCTGATCCTCAATTGCTCACTGTTTTTAGGCTGCCCAGACCGTTTGTCAGTCACATTTTTCTGGGGTGATCGGCGGCCATTTTGTGTCTTGTGGTGCGCCAGCACAAGCTGCGACCAAGTGCATTTAACCCTCAATGGTGTGGTTGTTTTTTGGCTAAAGCCTACATCAGGGTGAAGCTGTCACACCAAGTGCATTTAACCAGCAATAGTCTGTTCATTTTTTGGCCATATACAAAATCAGGGGCAAGCTGCGCCTGTCACCAAGTGCATTTAACCCTCAATGGTGTGGTTGTTTTTTGGCTAAAGCCTACATCAGGGTGAAGCTGTCACACCAAGTGCATTTAACCAGCAATAGTCTGTTCATTTTTTGGCCATATACAAAATCAGGGGCAAGCTGCGCCTGTCACCAAGTGCATTTAACCCTCAATGGTGTGGTTGTTTTTTGGCTAAAGCCTACATCAGGGTGAAGCTGTCACACCAAGTGCATTTAACCAGCAATAGTCTGTTCATTTTTTGGCCATATACAAAATCAGGGGCAAGCTGCGCCTGTCACCAAGTGCATTTAACCCTCAATGGTGTGGTTGTTTTTTGGCTAAAGCCTACATCAGGGTGAAGCTGTCACACCAAGTGCATTTAACCAGCAATAGTCTGTTCATTTTTTGGCCATATACAAAATCAGGGGCAAGCTGCGCCTGTCACCAAGTGCATTTAACCCTCAATGGTGTGGTTGTTTTCTGGCTAAAGCCTACATCAGGGTGAAGCTGTCACACCAAGTGCATTTAACCAGCAATAGTCTGTTTATTTTTTGGCCATATACTACATCAGGGGCAAGCTGCGCCCGTCACCAAGTGCATTTAACCCTCAGTAGTGTGGTTGGTCAAGCTGTGACACCAAGTGCATTTAACCAGCAATAGTCTGTTCATTTTTTGGCCATATACTACATCAGGGGCAAGCTGCGCCCGTCACCAAGTGCATTTAACCAGCAATAGTGTGGTTATTTTTTGGCCATATCCCAGTCTAATTCTGTCACTAAATCCATACCGGTCACCCAGCGCCTAAATACTAGGCCTCAAATTTATATCCCGCTAAATCTCTCGTTACCGCTGTCCTGTTGTAGCTGGGAAAGTTATTTAGTGTCCGTCAAAGCACATTTTTTGTTCTGGGTTGAAGTACAATTCCCAATTTAGCAATTTCATAATTTAGTGGTTTCTGCTATATCAGAGCTATTTGAAATCTATCCCTAAAAGGGTATATAATATTCAAGGTGCACATTGGGTCATTCAGAATAACTTCACACACACCCGCTACTGTGTATTTTCAAGTCTAATTCTGTCACTAAACCCATACCTGTCACCCAGCGCCTAAATACTAGGCCTCAAATTTATATCCTGCTAAATCTCTCGTTACCGCTGTCCTGTTGTAGCTGGGAAAGTTATTTAGTGTCCGTCAAAGCACATTTTTTGTTCTGGGTTGAAGTACAATTCCCAATTTAGCAATTTCATAATTTAGTGGTTTCTGCTATATCAGAGCTATTTGAAATCTATCCCTAAAAGGGTATATAATATTCAAGGTGCACATTGGGTCATTCAGAATAACTTCACACACACCCGCTACTGTGTATTTTCAAGTCTAATTCTGTCACTAAACCCATACCTGTCACCCAGCGCCTAAATACTAGGCCTCAAATTTATATCCTGCTAAATCTCTCGTTACCGCTGTCCTGTTGTAGCTGGGAAAGTTATTTAGTGTCCGTCAAAGCACATTTTTTGTTCTGGGTTGAAATACAATTCCCAATTTAGCAATTTCATAATTTAGTGGTTTCTGCTATATCAGAGCTATTTGAAATCTATCCCTAAAAGGGTAGATCATATTGAAGGTGCACATAGGGTCATTCAGAATAACTTCACACACACCCGCTACTGTGTATTTCCAAGTCTAATTCTGTCACTAAACCCATACCTGTCACCCAGCGCCTAAATACTAGGCCTCAAATTTATATCCTGCTAAATCTCTCGTTACCGCTGTACTGTTGTTGCTGGGCAAGATATTTAGTGTCCGTCAAAGCACATTTTTTGTTCTGGGTTGAAATACAATTCCCAATTTAGCAATTTCATAATTTAGTGGTTTCTGCTATATCAGAGCTATTTGAAATCTATCCCTAAAAGGGTATATAATATTCAAGGTGCACATTGGGTCATTCAGAATAACTTCACACACACCCGCTACTGTGTATTTCCAAGTCTAATTCTGTCACTAAACCCATACCTGTCACCCAGCGCCTAAATACTAGGCCTCAAATTTATATCCTGCTAAATCTCTCGTTACCGCTGTACTGTTGTTGCTGGGCAAGATATTTAGTGTCCGTCAAAGCACATTTTTTGTTCTGGGTTGAAATACAATTCCCAATTTAGCAATTTCATAATTTAGTGGTTCCTGCTATATCAGAGCTATTTGAAATCTATCCCAAAAAGGGTATATAATATTCAAGGTGCACATAGGGTCATTCAGAATAACTTCACACACACGCTTCTGTGCATTTCCAAGTCTAATTCTGTCACTAAATCCATACCGGTCACCCAGCGCCTAAATACTAGGCCTCAAATTTATATCCCGCTGAATTTGAATACAATACATTGGGCCAAATAATATATTTGTTGTTGTGGTGAACCATAACAATGAGAAAAACATCTAGTAAGGGACGCGGACGTGGACATGGTCGTGGTGGTGTTAGTGGACCCTCTGGTGCTGGGAGAGGACGTGGCCGTTCTGCCACATCCACACGTCCTAGTGTACCAACTACCTCAGGTCCCAGTAGCCGCCAGAATTTACAGCGATATATGGTGGGGCCCAATGCCGTTCTAAGGATGGTAAGGCCTGAGCAGGTACAGGCATTAGTCAATTGGGTGGCCGACAGTGGATCCAGCACGTTCACATTATCTCCCACCCAGTCTTCTGCAGAAAGCGCACAGATGGCGCCTGAAAACCAACCCCATCAGTCTGTCACATCACCCCCATGCATACCAGGGAAACTGTCTCAGCCTCAAGTCATGCAGCAGTCTCTTATGCTGTTTGAAGACTCCGCTGGCAGGGTTTCCCAAGGGCATCCACCTAGCCCTTCCCCAGCGGTGAAAGACATAGAATGCACTGACGCACAACCACTTATGTTTCCTGATGATGAGGACATGGGAATACCACCTCAGCATGTCTCTGATGATGACGAAACACAGGTGCCAACTGCTGCGTCTTTCTGCAGTGTGCAGACTGAACAGGAGGTCAGGGATCAAGACTGGGTGGAAGACGATGCAGGGGACGATGAGGTCCTAGACCCCACATGGAATGAAGGTCGTGCCACTGACTTTCACAGTTCGGAGGAAGAGGCAGTGGTGAGACCGAGCCAACAGCGTAGCAAAAGAGGGAGCAGTGGGCAAAAGCAGAACACCCGCCGCCAAGAGACTCCGCCTGCTACTGACCGCCGCCATCTGGGACCGAGCACCCCAAAGGCAGCTTCAAGGAGTTCCCTGGCATGGCACTTCTTCAAACAATGTGCTGACGACAAGACCCGAGTGGTTTGCACGCTGTGCCATCAGAGCCTGAAGCGAGGCATTAACGTTCTGAACCTGAGCACAACCTGCATGACCAGGCACCTGCATGCAAAGCATGAACTGCAGTGGAGTAAACACCTTAAAACCAAGGAAGTCACTCAGGCTCCCCCTGCTACCTCTTCTGCTGCTGCCGCCTCGGCCTATTCTGCTGCTGCCGCCGCGGCCTCTTCCTCCGCCTCTGGAGGAACGTTGGCACCTGCCGCCCAGCAAACAGGGGATGTACCACCAACACCACCACCACCACCTCCGTCACCAAGCGTCTCAACCATGTCACACGCCAGCGTTCAGCTCTCCATCTCACAAACATTTGATAGAAAGCGTAAATTCCCACCTAGCCACCCTCGATCCCTGGCCCTGAATGCCAGCATTTCTAAACTACTGGCCTATGAAATGCTGTCATTTAGGCTGGTGGACACAGACAGCTTCAAACAGCTCATGTCGCTTGCTGTCCCACAGTATGTTGTTCCCAGCCGGCACTACTTCTCCAAGAGAGCCGTGCCTTCCCTGCACAACCAAGTATCCGATAAAATCAAGTGTGCACTGCGCAACGCCATCTGTAGCAAGGTCCACCTAACCACAGATACGTGGACCAGTAAGCACGGCCAGGGACGCTATATCTCCCTAACTGCACACTGGGTAAATGTAGTGGCAGCTGGGCCCCAGGCGGAGAGCTGTTTGGCGCACGTCCTTCCGCCGCCAAGGATCGCAGGGCAACATTCTTTGCCTCCTGTTGCCACCTCCTCCTTCTCGGCTTCCTCCTCCTCTTCTTCCACCTGCTCATCCAGTCAGCCACACACCTTCACCACCAACTTCAGCACAGCCCGGGGTAAACGTCAGCAGGCCATTCTGAAACTCATATGTTTGGGGGACAGGCCCCACACCGCACAGGAGTTGTGGCGGGGTATTGAACAACAGACCGACGAGTGGTTGCTGCCGGTGAGCCTCAAGCCCGGCCTGGTGGTGTGTGATAATGGGCGAAATCTCGTTGCAGCTCTGGGACTAGCCAATTTGACGCACATCCCTTGCTTGGCGCATGTGCTGAATTTGGTGGTGCAGAAGTTCATTCACAACTACCCCGACATGTCAGAGCTGCTGCATAAAGTGCGGGCCGTCTGTTCGCGCTTCCGGCGTTCACATCCTGCCGCTGCTCGCCTGTCTGCGCTACAGCGTAACTTCGGCCTTCCCGCTCACCGCCTCATATGCGACGTGCCCACCAGGTGGAACTCCACCTTGCACATGCTGGACAGACTGTGCGAGCAGCAGCAGGCCATAGTGGAGTTTCAGCTGCAGCACGCACGGGTCAGTCGCACTACAGAACAGCACCACTTCACCACCAATGACTGGGCCTCCATGCGAGACCTGTGTGCCCTGTTGCGCTGTTTCGAGTACTCCACCAACATGGCCAGTGGCGATGACACCGTTATCAGCGTTACAATACCACTTCTATGTCTCCTTGAGAAAACACTTAGGGCGATGATGGAAGAGGAGGTGGCCCAGGAGGAGGAGGAGGAGGAGGAGGAAGAGGGGTCATTTTTAGCACTTTCAGGCCAGTCTCTTCGAAGTGACTCAGAGGGAGGTTTTTGGCAACAGCAGAGGCCAGGTACAAATGTGGCCAGCCAGGGCCCACTACTGGAGGACGAGGAGGACGAGGATGAGGAGGAGGTGGAGGAGGATGAGGATGAAGCATGGTCACAGCGGGGTGGCACCCAACGCAGCTCGGGTCCATCACTGGTGCGTGGCTGGGGGGAAAGGCAGGACGATGACGATACGCCTCCCACAGAGGACAGCTTGTCCTTACCCCTGGGCAGCCTGGCACACATGAGCGACTACATGCTGCAGTGCCTGCGCAACGACAGCAGAGTTGCCCACATTTTAACCTGTGCGGACTACTGGGTTGCCACCCTGCTGGATCCACGCTACAAAGACAATGTGCCCACCTTACTTCCTGCACTGGAGCGTGATAGGAAGATGCGCGAGTACAAGCGCACGTTGGTAGACGCGCTACTGAGAGCATTCCCAAATGTCACAGGGGAACAAGTGGAAGCCCAAGGCCAAGGCAGAGGAGGAGCAAGAGGTCGCCAAGGCAGCTGTGTCACGGCCAGCTCCTCTGAGGGCAGGGTTAGCATGGCAGAGATGTGGAAAACTTTTGTCAACACGCCACAGCTAACTGCACCACCACCTGATACGCAACGTGTTAGCAGGAGGCAACATTTCACTAACATGGTGGAACAGTACGTGTGCACACCCCTCCACGTACTGACTGATGGTTCGGCCCCATTCAACTTCTGGGTCTCTAAATTGTCCACGTGGCCAGAGCTAGCCTTTTATGCCTTGGAGGTGCTGGCCTGCCCGGCAGCCAGCGTTTTGTCTGAACGTGTATTCAGCACGGCAGGGGGCGTCATTACAGACAAACGCAGCCGCCTGTCTACAGCCAATGTGGACAAGCTGACGTTCATAAAAATGAACCAGGCATGGATCCCACAGGACCTGTCCGTCCCTTGTCCAGATTAGACATTAACTACCTCCCCATAACCATATATTATTGGACTCCAGGGCACTTCCTCATTCAATCCTATTTTTATTTTCATTTTACCATTATATTGCAAGGCTACCCAAAGTTGAATGAACCTCTCCTCTGCCTGTGTGCTAGGCCTAAATATATGCCAATGGATTGTTGCAGTGGTGGCTGACGTGAAGCCTGATTCTCTGCTATGACATGCAGACTAATTCTCTGCTGACATGAAGCCAGATTGTCTGTTACGGGACCTCTCTCCTCTGCCTGGGTGCTGGGCCTAAATTTATGACAATGGACTGTTGCAGTGGTGGCTGACGTGAAGCCTGATTCTCTGCTATGACATGCAGACTAATTCTCTGCTGACATGAAGCCAGATTGTCTGTTACGGGACCTCTCTCCTCTGCCTGGGTGCTGGGCCTAAATTTATGAAAATGGACTGTTGCAGTGGTGGGTGACGTGAAGCCTGATTCTCTGCTATGACATGAAGACTGATTCTCTCCTGACATGAAGCCAGATTGTCTGTTACGGGACCTCTCTCCTCTGCCTGGGTGCTGGGCCTAAATTTATGAAAATGGACTGTTACAGTGGTGGGTGACGTGAAGCCTGATTCTCTGCTATGATATGAAGACTGATTCTCTGCTGACATGAAGCCAGATTGTCTGTTACGGGACCTCTCTCCTCTGCCTGGGTGCTGGGCCTAAATTTATGAAAATGGACTCTTACAGTGGTGGGTGACGTGAAGCCTGATTCTCTGCTATGACATGAAGACTGATTCTCTGCTGACATGAAGCCAGATTGTCTGTTACGGGACCTCTCTCCTCTGCCTGGGTGCCGGGGCCTAAATATCTGAGAATGGACTGTTCCAGTGGTGGGTGACGGGAAGCCAGATTCTCTGCTATGGAACCTCTCTCCAATTGATTTTGGTTAATTTTTATTTATTTAATTTTTATTTTAATTAATTTCCCTATCCACATTTGTTTGCAGGGGATTTACCTACATGTTGCTGCCTTTTGCAGCCCTCTAGCCCTTTCCTGGGCTGTTTTACAGCCGTTTTAGTGCCGAAAAGTTCGGGTCCCCATTGACTTCAATGGGGTTCGGGTTCGGGACGAAGTTCGGATCGGGTTCGGATCCCGAACCCGAACATTTCCGGGATGTTCGGCCGAACTTCTCGAACCCGAACATCCAGGTGTTCGCTCAACTCTACTCACAACATTTTGGATTATCTATCTGTCTGTCTATCTATCTATCTATCTATCTCTCACAGTATCTATCTATCTATTACGTATCTATCTATCAATTACAGTATCTATTTATTTATCTATTTACAATGAATATATATTTCTATCTATCTATAGTGTATTTGTCAATTTATATCTATCTTATACCTAATTCTTATACCTGTTTATTTTATCTACACGGCATTTATCTATCTGTTGTGGGGTTTCGCTCTGGTAGACAGGATTAGCGGACACAGTATAGAGGCAACAAGTTCTTTGGATCAAACAGTTGAGTGTTTTATTTACACTTTAGGCAAGTGACAAAACAAGAAGTCATAAACAAGCAAAAAGTCACCTTGCGGTGTTGGTCACAATTCACACGATGTGGCAATTCTGCCTCAAAGAGTCCTTGAGCATAGCAGCACCAGCCTATTTTCACACTAAACAGGTATCAAGCCTTCATCCAGACACAAGGGTCCCAGATCCCAACACAGAGACCTTGCTTCTGAGCCAAGCTGCCTATTTAAGAACAGCCAGGTTCTGCCAAAACCCGGACCGGTATTTAAAATCCGGTCCGGAATATGACCTCACCTGGCTGTAAATCAGCCCAGCAGCACATGCTGGGAGGAAAATACCTGTTTTCAAGACCAAACCTCTCACTGTGTCACATACCCCCCCCCCCCCCCCCCTTTGTTCAACTTTGAGGGGGTGAACACACACCAGACAGTGTACCCGGGACAGGGCATCCGCGTTTTCCTATAACCGGCCTTCCCTGTGTTCCACCGGCCTGTCTCATCCACTTGAGAGGGTAGTGGTCAGTCACCAGGTGGGATTTTCTCCCCAATAAATAATAGCGGAGAGATTCTAGTGCCAACTTGATAGCCAGGCACTCTCTCTCCACTATACTATACCGGGTCTCGGCTGGGGTGAGCTTACAGCTGAGGAAGACAACGGGATGCTCCTCCCCGTTGACTTCCTCAGACAGTACAGCACCGAGGCCTACTTTGGAGGCATCGGTCTGTACTATAAACTACCTTTTGAAGTCGAGCGTCACCAAAACTGGGGACCCGCACAGGGCCGACTTCAAAGTGGAGAAAGCCTCTTCCGCCCGATCATCCCAGCGCACCATCGTTGACTTGTGTCTTTTCAACAGTCCTGTCAAGGGCGCTGCTAGAGTAGCAAAGTGGGGAACAAAACTCATGTAATAGCCCACCATTCCCAGGAATTACTTTATTTGCCTAGTGGTGACAGGTCAGGGCCAATTCTGTATCGCCTCTATTTTGTTCCCTTGTGTTTTGATGACTCCGCGCCAAGTGACATACCCCAGGTACTTAGTCTCTTGTAACCCCATCGGACATTTTTTTGGGTTAGCGGTTAGGCCAGCTTTCCGAAGAGAGTCCACTACAGCCTGCACTTTGGGTAGGTAACTTTCCCAGTCGGTACTGTGGATGACAATATCGTCCAGGTAAGCCAAAGCGTACCGACGATGTGGACGAAGCGCAATGTCCATTAGTCGCTGAAAAGTGGCGTGGGCGCCCTACAGACCAAAGGGTGAGACCTTGATACAGCCCCTCAGGTGTGATGAAGGCAGTTTTCTCTTTGGCAGCCTCCGTTAAGGGCACCTGCCAGTACCCTTTCGTGAGGTCCAAACCAGAAAAATACTGGGCTTGTCCTAACCTCTCGATGAGCTCATCCACCCGGGGCATGGTATACGCATCGAACTTGGAAACCTTCTTAAGTTTTCGAAAGTCATTACTAAACCACAACGTCCCGTCCGGCTTTTGTATCAATACTATAGGACAGGCCCACTCACTTTTTGACTCCTCAATGACGTCTAGCTGCAACATTAGCTGCACCTACTCTGATATGGCTTGTCGCCGAGCCTCGGGTACCTGGTATGGTTTTAATTAGACTTTTGCCTGAGGCTCAGTGACAATGTCATGCTGGATTATGGAAGTCCAGGGAGGTCCGAGAACACATCCGTGTTCCAACTAAAGAATTCCCTGGCCTCCTGAGTCTGTTTAGAGGAGAGGCTGTCAGCAATTTTTACTGTGGCAGCTAGCTCTCTTGCATCAGACAGAGGATCCAGTACCTCTTCTCCTAGAAAACCCGGCCGCTGGCTGTCTTCTGTACAGGTTTCCCTATCTTTCCACGGTTTGAGTAAATTCACATGGTAAACCTGCACCAGCTTTCGCCGCCCTGGCTGGTGTACCTTGTAGTTTACATCTCAAATTTTCTCGAGTACCTCGTAGGGCCAGGAACTTACTTCCCCGGTCAGCACCAGAACCAAAACCGGATCACCCAGACCCGAGCCTGCCAATTATAGACTCAACTTTGGACTCGCTGAGCTGCCTCCCTATGCTCCATAACAAGAGGCAACACTGTCTCTATCTGATCTTGAATCTGGGTAACTTACTTAATGACACTTTTATCTGGAGTGGGTTGTTGTTCCCACGCCTCTTTGGCCACATCCAAGAGACCGCGAGGGTGTCTGCCATATAGCAGTTCGAAGGGCGGGAACCCAGTAGAGGCCTGGGGTACCTCTCGCACTGCGAACATGAGATAGGGCAGAAGGAGGTTCCAGTCTTTCACATCTTTAGACACTACCTTTTTCAGCATATTTTTTAATGTTTGGTTAAACCGTTCTACCAGACCGTCCATTTGCGGATGGTAAACGGATGTCCGTAGTTGTTTTATGTGCTGCAACTTACAGAGTTCCCTCATCACCTTGGACATAAAAGGGTTCCTTCGGTCGGTCAGTACCTCTTTAGGTAGTCCTACTCAGGAAAAGATCTTCATTAACTACTTAGCTATGAGTTTGGCCAAGGTATGTTGCAGTGGCACCGCCTCCGGGTACCGAGTGGCGTAGTCTAGAATGACTAAGATTGTGTTGATTCCCTCTGGTGGACTTAGTTACTGGGCCTATGAGGTCCATAGCTATTCGGTCAAACGATACTTCGATAATCGGGAGAGGTACTAGGGGACTACGGAAATGTGGCTGGGGGCTAGTTATCTGGCAGGTCGGGCAAGACTTACAAAACTCTTCCACTTGTTTGAATATGCAGGGGCAGTAAAACTACTGTAGAATATGATCCTGAGTCCTAGGTGACCCCCAAGAACGTGTTGGTTGGCTAGATCTAAGACAAGCTTGCGATAAGCCTTGGGGACCACAAACTGTTCAATAGGCTCACCCTGTAGTTGGTTTACCCGATACAACATATCCAGATGAACCACAAAACGGGAAAACACTGACTCTGCCCCAGGTTGTTGTTGTTCACCATTTACTATTAACACATTTTCTCCAGCGCGGGATAGGGTTGGGTCTCGACATTGGGCGGTACCAAAATTATCCCCTGAGACATTGAGATCTGCCAATTCAGGACCCAGCTGCAAGTCCTTCACGTCTCCCACCATCACATTTAGCGCGGTTGTCTCCCCCTCTTCTACAGAAGTAGTGATCACCCCTACTGCTGGCCCTTTGATCTCAGGTTCCCAGGGTTCTGGTCTCCCCCCTGAGCCGGGCCACTCTGCTAGGGTTACCCCGTCTCATGGATATCAGTCACTCTCATAGCAGCCCACAGTGTCGGGAAGCCCGGGAAGTCTCTCCCTATTATGAGTTCATAATGTAGATTTGTGAAGACAGCCACCTCTTGGGTCCATCTACCGGCCACTGTGGTTAGAGACACCAGCACGGTGGGGTAGTCTTTTAAGTCTCCGTGGATGCACATCACCCCGACTTTCTGGCCCGTATACTCAGTGGACTACACCAGGGTAGCCCTTACTAGGGTCACCAGACTCCCTGAGTCCAGCAGAGCCTCCGCCGGAGTGTCTCCCACTTCGACCTGGCACAAGTGATCTAGAGACTCTGGGGTACCTGTTTCACACAGCCTCCTGGCATATAGCGACTGATGGTAGCCATAGTTAGTGTCCATGGGCTCAACCCGATGGGGACAGTCAGCCCTTACATGGCCAGGCTCCTGACACCGCCAGCAGACTATCGGAGCCAGGCCCGCCATGGGTACATCCCGGGCTGGTTTTATCAGCTCAAATCTCCGGGTCTGGGGTGGAGATTTCCACGGTTTGCCGACCTCCCTTCCGACAGAACCCTCCTTTATATTCCTGATAGCTTCATAGCGTTCCACTAGGTCCACCATCATAAAGGCATTGCCAGGAGACACCTGACTGATCCAGTGCTGGAGAGGGTATGGCAAAGCCCACCAGAACATAACGGTTAACAGACAATCCAGCATAGCAGTAGGACTCAGCACGTCAGGCTGTAGCCAGTTTTTGCAAGGCAAAGTAAGTTATAATACTGGGGTCTTGCAGGGTCAGCCGGGTTGAACCCCCACTGATGCACCCGCTGTGCCCGGACCAATACATTCACCCCCAGTCTTGCCAGAATCTCACCTTTGACGTTCTGGTATTCGGCCGCTTGTTCGTCCGGCAAGTCGAAATACACCCGCTGGGAATCGGATGCCAGGAACGGAGCGACAACCTCTCGCTGCTGCAGATTAGCCTCAATGAGGGACTTCACAACAGCCTCCATTTTGTCGTGGGGCACTGGTTGTAATGCAGCTGGTTTAATGTGCGACATAAAACTGTGCCTGAAAGATGCAGAAACCAAAAATATCGGCGTTTACTCCAGCCTGACTGCTCTTGCCTGCATCCTCCAGCAATTGTGGGGTTTCGCTCTGGTAGACAGGATTAGTGGACGCAATATAGAGGCAACAACAAGTTTTTGGGATCAAACAGTTCAGTGTTTTATTCACACTTTAGGCAAGTGACAAAACAAGCAGTCATAAACAAGCAAAAAGTCACCTTGCGGTGTTGGTGGTACAGTAATTCACACCATGCGGCAATTCTGCATCAAAGAGTCCTTGAGCATAGCAGCACCAACCTGTTTTAACGTCAAACAGGTAGCAAGCCTTCATCCAGACACAAGGGTCCCAGATCCCAACACAGAGACCTTGCTTCTGGGCCCAGCTGCCTATTTAAGGACAGCCAGGTGCTGCCAAAACCCGGACCGGTACTTAAAATCCGGTCTGGTATTTGACCTCACCTGGATGTAAACCATCCCAGCAGCACATGCTGGTAGGAAAATACCTGTTTTCCCAGACCAAACCTCTCACTGTGTCACACTGTTTATCTGTTATAGATTTTATTGATCTATCTATCTATCTATCTATCACAGTATCTATATATCACAGTATCTATCTATCTATCTATTTACAATGAATCTATCTATCTATCTATCTATCTATCTACAGTTCTTTCTTACTACAGTGTATCTGTCTATCTTCCAATCTATCTAATATCTATCTATTGACCTATCTATCTACAGTCTATCTTTCTATCTATCTATCTATCTATCTATCTATCTATCTATTTATCACAGTGTCTATATATCACAGTATCTATCTATCTATTTGCGAATATCTAGAATATAGTGCTATATCTTCGTAATCGCGAATCTTCTATATTTTTTTCATCAGTACACATGATCCCTCACTGCTTCTTGCTTGTGGGCCAATGATAAGGCTGCAATATCTTTGACTTTAGGAGTAGTATTGATTGCAAATGTTTCCGATTGCCGATTTTTATAATCAAGAAAATAATGACTGGAGATCACGAGTTCTCGAATTTGCGAATATATGATGAATATTCGCCCAAATATTCGCAAAATATAGCGAATTTGAGTATTGCCCCTGCCGCTCATCACTGCTATCTATCTATCTATCTATCTATCTATCTATCTATATATATATACATGTATTTACATGTATCTATCTATCTACAGTCTATCCATCTGTGTATCTATGTGTCTATGTATCAATCATCTATTTGTCTCCCATCTGTTCATCTATCTACAGTCTATCTATCTGTGTATCAATCTATCAATCTGTCAATTCATCTATCTTCTATGTATCTATTTATCTATCTATCTATCTATCTATCTATCTATCTATCTATCTATCTACAGTGTATCTATCCATAATTTATGAACAGATCCCATCAATTCTCCAAACCATTTATTACAGCAGGTACATCCACCACAAAAACGATAGCGACTTTTCGGCAGCATTCCCTTTTAATGGGTCAGCGTTCAGTTTTGTGCTGTCCATTCAACACTTGGACACCATCTGAACAGGACATTTGTTGATCTGATTTCACCCTTATGGTATAATTACGCACAAATAAGGATTTACATTTTGAATAAATGTTATATTTTTCAATGAATTATTAGCCAAAGCCTAAGAGATAATTTAGGGTGAGCTCAGATGACTCTCAGGCTCTGGGTATGGACCACTCCCTGGGACCAAGATGATGCATGCAGCTTGCTACAGCTTGTACGGTGTGGATTTGTTTCAGACAGTCTCCTCCCACTCATTCCTCCTCTTAACCCAGCTCTGATGGAACATGTGCAGATCCGTCACCATCACACAGTGTACACACAGCAGGCGTGCTCTCTGATCACCCATCATCCTCATCTTCTGTCCGTCCACAGGTAAGGCACATCCATTTCATATCCAATATTTGATTGATGTTTAGCTTGGATATGTGGAGGGGAAGAGGAAGGTGTTGTGTTTGAAGCCATGATGCTGCTGGCTGATCCTTACAAAGCACTGGAGGCCTGTCTGATGCTGGTGGGATTCTATGTCTACACAGACCCCACCTTAGGATGGATCGTGTGCTCCTCACACATGTGTGCAGATGGTGCTTGTGCCGCATGTCAGTCTGCAAGCACATGTGTGGTTAGGGGAAATCAGACAGCATGCTTCTTCTCTGCTTCCATATACGTGAGGTCCTCTGATCAGAAGCTGAACAACCGCCTTGCAGAAAACAGCTTTACTGCATTATACAGCTCCTGAGTGTATGGCGGTGGTGTGTGTACACAGGAATGTAGATTTTATGTTACTGAATCGTAAGAAAATGCTTGAGGTTTTGTCTAACGACTGCTACCTATCCTCACATTTCATAGTAGATTTCTCGTGTTGGCTGGATGAAGAAGCCCTTTATCTCTGCGCAGTGTGAATGAATCATTTTCTACTGATCTCAGCTTCAGGCGCTTGTGAAGGTCGAAAGGTAGAATTGTGGTTAAATCTTGATGTCATTACCCTTTTCATGGCCTTGCTAAATCTCATTAGGACGATGCAGGTCCTAATCATATAAGCTGACAGGGCGGATGAAAGGATGAAGGTAGTGCTGCTGCTGTTCTACCATCCCTGGTATACATCTCTCATAATACCCATTAGTAAACATGAGTCATTTATGTGTACGACAGGTAAGAATGTTTTCAGCGCTCATAGTAAGCTTCTTAGCACACCGTCCAGACCATGTGATAGTGCATTGCCTTTGAAGGGCAGCCTCCATTGCCCCCCTTCCTCCATGTAAACTACAGTGGAGTAAACCCTGCCCTGCTGCTGCCTGGTGCTTGCAGAGAAGTGCCCGCCTTTCCCCCTTCCCTCGTAGGTCTATTCTCCTCGATGACAAGGGGAGGCCCACTTTCATTTGAGTGGAACGCCCTACTTCATTGTATTCTTGTCATCTTTAAAACATGAACTCTTTAGGAGCGCTCCAGCATGGGAACGTGTCCGTTCAAACGAGAATACTACACATTAGTATATGTTTAACAATACTGACTATGTTACACATGGCACTCTGCTACCATGTAATGAGTCCAGGACTGCTTCAGCCCTCGAATCATTGGAGATTATATTTTACCTATGCACACAATACCATGTTGTGTGACCTGCTGACAGGATATGACATTGCACCGTAGGATAATTTAGGTACATTTCAAATATGTGCAAATCTACTTTAAAACCATAGCAACTAGTCAAACATTTGCTTTTCATTGTATAACTTTCACTAGACAGATGACTGGTTACCATGACTTTAGTGGGGATTTGCAGCTTGAACTAACGTTAGTGAATAAGATTTACTGAATTAGCTAGGTTTCTCATATTTTAATCAGGTTATTGTAAAACGGTAAACTATAAAACTATAAGACATACATTGTAACATAGTCTATAAGGCTGAAAAAAGACATCTGTCTATCCAGTTCAGCCTGTTATCCTGCATACATGGTGTATAAAAAGTTATGGTTGGGCAGCACGGTGGCTCAGTGGTTAGCACTGGTGCCATGCAGCACTGGAGTCTTAGGTTTGAATCTGACCAAGGACAACATCTGCATGGAGTTTGTATGCTCTCTTCAGGTTTGCGTGGGTTTCCTCCAGGTACTCCGGTTTCCTCCCACACTGCAAAGACATACTGATAGGGAACTTAGTTTGTGAGTCCCATTGGGGACAGCGTGATGCTAATATGAAGGAAGGAACCCACAATCCTTTGTACTGCAATTATATCAGGTTTATTCGCCACTCATAGAAGAGGTGACGCACGTTTCGACACATGCAAGTGCATTTATCAAAGCAATGCGAGCAGCATGTGTCGAAACGCGCGTCACCTCTTCTATGAGTGGCGAATAAACCTGATATAATTGCAGTACAACGGAGTGCCGGTTCCTTCCTTCATTCAAGCATCCGGAGTGACGTCCGCTAACCGTGCACCCATACCTTCACGCAGTGCCGCCCGACTATTCGTAACCAGCATGATGCTAATGTCTGTAAAGTGCTGCAGAATATGTCAGAGCTATATAAATGAGTAAAATAAGGTTAGCTTCTTCCCTCTCTGTAGCCAAAGGTTAACTACTGTTCGTTATTAGGGTATGACCACACGGTCAGGTTCCCTGATGCGGTTTTGGAAGCCAAAATCAGGAGAGGGTCATAAAAAGAGAGAAGGTACACAGGACTGATATGACTTCTTATCTTTTTTGAATCCACTCATGGATTTGGCTTTCAGATCTGCATCAATAAACCTGACCATGTGGCAATACCCTTAGGGCTTATTCACACGCAATACACGGGCACTGGCCGTGAACTCTGTGCTGCAGTGCAGACCCATTGACTTGAATGGGTCCGCGATCTGCTTGATACAGCAAAAGATAGGACACATTCTATCTATTGCGGGGTGGAGGCGCGGATCAGAAAGGCACAGAAACATTCAGAAGCCCTTCCATGGGCTTCCAGTGCAAAAGATATGACATGTCGAGGACCCATTCAAGTCAATGGGTTTGCACCACATTACGGAGTTCACACCGTCCGCAACATGGGCATGGCGAGCATACGGTCATGTAAATGATCCCTTATACTGTATTTCTTGGGAGTTGACCAGATACTTGCTTCGTAATGTAGTGATGGAAGATAGTTTACCTTTGGTTGTGTGAGCAGATGCAACCAAATCTGGAGAAAGCCTTTCATTAAGCATAGTCAGTATAAAGTTATTTTAAAAACCACTATCAGGGCAGCTAAGCTCCCTTCTATAGTATATATTGGTGAAATAATTGATTGACCTACTTTCTTTAACCCTCATTGAACCTCGGTTTGTGTATTTGTGTATGTTCCCACTGCAATTAAAGATCATTGACTTCTTTAGTAAAGATTTTCAGTACACACACAATCTATATGCTTGCTTGATGATGCAATCGAGCTATGTCGCTTATATAGTTAGAAATATAAGGTTTTTGGATGCAGAACGAAGACTGAATAAAAAAATGAGAAGTTGTACAGTATCTGTCCTTTATACTTTTTTTACTTTAATGATCCACTCCTAATTTTGGCTTACAAAATTGATGGTGTCTGTAACCTTACTTTCATACTATGACAAAGGACAAATACCAAGAGAATATAAAGAGGGTCTGTATTTTTCTTTTAACATGCACTCAAATAAGCATAACATTTAGCCACCTTATATTGCATTGTACTCCTGAGCTAAGACCAGGGCTCTATGTATGTGCTGTTCACGTGGAATAGTTTGACGCCCTAGCTCAGTGATGGCAAACCTTTTATAGACCGAGTGTCGAAACTGCAACCCAAAAACCACTTATTTATCTCAAAGTGCCAACACAGCAATTTACCCTGAATACTACAGTCCAATATTGTATATCTTCCATGTACTTTATCACAGCTATAATAGCTTGCCTACATTTAATAAACTGCCTGTGCTGTTCATAGTACGCCCTGCGCTGATGAATGACAGGAAAGTCTAAGACATGTTGGTACACCATAGACTTTTTCCAGGGTGCGGGTGCCCACAGAGAGGGCTCTGAGTGCCGCCTCTTGGCACCCGTGCCATAGGTTACCACCACTACCCTAGCTTGAACCTTTAGAGGGCATCTGTCAGCAGATTTGCACCTATGAAACTTGCTGACCTGTTGCATGTGCACTTGCAGCTGATGGCATCTGTGTTGGTCCCATGTTCATATGTGTCCACATTGATAAGAAATATGAAGTTTTGCTTTATGCAAATGAGCCTCTGGGAGCAATGGGGCATTGTTGTTACTTCTAGAGGCTCAGCTCTCTCTGCAACTGCCGCACCCTCTGTACTTTGACTTTACATGCAACAGGTCAGCCAATTTTATACGTACAAATCTGCTGACAGATGCCCTTTACCAGCACTGTGCCAATATACAAAGCTGGTGACACAGTTTCGATAAGAACTGCATTTATAAAAAGTGTCATATCACTAAAATTTTCCACTCTCACCAAACATAATGCCAAAACACTGTGTGAACTCGTGTTTCCAGTCGTGTAATTAATCCTTAATCATGTAATGAAGCTCTGCAATTTTATACTTAAGGTCCCTTTAGACGAGACAATTTAGTGATCTCCACCACAGTATGGGGAGGAGCAATCACAAATGCCATCACTCTTCCCCATACAGACTCGTTGTTTGCCAGCAACAGAGCTTGTTCAGACAGCATGATCTGCTGCCGGCAAACTATTTAGGTGCCTACAAAAATGATTCAATTAACCACTGAATGAGCATTTCACTCAATTATCGAGTAATCGGCGGCACCCGTAGACCACCAGATAATTGCTAACGAGCATTCCTATAAACATTTCTTAGCAATTATCTGGTGGATTCTCATCCCTTTTAAAGGACCCTTTAGTGTTTCAATCGCTCACTGTTTTGCCTGAGATTTTAATTTAGATAAAAACAGAATACACACGGGCACTCACCAAAACTCCCTGTGGCTCTGTAATAAGGAGTCATATGAGACTTCATGTGCCGTTAGTATTAGGGTGCCTAAACACGTCACAGTTTGCTGCAGAAAATTTCTGTGACTAAAAATCTGTTAAATTGGATTTCTGCAAGGTGAATGGAACTGATTTTCAGTTGCAGAAAATTCCTACAGCTAAATCTGGTTCGTGTTAAGGCACTATAAAGCAGAAATACCACGTAATGCTAAATTTTGGTCACCCCAGATCAAAAATATTGTTACTGTAAAAAGTTCACACTTCAGTTATTTGATCAGTTATTTAATTAGTCATTGTGAGCCAAAACCAGGTGTGAGTCAAAAGCACAGAACAGGAGGAAATATTTCGACTATACCTTATCTCTGAGTAGATAAAATTTCAGAATTTTACTTTTTTTTGCCAGATTTTCCATTTTAATTCATTTTTTCCAGTAACAAAGCAAGGGTTAACAGCCAAAAAAAACTCAATATTTATTACCCTGATTCTCAACAGCAGTACGAGCACACAGCAGGGCACAGAAGGAAAGGAACGCCATATGGTTTTTGGAAGACAGATTTCACTGGGATAATTTTAAGTTGTTGTGTCACATTTGAAGACACCCTGATGTACCCCTAGAGTAGAAACTCCCAAAAAGTGACCCCATTTTGGAAACTATGTGATAAGGCGGCAGTTTTGTTGGTGCTATTTTAGGGTACATATGATTTTTGGTTGCTCTATATTACACTTTTTGTGAGGCAAGTTAACAAAAAAAAGCTGTTTTGGCACCATTTTTATCTTTTGCGATGTTCATCTGACAGGTTAGGTCATGTACCAGGGGCGTAGCTATAGGAGGTGCAGAGGTAGCAGTCGCTACCAGGCCCAGGAGCCTGAGGGGGGCCCAAAGACCCTTGTGCCACATAAGAAGATACCAGTATTATAGAAAGACACCAGTATTATAGAAAGTGCATGCTGGTCAAGTTATAGCTCTGGCTGGAGGGAAGGGGTTAGGTCAAGAATTTGGCATGGGGGGGTTGGGGGGGTCTACTGTTTCAATTTTTTGCCACAGGTAGCATGAAGGCTATGTGCTTCCCTAGCCACAAAACACTGAGGGAAGGGGGGGCCCAAGCTGAACCCTTGGACCAGGGCCCATGAGCCTTTAGCTACGCCCCTGTCATGTACTATTTTTATAGAGCAGATTGTTATGGATGTGACAATACCAAATATGACTACACAATATGACTAACGTTTGTTTAAGTTTTACATAATAAAGCATTTTAAAAACAGGATTTTTTAGTGTCTCCATATTCTGAAAGCCATATATATTTTTTTTTTTTGGGTGACTGTCTTATGTAGGGGCTCATTTTTTTCGGTATGTGATGACAGTTTGATTGGTACTATTTTAGGGTGCATATGACTTTTTGATCGCTTGGTAATACACTTTTTGTGAGATAAGGTGACAAAAAAATTGCATTAGGTCATGTGATATTTTTATAGACCAGATTGTTACGGACATGGCGATACCTAATATGTCTATTTTTTGTTTTCACTTTTATCACAATAAAAGCATTTTCGAAACTAAAAAGTGCCTTATATTCTGAGAGCCATATTTATTTTTATTTTTTGGGCGACTGCCTGATCACTTGGTATTAAACTTTTTGTGATGCAAGGTGACAAAGAATGGCTTTTTTATCACAATAAAAGCATTTTTTAAACAAAAAAAATCATGTTTTTGTGTCTCCATATTCCGAGAGCTATGTTTTTTTTTATTTTTTGGGCGACTGCCTTTTGTAGAGGCTCATTTTTTTCGGTATGAGATTACGCATTGATTGGTACTATTTTGGGGGACATACGCTTTTTTGATCGCTTGGTGTTGCACTTTTTGTCATATAGGGTGACAAAAAAACTGTTGTTTTAGCACAGTTTTATTTATTCTACAGCGTTCAGGAGAGGGGGTGCATCATGTGATATTTTTATAGAGACGGTTGTTACGGATGAGACAATACCCAATATGTCTATTTAAACGACCACTGCCATAAGCTCTGATTCAGAATCTTCTACTGTCTCTACCATATCACTCAAGTTCCTTTTTATACTTTCTTGCTTTAGCTTTTTACTTTAATGTATCATTTATGTCTTTAATGTATCATTTCCACTTATCATACATTCTGGTGAACTTTTTCTCTTTTAACCGCTTCACGACTGCAATACGTTTATATACGTGATATTTGCACATGCCCCGTGCAGCTATCACGTCTATAAACGTCAAACCAGCAAAGCTCTTGGATTAAAGATTCTGCCCCTGCACTGCTGCTGTCATGGACAGCATACAGTGCAGTAATGCCGGCAAGGGACCAATCCGAGTGGCCCCTTGCCGGCAATCGATCCGATTGGTTAGTCTGTGCAGACTAACCAATCGGATTGCGTCAGTGAAAAAAATGCTGGTTTCAGGCTCTGATCTGCGCTCTGCAGATCAGACCCTGAAATCCGGTAGTGTCTCTGTGCCCCCCGATCTTGCACCTCCAACACCACCCTGTCCGCGCCTGCCCCTGATTCAGTTCCCCCGCGCCATCCATATTCATGTAGTCTGCCCCTGATGCGGTTTGCCCCCTCCCCGCCCCATGCATTCTCCCTGCCCCTCCTTCCCCAGCCTCCCTCAATGTTGGCGGCCATACCCCCCCATTCCAGCGCTGCCCCCAGTCCCCCTGCTGTGTGTGATGGCGGCGGCTCCATTCTTGAGCCGCCGCCATCAGCAGTGAGTGTCGGCTCTATACTGACACTCTGCTGTAACCGGTTGCGGCATCCATGGGGTTAATAGAGGGAGGGAGCTCCCTCTCTCAACCATCGGGGCTGCTGTGCTGTGATGGCAGCACCCGATGGTTGCCATGGCAACCGGACGCTTTGCAAAAGCGTCCGCTGTTGCCACCTACAGGGCATCTAATAGTATTATACTTTGCAAAGTAAGAGCATTGCAAAGTATAGTACAGCCATGAGCCCCACTGGATCTTTATGATCCAAGAGGGACTTGATAAAAAAGAAAGTGAAAATAATAAAAATGAAAAATAAAAAAATAAATAAAAATGTAAATTAAAAAAAGAAATTGCCTTTTCCTATAAAAAATGAAAAAATAAAATAAAATACACATATTAGGTGTCACCGCGTCCGTAACGACCTTCTCTCTATAAATTTATCACATGATAGACCCCGTCCGATAAACACCATAAAAGAAAACTTACATCACAAAAAGTGCAACAGCAAGTGATCAAAAAGGCTTATGACCGCCAAAATAGTACCAATCAAACCGTCACCTCATCCTGCAAAAAATGATACCCTATTTAAGACAATCGCCCAAGAAATAAAAAAGCTATGGCTCTCAGACTATGGAGACACTAAAACATCATTTTTGGGGGTTTCAGAAATGCTATTATTGTTTAAACTTTAATAAATAAGAAAAAGTATACATTTTAGGTATTGCCACGTCCATAACGATCTGCCCTATAAAACTATCACATGACCTAACTCCTCAGATGAACGCTGTAAAAGTAAATAAATGAAAACTGTTCCAAAACTGTTTTTCTGGCACGTGATAAACGTCTTAGTTCATCTGCTTGGGCTATATTTGTTTGAGGCAAGACTAATGCTGCATCAGACTCTTCTACCTCATACAGGTTCCCTTGCTCTTCAACTTCTACTCTATCTATCTTTACATCCTCTAACAGTGGCATGGCAATTCTAGGCTCAGACATTTTACTTTAAATGCTATAACAATCAATACAAATAATAAAGGACCTTTCACTTTAAATGCAATATTGACAAATGCAGAAATAAATGACTTGCACTTTAAATGCAATAGCAATAGATGCAGGCAATACATGACTTTCATTTTAAATACTTTAGAGTCCACAGACTACAATCTGTCCTGTGTTTTTGAGTTAAAGTCTCTTAATTCTGAACACAAAAAATTGTCTCTTTATGCCAAAGCCTATATGCAATGATAGTAATTAGAGGAGTAATTAAAGGAAAGCTCTGACCTTATCTTAAAGGAGATGTGTCTTTTCTTGATATGATGCGATTCTCTGTGCTGAATTGCGATGCTCTGTGCAGACTTGCGATGCGCTGGCTTGGATACGCTGCTTACAGGCTTTGGGCCTAGTGGCGGGAAACTAGCTGGCTGCAGTACATGGTCTCTCCGTGGATAGCAGTGCAGGCACTCTAGCTCTGGACTTTGGCCTCCCACCATGCAGCTCTTTCTCTTTTTTTTTCTGGTTTCAGGCTCTGATCTGCGCTCTGCAGATCAGAGCCTGAAATCAGGTAGTGTCTCTATACCCCCCAGATCTGCGCCTCCCCGATCTTTCCCTCGCTAGGGATCGCTAGGGATTTCTCTGACTATTTTGGCTTTGCCTTTCTGCCACTTTAAGAGTCGGCAGCAGTTTGACTAATGCACACATTCTATGGTCTCTATGGTAGCTCTGCTGAGGTGTCTCCGCTATCACTTCGTCCTCTGAGGGTAATAGTTCCACTGTGGCAGGTGCAGCACTATGAAGTACCTTTTCCGCTGTGGCATTTAGAAGAATTATGATATCTCAGACTTTTTAGTCTAACCAGATTGTCTATTACTCTGACGCAATTCTATGGAAACAGTAGGTTTAAAGAGCACACCAAATGCTTGAAATAACTTCTTTATTAACTTCAACTTTTCTTCATATATAACACTGCCGCCTCCGCAGCACATAGTCCATGTACATAACACGTGTTGAAAACCTATCACAAAATGGCGGTATGCATAAGGTGGTTCAACTGTTCAATCTTGTTATTCAACATAAAATGGTGGATATATTTTTCTCTTCAGTATCTGTACTCTCACTTTAAGTTATTTAAGCACTTTGTGATCTCTCTGAGAGGTATATCTGAGGTATAACTAATAGTTCTACTTGCTGAATTTGGTCGCAATTTGCAGTATGCAGTTAGCAGTAACTATTTGCAGATTGGTTGAGTATGATCTGGTATGGTTGTATGCAATTTGGATTGCAATATGGAATTTGAATTTGGATTGTGAACTTTGTAGTTTGCAATTGGTGGAACTGTAAGTAAACACACATATAACTGGTTTAGTATACAGTTCAAAACACTATATTAACAGTGGGAACATTATATAACTGTTTTAAATATCTATTTTGGCCTCTCTTCTTCCATAAAACACAGCTCTTAGTGGAGTGAATGTCTGTTCAGCTTCTCTCCTCTGGTGAAATGATTCTAGCAGCTCCTTCTAGGGGAATTTCCCACACAGGCTGTGTGTGAGGCTGGGTGTGATTGTTCAAAACTCCTGCCCAGCAACAACAGTTTAACTCTATGCAATCTGTTGTTTCTGCTGTATCAGTGAGCTTACCTTACATTATATAATGAATCTTAAAGGCATATTATCTTTTCTGCTTCTGTGAACACAATATATAACAGTTTTATGACATCCAAACACAAAGTCACTGTAAATAACTGCTTTTGTCTTTAACACACAAACATAGGAACTATATTAAGGTTATTGGCAGGCTTAGCTGTATAAACATATAAGCTATATTACCAACCTAGGACAGGTCTTAGCTGGCCAGCTACAACATCTCTCTACACTTGCAAAACAAAGAATGGCTGCCAGATCGGGTTCTTTGATAGGGTGGGGGGGGGGGGGGTCCATGTGCTGAAACGTCTCAATTGGCTTTCCTGTCCCACCTGATGGATGTGTCATGGTGTTTTGCCTGATAAAAGTGTTGCTAACGCTACTACAGAGTGCTCACTAGCACACAGACTAGGACCTTAAGTGAGTTAAAGCAAAACAATTACTTTGTTTATTTTAGTGCTCTCATTAAGAGAAACTAAATAAGAGTATTGCAGGTTTGATACCTTTTAATCGCAAACAAAAATAGAAGTAATTATGTTACATAGCAAGCTTTCGATACATCACCAGTCCCTTCATCAGGTGTACTACAATAATATATGAAGAAACAGCAATATATATATACAATAAGAACAGAGACATGGGGGAATGAATGGACATTTGAAAAAAAAAAAAGAACAACATATTAAAGATCTTGAGAATGAGTCCTTAATTATCTTACAGATAAGGGGTGTAAAAGTTTTATGGTCTCTAAATTGATGTTATCTCATAGACCTGGTGCCCCGACTATGTCTATAGACAAATTCAGTCCCGGGATTTATGACACACTACAAGATCTAAAGAGTCTTCTATAGGCATAGTTGGGGCACCAGGTCTCTGAGATACCATCAATTTAGAGACC
This sequence comes from Bufo gargarizans, assembly GCF_014858855.1. Taxonomy (NCBI): domain Eukaryota; kingdom Metazoa; phylum Chordata; class Amphibia; order Anura; family Bufonidae; genus Bufo; species Bufo gargarizans. Next base: position 325,600,963 of record NC_058081.1, read on the forward strand.
ATAAAACTTTTACACCCCTTATCTGTAAGATAGTGAAGGACTCATTCTCAAGATCTTTAATATGTTGTTCTGTTTTGTTTTTTCAAATGTCCATTCATTCCCCCATGTCTCTGTTCTTATTGTATATATATTGCTGTTTCTTCATAAATTATTTTGTTTCTCTTAATGAGAGCACTAAACTAGTTTTCTATTGGCTAACACGGTACCAGACTTTTTCCCTTTATACATTTTTTAATGGTAATAAAATTATGGTTGACAATAAGAGTTATCATAATTATAAAACTACAGTTATCTTGACTATCATGAGTAAGTAAGAGTAAAGCATCAATACATCACCAGATATTGATATTGTAGCTTGGGGGATTCCAACAATCAGCACAAGGAAGAATCTGGGAACAGCGCAAGGCACTTCTGCCACGTCTTCTAGGAATCACAATTTCCAGTGGAAACCCCCCTAATTTTACAAGCAAATATGTTTTCATAAACTCGTGCTTATTATGAGAAAAGTAGAAAAAGTCTTAATATGAAGAAGTATTATGAGAAAAATCTTATTATGAACACTTCAAATGTTTATGCACAATAACCTGTTTTCCTGACTTGTGATAATGCCTGATAATTTTCTTTGTTTTCCTGAACTCCAGTACCCTCAGTACTTTTCCACTTATATACACGGCTATGCTAACTAAGGTTTCATGACTACTTGAGTGTCAATCACTAGTGTTGATAGAGCACTGTAGTGCTCGGGGGCTTGGGCCGAAAACATTGTGATATTCGGGTGCTCGAGCACCTGAGTATAATGGAAGTCAATGGGAGAACCCGAGCACCAGGTAAGGTGGAATACAGAGTGGGCTCAGCATGCTAGTGGAACCTGCATTCCTTGAAGAAAATGGAGGCCGGCACCAAAGTGGTATTATATAGTGTAGGTTCAGCATGCATGAGGAGCCTGCATCCCCAAAATAAAATGGAGGCTATTTTGGCACCATAAGAAGCATAATATAATGTGGACTTGGCATGCATGTGAAACCTGCATTCCCTGAATGTAATGGAGGCCAGTATAGCACCAGTTAATGTGGTATTTAGTGTTAGGTTCCCATATTACTGAGATCGCCTTGACGTTTGGCAGACGGGCCCAAATAATTTTGTACAAAATGATTTGCCAAGCATCTCAAATATATTAGCGTAGCATTTGCACCAGAATACTTTCTATTATTTTGGCATTATTGTACTTTTTTGGGTTTGCAGACTGCTGTTGCATTGTATATTTTTTTTGCCAACTTGCTTTTGTGGGCTGCATCAGTGGCGTAGCTATAAATTTTTGAATAGGTCTCCATCCCACAGTAATTTTTTAACGACCCCTTCCTTTCATGCCACCCCCATTCCTGTGGCTAGTAAAAATCGCTCTCTCAGACCAGGGCCGGCCGCTGTTCTATCCGTTTTATACACTGTCTATACTGTCACTGTATATAATTTCATTGTGTAATACTGTTGAGGGGGCCCTGACCAAATCCTTTAGTCTTCCTCCTCCTGGATGGGCCCCTTCTGTGTCAGGGCCCAAAAGCTGCAGCTTCCCCTGCTTCCATTATAGCTACGCCCCTGGTCTGGCTCCACAGATTTCTTTCCATCTGCATCTTTCTAAGCACTCTGTGGCCTTAGTCTTTTATCCAGACTCAGTCATTGTGCCACTATGTGGCCTCCTCATGCTGCCATCTCTACAGTATGTCACCTTGCCACTCATTTTTGTCACCATGCTGCTGCTGATGCTGCTTAAAAGCCCTTAAACTGATCACCAGGCCCACAATCTAATTATGTTTTTACGCACAAAACCAAAGTGAAAAATCAATTTTATAGGAAAAATGTATTCTTTCCTGTATACTTACTTATATATAAAGTGCAAGTTCTGCCACAAATGACAAGGAAGAGGCACTCCGATACAACCTGTATATCACATAAAGGAGGGCTTCATTCACATTGAGTTGTGAGCCTGCAGGTGAGCAGACCCTGTAAAAGATTTGATTTGTGGGCCTGCAGGTGAGATGACCCTGTAAAAGATTTGAGTTGCGGGCCTGTAGGTGAGCTGACCCTGTAAAATATTTTAGGTTTGGGCCTGCAGGTGAGCTGACCCTGTAAAATATTTGAGTTGCGGGCCTGTAGGTGAGCTGACCCAGTAAAAGATTTCAGTTGTGGGCCTGCAGGTGAGCTGACCATGTAAAAAAATTAGATGTGAGGGCCTGATGGTGAGCGGACCCTGTAAAATATTAGATGTGAGGGCCTGCTGGTGAGCGTACCCTGTAAAAAATTAGATGCGAGGGCTTGCTGGTGAGCGGACCCTGTAAACAATTAGATGTGAGGGGCTGCTGGTGAGCAGACCCTGTAAAAAATTAGATGTGAGGGCCTGCTGATGATCGGACCCTCTAAAAAATTATATGTGAGCGCCTGCTGGTGAACGGACCCTCTAAAAATTATATTCGAAGGCCACATATGTGATGAATAAGCAATTCATGTTAATATGACGGAAGAGGAGGAGGAAGATAAGAAAAGGAAGATTCAACCATATACCCTTGTTTGTGGTGGAAGGGGTGCATGGGAATACAGTCTATTAACTACATTAAAAACAACACATGTAAAGTGCCTTTATGTTCATCAGCATTCCTGCCAGCATTTTGAGTTGACAGGTGGATACGCTTATCTGTTATAATGCCACCAGCAGCACTAAATACACGCTCAGACAAAACGCTGGTGGCAGGGCAGGCTAGCACCTCCAAAGCATAGAGCGCCAGTTTGTGCCACGTGTCCAGCTTGGACATCCAGTAGTTGTAAGGTACTGAGGGATCATTGAGGACGCTGACACGGTCTGCTATGTACTCCTTAACAATCTTCCAAAATGTCTCTCTCCTTGTGGCAGTTAGAGATGGCCTCGCGGTTCGCCTGGCGGTCGTTTCGCTGCGAACTTTGCTCGTTCGCTGTTGGCCGAATGGGCGAGCATATGACGATATTCGCTCCCCCCATATTCTTTTACATTGTGAAGAGCTTTGACCCATGACACATCCAACAGGTGGTACCGGACAGCCAATTGAGTCGTTTCAGCACATGGATATACCCCCTACCTTATAAATAAACCTGATCTGGGCGCCATTTTACATTCAGTCTTTTGCCAGTGTAGATAGAGGTTGCTGTGTGGAGCAGGGACAAACTGTTAGGGACACAAAACGCTAGCTAATAGGGCCACAAAAGTCCTTTTAAGGACTGGTATAGGTGTGCTTCTGATAGGTGTGACATACTGAGGGGTGTAATATACTTACAGTATAATATACTTTCTAACATAGAAAGTATATTATAGTGCAATTGTATTGTGCAGCAGTTGTGTGCAGTGCTTCTGCAATACTACAGCCACACAGAGTGCCAAACGCTATTGGAACGCTATATACCAATAATATACAGTACTTTCTATATAGTGCATTTAGGTAGTGCAGCATTTGTTTGCGGGTTTGCTGCGTTACCGCATCTACACAGAGTGACAAACGCTATTGGAACAAATAATTTCTACTGGTGTGATTTAGCAGTTGCCCCCCAAAAGAACTGATTAAAGCAGGGGTGTTATATACCAATAATATACTTTCTATATAGTGCATTTAGTTAGTGCAGCATTTGTTTGCGGTTTTGCTGTGTTACCGCATCTACACAGAGTGAAAAACACTATTTAAACAAATCATTTCTACTGATGTGATTTACCAGTTGCCCCCCAAAAAAACTGATTGAAGCAGGGGTGTTATATACCAATAATATACTTTCTATATAGTGCATTTAGTTAGTGCAGCATTTGTTTGCAGTTTTGCTGCGTTACCGCATCTACACAGAGTGAAAAACACTATTTAAACAAATCATTTCTACTGATGTGATTTACCAGTTGCCCCCCAAAAAAACTGATTGAAGCAGGGGTGTTATATACCAATAATATACTTTCTATATAGTGCATTTAGGCAGTGTAGCATTTGTTTGTGGTTTTGCTGCGTTACCTCATCTACACAGAGTGAAAAACATTATTTAAAGAAATAATTTCTACTGGTGTGATTTACCAGTCCCCCCCCCAAAAAAAATAAAAAATGATTGAAGCAGGGGTGTGATATACCTTCTTCCACAAATACTGCTCTTCTATAGGGACTTTTGTCACAGGGTCATTTTGAAAATGACAGACAGAGGAAGAGGCAGGCAATTCTGCAGGCGTGGTAGGGGTCGGGCTGGTGCACCAGGCCGGAGCTTAAGTGGGAATTTGCAGAAGGTGCGTGCGATTACGTCAAAGGACACACCAGACTTAGTTGAGTGGCTCACTCAGCCTTCCTCTTCTGCACCCTCCTCATCCTCTCTATCTACACCCTCTTCACTCTCTGCTGTGTGCACCCCCAAAGGCACCACCACCACCATATCCCCTCTGCTTGAGTCTGAGGAATTATTTTCACATCCATTACAAGACCTTACCGATGCGCAGCCATTATTGGCATCGTATCAGGAAAATGAGGTATCAATGGTCGCCACCCAGCAGTCTGACGACCGTACCCAGATTAGCCCAAGGAGGGTGGTCCCCGCTGTTGCTGCCTACTCCGAGATCGCAGTGTGGGAATTTTTTAACGTGTCCACTGCAGACAATAGTGTTGCCATCTGCAGCCTGTGCTGTCAACGCATATGTCACAGTAAGCCCAACACTCACCTAGGGACGACCACCTTAAGAAGGCACCTGGCCTCCCATCACGGAGCCCAGAACCCGTCAGAACCTACAAAGCCACACTTCCGGTGCTCCCTGTCCTGCTTATTCTCCTTCTCCTCTCTCCTCCCATTTGTCCTCCACTCCACCTTCCACGTGCTGTCATCTAGTTCATCTGGCAAGAGGCAGGATTCCTTGCCCCAAATGTTCGGGCGAAAAAAGATGATGAGGTAGCGCTTTGTCAGTACATGGCATCCTCCCCTATCCGCCACGCTGCTCCGATTTGTACTGGTGCTTATTCTGACACTAGGGCTGGGTTCATATCCTATTTTTGCTATACACACCAAAAATGTATGCGTTAACAGATGCCTCAGACTGATGCCATACAGTGGCGTCCGTTCACCATACAGTTCCATGGTAGAAGGGGCAAATTTTTTAGAGTTTCCCTTTAAGATGCATAAAAATGGCCCCTTATTAAAATACATATTTTTTGTAGGAATTTTTGCCAATGATCCCCCTCTGGTATATCACTGTCTATGTTGTGGGACTATTTGAGCTGAAGTTTTTTTCAGGTTCGCCTGCCATTAAAGTGAATTGGGCCCGCCACGAACTTGCGGTCCGCAAATATTTGATAGCGTTTGCGCGATCGCGTTCGCGCAAACGCTAGTGGCAGTAAGCTGCACACCAGGGTGAGGGTGCTAGCGGGGTTTAATGAAACTGTCCCAGGTTTTGGAGAGTGTTGCCCTGCCTCTGTTAGAACTGCTGTGTGTTCCCCTTGTCTTCCCTCCTCGGTTGGCCAAGGAAGTACGGACTCTGCCGCCAGCGTTGACAGATGGAATATTTTCTTGTCCTCTCCACTAGAGGAATGAGAGGTGAGAAGTTCTCTTTGTAGCGGTGGTCAAGAAGGGTGAACAACCAGTAATCCGTGTTTTTTAAAATTCATATAACGCACGGGTCACTGGAAAGGCAGCCTAACATGAAGTCAGCCATGTGTGCCAAAGTACCAACAGGCGAGACTTCGCTGTCATCATCAGGAGGATCACTCCCAATCTCCTTACCCTCATCCTCCTCTTCTGCCCACCCACGCAGAACAAATGGAATTATACTTCCATGGGTACTACCCTCTGTAGCTGAGGCAACCGTCTCCTGCTCCTCCTCCTCTTCAGCCTCCAATTCGCGCTGAAAAGATGAACTGAGGGTGGTCTGGCTATCATCAACCTGTGTAATGTCTTTCCCCATTTCCACCTCTTCCACATGCACAGCGTTGTCCTTAATTGTGAGCAGCGAGCGTTTGAGAAGACACAGAAGTTGGATGGTGACGCTGATAATAGCGTTATTGCCGCTCACCATCTGTGTTGATTCCTTAAAGTTGCGTAAAACCTCACAGAGGTCAGACATCCATGCCCACTCCTCGCTTGACTGGAAAGGCGGCGACCATGTTGCAGCTGGTATTCCACAACTGCCCTCACAACGCCCGGCCAACATGTGGAACGTGGAGATCCAGCGTGTGCTCACGTCGCACAACAACCGGTGAGCTGGAAATTTCAAGCGCTGCTGCAGCATTGACAGACCGGCTGAAGCTGTCAGTGACTTGCGGAAATGTGCACAGACATGGCGCACCTTCACCAGTAGCTCGGCTGAACCACAAGGTTGAATACGTGGACAAGGCATGGGATGTGTCTAAGGTTGTCCAGCTCCAAATCCGCCACCAAGTTACAGCCATTATCAGACACAACCATGCCTGGTTGCTTCCAGCTAACGACTGATGACTGACTGGTGCTGCACGTGGATAATTTGGAGGTTGAAGTGGAGGAGGCGGAGGAGGAGAAGTGGGGGTTGGAGCCACAAACGTAGGTGGTGGTGGAAACCCTGATGGAATTGAGGCCAGTAATCCTTGGCGTCGGTAGCACCTTTGCCATCCCAGGGTATGAGTCGCTCCCGGCCTCCACAACATTAACCCAGTATGTCGTCAGGGAAATGTAGCATCCCTGGCCGAAAGTACTTTTCCATGTCCATGGTAAAGTGGACCTTACCAGTAACTGCATTGGTCAGGGCACGTGTGATGTTAAGGAACACATATTGGTGTAAGGCTGGCACGGCACACCTTGAAAAATAGTGGCAGCTGACATCAGACTGTGGAAGGCCTCAGTGTCCACAAGCCCAAATGGCAACATTTCCAGGGCTAGTAATGTGGAAAGCTGCGCATTTAGTGCTATGGCCTGTGGGTAGGTGGCTAGGTATTTGCGCTTGATTTCAAATGCCTGGGGCAATGACATTTGGACGCTGCACTGGGACAGGGAAGTGGATGTGGTCGCTGATGGTGCTTGCAAAGGTCCAGGTGCAAGGCGGGAGGCATCTGGGCCTGTGTCTTGGACAGGGGATTGGCCAGCACGTAACACATGGGAAGAGGAGGCAGTGGTGTGACCTGCAGACACAGATTGTGGACCCAGGCTTTTGGCTCTCCTATTAGGGTGCTTTGATGCCATGTGGCGGATCATGCTGGTGGTGAGGTTGCTAGTGTTCACGCCCCGGCTCATTTTGGTGTGGCACAGGTTGAAAACTACTATTCTTTTGGCAAGGGAGATTTACGCAAGCGGGTGCTCCGTGGAACAGTTGCAGACCTGTTCGGTGGTGCCAGTCTTCTACCTTTTGCCATCCCACTGCCTCTTCCAACCTGTTGAAGTGCTGCAGATCTCTCCCCCTCTGTACTGCTCTCCTTGCTCGGCTTGTTGCCACCTTCCCAAGTTGGGTCAGTGACCTCGTCGTCCAGCAGATCCTCTTCCACTTCCTTCCTCACTCTGATCCTCCTCCTGATTTGTTGACCTAACCACAACCTCAGTGATTGACAACTGTATGTCATCCTCTTCCTCAACATCTTGAGACAGTAATTGCAGTTGAGTCATTGGTAACTGTGTCTCATCATCATCCACCTCAGTAAACACTAAATGCCGTTCCCCAGCGTCATGTTCTTGTGACTCTGGATGCTCACGAGGTTGTGAATCGGGGCACAAGATCTCAGGTCCCTCTTCAAGCATGCTTGGTGAGAGGGCCAAGTCAATTAATGGCAATGCAAAGAGGTCCTCAGAATATCCGAGTGTGGGATCACTTGTTTGGCCAAATTGTAAATGGTGGGAGGAAGGAGGATCAGGATGAGGATTGTGTGGACCAGACTCCTGGCTACTGAGACTGGACTTGGTGGAAGACAGGGTGGTGCTTAACCGACTGCTGCAATCCAACCAACCACCTGCTCGCACTGGGCTGACTTCAAGAGTGGTGTCCTGCGCCGCCCTGCAAACTGGGACATGAAGCTAGGTATCTTGGATGATTGTTTTTCTTTTGCTCTGGCAGCAGACACAGTTTCACCGCACCCTGGGCCACGGCCTCTGCGTGCACCATCAGCATCACGGCAACTTCCACGTCCCTTAATGCTCGACTTCTTCATATTCAATTATATATGTTATAAGGGACCGTTTATAGGAAAAATGTGGATTAATTATTGAAAAAATATATTTGTTTTTGCTAATATTTTTCCCAATATCTGGCCCTGTCACACACACACTCTATTACACATGCTATTGCAGCGCAGATGTGACAATTCACTGCGGACATGATTTATAGGCAAAGTGTGGATAAATTATGGAAATAATATATTTGTTTTCACTAATATTTTTCCCACTATCTGGCCCTGACACACACACACGCTATTGCATCACAGCTGTGACAATTCACTGCAGACACCGTTTATAGGAAAATTATGGATACATTATGGAAAAAATATATTTCTTGTCAGTAATATTTTTCCCAATATCTGGCCCTGACACACACAGGCTATTGCAGCGCAGATGTGACAATACACTACAGACACTGTTTATAGGCAACGTGTGGATAAATTGTGGAGAAAATATATTTGTTGTCAGTAATATTTTTCCCAATATCTGGGCCTGACACACACATGCTATTGCAGCACAGATGTGTCAATTCCCTGCAGACACCGTTTATAGGAAAATTATGGATAAATTATGGGAAAAAATATATTTGTTGTCAGTAATTTTTTTCCCAATATCGGGCCCTGACACACACACACGCTATTGCAGCGTAGATGTGACAATTCACTGCAGACATTGTTTATAGGCAAAGTGTGGATAAATTTTGGAAAAAAATATAATTGTTTTAGCTAATATTTTTCCCAATATCTGGGCCTGACACACGCTATTGCAGCACAGATGTGACAATTCACTGCAGACACCGTTTATAGGAAAATTACGGATAAATTATGGAAAAATATATTTGTTGTCACTAATATTTTTCCCAATATCTGGCACTGACACACACACGCTATTGCAGCGCAGATATGACAATTCACTGCGGACACCGTTTAAAGGCAAAGTGTGATACATTTTTGAAAAAATATAATTGTTTTCGCTAATATTTTTCCCAATATCTGGCCTGACACACACACACGCTATTGCATCACAGCTGTGACAATTCACTGCAGACACCGTTTATAGGCAAAGTGTGGATAAGTTATGGAAAAAATATATTTGTCGTTAGTAATATTTTTCTCAATATCTGTCACTGACGCACACATGCTTTTGCAGCGCAGATGTGACAATTCACAGCAGACACCATTTAAAGGCAAAGTGTGGATACATTTTTGAAAAAATATAATTGTTTTCGCTAATATTTTTGCCAGTATCTGGCCTGACACACACACACGCTATTGCAGCGCAGATATGACAATTCACTGCAGACACCGTTTATAGGAAAATTATGGATAAATTATGGAAAAAATATATTTGTCGTCAGTAATATTTTTCTCAATATCTGTCACTGATGTACACATGCTATTGCAGTGCAGATGTGACAATTCACAGCAGACACCATTTATAGGCAAAGTGTGGATAATGCTCAGTCAGATTGGACGGGGAGTGTCTGTGAACAGCTATTTTCAAGTCTTGCCACAAATTCTCAATGGGATTTAGGTCTGTACTTTGACTGGGCCATTTTAACACATGAATATGCTTTGATCTAAATCATTCTATTGTAGCTCTGGCTGTATGTTTAGGAACAATGCCCTACCGGAAGTTGAAGAAAAGCATGATGCTACCACCAACATGTTTCACGGTGGAGATGGGGTGTTCAGGGTGATGTGCAATGTTAGTTTTCTGCCACATATAGCGTTTTGCATTTAGGCAAAAAAGTTCAACTTTGGTCCCATCTGAAAAGAACACCTTCTTCCAGATGTTTGCTGTGTCCCCTACATGGCTTGTGACAAACTGCAATTGTTTTGTTTTAAAAAATGGCTTTCTTCTTGCCACTCTTCCATAAATGCCATGTGGAGTACATGACTAGGATAATGCGCACAGATTCATCCACCTGTGCTGTGGATATCTGCAGTATCTCCAGAGTAATCATGGGCCTCTTGGCTGCTTTTCTAGTCCTCTCATTGCCTGGGCTGTCAGTTTAGGTGGATGCCATGTCTTACTAGGTTTGCAGTTGTGCCATGCCCTCTCCATTTTCAGATGATGTAATGAACAGTGCTCCGTGATATGTTCAGAGCTTAGAATTATTTTTTTTATAACCTATCCCTGCTTTACACTTCTCTACAAATTTTTCCCTGACCTGTCTGGTATGTTCCTTGGCTTTTATGATGCTAATTCATCATTCTCTAACAAAACTATGAGGCCTTTATAGAACAGCTGTAGTTATACTGAGAATAAATTACACACTGGTGGACTCTATTTACTAATTAGGTGACTTCTGAAGGCAATTAGTCACACTGGATTTTATTTAGGGGTTTTAGAGTACAGGGGGCTAAATACAAATGCACACCACACTTTTCAGATTTGTATTTATTAAATTAAAAACCATGTATCTTTTTCTTCTCACTTCACGCATACTTGCTACTTTTTGTTGGTCTATTACATATAATCACAATAAATACATTAAATTTGTGCATGTAACATAAAAACATGTGTAAATGTTCAAGGCATATAAATACTTTTCAAGGTACTGTAGATAAAGTTAATACAAATCACTTACCGATGTACTGTGTGTCATGGAACCATGAACCAGACGTACAACAAGAGATAAGTGGAAATAAGATGGCTTTATTGAAAATCAAGCTGTAAGGCAAAAGTCCAAACGGATGGCTAAACCGAAGCAGGGTCTTGCGAAGCCAGAGGTCAGGAACCAGAAGGGTAGTCAGACGAAGCCTGGATCAGGAACCAGCAGGGTAGTCAGACGAAGCCTGGATCAGGAACCAGCAGGGTAGTCAGACGAAGCCTGGATCAGGAACCAGCAGGGTAGTCAGACGAAGCCAGGATCAGGAACCAGAAGCAGCAGCAGTCTTAGAAGCATGTGAACACAGGAGGACCAAGCAAGGAACTGAAGCCACAGACCTCCTATATATATGAGCTAGGCATCCAGCTCCTCCCAGTGGGAAGGAGAAGCCGCAGGGTGGGAGGCTACAAGAAACCCAGAAACCAAGATGGCCGCCAGCACATGTCAAACGAAGGAGAACAGCAAGAAGGTAAGACCATGACAGTACCTCCCCCTCAAGGGCCCCTCCTCCGCGGAGTAAAGAACGGTTTCTGAGGGAAGCGTGCGTGGAAGGCTCGGAGCAAGGCAGGAGCATGGACATCTGCGGAGGGAACCCAGGAACGCTCCTCTGGACCATAACCACGCCAATGGACCAAAAACTGCACCCGACCGCGGACCAGGCGTGAGTCCAGGATATTGCTCACCTCATACTCCTCACGATTGCCCACTTGGACCGGACGAGGCCGAGGAACCGAGGAAGTGAAACGTTTACACACCAGTGGCTTCAACAGGGAGACATGAAACACGTTGGAGATCCGCATGCCAGCAGGAAGCGCAAGGGCATAGGCTACCGGGTTTATCCTGCGAAGCACTCGGAAGGGACCAACAAAGCGAGGCGCCAGCTTGGGAGTGGGCACACGAAGGTTGAGGTTGCGGGTGGACAACCATACGCGGTCTCCGACCTGGTAGGAAGGAGCGGGCGCTCGTCTGCGATCAGCCTGGAGTCTCTGGCGCTGCGCAGAGACCTCAAGGGACCTCTGGATCTGTACCCAAGAAGCACGTAGGACGGAAAGGTGATCCTCCACAGCCGGAATATCCTGGGGAGAGAATACCTCCGGTAACACGGCAGGTTGGAACCCATAATTGGCCATGAAGGGAGACGTCCCAGAGGAAGAGTTCACCGCCGTGTTCCTGGCAAACTCAGCCCAAGGCAGGAGGTCAACCCAATTGTCTTGGTGATCGGAGACATAGCAACGAAGGAGTTGCTCCAAGGCCTGATTGGATCGTTCTGCAGCCCCATTGGACTGAGGGTGGTAGGCCGAGGAGAAAGAGAGATGAATCCCCAACTGGGAGCAAAAGGCGCGCCAGAACCTGGACACAAACTGACTCCCCCGATCCGACACAATCTCCTTGGGCAAACCGTGCAACCGGAAGACCTCCCTGGCAAAAATCGAGGCCAACTCTTGTGCAGAGGGTAACTTCTTGAGAGGAACACAGTGGCACATTTTGGAAAACCGATCCACAATCATGAGAATGACCGTATGGCCTCGGGATGCAGGGAGGTCCACAATGAAATCCATCCCCAGGTGTGACCATGGACGCTCCCCGGTGGCTATGGGTTGCAAAAGGCCCAACGGAAGGTGCCGAGGGGACTTACTCTGGGCACAAACGGAGCATGCCGCTACATATGCGGCGATGTCGGAACGTAGAGAAGGCCACCAGAACAGACGTGAAACAGCCCAGGACAGCTGATTCTTTCCAGGATGCCCCGCGGCCTTGGAGTTATGGTAGGTTCGCAACAACCGAGTGCGCAACTCCTCAGGCACAAAACATCTGCCGTTGGGTCTCCCAGAGGGAGCACCAGATTGAGCCGCCAAAATCTGCTCACCCAGGGGAGAGGTCAGGCTGGTGCGAATAGCGGCCAGGATCTGATTCGGAGGTATGACCGAAGTCGGAATTGACTCCTCCCCGGATAGCTCGGAGTACTGCCGTGATAAGGCATCCGCTCTGATGTTCTTGGAACCGGGTAGGTAGGAGACCACGTAATTAAAACGTGACAAGAACAGAGCCCATCTGGCCTGACGTGGTGTCAATCTCTTGGCCTCAGAGAGGTAGGTCAGATTCTTGTGGTCCGTCAGGATGAGAACCGGAACCACCGAGCCCTCGAGCAAGTGCCTCCATTCTTTAAGGGCCTGCACGATGGCCAATAACTCCCTGTCACCAATCTGATAGTTGCACTCCGCGGAAGACAGTTTCCGGGAGTAAAACCCACAAGGAAGCAGAGGACCCTCTGGTGTTCTACGCTGAGACAGAAGGGCGCCTACTCCCGTCTCAGACGCGTCCACCTCGAGGACAAAAGGCAACCCAGGGTTGGGATGCGACAGAATCGGAGCCGACACAAAGGCGGACTTTAGAGCCTCAAAAGCTCGGATGGCCTCGAGTTGCCAGACCTGGGGATTACTGCCCTTCCTGGTCAGATCCGTGAGAGGCTTGGCTAGCATGGAAAAGTCCCTGATGAACTTCCGATAATAATTGGCGAAGCCCAAAAAGCGCTGCAGGGCACGAAGACCACTGGGCTGGGGCCACTGTAAGACAGCCGAAACCTTCTCAGGATCCATGGAGAACCCCTCAGCGGAAATGATGTAACCTAAGAAGGTTACCTGGGATCGGTGAAATTCGCATTTCTCAAGCTTACCGAACAGCTTGTTCTCTCGTAACCGTTGCAACACTCGTCTGACATCCAGAATGTGGGCCTCCATGGATTCAGAATATACCAAGATGTCATCCAAATAGACCACCACACACTGCTGCAACAGGTCACGGAAAACATCGTTGATGAATTCCTGGAAGACTGCGGGCGCATTGCACAACCCAAAGGGCATAACCAAGGATTCATAATGACCGGTCCTGGTGTTAAACGCGGTCTTCCACTCATCGCCCGCCCTGATCCTTACCAGGTTATATGCCGCCCTCAGGTCGAGTTTGGTAAAGACCGTGGCCCCTTTGAGGCGATCGAAAAGCTCGGAAATCAAGGGTATCGGGTAAGCGTTCTTGATCGTGATGCGATTGAGACCCCTGTAATCGATGCAAGGCCTCAACTCACCGCCCTTCTTTTTCACAAAGAAAAATCCAACCCCTGCCGGGGACGAGGATTTGCGAATGTGTCCGCGTGAAAGCGCCTCCCTCACATACTCCTCCAGATTGTAACTCTATGGCACAATCGTATGGGCGGTGCGGAGGTAGGGCAACCGCACGCACCTTATCGAATACATCCCGGTACTCCTCGTATTCAGGAGGCAACAGGGAGTCCGAGGAAGTACACAGCAACTTGACAGGCCCATGAATGCAACTAGCCCCACACTGCGGTGACCACGAGAGGATCTCGGCCGATCTCCAATCGAAAGTCGGATTATGCTTCTGGAGCCAGGGGTACCCCAAGACCACCGAGTAGTGTGGAGACGAAATAACCTGGAGACAGACCGACTCTCTGTGAACGGCACCAATGGCCATCCCCACTGGAAGGGTCTCCTGAGTCACGTGTGGTGGCAGAAGGGATCTGCCGTCTATCGCCTCAAGAGCCAGTGGGGAACCTCGAGGCTGCAGAGGAATGGAATTGGCGGCAGCGAACACACTATCAATGAACAAACCACCAGCACCAGAGTCCACCAATGCCTGGGTTGTCACCGAGCCCCCGACCCAGGAGAGGACAACAGTAATCAGTGGTTTGTCAACACGGGAAACCGGGGACGAGGAGACTCCACCCAAGATCTGCCCCCGACAGGATCTCAGGTGCGAGCGTTTCCCGGACGGTTCGGGCATGCCAACCGAAAATGCCCACCGAGACCACAGTACATGCATCGGCCCTCGCGTCTCCGGAGTACCCTCTCCCCCTCGGACAGGCGAGCAAACCCCAGCTGCATGGGTTCACCCCCAGACAAGTCATCCCCAGGAGGCGTGGGAGGAGAGGGAGGCACGGGTGGGACAGCAAACGTAGGCGCCAATCTGTTAGAAGACCTCCGCAGGCTCTCCTTAAAGGAAGGTCTCTCCCTGAGTCTGGTGTCAATCAAAATCAGGAAAGAAATAAGGGACTCGAGCGCCACTGGTAGGTCCTTAGCTGCAACCTCATCCTTCAAGGCATCCGAGAGACCATGAGAGAAAGCAGCGACCAGAGCCTCATTATTCCAGCCCACCTCTGCTGCCAGGGTACGAAACTCAATGGCGTATTCAGCTACGGATCGTGAACCCTGTCTGATGGACATAAGGAGCTTCGCAGCAGAGGCAGCACGAGCCGGCACATCGAATACCTTCCGAAGAGAAGCAACAAAACCGGAAAACTCGGCAACCACCGGATTGTTGTTCTCCCATAAAGGGCTGGCCCAGGCCAAGGCCTTGTCCGAGAGCAGCGAGATCAAGAAGCCCACCTTTGATCTCTCAGTAGGAAAGGCATGTGGCAGCAACTCGAAATAAATGCCCACCTGGTTAAGGAAACCTCGGCACTGAGTTGGCTCTCCCCCAAAGCGCTGTGGAAGGGGGGCAGAACCGGTCATACCCCGAAACACCGCAGGCGCAGCAACAGGTGTCGGGGTAGACTCTGGCGCAACAACCGGAGCAGCAGTAGGAGCGGGCCCAGGAGCGACAACCGACCCATCAGCAACGGAAGCTAAATGAGCCGTGCGTTCAAGCAGGGTTTGCAACGCCACAGCGAACCGACCCAACAGGTGATCCTGCTGATCAAGTCTGGCAACCAGCGTAGGTAGCGAGGATGGCCCTGTACCGTCAGAATTCATGGCTTGGTCCTAATGTCATGGAACCATGAACCAGACGTACAACAAGAGATAAGTGGAAATAAGAAGGCTTTATTGAAAATCAAGCTGTAAGGCAAAAGTCCAAATGGATGGCTAAACCGAAGCAGGGTCTTGCGAAGCCAGAGGTCAGGAACCAGAAGGGTAGTCAGACGAAGCCTGGATCAGGAACCAGCAGGGTAGTCAGATGAAGCCTGGATCAGGAACCAGCAGGGTAGTCAGATGAAGCCTGGATCAGGAACCAGCAGGGTAGTCAGACGAAGCCAGGATCAGGAACCAGAAGCAGCAGCAGTCTTAAAAGCATGTGAACACAGGAGGACCAAGCAAGGAACTGAAGCCACAGACCTCCTATATATATGAGCTAGGCATCCAGCTCCTCCCAGTGGGAAGGAGAAGCCGCAGGGTGGGAGGCTACAAGAAACCCAGAAACCAAGATGGCCGCCAGCACATGTCAAACGAAGGAGAACAGCAAGAAGGTAAGACCATGACACTGTGATTGCCCTTATTGCCTCCTTTGCTGGCTTGATTCTTTCTACATCGTATTATACACTGCTTGCATCCAGGGGTTAAAGCCACGCTGCAATCCAGCAGAGGTAGCCATGATTGCACACTATCGGAAAAAGCGCTGGCCACTGTGAAGGCCGGAACCATAATAGTGCACATAGGCTTGCATGTGCAACAGCTCCTAGCCACATTGTATCTGTGCTTCAGCGGTGGTTATATTCCCTGAAAACATGCAGTGTATACTGCAATAGAAAAATGAATCAAGCCAGGGAAGGAGGCAATATGGATAAACACAATACATTAGTAAGTGCCTTGTATTAATATTGTCTGCATGATAAATGCTATTTGATTAAGTTAGACAACCCCTTTAAGGTTCTTAAATGTATGTAGTAATGAGCCTTGCAGTGCTGGGGTCCTGGGATTAAATCCAACTAAACACAACATTTGCATGAAGTTTCTCTGGGTTTGGGTAGGCTTCCACCTAGTACCTTTGATTTCCTCCCACACTCATGATAGGTAGGGGTGGGATTCAAATTTTTAGCAACAGGTTTCCTACTCAACGACAGACACGTGGCATCACGACGCATGTTTACATGTACATACACCATATACAGTATATGCAACACACATACACATAAATACACCGTATATACACCACACACACATACCACCCAACTAAGGAGCTAAACTATCAGTGACACGCAAAGCAATGGAAGCAAACATCTCCTGCTGCCATGCTGCCTCCAGAGCACCGGATTGGGACTCAGCCGGTAACATTATTCTCCGATCCAGTCGTAATTTTAACAACCAGATCTGAAGAACTGGAGGGAACTGGCTGAATCCCATGCCTGATGATAGGTTGATTAGCATCCTGTGAGTTTCGAACTAGTATTTGTATATATAATCATGCGTTTGCGATAGGGAAATGAGATTTTGAGTCCATATTGGAGACAGGGACTGGCTTTAATGTTAATGATATCTGCTGTATTGTTGCCATGTGCATGAGCAGTTAAAGATGTGTTGAAGCCTAAAGTACACAGTGGTCTTCAAACTACAGTTGTTTCACACCTTTGAACTTCATTATGTCGGAGAAGGGTGTACTATGCAGCATACTACACTTTCATAGTGAATAATGAACTCCCACTCAACTTACAATATTTCTCATGAAAATACATGACATTACTCAAGATTTTAACAAGTTCACACGTCTGTGTGTAGAGGTGGAAGAGTTGGAATCAGCTCTGGGGAAACTTTTCCTTAATGAATACACATGCATGGTACATATTCATCATGTGCAATAAGGCACTAGTGCAATAAGCAAGGCATTTAGAAAACTATGTTGTTGAGTGTACCTGCTCCATTGATGATGCTCTCATGCATTTCTATGGCTACTATTACAAACTACCGTATAGGAAATAATTAAGACATTTTTGTTTTAATCCTGCAAGGATTGCTGTCACATGATGGAAAGTCCACTGCTATTAGTTTTTTTTGCAAACTTCTCAGCTAGTTATATTGATAGCTTTGAAGTTTCTTTCAGTATGTCATGTGAATAAGATATTTATGATTATTCAGAATACTTTGTCTTCCCAAATTACATTTTCTTAAATCACTTTTGAAGCAGAAAATATAAGATTTGTTCTCTTGTCAAGAGAAAAGTTGTATTAAACCAAAATATTTGATTAATTTTCCATAAAAATCTGAACTCCTGAATGTGGATCATGAATGGAAATATCTGTGAGAAAGATGTAAAGAAATAATTAATAGTGTTGATCGAGCACCAAGGTGCTCGGGTGCTCTGGTGCTCAAGCAAAACACTCTTCAAAGCACCAAAGCACAATGGAAGTCAATGGGAGAACCCGAGCATTAAACCAGGCAACCCCTGATCTGAAATGGTTCGGGAACATCATGGGGAGAATGTCTGGATGCATCTTGGACTCCCGGGTCGCTGCTGGGAATGATGTTGTCCAAGTAGTACGCCACTTTTACAGACTGACAATAATACGCACAAAACTGAAGATAAAATTGATTTTACTTGTATATAAAGTGCAAGTGCTGCCAAAAAATACAAGGAAGAGGCACTCCGATACAACCTGTATATCAAATAAAGGAGGGCCACATTTACATTGTGGTACAATTGTTCAGGTAGTGGGACTCCTAAACTCATAAAGCCTATGCACTAAGTGAAAGGGCTGCCAAAAATTACAAGGAACCGGCACTCCAATACACCCTTTATTACATATAAAGGAGGGCATCATACACACCCTTAAAAAATTATGATTGATGGCCTGCTGGTGACCCTCAAAAACATTAGAAGCAAGGGCCTGCTGGTGACCCCCTAAAACATTAGAGGTGAGGGCCTGTTGCTGATCTGACCATGTAAAACATTAGGTCTGCTGCTGAGCTGACCATCTAAAACATTATGTGCGAGGGCCTGCTGGTGACCCTCTAAAACATTAGGGGTGAGGGTCCTCTGCTGAGCTGACCCTCTGAAACATTAGGAACGAGGGCAGCCTAATAAGCATATTCATATAATGGAAGAGGAGGAGGAGGATAAGAACAGGAAGATTGAACCATATGCCCTTTTTTTGTGGTGGAAGGGGTGCATGGGAATACAGTGTATTCAATACACCATAAAAGCCACATTTAAAGTGCCTTTATGTTCAGCCGCTTTCCTCTGGTGGAGTAGAGAAGTCAGGTGAAATCCAGGCCTTGTTCATTTCGATATGAGTCAACCTGTTAGCATTTCCAGTTGACAGGCGGATGTGCTTATCAGTTATTATTCCCCCAGCAGCACTAAATTCTCGCTCTGACAAAACGCTGGCAGCAAGGCAGGCCAGCACCTCCAAGGCAGTTCGTGCTACGTGTCCAGCTTAGACACCCAATAGTTGTAAGCTTAGACACCCAATAGTTGTAAGGCACAGAGGGATCACTAAGGACGCTGACATGGTCTTCTACGTACTCCTTCACCATCTTCCAAAACTTTTCCCTCCTTGTGACACTAGGCTGCGCATCAGGGTGAGGTTTCTGGCGGGGTGTCAAGAAACTGTCCCAGGCCTTGGAGAATGTTGCCCAGCCTCTGTTGGAACTGCTGTGTGTTCCCCTCGTCTCCCCTCCTCGGTTGCCCAAGGAAGTACAGACTCTGCTGCCAGCATTGTCAGCTGGAAATTTTTGGAGAAATGTTTCCACAAGGACCTTCTGGTATTGCACCATTTAGTTATTACTCTCCACCACAGAATGAGAGATGAGAAGTTCTCTTTATAGCGGGGGTCGAGAAGGGTGAACAACCAGTAATCGGTGTTGGCCTAAATGCGTATAACGAGAGGGTCCCGGTAAAGGCAGCATAACATAAAGTCAGTCATGTGTGCCAGAGTCCCAACAGACAAGACTTCGCTGTCCTCATCAGGAGGATGACTCTCAGTCTCCTCATCCTCTTCCTCTTCTTCGGCCCATCCACGCTGAACAAATGGAATAAACCTGCTATGGGTACTACCCTCTGTAGCTGAGGCAACCGTCTCCTGCTCCTCCTCATCATCATCCAATTTGCCCTGAGAAGACGAACTGAGGGTGGTCTGGCTATCACTCTGTGTACTGTCTTCCCCCATCTCCACCTCTTCCACATGCAAAGCATCTGTCTTCATTGTGAGCAGTGAGCGTTTCAGTAGACACAGAAGTGGGATGATTAGGCTGATAATAGCAGCATCGAGCTCACCCTCTGGGTTGATTCCTCAAAAATGTTTAAAACCTCACAGAGGTCAGACATCCATGCCCATTTATCCCTTGTGAAGAGCAGAAGCTGACTGGAAAGATGACGACCATGTTGCAGTTGGTATTCCACTACTGCCCTCTGCTGCTCACAAAGCCTAGCCAACATGTTGAAAGTGGAGTTCCAGCACATGCTCACGTCGCACAACAGTCAGTTAGCTGGCAATTGCAAGCGCTGGTGCAGTGTTGCCAGACTGGCGGCAGCTGTAGATGACTTTCAGAAATGAGCACACATGCGGCGTACCTTCACCAGTAGCTCAGGCAAATTGGGGTAGGTTTTGAGAAACCGCTGAACTGCTAAGTTGAACACGTGGGCTAAGCATGGTATGTGTGTGAGCTTGCCGTGCTCCAAAGCCACCACCAAGTTACAGCCATTATCAGACACAACCATGCCTGGTTGTAGGTTGAGTGGCGAGAGCCACAGCTCAGTCTAGTCTCTTATACCCTGCCACAGCTGTGCGGCGGTATGCTGTTTGTCACCTATACAAATTACTTTCAGCACGGCCTGTTGCCACTTCCCCACTGAAATCCTACACTGCTTTCAGCTACTGACTGATGGATGACTGGTGCTGAAAGATGATAATTCAGAGGTGGAAGTGGAGGAGGAGAAGGGGGGGGGGGTTGCAGCCACCAATGTAGGTGGTGGTGGAAATCCTGATGGAAGTAGGGCCCTCAATCCTTGGCGTCGGTAGCATCTGTGCATTCCAGGGTACAAAACGCTCACGTCCTGCACAAAGTTCACCCAGTGTGCCGTCAGGAAAATGTAGCATCCCTGGCCAAAAGCACTTGTCCTTGTGTGAGTCATTAAGTGGACCTTCCAAATAACTGCGTTGGTCAAGGGACGGGTGATGTTATAGGACACATGCAGGTGTAAGGCGGCGACGGCACACCGGGAAAAATAGTGGTGGCTGGGGACTGAGTAAAAAGAGATGGCTGCCACCATCAGGCTGCTGAAAGCCTCAGTGTACACAAGCCTAAATGGCAGCATTTCCAGGGCCATCAATTTGGAAAGGTGCGCATTTAGTGTTATGGCCTGTGGGTGGGTGGCTGGGTATTTGCGCTTTTGTGCAAAGGCCTGGGGAATGGACATCTGTATGCTGCGCTGGGACACAGAAGTGGATGTGCTAGCTGATGGTGCTTGCGAAGGTCCAGGTGCAGGGAGGGAGGCATCCGGGCCTGCGTCTTGGACTGGGGATTGGCCAACACGTAACACAGGAGAAGAGGAGGCAGTGGTGTGACCCGCAGACACTGATTGTGGACCCAGGCGTTCAGCAGACCTATTAGGGTGCTTTGATGCCATGTGGCGGATCATGCTAGTGGTGGTGAGGTTGCTAGTGTTCATGCCCCTGCTCATTTTGGTATGGCACAGGTTTCAAATTACAATTCTTTTATCATTCGCACTTTCCTCAAAGAAGCAACAGACTGCGGAACACCTACCACCCCTTGGCAAGGGAGATTGCTGCAAGGGGGTGCTCCGGGGAACAGTTGCGGGCCTGTTTGGTGTGACCCGCCTTCTCCCTTTTGCCACCACACTGCCTCTTCCAGCCTGTTGCGGTGCTGTGGATCCCTCCTCTTCTGTACTGCTGTCCTCGCTTGGCTTGCCACCTTCCCAGGTTGGGTCAGTGATTTCATCGTCCACCACCTCCTCTTCCACTCCCTCACTCTGGTCATCCTTCTGACTTGTTGCCCTAACAAGAACCTCAATTATTGACAACTGTGTCTCATCCTCATGAGACACTAATTGCCGTTTCTTCTTCTGACTGTGGATGCTCAAGAGTTTGGGAATCAGTGCACAATATCTCCTCATGTCCCTCTGCAAGCGGGCTTGGCCAGAGGCCCAAATCAAGGAATGGCGATGAAAAGAGCTCCTCGGAATATCCGAGTGTGGGATCACTTATTTGCCAAGACTCTCCATGGTGGGAGGAAGGGGGATCAGGGTGAGGGTTTTGTTGACCATACTGTTGGCTACTGAGACTGGACTTTGTGGAAGACAGGGTGGTGCTTAACCAACTGGAAGCATTATCTGCTGCAATCCAACCAACCACCTGGTCGCACTGGTGTGACTTCGAGAGTGGTGTACTGCGGCACCCTGCAAACTGGGACATGAAGGTAGGTATTGTGGATGAGTGTGTTTCTTGAGCTCTGGCAGCAGGCACAGTTTCACCGCACCCAGACCCATGGCCTCTGCGTGCACCATCAGCAGCACGTCCACTTCCCTGTCTCTTACTGCTCGCCTTGAGCTCGAGCTCACATGGTATTCGGCCTGAGCATGTGTCGAGTCAAAATGATGTTTGGCCGAGCATGCTCGTCCAACACTAAGAATTAACATATGAAAGAGGTCTTCCACTTATAGATGCATATTTATGTACAGTCTGTAGGAATAAACTCTTGATAATGTTACATTCTATCCGCTTTTAGTATTATGTGACCATATATTAATACCGTTACGCCAGGTATCTGTCGTAATTGTATTGAGAAATTTAGGTTATTAAACATTTTCATTTGGAAAGGGTGAAAGGGTGTACATGTTCTTCCAGTGGTTGATATATAAGCTTCTTTAAAAAGCGGTGGTGAACATTGGAGTTTGCTGCCTATCATTCAATAGGGTGGGCTCAACAGTTATGCATGTATTGGGGTATACAATACACACTACATCTCTCCTTCAGACTAGTGTGTCTTTCAACAGGCATACCTGTTTTCAAATCTTCAGCAAATTCTTTGTCTGGACCCCGGCCTAACACATTTCTTGATACACTGGTTGCTAATTCATTAGAAGAATCATGTTTCAACACAATACCAATTTTATGTATTATCCCTATGTATTTTCTAAACAGTGGTCCACTTTCTTTGATAGTATAAAAATAAGGTGATTGAGCACTCCAAGGATGTCAGACACGTACACCAATAGCTTTCACCAAAATGGTTCCAGTCCTCCAAATTTCTTCCATTTATACCAGTTTTTTTCCCTTAATAATGAAAAAAAGATGTGTGGACATGCATACAGTACTAGAATAGAAGTGTCTACTAAACCTCTGCTCCTAGATGTATAGCCTCATACCTTATGCTTTGATAAATGTGGCACTGTTGAAAGACACCCTCATAGCTATAATTTTGGTATGTTTTTAGGCTACTTTCACATTTTTGGCATGGAGATCCGGCCACCTGATCCAGCAAAAATGGGATGAATCGGCTGGGCACAAATTGCGGCATGCAGCCAGAATGCATTTTTGCCGGAATGTGGCCGGATCTCTCTCCAGACCTCATTATATTTAGTGGGGCCGACGGGAATTGCTGTTGGATCTGGCAGTGCCAGATCCAGAATGTGAAAGTAGCCTTAATTTGGTCTTTCATTGGTTTGATAAGAAACCCTACAGTAGAACCTCAACAGACATTGTCATCATTCACACTAGACTCTATCCTCTTTTGGATTCACAAACTACTTCCCTGTCTCAGACATCCATTGAACTCCATGTATACTGTATGTTGCTCTAAGGTGACTTTTAAGTCTGCAGCCTCAGTTCTAACAAAGGAAACACCTTGATGCATTTACACAGGGATATGTTTGGTAGTTTTTTAAAAATATAAAATTACAAAAGAAGGGGCCATGGCACCCCAATAGGAGAGAGCTTCATTACCAGGCACAGTACCTTTATCAGCGAAATTGCAGAAGGCCTCGATGGTAAGGTGTGTCTTTTTGCTGATGACACAAAGATTTGTAACAGGGTTGATGTTCCTGGAGGGATACACCAAATGGAAAAGGATTTAGGAAAACTAGAGGAATGGTCAAAAATTTGGCAACTAAAATTGAATGTTGATAAGTGCAAGATAATGCACCTGGGGCGTAAAAAAGGTAGGCAGACAATGTCATAGAGCAGCAGGAAATGCTAGCAGAATGCTTGGGTGTATACGGCATTACCAGTAGAAAGAGGGAGGTGCTCATGCCGCTCTACAGAGCACTAGTGAGACCTCATTTGGAGTATTGTGCGCAGTACTGGAGACCATATCTCCAGAAGGATATTCATACTTTGGAGAGAGTTCAGAGAAGAGCTACTAAACTAGTACATCTATTTCAGGATAAAACTTACCAGGAAAGATTAAAGGACCTTAACATGTATAGTTTGGAAGAAAGACGAGACAGAGGGGATATGATAGAAACTTTTAAATACATAAAGGGAATCAACAAATAAGGAGAGAATATTTAAAAGAAGAAAAACTGCTACAGGAGGACATAGTTTTAAATTAGAGGGGCAAAGGTTTAAAAGTAATATCAGGAAGTATTACTTTACTGAGAGAGTAGTGGATGCATGGAATAGCCTTCCTGCAGAAGTGGTAGCTGCGATCACAGTGAAGGAGTTTAAGCATGCATGGGATAGGCATAAGGCCATCCTTCATATAAGATAGGGCCAGGGGCTATCCATAGTACTTAGTATATTGGGCAGACTAGATGGACCAAATGGTTCTTATCTACCGACACATTCTATGTTTCTATGTTTTCGTGTTTCTATAATGCCAGTGATACATGGTCGCTGGCATCTCTCACCCTCCCTGCTGCGATCTGTTCCCCTCAGACTCGCCTAAACTTTTTCCTCCTGCACTTGTTTGTGTGCTCCCTTAGGATGTGCTCTCCCCATATTTTAAAGGGTTAGCACACAGGACCTATGACTGCATTGCCTAGGGTATACATGTTACCTTGTCTATGAGCAATAAGACTCCTAGCTTGTCTATTTTCTGCATAGTTGAGCTGCTATCCTTTGTTCTGTCCCCCTGTTCCGGGCCGCTGCCCAATAACCATATTGACACTGTACCACCTGACCTATTGTTTGTTTTACTGTATTGTTCAAACTCTGCCTGCCTTAACCTCAGCTTGCCCTCTCACTATGCTTCTGTCTGTTGCCCTTGTGCCTTGTACTGGTGTCTCGTGATCTGCCTATGTCCACAGCCTCTGAATGGAGACTACTCCTAAAGCTAGTGGCCTACTGGTCCCTGCAGAAAGGTTCAGATCCACATACATAGATGAAAGGGGGAACACTAGGACAGGGGGCCACCTTGACAATGTCCTCAGGAGTAACCCTAAGGGCTCTTTCACACTTGCGTTGTCCGGATCCGGCGGGTACTCCATTTGCCGGAATTACACGCCGGATCTGGAAAAACGCAAGTGAACTAAAAGCATTTGAAGACGGATCCGTCTTCAAAATGCGTTCAGTGTTACTATGGCAGCCAGGACGCTATTAAAGTCCTGGTTGCCATAGTAGCAGTGGGGAGCGGGGAAGCAGTATACTTACAGTCCGTGCGGCTCCCAGGGCGCTCCAGAATGACGTCAGAGCGCCCTATGCGCATGGATGACGTGCCATGTGATCACGTCATCCATGCGCGTGGGGCGCCCTGACGTCACTCTGGAGCGCCCCGGGAGCTGCACGGATGGTAAGTATACTGCTCCTCCGCTCCCCACTACACTTTACCATGGCTGCCAGGACTTTAGCGTCCTGGCAGCCATGGTAACCATTCAGAAAAAGCTAAACGTCGGATCCGGCAATGCGCCGAAACGACGTTTAGATTAAGGCCGGATCCGGATTAATGCCTTTCAATGGGCATTAATTCCGGATCCGGCCTTGCGGCAAGTATTCAGGATTTTTGGCCGGAGCAAAAAGCGCAGCATGCTGCGGCATTTTCTCCGGCCAAAAAACGTTCCGGTCCTGAACTGAAGACATCCTGATGCATCCTGAACGGATTTCTCTCCATTCAGAATGCATTAGGATAATCCTGATCAGGATTCTTCCGGCATAGAGCCCCGACGACGGAACTCTATGCCGGAAGAAAAGAACGCAAGTGTGAAAGAGCCCTAAGTCAAATCTGTTCAGTGGCACAGTGGGTCCACACCTGCTGTGCTACACCACTATATATAAACCCTTATAGATACTTACTTCTTCATGTTGTTTGTTTGGGATCCAATTTGGATCCATAATGCAATTCAAAAAGTGTAACATTTTAACTTCTGCTATCCAGTCTTCCATCTGGAGTATGAGTCATGCTCTAAATGGGGGGAGACAAGTAACAATTCATCTTCGCTCCATGTAGGGGTGATGCAGTTGTGAATTCACACCAAAATTGGTAAGTGGACATTTCACATAGAACTCTAGTTACACCACTGCACTTTCCTATTTGATTACAGGAATAGAAAAAGAAAACAACAATGATGCTAAATCGAATACATGATGAACACCAATGACGCCCCACAGACTCCATTGGCTATAATTAATTCTATTGTGTTTTCCTCCTGGTGTCCTTTATTTTACGCTTTGCTAGGTTTTTCACCATTTTGTTAGAATCTGTGATGGAGGCTCCTAATAGAATGTCTGACACATATGTGAACCTAGACTAAAGTTGACTGTGATCTGAGAATGTTGAGTGTGATAACCTTTTTTCATGCTGTGGGAAGAATTCTGCATATTCCAGCACTAGCAATGTTCTTTAGTGAAGGAGGTACATTGAATAAAGCCATTATGCCTCACATAATGAGTTGTGAATGTAAAATAATCCCTCCTAACTAATATTACTGTGATTTTAATCCCATTCTTGGCTTTTTCCCAGTAGTTAATAGATATTCTGTACAGTACATTTCCTTTGAAAGTGAAACAGTGAAGTGGGTGTTAAAATAACCAGATTACCTTCATAAGGTAAAGCCTTATACTGCAATATTGTTTCCAAGAAATAAACCATATGCAATCTAGTCACTTTATAGTAACACAGTAACATAGTTTGTAAGGCTGAAAAAAAGAAATCTGTCTATCAAGTTCAGCCTATTATCCTACAAAGTTGATCCAGAGGAAGGCAAAAAAACAAGGAGGTAGAAGCAATTGCTTCTCAACTTAAAGCAGCAATCAGAATAACTCCCTGGACCAACAACCCCTCTCTAGTAGCTATAGCCTGTAATATTATTACACTCCAGAAATACATCCAGGCCCCTCTTGAACTCCTTTATTGTACTCACCATCACCACCTCCTCAGGCAGAGAGTTCCACAGTCTCACTGCTCTTACCGTAAAGAACCCTAATTTTGTCTTGTCACATGGATCTATGCCCCTTTTGATGCAACCCATTATCTTATGGGCCTTGGCAGCAGCTTCCTGACTGGTTGCTACAGTTAAATTTTCTTGTCAGACAAAATTCCTTGGTCCTTTTCCACTTCATCGTTACTCAATGTTTTACGATTTAGTATGTACTGTGGTGGTACCACACTAGTGACGGTGACCCAATCTGAGTGTGTACCATTAATAACCACCCTGTTTTCTATTACTGAGCCAGTTACCTACATACAGACAGTTTCTCCCAGTCCAAGCATTCTCATTTTATATACTAACCTTTTATGTGGTACAGTATCAAATGCTTTGGAGAGGCCAAGATATACAATGTCTATTGACTCAACATGGTCCAGTCTAGAACTTACCCCCTCATAGAAACTGAATAGATTAGTTTGACATGACAGATCCCTCATGAAGCCATGCTGATACAGCGTTATTCATGTATTTTCATTGAGATACTCCAGGATAGCATCTCTTAGAAAACTTTCAAACAGATTACCCACAACAGATATTAAACTTATCGGCCTATAGTTTCTGGGCTCAGATTTTGACCTCTTTTTGAATATTGGCCCCACATTTGCTAAATACCAATCCTGTGGACCAGACCCTGTCATTATAGAGTCTATAAAGGGGTTGTCAAGGTTATTTTTATAGATGACCTACCCTCAGGATAGGTCATTAATATCAGATCAGCAGGAGACTGACACAGAGAACCCCTGCCAATCTGCTGGTTGAAGAGAAGGCTGCGCTTGTGCAAGTGCTGCCTTCCCTTCATTGTTTATATGCTTGGAGAGAAGGTGTCATTACAAAAAGCTGTCCCTTTCACTTCCTATTCAAGTGTGATAGCATGTTGTGATAGCAAGCAGGCACCCAATGAAGTGAAGGAAGCGCTGGCTCGGCACACACCTTCTCTTCAACCAGCTGATCGGTGGGGTGTCGGGTGTTCTGAGGATAGGTCATCAATAAAAATTACTTGGACAACCCCTTGAAATAATGTTCTGTCTATAACATTACTTAATTCTATCAGGGTAGGGGAGTGTATGCCATCTGAATCAGGTGATTTGTCTATGTTAATCTATTTAAGACACCCCTGCAATTCATCCTTGGTGAGACAGACCATGTTTAATGTGGAGTTTGTTTTGACACTATGTATTTCATCTGACATTTAATTTTCATCAGTTAATACAGTGGAGAAAAAATATTTAATAAATTTGCTTTCTCCTTATTGCTTTTTGCAACTCCCCCCTCATCACTCGTTCAGGGACCAACACTTTCAGGCTTAACTTCTTTACCATTTATATAATTTAAGAACATTTTAGGGCTCATGCACATTTTTCCCCCACATCCGTTATGTTTTTTTGCAGTCCGTATATGGAACCATTCAATGGGACAGCAAAAAAGACGGAAAGTACTCTGTGTGCATTGTGTGTCCATATGTCCGCATGGGTTTTCTGCAAAAAGATGTCCTATTGTTGTCTGCATTATGGACAAGGATAGGACTGTTCTATTAGGGGTAGGCCCTTCTGTTCCGCAAAATGCGAAATACACACAGCCGGTATCCGTGTTTCATGGTTCCACAATTTGTGGACAAAAAAAAACGCCCAACGATCATGTGCATGAGCCCTTAGGGTTAGTTTTACTCTCTTTGGTAACTATTTCCTCTGTTTTCAGCTTGGCTACCTATATCTTTTACATATTCAATTTTTTTTCCTTATAGATAACAACCACTATGGATCTTTGAGGAAGGTTGCCGGTGATAACTCAAATATACACGAACACTAAAAAGTATTTAATCAGAATCCACTTTTTTGTCAAGAGTCAAGACATTTAACTCGAGCCAATACAGAAACTGTATAATATCTTCAGATGCCTAAGAACAGTAAGGTAGCTAAAAGAGAGCTGGATGATGATGTTGTGGATTCTGTTAAGGATCTGCTGTCCAATGAAGACTCATGTGAAGAAAGCTTTAAGAAGAGTGAGCTGATGGTCCAGGATGAGTTGGACAAAGACAGAGATATTGAGGATGGATCTGATATTGATGACGAAAGACCAGCCTGGAATAGCAAAGTACAGTATATCCTTGCGCAAGTTGGCTTTTCCGTTGGCTTAGGAAATGTGTGGAGATTCCCATATTTATGCCAGAAAAATGGAGGAGGTGAGAAAAAAAATCTGTTTTTTTTCAGTTGTAGGGAGTTTATGAGCAGTTTTGACCATGAAGACTGCTTACAGGGCTAGGTAGGGACTGGAAAGCAGTATAAACATACAGTACCTTTTGTGGAGCTTTATTATCCGGAGTAGTGTGAATATAGCTGAGAGCAAAGAGCATTTCACAGTGAAGCTCCACTTCCTTGACATTTGCATTAGCAGAATCTGACAGAATAGAAGTTCATATTGACAGTACTCCTGATAATATAGTCTTTAAAAAGTATGTACTATAGCACTATCGGCAGACATGGTCAAAACGGACTCTTTTTAAATTAACAAGTAATGGCTCTATATTGTTCATATTGGTCATGGATGGAGAAAAGAACAGATTGAAACATGCACAGGATAGTAACAAAATCCTGCTTTATCAAATCATTTTTGTGTCACACATGACAGTGACAGGCATTATACAGTAAAAACAAATCTGTTTTTGGATTAAATGCATCTGTTACTGTGATTTCTCTCCTTTATTCAATGGTACATTATGCTTGTTATACCAGGCTCTGTTAGGATGTCTGTTAGGAGGTCTAGTTCCATTTGTCAAAAAAAAAAATTAAAAAAATGGGAAGCTAGCTCCAACCTAAAAGACAAAAAAGTCCTTCTGGAACCACCAGTCATTTCTTGACTAATATAGTTGCAAAAGTTGCAAACGTAGAAGGCATCTAGCAATTAAAATACATGGGAGATAATTTGTACATGGTACATGGGAGATAATTTGTTCTCCCTCTAAGGAGGACCAGGTAAGCTGATCCACACTTTTTTCTTATTCATGACTAGTACACATACAAGGTTACATTTGTTGTGTCTTTAGAAGCCTCATAACTAGAGTTGAGCGAACACCTGGATGTTCGGGTTCGAGAAGTTCGGCCGAACATCCCGGAAATGTTCGGGTTCGGGATCCGAACCCGATCCGAACTTCGTCCCGAACCCGAACCCCATTGAAGTCAATGGGGACCCGAACTTTTCGGCACTAAAACGGCTGTAAAACAGCCCAGGAAAGGGCTAGAGGGCTGCAAAAGGCAGCAACATGTAGGTAAATCCCCTGCAAACAAATGTGGATAGGGAAATTAATTAAAATAAAAATTAAATAAATAAAAATTAACCAAAATCAATTGGAGAGAGGTTCCATAGCAGAGAATCTGGCTTCCCGTCACCCACCACTGGAACAGTCCATTCTCAGATATTTAGGCCCCGGCACCCAGGCAGAGGAGAGAGGTCCCGTAACAGACAATCTGGCTTCATGTCAGCAGAGAATCAGTCTTCATGTCATAGCAGAGAATCAGGCTTCACGTCACCCACCACTGTAAGAGTCCATTTTCATAAATTTAGGCCCAGCACCCAGGCAGAGGAGAGAGGTCCCGTAACAGACAATCTGGCTTCATGTCAGCAGAGAATCAGTCTTCATATCATAGCAGAGAATCTGGCTTCCCGTTACCCACCACTGGAACAGTCCATTCTCAGATATTTAGGCCCCGGCACCCAGGCAGAGGAGAGAGGTCCCGTAACAGACAATCTGGCTTCATGTCAGCAGAGAATCAGTCTTCATATCATAGCAGAGAATCAGGCTTCACGTCAGCCACCACTGCAACAGTCCATTGTCATAAATTCAGGCCCAGCACCCAGGCAGAGGAGAGAGGTCCCGTAACAGACAATCTGGCTTCATGTCAGCAGAGAATCAGTCTGCATGTCATAGCAGAGAATCAGGCTTCACGTCACCCACCACTGTAAGAGTCCATTTTCATAAATTTAGGCCCAGCACCCAGGCAGAGGAGAGAGGTCCCGTAACAGACAATCTGGCTTCATGTCAGCAGAGAATCAGTCTTCATATCATAGCAGAGAATCTGGCTTCCCG
Source organism: Bufo gargarizans (assembly GCF_014858855.1). Lineage (NCBI taxonomy): Eukaryota > Metazoa > Chordata > Amphibia > Anura > Bufonidae > Bufo > Bufo gargarizans. The sequence goes on from NC_058081.1 coordinate 325,631,907, forward strand.
TTACCCACCACTGGAACAGTCCATTCTCAGATATTTAGGCCCCGGCACCCAGGCAGAGGAGAGAGGTCCCGTAACAGACAATCTGGCTTCATGTCAGCAGAGAATCAGTCTTCATATCATAGCAGAGAATCAGGCTTCACGTCAGCCACCACTGCAACAGTCCATTGTCATAAATTCAGGCCCAGCACCCAGGCAGAGGAGAGAGGTCCCGTAACAGACAATCTGGCTTCATGTCAGCAGAGAATCAGTCTGCATGTCATAGCAGAGAATGAGGCTTCACGTCACCCACCACTGCAACAGTCCATTTTCATAAATTTAGGCCCAGCACCCAGGCAGAGGAGAGAGGTCCCGTAACAGAGGATCTGGCTTCATGTCACCAGAGAATCAGTCTGCATGTCATAGCAGAGAATCAGGCTTCACGTCACCCACCACTGCAACAGTCCATTTTCATAAATTTAGGCCCAGCACCCAGGCAGAGGAGAGAGGTCCCGTAACAGAGGATCTGGCTTCATGTCACCAGAGAATCAGTCTGCATGTCATAGCAGAGAATCAGGCTTCACGTCAGCCACCACTGCAACAATCCATTGGCATATATTTAGGCCTAGCACACAGGCAGAGGAGAGAGGTCCCGTAACAGACAATCTGGCTTCATGTCAGCAGAGAATCAGTCTTCATATCATAGCAGAGAATCAGGCTTCACGTCAGCCACCAATGCAACAGTCCATTGTCAGATATTTAGGCCCAGCACCCAGGCAGAGGAGAGAGGTCCCGTAACAGAGGATCTGGCTTCATGTCAGCAGAGAATCAGTCTTCATGTCATAGCAGAGAATCAGGCTTCACGTCACCCACCACTGTAAGAGTCCATTTTCATAAATTTAGGCCCAGCACCCAGGCAGAGGAGAGAGGTCCCGTAACAGACGATCTGGCTTCATGTCAGCAGAGAATCAGTCTGCATGTCATAGCAGAGAATGAGGCTTCACGTCACCCACCACTGCAACAGTCCATTTTCATAAATTTAGGCCCAGCACCCAGGCAGAGGAGAGAGGTCCCGCAACAGAGGATCTGGCTTCATGTCAGCAGAGAATCAGTCTGCATGTCATAGCAGAGAATCAGGCTTCACGTCAGCCACCACTGCAACAGTCCATTGTCATAAATTCAGGCCCAGCACCCAGGCAGAGGAGAGAGGTCCCGTAACAGACAATCTGGCTTCATGTCACCAGAGAATCAGTCTGCATGTCATAGCAGAGAATGAGGCTTCACGTCAGCCACCACTGCAACAATCCATTGGCATATATTTAGGCCTAGCACACAGGCAGAGGAGAGGTTCATTCAACTTTGGGTAGCCTTGCAATATAATGGTAAAATGAAAATAAAAATAGGATTGAATGAGGAAGTGCCCTGGAGTCCAATAATATATGGTTATGGGGAGGTAGTTAATGTCTAATCTGGACAAGGGACGGACAGGTCCTGTGGGATCCATGCCTGGTTCATTTTTATGAACGTCAGCTTGTCCACATTGGCTGTAGACAGGCGGCTGCGTTTGTCTGTAATGACGCCCCCTGCCGTGCTGAATACACGTTCAGACAAAACGCTGGCTGCCGGGCAGGCCAGCACCTCCAAGGCATAAAAGGCTAGCTCTGGCCACGTGGACAATTTAGAGACCCAGAAGTTGAATGGGGCCGAACCATCAGTCAGTACGTGGAGGGGTGTGCACACGTACTGTTCCACCATGTTAGTGAAATGTTGCCTCCTGCTAACACGTTGCGTATCAGGTGGTGGTGCAGTTAGCTGTGGCGTGTTGACAAAAGTTTTCCACATCTCTGCCATGCTAACCCTGCCCTCAGAGGAGCTGGCCGTGACACAGCTGCCTTGGCGACCTCTTGCTCCTCCTCTGCCTTGGCCTTGGGCTTCCACTTGTTCCCCTGTGACATTTGGGAATGCTCTCAGTAGCGCGTCTACCAACGTGCGCTTGTACTCGCGCATCTTCCTATCACGCTCCAGTGCAGGAAGTAAGGTGGGCACATTGTCTTTGTAGCGTGGATCCAGCAGGGTGGCAACCCAGTAGTCCGCACAGGTTAAAATGTGGGCAACTCTGCTGTCGTTGCGCAGGCACTGCAGCATGTAGTCGCTCATGTGTGCCAGGCTGCCCAGGGGTAAGGACAAGCTGTCCTCTGTGGGAGGCGTATCGTCATCGTCCTGCCTTTCCCCCCAGCCACGCACCAGTGATGGACCCGAGCTGCGTTGGGTGCCACCCCGCTGTGACCATGCTTCATCCTCATCCTCCTCCACCTCCTCCTCATCCTCGTCCTCCTCGTCCTCCAGTAGTGGGCCCTGGCTGGCCACATTTGTACCTGGCCTCTGCTGTTGCCAAAAACCTCCCTCTGAGTCACTTCGAAGAGACTGGCCTGAAAGTGCTAAAAATGACCCCTCTTCCTCCTCCTCCTCCTCCTCCTCCTGGGCCACCTCCTCTTCCATCATCGCCCTAAGTGTTTTCTCAAGGAGACATAGAAGTGGTATTGTAACGCTGATAACGGTGTCATCGCCACTGGCCATGTTGGTGGAGTACTCGAAACAGCGCAACAGGGCACACAGGTCTCGCATGGAGGCCCAGTCATTGGTGGTGAAGTGGTGCTGTTCTGTAGTGCGACTGACCCGTGCGTGCTGCAGCTGAAACTCCACTATGGCCTGCTGCTGCTCGCACAGTCTGTCCAGCATGTGCAAGGTGGAGTTCCACCTGGTGGGCACGTCGCATATGAGGCGGTGAGCGGGAAGGCCGAAGTTACGCTGTAGCGCAGACAGGCGAGCAGCGGCAGGATGTGAACGCCGGAAGCGCGAACAGACGGCCCGCACTTTATGCAGCAGCTCTGACATGTCGGGGTAGTTGTGAATGAACTTCTGCACCACCAAATTCAGCACATGCGCCAAGCAAGGGATGTGCGTCAAATTGGCTAGTCCCAGAGCTGCAACGAGATTTCGCCCATTATCACACACCACCAGGCCGGGCTTGAGGCTCACCGGCAGCAACCACTCGTCGGTCTGTTGTTCAATACCCCGCCACAACTCCTGTGCGGTGTGGGGCCTGTCCCCCAAACATATGAGTTTCAGAATGGCCTGCTGACGTTTACCCCGGGCTGTGCTGAAGTTGGTGGTGAAGGTGTGTGGCTGACTGGATGAGCAGGTGGAAGAAGAGGAGGAGGAAGCCGAGAAGGAGGAGGTGGCAACAGGAGGCAAAGAATGTTGCCCTGCGATCCTTGGCGGCGGAAGGACGTGCGCCAAACAGCTCTCCGCCTGGGGCCCAGCTGCCACTACATTTACCCAGTGTGCAGTTAGGGAGATATAGCGTCCCTGGCCGTGCTTACTGGTCCACGTATCTGTGGTTAGGTGGACCTTGCTACAGATGGCGTTGCGCAGTGCACACTTGATTTTATCGGATACTTGGTTGTGCAGGGAAGGCACGGCTCTCTTGGAGAAGTAGTGCCGGCTGGGAACAACATACTGTGGGACAGCAAGCGACATGAGCTGTTTGAAGCTGTCTGTGTCCACCAGCCTAAATGACAGCATTTCATAGGCCAGTAGTTTAGAAATGCTGGCATTCAGGGCCAGGGATCGAGGGTGGCTAGGTGGGAATTTACGCTTTCTATCAAATGTTTGTGAGATGGAGAGCTGAACGCTGGCGTGTGACATGGTTGAGACGCTTGGTGACGGAGGTGGTGGTGGTGGTGTTGGTGGTACATCCCCTGTTTGCTGGGCGGCAGGTGCCAACGTTCCTCCAGAGGCGGAGGAAGAGGCCGAGGCGGCAGCAGCAGAATAGGCCGAGGCGGCAGCAGCAGAAGAGGTAGCAGGGGGAGCCTGAGTGACTTCCTTGGTTTTAAGGTGTTTACTCCACTGCAGTTCATGCTTTGCATGCAGGTGCCTGGTCATGCAGGTTGTGCTCAGGTTCAGAACGTTAATGCCTCGCTTCAGGCTCTGATGGCACAGCGTGCAAACCACTCGGGTCTTGTCGTCAGCACATTGTTTGAAGAAGTGCCATGCCAGGGAACTCCTTGAAGCTGCCTTTGGGGTGCTCGGTCCCAGATGGCGGCGGTCAGTAGCAGGCGGAGTCTCTTGGCGGCGGGTGTTCTGCTTTTGCCCACTGCTCCCTCTTTTGCTACGCTGTTGGCTCGGTCTCACCACTGCCTCTTCCTCCGAACTGTGAAAGTCAGTGGCACGACCTTCATTCCATGTGGGGTCTAGGACCTCATCGTCCCCTGCATCGTCTTCCACCCAGTCTTGATCCCTGACCTCCTGTTCAGTCTGCACACTGCAGAAAGACGCAGCAGTTGGCACCTGTGTTTCGTCATCATCAGAGACATGCTGAGGTGGTATTCCCATGTCCTCATCATCAGGAAACATAAGTGGTTGTGCGTCAGTGCATTCTATGTCTTTCACCGCTGGGGAAGGGCTAGGTGGATGCCCTTGGGAAACCCTGCCAGCGGAGTCTTCAAACAGCATAAGAGACTGCTGCATAACTTGAGGCTGAGACAGTTTCCCTGGTATGCATGGGGGTGATGTGACAGACTGATGGGGTTGGTTTTCAGGCGCCATCTGTGCGCTTTCTGCAGAAGACTGGGTGGGAGATAATGTGAACGTGCTGGATCCACTGTCGGCCACCCAATTGACTAATGCCTGTACCTGCTCAGGCCTTACCATCCTTAGAACGGCATTGGGCCCCACCATATATCGCTGTAAATTCTGGCGGCTACTGGGACCTGAGGTAGTTGGTACACTAGGACGTGTGGATGTGGCAGAACGGCCACGTCCTCTCCCAGCACCAGAGGGTCCACTAACACCACCACGACCATGTCCACGTCCGCGTCCCTTACTAGATGTTTTTCTCATTGTTATGGTTCACCACAACAACAAATATATTATTTGGCCCAATGTATTGTATTCAAATTCAGCGGGATATAAATTTGAGGCCTAGTATTTAGGCGCTGGGTGACCGGTATGGATTTAGTGACAGAATTAGACTTGGAAATGCACAGAAGCGTGTGTGTGAAGTTATTCTGAATGACCCTATGTGCACCTTGAATATTATATACCCTTTTTGGGATAGATTTCAAATAGCTCTGATATAGCAGGAACCACTAAATTATGAAATTGCTAAATTGGGAATTGTATTTCAACCCAGAACAAAAAATGTGCTTTGACGGACACTAAATATCTTGCCCAGCAACAACAGTACAGCGGTAACGAGAGATTTAGCAGGATATAAATTTGAGGCCTAGTATTTAGGCGCTGGGTGACAGGTATGGGTTTAGTGACAGAATTAGACTTGGAAATACACAGTAGCGGGTGTGTGTGAAGTTATTCTGAATGACCCAATGTGCACCTTGAATATTATATACCCTTTTAGGGATAGATTTCAAATAGCTCTGATATAGCAGAAACCACTAAATTATGAAATTGCTAAATTGGGAATTGTACTTCAACCCAGAACAAAAAATGTGCTTTGACGGACACTAAATAACTTTCCCAGCTACAACAGGACAGCGGTAACGAGAGATTTAGCAGGATATAAATTTGAGGCCTAGTATTTAGGCGCTGGGTGACAGGTATGGGTTTAGTGACAGAATTAGACTTGAAAATACACAGTAGCGGGTGTGTGTGAAGTTATTCTGAATGACCCAATGTGCACCTTGAATATTATATACCCTTTTAGGGATAGATTTCAAATAGCTCTGATATAGCAGAAACCACTAAATTATGAAATTGCTAAATTGGGAATTGTACTTCAACCCAGAACAAAAAATGTGCTTTGACGGACACTAAATAACTTTCCCAGCTACAACAGGACAGCGGTAACGAGAGATTTAGCAGGATATAAATTTGAGGCCTAGTATTTAGGCGCTGGGTGACAGGTATGGGTTTAGTGACAGAATTAGACTTGAAAATACACAGTAGCGGGTGTGTGTGAAGTTATTCTGAATGACCCAATGTGCACCTTGAATATTATATACCCTTTTAGGGATAGATTTCAAATAGCTCTGATATAGCAGAAACCACTAAATTATGAAATTGCTAAATTGGGAATTGTACTTCAACCCAGAACAAAAAATGTGCTTTGACGGACACTAAATAACTTTCCCAGCTACAACAGGACAGCGGTAACGAGAGATTTAGCGGGATATAAATTTGAGGCCTAGTATTTAGGCGCTGGGTGACCGGTATGGATTTAGTGACAGAATTAGACTGGGATATGGCCAAAAAATAACCACACTATTGCTGGTTAAATGCACTTGGTGACGGGCGCAGCTTGCCCCTGATGTAGTATATGGCCAAAAAATGAACAGACTATTGCTGGTTAAATGCACTTGGTGTCACAGCTTGACCAACCACACTACTGAGGGTTAAATGCACTTGGTGACGGGCGCAGCTTGCCCCTGATGTAGTATATGGCCAAAAAATAAACAGACTATTGCTGGTTAAATGCACTTGGTGTGACAGCTTCACCCTGATGTAGGCTTTAGCCAGAAAACAACCACACCATTGAGGGTTAAATGCACTTGGTGACAGGCGCAGCTTGCCCCTGATTTTGTATATGGCCAAAAAATGAACAGACTATTGCTGGTTAAATGCACTTGGTGTGACAGCTTCACCCTGATGTAGGCTTTAGCCAAAAAACAACCACACCATTGAGGGTTAAATGCACTTGGTGACAGGCGCAGCTTGCCCCTGATTTTGTATATGGCCAAAAAATGAACAGACTATTGCTGGTTAAATGCACTTGGTGTGACAGCTTCACCCTGATGTAGGCTTTAGCCAAAAAACAACCACACCATTGAGGGTTAAATGCACTTGGTGACAGGCGCAGCTTGCCCCTGATTTTGTATATGGCCAAAAAATGAACAGACTATTGCTGGTTAAATGCACTTGGTGTGACAGCTTCACCCTGATGTAGGCTTTAGCCAAAAAACAACCACACCATTGAGGGTTAAATGCACTTGGTGACAGGCGCAGCTTGCCCCTGATTTTGTATATGGCCAAAAAATGAACAGACTATTGCTGGTTAAATGCACTTGGTGTGACAGCTTCACCCTGATGTAGGCTTTAGCCAAAAAACAACCACACCATTGAGGGTTAAATGCACTTGGTCGCAGCTTGTGCTGGCGCACCACAAGACACAAAATGGCCGCCGATCACCCCAGAAAAATGTGACTGACAAACGGTCTGGGCAGCCTAAAAACAGTGAGCAATTGAGGATCAGCAGCTCAATGATCCACAGCTGCAGATCGATCAGTTAATCAAGTCCTTTGGAGGAGTTAATCTGCCTAATCTCGCCCTACTGTCGCAGCCGCAACCTCTCCCTACGCTAATCAGAGCAGAGTGACGGGCGGCGCTATGTGACTCCAGCTTAAATAGAGGCTGGGTCACATGGTGCTCTGGCCAATCACAGCCATGCCAATAGTAGGCATGGCTGTGATGGCCTCTTGGGGCAAGTAGTATGACGCTTGTTGATTGGCTGCTTTGCAGCCTTTCAAAAAGCGCCAAGAAAGCGTCACAAAAGCGCCAAGAAAGCGACGAACACCGAACCCGAACCCGGACTTTTACGAAAATGTCCGGGTTCGGGTCCGTGTCACGGACACCCCAAAATTCGGTACGAACCCGAACTATACAGTTCGAGTTCGCTCATCCCTACTCATAACCAGAAAAGTTAAAAGCCAGATGTCATGCAGAACATGGTGTCTGATTTTTAGGCAGCATGTTATGGAGCAGGAGGAAGCTGAGCAGATTGATGTATAATTTTGTATGAAAGGATTTTGAGTAACTTATGATTTATTCATTTACGCTACTCATTATTAAATTAGTCCAGTGGGCAGTCCTACTCTGTGATTGAGAGCTCCCTATGACTTTTCCCTCAGATATAGCTGTTAATCACTAAGTAGAACTGACCACGTGACTCCAAAGCATAGAAAAAGCAGATATTTAAATTTAATAAAATTAGTTATACAAAATCATTTCTCACAGCCTATACATTAGTCTGCTCAGCAAATTCTTTGACAGACAGTCTTAAGATTTGCTGGATTTATTACGGTGGCTCAGGCTGGATGATCAATGTGATGCATCGCTAAACACTTTTGTCTAACTTTACACCATCTATTCGTGATTTACTATGCAGTGCTACTGCATGTTAAATAACATGCTTCTCCTTCCTCTAATCACTGAAATGTAACTAATGATTTGATAGTAATTTTCACACTAAGACCAAAAACATATCACTGAAAGCACAAATATAAAACTTAACTTTTAATGAATATCAAATTAAAAAGGAAAAAACAAATAGTCTCAAATCATTATTTCTACATATAGGGCCCAAAGTTATTACTAAGAAGAAAAAAAAATGTTGTCAGGAGGTTAGTAAATAAATAATATTGGCAAAGTAAGGGGGAATAAGGAAATTACTTTCCCTAATACTCACCCTAAAGATACCCCTGCACACGGAGCCTGATGGCGGATGCATTACACACTTGAACCTATCACTGAACACCCTAGTATAGCTTGCATTGATGAAATAAACAAGGTGCATTTACCCATAGATGAATGGAGCTGAAGCTACGGTTGGGTTTATCAGGGACCAATATACATTCACCTAAAGAATTATTAGGAACACCTGTTCTATTTCTCATTAATGCAATTATCTAGTCAACCAATCACATGGCAGTTGCTTCAATGCATGTAGGGTTGTGGTCCTAGTCAAGACAATCTCCTGAACTCCAAACTGAATGTCAGAATGGGAAAGAAAGGTGATTTAAGCAATTTTGAGCGTGGCATGGTTGTTGGTGCCAGACGGGCCGGTCTGAGTATTTCACAATCTGCTCAGTTACTGGGATTTTCACGCACAACCATTTCTAGGGTTTACAAAGAATGGTGTGAAAAGGGAAAAACATCCAGTATGCGGCAGTCCTGTGGGCAAAAATCCCTTGTTGATGCTAGAGGTCAGAGGAGAATGGGCCGACTGATTCAAGCTGATAGAAGAGCAACGTTGATTGAAATGACCACTCGTTACAACCGAGGTATGCAGCAAAGCATTTGTGAAGCCACAACACGCACAACCTTGAGGCAGATGGGCTACAACAGCAGAAGACCCCACCGGGCACCACTCATCTCCACTACAAATAGGAAAAAGAGGCTACAATTTACACAAGCTCACCAAAATTGGACTGTTGAAGACTGGAAAAATGTTGCTTGGTCTGATGAGTCTCGATTTCTGTTGAGACATTCAAATAGTAGAGTCCGAATTTGGCGTAAACAGAATGAGAACATGTATCCATCATGCCTTGTTAACACTGTGCAGGCTGGTGGTGGTGTAATGGTGTGGGGGATGTTTTCTGGGCACACTTTAGGCCCCTTAGTGCCAATTGGCCATGGTTTAAATGCCACAGGCTACCTGAGCATTGTTTCTGACCATATCCATCCCTTCATGTCCACCATATACCCATCCTCTGATGGCTACTTCCAGCAGGATAATGCACCATGTCACAAAGTTCGAATCATTTCAAATTGGTTTCTGGAACATGACAATGTGTTCACTGTACTAAAATGGATCCCACAGTCACCAGATCTCAACCCAATAGAGCATCTTTGGGATGTGGTGGAACGGAAGCTTCGTGCCCTGGATGTGCATCCCTCAAATCTCCGATGTGCCCAGCTCCTCCTTTGCTTTCATCAGCGATGTGCCCAGCATCTCCTTTGCTGTCATCAGCGCCGCCTGAGAATACTTTGCAACGCCTCCGGCTCTCCCTCACTCCCCCCTCCTTCTTCTCTAAGATCCCGCGCGTGCGCACAGGCCTGTGCCTGATGCGCCCGTGCAGACTTCTCCGTTTAGCTTCATTGAGCGAAGTGCGCATGCGCCGGCACTTTGCTCAACCTCCCGATGACCTGAACGCTGGCGCCAGCGTTCAGGTCATCGGGAGGTTGAGCGAAGTGCCGGCGCATGCGCACTTCGCTTAATGAAGCTGAACGGAGAAGTCCGCACGGGCGCATCAGGCACAGGCCTGTGCGCACGCGCGGGATCTTAGAGAAGAAGGAGGGGGGAGTGAGGGAGAGCCGGAGGCGTTGCAAAGTATTCTCAGGCGGCGCTGATGACTGCAAAGGAGGAGCTGGGCACATCGCTGATGAAAGCAAAGGAGGAGCTGGGCACATCGCTGATGAAAGCAAAGGAGGAGCTGGGCACATCGCTGATGACAGCAAAGGAGGAGCTGGGCACGAACGGCGGCGGCGGGCGGCATCTTGGAGACATGAGCATCCTCCTGGGCACCTTAATCTGATGAATGACAGGTTAGATAAAACGTTTTTTACACTAAATGAGCCTACAGATTTAGCTTATAAGACCACATTAGGAATCACAAGGGCTCCATGCACATAACCATATTTTTGAATGTGGGGGTCAAAAACTGGTGACAGAATCCCTTTAAAGCATTTTTTGCTGCACATTGTTGCACCTTAAGCCTTGCCTCTTTCCCACTAAGTCATGCCTTCTATGTATGAGTCAGAAAAAGTGAAACACTTAATAAATGGTGCTCAGCATGTACTCTAGCCCACTATGCTGACAAAATGTGCAAAATGTAGGTGCAATATAATTAGTATAAGGCATTTTCTATATAGTTCTGGCAATGTGCGGATCCACAAAATGCGGAAAGCACATTGCCGGTGTCCGTGTTTTGCAGATCCGCGGTGTCCGTGTTTTGCGGATCCGCGGATCCACAAAACACATACGGACGTCTGAATGGAGCCTTACAGAGGGGTGATCAATGACAGGGGGGTGATCAGGGAGTCTATATAAGGTGATCACCCCCCTGTCATTGATCACCCCCCTGTAAGGCTCCATTCAGACATCCATATGTTTTTTGCGGATCCGCAAAACACATACGGACGTCTGAATGGAGCCTTACAGGGGGGCGATCAATGACAGGGGGGTGATCAGGGAGTCTATATGGTGTGATCAGGGGTTAATAAGGGGTTAATAAGTGACAGGGGGGTGGGGGTGTAGTGTAGTGGTGTTTGGTTCTACTTACAGGGCAAAAGGGACCACCAGAGGACCAGGTAGCAGGTATATCAGACGCTGTTAACAAAACAGCGTCTGATATACCTTTCAAGGGTTAAAAAAAAATCGCATCTACAGCCTGCCAGCGAATGATCGCCGCTGGCAGGCTGTAGATGCACTCGTTTACCTGCCGTTTCCTGTGAACGCGCGCTCCTGTGTGTGCGCGTTCACAGGAAATCTCGCATCTCGCGAGATGACGCGCCGGCGCGTCGAAGAGGAACAGACCGGCCGCCTCCGGACCGCAATCCTGCTTTAGGCGGTCCGGAGGCGGTTAAAAAAGTTGCAAAAAAGGTTGCAATCTTACTCCAGTAGGAAAGTGGAGTAGAAAAGCTTAAAGGATAACTGTCACACTTAGACCCTAATTTCAATTTTCATATATGTAGTTACTAATAACATGATATTCCAGAATCAGTTGCTATTAGACTGACTTACCCCATATTTAATAATATTCAGCCCTTAGCAACCAGTCTGCATAAAACTGCAATTTCACTATTCAGTTAAGATGGCCGCCACTGCCCTCACCCTGAGGCTAATCCCGCCTGCCCTCACTAGCCAGTAACAATAGCCCCCCAAAAGTGTCAGTAACCAGAGCCCTCCCCCTAAAGGGTTAATCTCCTGCAGCACAAAGGGGTCCTCTTACCACAGGTTGCTTTTATTTATACACTGAGCAGACGGCAGATCTCCCTTCCCTGCTCTGCGCTGCTTCAACTCTGCATCCTCCAGCTCTGCTGAGTGAGGGAGCGTCTGCCAAGCGCAGGGACAGGGAGAAGTGCACATAGCACAGGCACTGTTATCAGCTGCTGGGGAGGACCTGGCTTTAATCATTTACTTACAGTCCCTGGCTGTCAGTAATGTGACCCTGCACGCTGCGTGCTCCGTCTATCAACAGACAGACGGACCATGCCTAGCAACCCTATTTTAAGCACAGGTAAAAATAGGCAGTACAGGGAACAAAAATGTGGAATTAAGGGGTAATTGAATACACAGTGAAAAGTTGAAATAGGGACACCAGGGTTATATTAATTACCACAATCCAATACTCAAAAAAAAAAAAAATGACAGTTATACTTTAAGTAGCCTTTCTAGAAAAAAGTGTTAGGGCTAAGGATAGGACACATTTATCAAACAATCTGTGACAGATAAATGTGGCATAAATGTAGCCGATGCATACTCAAGCAAAACTGACTTCAAATATTACCCTCATGATAAATTCCCCCCATTGACTCTAAAAGGTTGACCTTGGTTTTTTTTTTTTACTCATTTTGTGTTTATAAAAATCTTTACTCAAATTTATGTTTCCTCCATGATAATGGAGTAGAGCACAGGTTTAATTTTGTCTACATTTGTATGATCCCCAAATTTGTTTTTATATTCCTTCTAGGTGCATATCTGGTGCCATATTTAATATTATTAATAGTTATTGGAATTCCAGTCTTTTTTCTGGAGCTTTCTGTGGGGCAGAGAATACGAAGAGGAAGCATTGGAGTTTGGAATTACATTAGCCCAAAAATGGGTGGAATTGGATTTTCAAGCTGTATTGTAAGTATTCTTGTGTGTTTTAGCAAATTTTAATCCCCCCACAGTTAACAGAAGTATGAAATAATGGGATCTAGTCAACAGGAGAGTGTTTAGGAGAGACTAAAGGGACATATTCTTCAGGTGCTGGGGGAAAGCAAGTCATTCTGCTAAGATATTTAGGTACAAGGCTGGAGCAACAAACAAAATTATTGCCCAGGGTGCGAAAAAACCTAGCAATAACTCTGCATCCAGTAATAATTGCTAACAAGAAAATGCCAAAAAGGTTTTCTCCAATTTCTAGTATGTTAGTAGGTTATGGTGAAGATCAGGAAGTTAATACTCTGAATGAAAGGGTCCAGCACTCAGTAAGAAGCCAGATCAAAGGTGATCAGCTTTGATTCATGCATCTGAAAAGGTTGTGTCTCAATAAAGCAATAGCAATAGTGCATTCCTGAGTCAGAACCAAAGGGCCCCAGCAGTTGTCTGAGTCCTTTGCTCACAGCCTGGGTAGCAAGGTCACTTAAGCATAAGTCCATCTCTGTTTACTCTACTGTTCTCTATTTGGAAGTGAGGTTCTTTTGCCCAATATACCAGGGTTTGCTCCATTGAACAGTTCTGCAGCCCTCCTTCAGAACATACTACAAACCGGATTCCCAAAAAGTTGGGACACTAAACAAATTGTGAATAAAAACTGAATGCAATGATGTGGAGATGGCAAATGTCAATATTTTATTTGTACTAGAACGCAGAGGACAGATCAAACGTTTAATCCGAGTAAATGTATCATTTTAAAGGAAAAATACGTTGATTCAAATTTTCACGGTGTCAACAAATCCCCAAAAAGTTGGGACAAGTAGCAATAAGAGGCTGGAAAAAGTAAATTTGAGCATAACGAAGAGCTGGAAGACCAATTAACACTAATTAGGTCAATTGGCAACATGATTGGGTATAATAAGAGCTTCTCAGAGTGGCAGTGTCTCTCAGAAGCCAAGATGGGTAGAGGATCACCAATTCCCACAATGTTGCGCAAAAAGATAGTTGAGCAATATCAGAAAGGTGTTACCCAGCGAAAAATCTGCATCTATCATCAACTGTGCATAACATCATCTGAAGATTCAGAGAATCTGGAACAATCTCTGTGCGTAAGGGTCAAGGCCGTAAAACCAAACTGGATGCCCATGATCTCCGGGCCCTTAAACGACACTGCACCACAAACAGGAATGCTACTGTAAAGGAAATCACAGAATGGGCTCAGGAATACTTCCAGAAACCATTGTCAGTGAACACAATCCACCGTGCCATCCGCCGTTGCCAGCTGAAACTCTACAGTGCAAAGAAGAAGCCATTTCTAAGCAAGATCCACAAGCTCAGGCGTTTTCACTGGGCCAGGGATCATTTAAAATGGAGTGTGGCAAAATGGAAGACTGTTCTGTGGTCAGACAAGTCACGATTCGAAGTTCTTTTTGGAAATCTGGGACGCCATGTCATCCGGACCAAAGAGGACAAGGACAACCCAAGTTGTTATCAACGCTCAGTTCAGAAGCCTGCATATCTGATGGTATGGGGTTGCATGAGTGCGTGTGGCATGGGCAGCTTGCATGTCTGGAAAGGCACCATCAATGCAGAAAAATATATTCAGGTTCTAGAACAACATATGTTCCCATCCAGATGTCATCTCTTTCAGGGAAGATCCTGCATTTTTCAACACATTCTGCATCAATCACAACATCATGGCTGCCTAGGAGAAGGATCCGGGTACTGAAATGGCCAGTCTGCAGGCCAGATCTTTCACCTATAGAGAACATTTGGCTCATCATAAAGAGGAAGGTGCAACAAAGAAGGCCCAAGATGATTGAACAGTTAGAGGCCTGTATTAGACAAGAATGGGAGAGCATTCCTATTTCTAAACTTGAGAAACTGCTCTCCTCGGTCCCCAGACATCTGTTGAGTGCTGTAAGAAGAAGGGGAGATGCCACACAGTGGTGAAAATGGCCTTGTCCCAACTTTTTGGGGATTTGTTGACACCATGAAATTCTGATTCAACATATTTTTCCCTTAAAATGGTACATTTTCTCAGTTTAAACTTTTGTTCCGTGATTTATGTACTATTCTGAATAAAATATTAGAACCTCCACATCATTGCATTCAGTTTTTATTCACGATTTGTATAGTGTCCCAACTTTTTTGGAATCCGGTTTGTAATAATGTCCTCCTGAAGGTCACAGTTGGAGATGTTTCGATTTGATCTGAATTTATTTGTGGCAAATAGCGTTAAAAAACTGTTATTTCCTGGCTGCTGAGAGCCTGTATAGTGGTGTAGAACACTGTGCCTTGCAGTAACACTCATAAGGAGTCTGCTGTGGTAGTTATGGGGCCAAAACTGAACAAATAACTGAAGTGTGAACTCAGCCTTACAGGTCAATGTTAGCGTCAAGATAAAGCGCACACCTTATTCACCGTCATCAGCTGATTCCACATATATGTCTACAGAACATGTTCTATTAAACGCTTATACAAGTAGAGCCCCCCGACAGAGTGGAGAGCCTGTCAGCAGTAAGTTTGTGTTAACGTCACAGATTATTTTCCCCTTCTTCTGATCCGTCAGAACAACAAACCCCCCAAAAACGGATCCTGTCTGTTGAGCATCCACCTTCACTCAGTCAGCATTTGGTCAGTAATCCATCAGTATTACTAAAGCCAAAAAAAAACAGGTGTGGATCCAAAACAGAGATGACACGTGGATGGAATATTTGCATGTCTTCTGTGTTTTGTACCCACTCCAGGTTTTGGCTAGAGTGGGGCCATACATGCCTTACAGCTGCTTACAGGCCTTACAGCTGCTACATAGACAGGATCGATTTTGTGTCTCATTTTTCCTTCCTTCTGACAGATCAGAAGAAGGGTCAAATAAATGATGATGTCGACTAGCCCAAAAAGGCAAAATACTGGCCCAGTTATGAAGTGGGGAGGGTGGGAACAGCATGAGAAGTACACAGAGTGTACCAATTACATAGTGGTGAGGTGGCAGCAGCATGAGTAGGCCACAGAGTGGCCCAGTGACATAGTGTTGAGATAGCAGCAGCATGAGGAGACCACAGAGTGGCCCAGTGACATTGTGTTGAGGTTGCAGCAGCATTAGGAGACCACAGAATGGTGATTTGGCAGTAGCATGAGGAGACCACAGAGTGGTTAAGAGGCAGCAGCATGAGGAGACCACAGAGTGGCACAATGACAGAGTGTAGAGCTGGCAGCAGCAGCACGAGGAGACCACAGAGTGACCCAGAGACAGAGTTGGGAGTTGGCAGCAGCATGAGGAAACCACAGAGTGGCACAATGACATAGTGTGGAGGTAGCAGCAGCAGCATGAGGAGACCACAGAGTGGCCCAAAGACACAGTTGTGAGTTGGCAGCAGCATGAGGAGGCCACAGAGTGGCAAGGTGACATAGTGTGGAGTTAGCAGCAGCAACATGAGGAGACCACAGAGTGGCACAATGACATAGTGTGGAGGTGGCAACAGCAGCATGAGGAGACCTGAGTGGTGAGGTGGCAGCAGCATCAGGGGACGACAGAGTGACCCGTTGACAGAGTGGGGAGGTGGGTGGCAAGAACACCACTGACGATGGTAGGAGTAAGAAGGAGCACTTGGCATCAGATGTGTGGCATCAGGCGGGTGGCAGCATCAGAATAGCAGCAGAGGCAGGTAGCCAGAAGAAACCGGTCTCTTTTGTCAAGATTTGGGTGAGGCAGCATGGATGATCCAATCTAATGCATCAGGCATTGGTGGGTTGAAATCCTGGCTGATCCACGCCTGATTCATCTTGACAAAGGTCAGTCTCTCCACGTTTTGGGTGGACAGGCGAGTTCTCCTTGCGGCATCTATGGCAGTAAATACCTGCTCTGATGCCACACTACTGGCCGGGCAGGACAGCTTTTCGAGGGCAAACTCGACCAGTTGCGGCCACAAATCCAGTTTGGCTGCCCAGTAGTCCAGTGGATCTTTAATGTGGGGTGGCAGGGTGCTGTCAAAGTATATTCAGGTTCTGATCCAGGTCTAGCTGCTGCTGCTGGTGAGTAGTTTCTTCACTAGGCGGGTGAAATTAGTTGCTCATCAGCAACTCTAGACTCAAGCTGGACCACCACATCAGAGACACAGTTCTCCCAGGCCACTTTATTGTGACGCTGCATTTGTTGGCAACAATGAAACCCTGCCCGTGTTTCACCTTCTGCCCACAAATTCGGCAAATGGCCAAGTTCACCTCCTCCGTTGGCCTAACAAAAAATTGCCACACTGCCGAATATAGCATTTTCCCCCCAACACTCTGTGCTGACTGCCTGCTACCGCTGCCTCCGTGAGTCCCTGCACCACTACTTTCTGGGCTGGTAGGCTCCTGCGAAGCGAATGATCTACTCC
The DNA here is from genome assembly GCF_014858855.1 of Bufo gargarizans. Classification (NCBI taxonomy): domain Eukaryota; kingdom Metazoa; phylum Chordata; class Amphibia; order Anura; family Bufonidae; genus Bufo; species Bufo gargarizans. The sequence continues at coordinate 325,648,920 of NC_058081.1, forward strand.
GGGCACGTTTGGCTCCCGACCTCCCACTGCTGCCACCCTGCTGACTTACTGCCACGCTGCCACCCTGTCTCTCGTGCAAGCTGCCACCCTCTTTTCCTGATGATGATGATGAAGCCCCTTCTTCACCTGGCTCCCAAGTGCGATCAGCTACATCATCATCATCCACTACTGTCTACACGTCACTGATGTCCCCCTTAACCACCTCAGCTCCCCTAGCTTAAACACCCTTAATGACCAGACCACTTTTTTACAATTCTGCACTACACTACTTTCACTGTTTATTGCTCGGTCATACAACTTACCACCCAAATGAATTTTACCTCCTTTTCTTCTCACTAATAGAGCTTTCATTTGGTGGTATTTCATTGCTGCTGCCATTTTAACTTTTTTGTTATTAATCGAAATTTACCGATTTTTTGGGCAAATAAATGACATTTTTTACTTTCAGTTGTAAAATTTTTCAAATAAAACTACATCTCTATATACATGTTTATCTAAATTTATTGTTCTACATGTCTTTGATAAAAAAAAATGTTTGGGTAAAAAAAAATGGTTTAGGTAAAAGTTATAGCGTTTACAAACTATGGTACAAAAATGTGAATTTCCGCATTTTGAAGCAGCTCTGACCTGTCATGTTTCCTGAGGTTCTACAATGCCCAGACAGTAGAAAAACCCCACAAATGACCCCATTTCGAAAAGTAGACACCCTAAGGTATTCGCTGATGGGCATAGTGAGTTCATAGAACTTTTTATTTTTTGTCACAAGTTAGCGGAAAATGATGATTTTTTTTTCTTATAAAGTCTCATATTCCACTAACTTGTGACAAAAAATAAAAACTTCCATGAACTCACTATGCCCATCACAAAATACCTTGGGGTGTCTTCTTTCCAAAATGGGGTCACTTGTGGGGTAGTTATACTGCCCTGGCATTTTAGGGGCCCTAATACGTGAGAAGTAGTTTGAAATCAAAATGTGTACAAAATGCCCTGTGAAATCCTAAAGGTGCTCTTTGGAATTTGTGCCCCTTTGCCCACCTAGGCTGCAAAAAAGTGTCACACATGTGGTATCGCAGTACTCAGGAGAAGTTGGGCAATGTGTTTAGGGGTGTCTTTTTACATATACCCATGCTGGCTGAGAGAAATATCTCTCTAAATGACAACTTTTCCCATTTTTTTATACAAAGTTGGCATTTGACAGAGATATTTATCTCACCCAGCATGGGTATATGTAAAAAGACACCCCAAAACACATTGCCCAACTTCTCCTGAGTACGGCGATACCACATGTGTGACACTTTTTTGCAGCCTAGGTGGGCAAAGGGGCACAAATTCCAAAGAGCACCTTTAGGATTTTACAGGGCATTTTGTACACATTTTGATTTCAAACTACTTCTCATGCATTAGGGCCCCTAAAATGCCAGGGCAGTATAACTACCCCACAAGTGACCCCATTTTGGAAAGAAGAAGGTTTCTGCTATTCTCCTTATATTGAGCATACGGGTAATGAGATTTTTCTTTTCCGTTCAGCCTCTGGGCTGAAAGAAAAAAATGAACGGCACAGATTTCTTCATTCGCATCAATCAATGTGGATGAAAAAATCTCTGCCCAAAAAAAAAAGGAGGGGAAATGCGTCTGCCAGGACATAGGAGCTCCACCCAACATCCAAACCCACTTAGCTTGTATGCCCTGGCAAACCCAATTTCTCCATACACATCAATCGTTTTTTTGTTACCTTTTTTATAGAACAAACCTCTCCTTTGTCCCAGGTGAAAGGAGAGGTTTGCAGCAGCTCTGTGTGAAAGGGCCCTAATAGCCCTGTGTGCCTGTCCTGTGAGATGCAATCCCTATGTACCTGTGAGTGGTACTTCCGGAAACACTCCCCTAAGCATAGGGCAGGGTGGTCAGGGCAGTCAGGACAGAAATAGCGGGTGTCACGCCTTATTCCACTCCTGCTACAGACACAACATCTTTTTTCGGGGTGACGCTTGGGTTGAGGTACCAGCAACGACATTGGGGAAATGTCGCTCGTGTAGACGGCTCACTACACTGGTGGATGGGGCCACGGATGATCTTTTCCTGAAATTTGAGGAAGGATCTTGTTCTCCCAGCCTTACTGTAGAGAACAAAACTATTATATACAGCCAATTAAATTAAATATACAGACACCTTCTTTTACCAGCGTCTGGTGCGGCGGGACACTAAATAAGGCGCCAACATCTGGTCATTAAAGTCCACCCCTCCCATGAGCGAATTATAGTTGTGGACTGAGAGGGGCTTTTCAATGACACTGGTTGCTCGTTCAATTTGTATTGTCGTGTCTGCGTGAATGGAGGAGAGCATGTAAACGTCACGCTTGTCTCTCCATTTCACCGCAAGCAGTTCTTCGTTACACAAGGCAGCCCTCTCCCCCCTTGCAAGACTGGTGGTAACGAGCCGTTGGGGGAAGCCCCGGCGACTAGGTTCGAGCAGTGCCACAGCAGCCAATCTGTTCTAGGAACAAATGCCTGAAGAGGGGCACACTTGTGTAAAAATTGTCCACATAAAGATGGTACCCCTTGCCAAATAAGGGTGACACCAAGTCCCAGACTGTCTTCCCACTGCTCCCCAGGTAGTCAGGGCAACTGACCGGCTCCAGGGTCTGATCTTTACCCTCATAGATACAAAATTTGTGGGTATAGCCTGTGGCCCTTTCACAGAGCTTATACAATTTGACCCCATACCGGGCGCGCTTGCTTGGGATGTATTGTTTGAAGCCAAGGCGCCTGGTAGAATGTATAAGGGACTCGTCTACGCAGATGTTTTGCTCAGGGGTATACAAATATGCAAATTTGGTGTTAAGGTGGTCTATGAGGGGCTGAATTTTGTGGAGCCGGTCAAAAGCTGGGTGGCCTCTGGGATGAGAGGTGCTGTTGTCGCTAAAGTGCAGGAAACGCAGGATGGCCTCAAATCGTGCCCTGGACATGGCAGCAGAGAACATGGGCATGTGATGAATTGGGTTCGTGGACCAATATGACCACAATTCATGCTTTTTTGGTTAGGCCCATGTTGAGGAGAAGGCCCAGAAAAGTTTTCATTTCGGAAACTTGGACGGGTTTCCACCGGAAAAACTGGGCATAAAAGATTCCCGGGTCGACGGCTATAAATTGAGTGGCATACCGATTTGTTTCTGCCACGACTAAGTCCAAGAGCTCCACAGTCAAGAACAGCTCAAAGAATCCCAGTGCCGAACCGATCTGAGCTGTCTCAACCTGAACTCCAGACTGGGCGGTGAAAGGGGGAACTACTGGTGCGGCTGAAGTTGGGGGCTGCCAATCAGGGTTTGCCAGCACCTCAGGAACTCTAGGGGCTCTACGGGCCTGTCTGTGCGGTGGCGGGGGAACTACTGCACGTGCCACTGTACCAGCTTCAACTGCCCTTCTGGTGCTCGCCACTTCACCATGTTCTACGGCAGTGCTGGTACTAGGTCCAGGATGGGCTGCGCTGCTGGTGTATGCCTCACCACGTAATCCGCCAGCGCCAGCCCCACTCTGCTGCCCTTGAAGCGGATCCTGCGCAACCTGTGGTCTAGCAACACGGGGCCGGGTACGCCTGGTGGTATCAGGGACCTCAACCTCCTTGTCCGTACTTTGGGTCAGACTGCCACTGCTTTCTACAGGTTCGTATTCTGACCCGCTGGATTCGTCAGATGAGGGTTCCCATTCCTCATCCGACTGGGTCAGAAGCCTGTAGGCCTCTTCAGAAGAATACCCCTTATTTGCCATTTGGTCAACTAAATTTAGGGGGTATTCCCTGAGACTACCCAAGAAAAAAAGCAAGCCTGTCTTACAAATAGGAGGCTAGCAAAGTACCGGAGGCCGCATTGATTGATAAAAAATATCAAAACTGATTTTTTTTTATCGCCGCAGCACTTGTAAAGTGATTGTGCAGTGATAAAAAAAAAAAATTGTCACTGCGGCAGGGCGGGCGTGGGTGAACGCACGTGTGGGCGACCGATCAGGCCTGATCGGGCAAACACTGCGTTTTGGGTGGAGGGCGAGCTAAGGTGACACTAATACTATTATAGATCTGACTGTGATCAATTCTGATCACTTACAGATACTATAACAGTACAAATGCTGATTAACGATACGCTAATCAGCAAATCAGTGACTGCGGTGCGGTGAGCTGGGTGCTAAACAATCGCTAACTACCTAACCAAGGGACCTAAACTATCCTAAAACCTAACAGTTAATACCAGTGAAAAAAAAAGTGACAGTTTACACTGATCACTTTTTTCCCTTTCACTAGGTGATTGACAGGGGCGATCAAGGGGTGATCAAGGGGTTAATTGGAGTGATGGGGATGATCTGGGGGCTAAGTGTAGTGTTGGGTGTACTCACTGTGAACTGCGCTCCTCTGCTGGAACCAACCAACGAAAAGGACCAGCAGAGGAGCACAGCAGCCATTTAACACATTATATTTATAAATATAATGTGTTAGATGGCTTCTGATTCGTTTTTTTTGAAAATCATCAGCCTGCCAGCTACGATCATTGGCTGGCAGGCTGATGACGAACTTGTCTTGTAACTTTTGCCGGCGATGCGCGGGCCGGCTGTGAGCGTAATCTTGCGTCTCGCGAGATGACGCATAGATGCGTGACTGTGCCTGAGTGAGCCGCCTCCAGAACGCGATCCTGCGTTAGGCGGTCCTGAGGCGGTTAAACGACCGCCGCTCCCAACATCTGCTCCTATGCGACTCTCATCATCACTACATGCCCGCCTACCGGGGGAAGCGGCGGATGTCTCCTCTAGATCTTGGCTGGGCAGTAGCTGCTGACTGGGCTGGTGCTGCCTTATTGCAAAGAAATGACGGCTTGGAACGCTCCACCTCGGATCAGCACAAGCCATCTTTTCTCTGAAAGGTGCAGAGTCCACCACTTGGAAAGGGAGGGACTGCAGTACTAGCAACTTTACCAGGAGCACATTCAGCTTCTGTGCCTTAGGATGACCACACATGTATTGCTGTATCTTGGCAATCGCTTCAGTGATCGACTGTTGACAAAATGAGTGATAAGTAGGGGGACCAGGAGCATCAGGACCGGTAGATGATGGGAAGGACAGACAACTATCTTTGGCTGCGGTGGTGGAGCCTTGAATGCCTGAAATCGTGTGAGTGCCACTGGGTGATGCAGAGGTTGCTGCGACAGGCTGGACCACCATTGGCACCGTGGCTACGCTTCACCTTCTGCCCACAGATTTGGAAAATGGCCATGTTCACCTCCTCTCTGCAGCTTAACAAAAAGCTGCCACACTGCCGAGTAGGTGATTTTACCCCAAACAATCCACACTGACTGACTGCTATGGCCGCTTCCTCCATGAACCCCTGCACCACTACTTCCCAGGAAGGTAGGCTTCTGCGAAGCGGGTGGTCTACCACAAGCACGTTTGGCTCATGACCTCCCACTGCTGCCACCCTGCTGACTCCCGGCCATGCTATTGTCTTGCTGGCTCCGCTGCTGCCTCATGCACAAGCTGCCACCCTCTTCTCCCAATGATGATGAAGCCCCTTTGTCATCTGGCTCCCAATTGTGATCGGCTACGTCATCATCGAGTACTGTCTGCACGTCACTGATGTCCTCCTCAATAGTCTCTGAACTAGGCGCCTGACCGTTCGCAACACCAGCTCCCACTCCACTTTCCTCATAACTACTTGCCTGCCTACCGGAGGAATCGTGGAGGTCTCCTTCACATCTTGGCTGGCCAGTAGCTGCTGACTTTTCTCTAGTAGCTCATCCTCGCTGTATAGTGGAGCTGAGCCCACAGCATATAATACTTTTCTGGCTAAGGGAACAGAAAAGGACAGAGGCAGGTTGAGGACAGATGAGGGCACAGGGCCTGTTCCTGGGCCACGCCAACTAAGGGTTGTGTCTGACGAACCCATCGACTGTTGGCTTGGGGTGTCTGATGTCAATTGGGACGAAGTGGATAACCGAGTCAACAATTCAAGCACCGCTGGGTTGCTAGTCAAAAAACAACCACTAGATGACACCGGGAGCTCTGCTGCTGCGACCTGTGCCTGCGCCAGAAACATTTAGGACTCTGCCCCTCTCCTGTGCAGGGCCTGTCACTTCTCTGTTTGACATACTGTTAGATCAAATAAATAAATAAAAGAGAAATTAATACACTCCAAGAAAGGCTGTAATTTTCTCGCTTCACCGCACAATGGCTAACAAGCCTTTTTCTCCCACTAATACACCACAAAAAAGGCTTTAGAACATATAACTGCACTGCTGAATGGCAAATAAGACCTTTTTTTCCCTCTAATACACCCCAAAAAAGGCTTTAAAACATATAACTGCACCGCTGAACGGCTAATAAGACTTTTTTTCAACTAATACACTAGAAAAAGGCTGTAATTTTGTCACTTCACCGCACAATGGCTAACAAGCTTTTTTTTTCCACTAATACACCACAAAAAAGGCTTTAGAACTTATAACTGCACCGCTGAATGGCTAGTAAGACTTTTTTTCCATTAATACACCGCAAAAAGGGCTGTAATTTTGTCACTTCACCGCACAACGGCTAGTAAGCCATTTTTTTTCCACTAATACACCCCAAAAAGGCTTTAGAACATATAACTGCACCGCTGAACAGCAAATAATACTTTTTCCCACTAATACACCCCAAAAAAAGGCTATAATTTTTACACTTCACCACACAATGGCAAATAAGATCCCTTTTTTCCCACTAATACAACACAAAAAAAGCTTTAAAACATATAACTGCACCGCTGAATGGCTAATAAGCCCATTTTTGCACTAATACACCCCAAAAAGAGGCTTTAGAACATATAACTGCACCGCACAAAGTTGTACAAATATTTTCTAGTAATACACCCTGTTAATGGCTGTATCACACAGCACTTGCACCCCAATAACAAGCAAGGTTTGCTGGAATTATATAGGTATCATCTATTGCAAAGCTAAAAACAGCAGTATAATGGCAATTTGAATCCCCAGTCAGTGCAGCAAGGTGTAATAGGATTGCTCCTATTACCCAGGCTGTACACTCCCCTATTGGACCCTGTTCTTCTTTTATAGTGTGGAATAATTCCTCCCTATCCTTTCTCTCTTCTATTCAGCCCAAAACAAGTTTTAAAGTCTTTTCTACCACTGTCCCTAGCGCCTGCTGACGTCTCTCCCTGCACTAAGTACACTGGAAAATGGCTGAATCCAAGATGGCTGAGGCTATTTATACGGCTGTGACATCACAGGGGCTGGCTGGCTGCTGATTGGCTGCATGCATGGCATTGTGGCTGATCCTTCATTCCCAGAGTTCTTTGCTCTATGTCCTAAAACGTTCAGCAGCTATTTTAGGCAAAAATGTGATTCGTTACCACGAAGTGTGAGGAAATTCAGTGCACATCGAATTTTTCCTGAAATTTAGATTGAATTCCACTTCATCAACTTCGATTCCCTCATCTCTAGTCACAATGCTTTTTCATTAGGATCACGATACCAATGTCTTTACAACAATTCCTTTAAAAAAATGTTCACAAAAAACTCTTTGGATGATTAAACACATCCTTACTCAGCTATGAGTAATGATGTCTAATTGTTCAAAAAGAGTAAACATCTTTTTATGAACATATCTTCAATAAAGAAAGATATCCTGAATGAAGACGTAGAACTGTGAGGTACTTGCACTTGTGCCCTATAGCTTCCCCTAGCGTTAAGTACTGCATTATGACTACTGGTACATAAGAACATAAGAACGCAGACAAACACTACATGCAGCAGCATAAAAGCATTGTATGTATTCATGTTTAGGGTAAATTATGCACAATTTGTCAGTTTTCATAAAGCTCTTTCTTAAGGTAGTGTGGAGATTCGATCTGGTAGTTAGGACTAGCGGATGCAGTATAGAGGAAAAAATACACAGTTCTTGAATCATACAGTGGTGTTCATTCACACATTGGTGTATAACAAAATGCAGATAAGGTGTATCACAAAACGTAGGTGGCCTGGTCTTTGTTTACAATAAAAGTCACCTTTTCTCCTGGGTGTGAATTCACACCCTGTTAGCAGTTCAGCCTCATCAAATCCATAGGTGGCCTGTTCACCTTTAGAGGGGCCTGAGCCCTCCAGACCCAGCTCAAACATCAAATCCTAGCACAGCCCTCAGTTCACAGCACACAGACTCCTGAGCTCCACTGTCAGAGGGAGGTAGATCCACACACCTGGCAGTGCAAATTTTTTATGCCTGGCAAAAACCGGCCTGGAACATGGGGACTAGTTACCCACCCAGCACTTTGACTACTCCCAGTAAGAGCCGTCCCGGATCAGCAATAACAGCAATGCTAAATCTTTAGGTTCCAATTAGCAATAGCTGCTGCGGAAAATAAAATACCGGTTCTTACTTCACCGAGGCCAGGAACCTCGGTGACACATACCTTCCATCCACAATGATTCCAGGTACCTTGTTACAGTAGTCAGTAGAGATGAGTAAATCGATTCCCATGAAGTGGAATTCGATCCGAATTTCTGTATAAATTCGATTTGCCTAAAAGCCTAATTTCCTCGTGCTTCGTGTCAGCAAATTGATTTAACCTGAAATAGTCGCCGCTCACCATCTGTGTTGATTTCTCAAAGTTTTTTAAACCTCACAGAGGTCAGACATCCATGCCCACTCCTCGTTTGTGAATAGCGGAAGCTGACTGGAAAGGTGACAACCATGTTGCAGCCGGTATTCCACTACTGCCCTCTGCTGCTCACAAAGCCTGGCCAACATGGGGAACGTGGCGTTCCAGCGTGTGCTCACGTCACCCAACAGTCGGTGAGCTGGCAATTTCAAGCGCTGCTGCAGCGTTGACAGACCTGCTGAAGCTCTCGATAACTTGCAGAAATGTGCAGACACGCTGCGCACCTTCACCAATAGCTCAGGCAAATTTGGGTAGGTTTTGAGAAACCGCTGAACCACAAGGTTGAACACGTGGGCTAGGCATGGGATGTGTCTGAGCTTGCTGAGCTCCAAAGCCGCCACCAAGTTACGGCCATTATCAGACACAACCAAGCCTGGTTCTAGGGTGAGTGGCGAGAGCCACAGCTCAGTTTGGTCTCTTATCCCCTGCCACAGCTCTGCGGCTGTGTGCTGTTTGTCCCCTAAGCATATAAGCTTCAGCACAGCCTGTTGCCGCTTCCCCACTGCAGTGCTACACTGCTTCCAGCTACAAACTGATGGCTAACTGGTGCTGCATGCGGATAATTCAGAGGTGGTAGTGGAGGAGAAGGCAGAGCTGGAGAAGAGGGGGTTGGAGCCATTAACGTAGGTACTGGTGGAAAACCAGATCAACGTAGGGCCTGCAATCCTTGGTGTCGGTAGCACCTGCTCCATCCCAGGGTACGACTCGCTTCCGGCCTCCACAACGTTCACCCAGTGTGCCATCAGGGAAATGTAGCATCCCTGGCCAAATGCACTTGTTCATGTGTCCGTGGTTAAGTGGACCATCCCAGTAACTGCAGTGGTCAGGGCACGTGTGATGTTACGGGACACATATTAGTGTAAGGCAGGCACAGAAAAATAGTGGTGGCTGGGGAATGCGTAACGAGGGATGGCCGCTGACATCAGGCTGCGGAAGGCCTCAGTGTCCACAAGCCTAAATGGCAACATTTCCAGGGCCAGTAATTTTGAAAGTTGCACATTCAGTGCTATGGCCTGTGGGTGGGTGGCTGGGTATTTGCGCTTGCATTGAAATGCCTGGGGTAAGGACATTTGTACGCTGCGCTGGGACACGTAAGTGGATGTGGTCGCTGATGGTGCTTGCAAAGGTGCAGGTGCAGGGCGGGATGCATCCTGGCCTGCGCTTCGACAGGGGATTGGCCAGCACGTAACACAGGAGAAGAGGAGGCAGTGGTTTGACCCACAGACACAGATTGTGGACCCAGGCATTCATCCCACCTATTATGGTGCTTGGATGCCATGTGGCGGATCATGCTGGTGGTAGTGAGGTTCATAGTGTTCACGCCCTGGCTCATTTTCATATGGCACAGGTTGCAAACTACTATCCTTTTGTCGTCCTCACTTTCCTCAAAAAAGCGCTGCGGTATCAGTTCTGCAGATCCCTCCCCCTCTTTGCTGTCCTCGCTCAGCTTTCCACCTTCCCAGGTTGGGTCACTGACCTCATCGTCCACCACCTCCTCTTCCACTTCCTCACTCTGATCATCCTCCTGATTTGTTGACCTAACAGCCTCAGTGATTGACAACTGTGTCTCATCCTCTTCAAACAGTAATTGCAGTTAACTCATTGGCAACCGTGTTTCATCATCATCCTCCTCATTAAACACTAATTACCATTCCCCACTATCATGTTCTTGTGACTGTGGATGTTCAAGAGGTTGGGAATCAGGCCACAAGATCTCATGTCCCTCTTCAAGCGTGCTTGGCGAGAGGGCCAAATCAAGTAATGGCGATGAAAAGAGGTCCTCGGAATATATAAGTGTGGGATCACTTGTTTGGCCAGACTGTAAATGGTGGGAGGAAGGAGAATCAGGGTGAGGATTGCGTTGACCAGACTCCTAGCTACTGAGACTGGACTTGGTGGAAGACCGTCTACGGAAAAAGTGCACTGTGTGTCACTGATATTTTAAACAGGGGATGTGGCGCAGATCATTTTACTGACCGCAGGGGACACCGTCTACAGAAAAGTGTACTGGATGTCACTGATATTTTGGGATGCGCACACTTTAAACAGGAGACGTAGCGCAGAAAATGTTACTGTCCATAGGGGACACCATCTGTAGAAAAAGTGCACTGGATGTCACTGATATTTTAGGGATGCGCACACTTTAAACAGGAGATGTGGCGCGGATAAGTTAACTGTCCTCGGCGGACAACGTCTACCGAAAAAGTGCACTGGATATTTAGGGATGGGCACACTTTAAGCAGGAGATGTGGCGCAAATAATTTAACTGTCCACAGGGGACACTATGGAAAAAGTGCATTGAGTGCCACAGATATTTTAGGGATGCGCACACTTTAAACAGGAGATGTGGCATGGATAATTTGACTGTCCGCAGCGGACACCATGTACGGAAAAAATGCACTGGATGTCACTGATATTTTACGGATGTGCACACTTTTAACAGGAGATGTGGCGCAGATAATATTACTGTCCGCAGTGGACACCGTCTACGGAAAAAGTATACTGGATGTCACTGATATTTTAGGGATGCACACACTTTAAACAGGAGATGTGGCGCGGATAATTTAACTGTCCTCAGCGGACACCGCCTACGGAAAAAGTGCACTGGATGTCACAGATATTTTATGGTTGCGCACACTTTAAAAAGGAGATGTAGCGTGGATAATAACTGTCCGCAGCGGACACCATCTACGGAAAAAGTGCACTGGATGTCACTGATATTTTTATGGATACGCACAATTTACACAGGAGATGTGGCGTGAATAATTTAACTGTCAGCAACAGCCTATTACACGGTATTTTGCCCAGGATGCGCTAAAAATATATATTGCTGCTGTCACACACAATAGTCCTTAAAAGGACTTTTGGGTCTCTGAAAAGTTTTTTATGTAAAAATCTTCCTATTACACTCCCTACACTGTCTGTCCCTTCCTATACACAGCTCTCCCTAGTACTGAGCAATTTAGCGCAGGTTGCACTACAAACATATCTTGCTTCTGTCACACACAATCAATAGTCCTTACAGGGACTTTTGGGTCTATGAAACGTTTTTGTAGGAAAATGTAATTCATTTACACTGCCTACACTCTCTCTCCCTTCTTATGCTCAGCTCTCCCTGACTTAGAATGAACCGAACACGCGTCATCGGGTGCTATGTATATAGCACCCAATAACGTGTTACGGCCAGCCAATTACTGTAATGCCAGTAGCCAACATGGCTACTGGCATTACAGTGAGGGAAGTACTTGCCTGCATATTTATTGGCTGCATAGCAGCCGTGAAACATTCAGGGAGGAGACTTGAGCATTGAGCTCGAGCACATGCGGTACTCGGCCGAGTACCGCCATGTGCCGAGCATAGCGATGCTCAAGCCGAACTGGTATTCGGCCGAGCCTGCTCGCTCAACACTAGAAGCAAACTTTTTGTGAAATTCAGCGAATCATCCGAATCGAACTTTTAAGAAATTCGCTCATCTCTAGTAGTCAGGAGATTTTACTACTTCTCCCTCCTCCAGCTTCTGATCTTTTATTTATTCTACTTACAGCATTTCTGCTTAGCACCTTCCCAGCTTCATAATCTGAATTTACACGATCTGCCAATATGGAGCCAGTAGAAAGAATATTATGTAGCTTTGTAGTAACCAGGGTAATAGCTATAGGGGGTGCAGAGGTAGTAGTCGCTACCGGGCCCAGGAGCCTGAGGGGGCTTAAAGACCCTTATGGTGCATAAGAAAACACCAGTATTATAAAAAGTGCATGCTGGTCAAGTCATATCTCTAGCTGGAGAGAAGGGGTTAGGTCAAGAATTTGGCATGGTGAAGTGCCCCTGGCCACAAAGCACTGAGGGAAGGGTGGCCCAAGCTGAACACTAGCACCAGGGCCAATGAGCCTTTAGCTACACCCCTAGTAGTAACTGTGTTTAAAAAGACATGGATTGCACATATGTTTTAATCAAAATGCATAGGTCCACTTACCATATTACTGTAGGTCCCTACACTAATCTAGCCCAGCACCACATGGTGACCACCGCTCCAACGGCAAATCAACACCCCTGCTGTCAGACTAAGCCCTCTTGGCTCTGGGCCGCACAAGACCAAAACCACAGTACTAGAGCAACAACCAATACTGTACAGCACTGTACCATGTGAGCAGATGCCATAAGCTAACCTTTCCATTTGGTCACTGAAACCAGTCTGAGACCAAGTGGGTATTAACCTGTATGCAGTATCTTATCAATTAAAAAAAAATGTTGATTTATCAAATTAACTTTGCTTAAAGAGGTTTTCAAGACTATGATATTATTATAATTATTATAATTATTATATCATCAAGCACCTTCAATTTCATACTGTATATTACATACATAATATGAAACACAAGTGCAATGAAACTACAGTATTGAAAGACTTGAACTGAGGGGGAGAGGACCCTTTCCGTGAGAGCTTACAATCTACAAGGGTCAGGGGAAAGACACAGTGGGTGAGGGTAAAAGCTGTTCATCTGGCTGCGTGATGGCAGGCTTTCCCGAAGAGTAGGGTTTTCAGGTGGTTTTGAAGGTTTTAATCTTGAGGGAGTGTGTGGTGTGCTAAGATAGTGAGTTCCAGAGTAGGGGAGATGCACATGACAAATCTTGTAGGTGATTGTGTGAGAAACAGACAAGAGGAGAACAAAGAAGAAGGTCCTGCAAGGATGATATTGATAGCCACCCTGCCAATCAGCTGTTCGAAGAGGCAGCAGCACTTTGGTACAGCTTAGAGAAGGTACTGGCTCTCCTTATGGAGACCAGCTGTGTATGGAGACTTTGTGGCAATGCTCCATTGGAAAATAATGTGCAAAGAGACAAAGAGAAGTCTTGCTAGTGTCACCTATTGGAAGTCAAAGAGGGTTATTTACGATCAGAAATACGCCTAATATAGGTGCCGCAAAGATTATTTGTGCCTCAATCTGTGACTTTTTTCAGCTCATGCCAGGTCTAAAGAAAGTGGACATGGTGGGGAAGGGGACGGGCCAGGAGGTCCGTCTCATTCATCATTTTCTACGCCTGTTTTACTCATAGAAAATGGTCTAAATATAAGACAGCTAGAAATCTGTCTTACATTTAGACCAGCTTCTGATATGCCAAAGTTATGTACAAACGAGTGCCTCTACATAAATTCGGCAGATCCATCGCCATCACAGGGGCTTTATTAAGACAGGCTTCTAAAATGCCTGTCTTAATAAGTGACCCCCCCCCCCCCCCCAAAGTCTTTTATGGAGTTCATCACTAAGCGGAAAGGCCCACAATTCATTGTGACTGCCCTTTCTGCTGTGGCATGAAGTACAGGCCACATGTTGTACCTATTTTTTAAAAACAATATTAGTCACAATTAATCAGAAATATTTCCCCACATCATTAGTTTTGTTCTTTCCGTACATTTTTACTCATATACTTGTCTTATTTTACAGGTCTGCTTGTTCGTGGCTCTGTACTACAATGTCATCATAGGATGGAGCCTGTTTTATTTCTCACAGTCCTTCCAGCATCCTCTGCCTTGGGACCAATGCCCTTTGGTGAAAAATGCCTCATATACCTGTGAGATATTACCATATGCCCTATTTACTTGGACTAAATGCATACATTAAAGAGTCAAACTAGTGCAAACTAGTAGGCAGATAGGAAATGTATTATCTATAGCCAACGTCCATTGGTATTGTAACAGAACATATTGCAACATGTGATCATGTACATTACTATCATCACTGCAAAGTAAACTTTTAAATGTTTAATTGTCCCAGGGAAATTATTTTATTTTAGACTTATAGTTCGGTGTTGATAAGTTTAATAATTTATAGAGACAGGAGTGCCATTTTACTGTTAACAGAGCTTTAGACCTTCTGCTTCTTTTGGTGGCAGTCATAGAGTTAAGTGAGAAGATTCTAGTGGCCTGCAGGCACCACTAGGGGGAGCTAATGCAAGCCCTGTATACAGTTTCATTATTGAGTTCAAATAGCTGTATTAATCTGTGGCAATATACTCCCCTAGGCAGAATGTTATTGTGGATGTGTAAAGGGAGAGCATTTGGAGCTCTTTATTAGAAAAAAGTAGATCTCCAATCCTCATTATAGATATAGTATCAAATGAATGGCTTTTTCTCTTGTAAATAAGCCTAAATGGTGTATGAGGTGAGATTCATTTTAACACTTTCAAGCTTAGTGTGTGTTACATATCTAGGAGGAATGGTACCATTTATATTACAGTTTTGTCATGTTTCAGATATCGAACCTGAATGTGAGAAAAGTTCTGCAACTACATATTACTGGTACAGAGAAGCATTAAATATTTCCAGCTCAATCTCAGAAGGTGGAGGACTCAACTGGAGGATGACTCTATGCTTACTAGCTGCATGGATTATGGTGTGCCTTGCCATGATCAAAGGCATTCAGTCTTCAGGCAAAGTGAGTATATCAGAGCCTTCCATATTGACAACAGGTTTATAGGTCCATAAAAGGGGCAGGGAAATAGTAATCCCATAGAATTATGACAGTTTATATTTCCAATATGTTATTGAGATACAATATATGTGAGAGCAGGTATAATTATTGTAGTAAAGCCAGGTCCCAGTCAATTAAACCACTTTTACGTGGTCAGTATTTGGTCAGAGTATATTTCATAAAAATTTGTAAGCCAAAACTAGCTGTGGAACCTGCATGGAAAGAGACCTGTATAATGGAAAGATTCATGCATCGCTGTCTTTTAGTTCCCCTCCTGGTTTTGACAAATACTGATGAAAAGTACTGGCTCACAATCACTGATGAAATACCAACCAAACACTGAGGCCTTGTCCACATTTCCTTGTCAGTTTGATGTCTGTGGAAAAAAATGTGTCCGTGTTATCTGTGAAAATATCCGTGAGGGATCCATGTTTGGTACTTATGTCCGTTTTTACCCTCCACTTTCCACCCATAATCCACAAATACTGCTCTGTGAAAAGTGGAAGCAACACAGAAGCCACCCGTGTTGTGTCTGTGATTTTCACTGACTCATAGACTTCAATGGGCGTGTTTGGTCCGCATTATGGACCAAAGTAGTGCATGTCTCCATGATGTCTCCCATGGTCAGTAAAAAAATACTGATGTGTGAACAAACACATTCAAGTCAATGGGTACGTGTGCTGTCTGCAGAAAATGCGGACAGCACACTTCAGTGAAAAACAGAAATGTGGACGAGGCTTGACTATGTGAAAGCTGCCAAGGCGTTGGCCTAAAAAGAGAAAAGTGTCTAATTTGTAAAAAGAAGCGCCAAATCTATCACACAATGTGCACCACTGTGATGAATTTGGCACGTCTTGTTAGTGCCTGTCTATGTTTAGGCTGTCTAATTATTGGGGTACGGCCATATGTACAGGTGAAACTCGAAAAATTGTAATATTGTGCAAAGTTCATTTATTTCAGTAATACAACTTAAAAGGTGAAACTAACATATGAGATAGAGTCATTACATGCAAAGTGAGATATTTCAAGCCTTTGTTTGGTATAATTTGGATGATTATGGCTTATAGCTTATGAAACCCCAAAGTCACAACCTCAGGTCCCCTTTATCAGGGGGTATGGATTAATTAGCCGACTAGAGTGTGACACTTTGAGCCTAGCGTATTAAACCTTTTCACAAAATTATAATTTTAAGCTGCATTAATACAATTCCTTTTAATTAGCATTACTGAAATAAATAAAAACTTTTGCACGATATTCTAATTTTTCGAGTTTCACCTGTATGGTAAATGCTGCAGGGTTTCTGCAGAAAATCAGCAGAGTTTATAGTAACAGCTCAGTGGGTAATATTTAAAAAATCTCATCCAATCTCTGCAGAAAGTGTCCGCACTGGAATTCACATGTAACCTGACATGTGGTCTGAATTTTACATTTGCGGCATGTCAGTTTATGTTTGAGGATATCTGCCACGGATTTAACCCTTTGCAGTGTAGAGGATGAAATCTGCATCGGATCTGCAGCGTTTCAGCAACAAAACCCACAGTAAAAACCATCATAATTTGGTGCTGATTTTGCTCGTGTTAATTTCAGACAGATAAGGACCCATTATGTGTGTGGCCATACCCTTAGATAGAGCTAGTAACTATGAGCCAGTGTTCCCATTCACTGACAGCAAACACATCTTAAAATTGACAAAGACTGAGCCAAATAGTATGCTATAAAAATAGCAGAAATAGTCATTCTAGAATGATTCAAGCAGTCAGGGGACAAATGTAATTATCGCACTCATCCTAAGGATCCCTGTCCACTAATTCTGGGGCAGCTATGCTGGCTTACTTCCATGGATCAGACTAAAACCTGCGGCGATCCCAGGAATGCCTAGGATAGGACTGTGACAAGGACTAACATATTCTCTATTTGTCCTCCCCAGGTCATGTATTTCAGTTCTCTTTTTCCATATTTGGTTCTTACCTGTTTCCTTGTACGAGCTTTGCTCCTAAACGGTTCAATTGATGGCATCCGACACATGTTCACCCCAAAGGTAAGAGTATAAGTAGAATTTTGAGTCCTTGATCCTTTTCCCCCCATTTTTGTGTCTGTGTATGTTTTAAAAAAAAATCTATATCAATAACTGTTCAGAAAGAGACACCAAGCTTTTACAACTCCTGAGTGGTCATTTGCCATCCATAAACCTGAGATGTCTGTCATAATGGTAAATGCTCCTCATAAATCTGCTATGACTGTAAGACTCTGTTCACACCACGTTTGGCTGGTTTATATGGTACATCTGACATACACAACGGTAAAATCTGGACTTGTGCACCTGTATGGTATAGTGTTGCATACATCTGAATATTTGCTGTGGTATAACTATCTTATCTTATACTGGCTACCCTTGTATTATGAAGGTTATTTGGTGAAGTGCTTGTATACCGTACCTTCCATGTGTGTGCCTAAAGGACACTCTTTTAAAATACACACAATCCATATGGCACATGTATCTGATGTTGTCTGTGTGCACAGTGGATTTGAAAAACCAAACAGAACACGATGAGAGTGATAGTTCTAATTGGATTTCTGGTATGTGATGTGAAAGCATGTCCCATGGTCCTGTGTAGTGTCCTATGATTCTGTAAAGTGTCCTTTGATACTGTATGGGTTTCCTGCAGTGTAAAATATACCTTATTAGGGGTTCACTTCATGTCTACAGTATGCAGTTACCGTAAATGCTGGGAAAACTCCCATTAATTGGACCCATAGGCCACCATTAGTGTTCTTTTGACCACCATTTGGTGGTATCTGCCATATTTATATATATTTTTTCTACTGCATGGGATAGAGAATACAAAGACATCCAATAAAAAAGTCAAATCTTTTTTTTTTTTTTTTACCATGGGCGACTGGGTGAATCCTCCCAAAGCAAGCCCTGGACGTGCTCTGCTATCGCAGTGTGAAAAGAGCTTCAGAGTTTTGTCAGTTTCCCAGGAATAGGTGTGAACGGGAAGCATGCGTAGATTGTATCATCCCTGCATCTGTGCTAGTGGCTATGAGGACAGTACAGCTATCGAGATGTGTGCAATATGGCTAGATCAGCTCTCTGTTGCTGCAGCCGCCAGTTACAAGTTCCCTTGGGTGAAGACATAACATAGAGTTGTAGGAGGCACTGTTCTGAAGTGGTGGTAAACACGAGGCAGGAAGATGACGGTGAAGGCTTGCTGACCTTCATTAAGAAAGATTGTGACTACTAAATATATATTACAGTATGTAGTCAATTCTACTTAATTCTCTTCCTAAAGTTTTCTTGGCTGATAGTCCTTTTGGCCTACTTTTGGCCTGTATACATCAATATACCCTTTTTTAACCATTTCAACACTAATGAATGCCGCAAAAAAAAAAATGTAAAGGACGTGCACGACCATATAGGCAGCACTGTCAAAAAGTGCACACCTAGTAAAATACCCAAGTGTGATTTAGAGAGAGTGGAATCTTTACAGTTTGCAACTATAATGGCAGCAGCGATTCCTCAGTGTGGCAGCTTTGTCACTAGTTTTGAGCGCGAAAATTCAAATAGCGAATATTAATCGCAAATATCGCAACTTCGCGAATTCGCAAATATTTAGAATATAGTGCTATATATTCGCTATATCGAATATTCGTAATTTTTTCCATCTGAACACATGATTCCTCCCGGCCCCTTTCTTGTGGGTCAATGAGTCATTGGCCCACAAGCAACTTAAGCAGAAAGGAATCATGTTTTCATATGGAAAAAAAATGACGAATATTCTAAAAAACAAATATATAGCAATATAGCGAATATTCGTAAAATACACATATAGACTGCAATTTAGCTAATATAGTGCTATAATATTTTTTTTTATAGTGTACATTTTTTATCAAATATGAAGTTCAGAAGAGACAAAAAAAATTAGACTATAAAAAAAGATTATAGCACTATATTAGCTAAATTACAGTCTATTTGTGTATTTTACAAATGTTCGCTATATTGCTATAACTTTGTTTTTTAGAATATTTGTCATATTCTAAAACAAAAATATATAGCAATATAGGGAATATTTGTAAAATACACATATTAGACATAGCCATAGCCAACCAATAGGAAAGTTGCCTTATACAGTTAAAAAAAGAAAAAAATCGCAATACGCAAACAATTAAATCGCATATTGTTCGCGATAAATAGAATAATGACGAAAATATTCAATTTCGACGAATATAAGATGAATATTCAATTGAATATTCATGAAATATAGCAAAATCGAATATGGCACCTCCCGCTCATCACTATTTGTCACCATGCACAGCTGAGATGATGACAACATAGGTTCTTTTCACGCCGCATTTTCCTGTGTACATCAGAGGTACATGCTTGGATATTTTCCTGATACTTACCCATGATAAATGCCACTACTTAGGCTACATGCACATTTTGCGGTGCGGAAAGGAACGGGCGGCCCATTGTAGAAATGCCTATTTTTGTCCACAAAACGGACAAGAATAGGACATGTCATATTTTTTTTGCAGGGCTATGGAACGGAGCAACGGATGCGGACAGCACACGGAGTACTGTCCGTATCTTTTGTGGCCCTATTAAAGTGAATGGGTCCGCATCCGAGCCGCCAAAACTGCGGCTCGGATGCGGACCAAAACAATGGTCGTGTGCATGAGGCCTTAGGCATACAGTGAAATCTGTTGCACATGGTAGACATTTTTTGTACTAGATACCTCTGTATGGAATAGCACCAAAACACAGTGTGAATGCACCGATGCTGATTCTTGAAGTTGTACTATGGGACCTGTTTTACAGTGTGCAATTTACGCTCATGTCCTGCAGAATTCATCTAAAAATTCCTTTAGATGATTATACGTGATAGTTGTTTCCCTGGAAACACTCCAAATCATGGAAAAATCTATTTGTATTTGGAATCCAGTTTTAATTTTTTTAAGAATGTTTACCAAAATAAAAGCTTTATACTGTTTGGTTTTCTGTTGATTTGCATCATTTTAATAATAAAAATACAAACACAATGGCTCAATTATGGACAAATCTTTATTATCCCCATGACATGATGACCGGTAGTCTTTAGAATCAATTCAACAGATGTGAGGTTCACCAAATCATTATGGAAAATTAATGAAGAAGAGAATATTTTAAAAAAATTCTCTCACCTCAATTTCGAGATTTTGATCTATTCGTTATATTTGTTCAATTCCCAGCAGCACCACTAGAGGGGTAATAAAGCATTACATGTTGTTCTTTAAAGGGGTTATCCTAGAAAAGATAATGACTTATCCTCAGGATCAGCGGGGGTCCAAGTCCTGGCATCCCCGCCGCTCAGCTGTTTCAGGGAGCCACTGCGCTCACCAAAGCTCCGGCAAGCTATGCAGGCTCCTGGCAGCTTTCCAAAGACAGCGCCGTATATTGTATAGTGGCAGTGCTTGGTATTGCAGCTTAGACCGATTAACTTGAATGGGACTGAGCTGCAACTAGGCCACATGACCAATGTACAGTACTGGCCTAGGAAGAGGCCACAACGCTCAAGGCCTCTTCTAACAGCTGATCAGTGGGGGTCCCGGGTGTCGCACCCCCGCACATCTGGTACTGATGACCTATCCTGAGGATAAGTCATAAGTAGCTTTTCCTGGATAAGCCCTTTAAATCAATGGGCTCTGTGGATGAACCTGAGTGATCAGTTCCCTTGCAGCACCACTACAGGGTAAATTAAGCATTATGTGTCACTCCCTACAGGCTCTTAAGGAACCCAACAGACATTCAATTCCCTGCAGTGCCCCCACAGGCAAAATGTAGTATCATCCTTTAAATCAATGGGCTCTCTGTGTAATGCACGGCCATGTTGGGTCCTCCAGAGAGAGAATCATTATATGTAGTCACTCTTTGCTCCAGCTAATTGATAGAGGTTCTGACTGAAGGGATACACTCTTTTTACTCAAATTTGAAGTCAGATTTTCTAAACCAAACACGCCAACCCTTTTGGAGGTAAAAGCACAGCAGGACTCTATGACACTACCCTTGGTATGTCAAAGCCCTTCAATTGTATTGCTTACTTTATAATACATTCTCATGTTTGCACAGAGCTTTTTTTTCTTTTTTTTTTTCATTAAAAAAATGACCACAAAGAAATGTATGTGTAAATGATTGTTTTTATGACGGTATATCACGATGCATGTCAGACTGTAGCATTTTCTGTGACATATGAAATGACTTTTTTATGCTTTTGATGGAAGCAATCATTAATCTTGTATACAGTGCCACCTAGTGTCATGTATCATAATTGCTACTCCCTTGCAAAGAAATGTATAAATCTGAGTCATGGTTCAATGTATGTAATTAACTTTTCAACTAAAATACATTTTCTCAGGCCTGAAATAACTTGATATTACTGAGCTAAAAGAAAATGTCCCAAAAGAAATGTTAAAATAAAGGAAAAGTGTAAAGCATTCTTAAAGGGGTTGGCCACTTCCTGGCTACTTGTGACCAATGTGTTTGTAAGATGACGGTGTGGCAGTTGGTAATATAGATTTTGTTGATATTCTGTGCCGTTTTCCATATTTCATAAGTCATGTGCCCTTGTTAGGAAAAATTTCTGTGCTGTCTACATAGAAGTCCTGTCCATAAGGTGGCCGCAGATGGAGGGTCATGTGACAGACACATCACCTTCTCCATTCAAACACATTGCCCCTGTGTGAAACGTCCAACAGTAGTCGGGATGGAGGAGACATCACATGGAGGTGAGTTGCCTGGTCACATGACCCTCCATCAGCAGCCATTTTAAAGACAAGACCTCTGTGTGGACAGGACAAAAGAACTGGCAAAGTATATCTTATTAAATATAGAAAATGGTGCAGAATTTCAATAAAGGTTATATTAGTAAGTGCCATATAGTCATTATACAAAAACGTTGGTCAATAGTAACCAGAAAGTGGACAACCCCTTTAAGTATGTTAAGATAAATAACTTCGGAGCATTTTGCAGCAGTCTCAAGAGCACAATTACTGTCATCTTACTTAGTAACTTTTTTTTCTCATTTCAGCTTGAAATAATGCTAGAGCCTAAGGTCTGGAGAGAAGCAGCGACACAAGTGTTCTTTGCTCTGGGTTTAGGATTTGGAGGAGTTATTGCCTTTTCAAGCTACAACAAGCGAGACAACAATTGCCACTTTGATGCCGTCTTGGTGTCATTTATCAACTTCTTTACATCAGTTTTGGCAACATTGGTCGTGTTTGCTGTATTGGGATTCAAAGCAAACATTATGAATGAGGGCTGCATCTCTGAGTAAGATTCCTGAGTTCTTTCATGTAATTGTTTTAAAAGTAACGTCAGCATATTAAATATTCTTCATTACTGACTTTATTATTGCAGGAATGCAGGGAAGATTGTGAAACTTCTGCAAGCGGGCAATCTCAGCCATAGTGTCATCCCGCATCATGTGAATTTCTCCAGCATTACAACACAGGATTACCAGTTGGTGTATGATATTATTAAAAAGGTTAAAGAAGAAGAATTTGATGCGCTCGGATTGGCAGCTTGCCAGATAGAAGATGAGCTTAACAAGGTAAACCGTTACCTCAGAGCAGCGAGCCCAGGAGGAGCAAGTGGAGGATGGGATTGGTAGTAGTTCTGGCAATGATAGTTGCACACACGAATCATAGTGCCAATCCTCACACTGATCCCCCCTATGGCCGTGCAGTGACAGGAATGCACACTGTTTTCTTCCATTGGGGCCCACACTTATGTTGGGGCACCTGCAAGATGGTAGTTGGGGTGCCATTAGTGTTTAGTGTTGGTCCAGGTGCAAGGTAGGAGGGGTAGGTACAATGGCCAGTATATGGCAGTAACCAGGCCGGGTGTGATAAATTATTAAGTCCCTCTTTACTAAAGTGCAGAATAAGAGTAGTAGTATATCTGACAGTAGCACAGTAAGGCACAGTTCCAAGTAGTTCACAGTGCATTTCTTCCCCAATAGTAATACAGGGATAGCAGGGAATGATGGAGATTGTAGTACTCCTTCCCTGTCTCTTTCTATAGTCTCTCTGCAGAACCTTAGGCATGCAGTTGAGGCTCGTAGTAGATGTTTCTGTAATTTCCAGGATGAGGGCTTCAGAATTAAGTTATGGTTGGCCAAACCATCTCGAAGTGTGGAAAGGTGTGTGAGCAATGTTCCCTTTCATGGCAGCAAAATCTTTCTCTGCCATAAACATGCACAATACCTTGCTGTCTGACTCTAAGGCATGGTTTTGCAGATTCTGGACCCTCTAGTTTCCTTTCTGGAGCACTTTTGTAGAATAGCTTGCTTGGGTAGCTGTAGTCAGAGATGAGGAGCTTGTACAATATAGGTCTTCTCTCTTTTTCAGCTAAGCACAGCTGATGAGCCAAACCAAATCCATCTCCTAGTGACCTAAGGGGACGAGCCAAGGTTGTAACCCTTTTTCCATAAGTTGAAAATGCGTCACTCACCAATTTAAAATATTCTCTTTATTGGTGTATCAAAAATCCATAAAATACACTTGCAGGATGACAGGCCGAACTGGATGGACAAATGTCTTTTTTCGGCCGTATGTACTATGTTTCTATGTTACACTAGAACTAGAGGATGAGCCAATGTTTTAACCCTTGCTTGTCCATATAATCCTGTTGATATACAAATATAGAAAATTAGAATATTTATCTTAGCATTACAACATTACAGCAGTCGCCCCTTTGCAGTAACCCTGTTTTAGGAGTACTGCACCAGCACTTTTTAATATATATGTGCAGTGCTCTTAGATCCTCATATACAGCATTTTTTGCTGCAAATCTCTGCAAATTATTATACTCCGCCTTTTTATACACACGGAGGAGTTGCAGCTCAGTGATAACCAGTATCCCTACCAGCCTGCAAGCTCTCATTACACTTACCGCTCCTCCTCCTCCTCTTACATACACTCATACACAGTGCTTGAATCAGTTCCGATGCTGCTGTAATCACAGGACTAATTCACAGTCAGATAGTGGAACTGGGTGTTACTGCTGTAGGATTCTCCAATCCCAAAA
Organism: Bufo gargarizans; assembly: GCF_014858855.1. Taxonomy (NCBI): domain Eukaryota; kingdom Metazoa; phylum Chordata; class Amphibia; order Anura; family Bufonidae; genus Bufo; species Bufo gargarizans. Next base: position 325,673,133 of record NC_058081.1, read on the forward strand.
TATCCTAAAAGAAAAAAATGATAAAAATACTGATAACACTTCAGTCAATTATATCCTTCATCCAGTTCAGAAACATGAGTGTAGGAATAATTCCAGAAAACACAATTAGCAAGCTATTTAAGTGCAATTAGGACCCTTGTCTTGCTTTATCTGGATGAGGGGTCAGGGCTGGTGTGATGGAAGGTTGAATCACAGGACTAGTTGGTAACCTCCTCTATAGACAATCAAATAAGTTGTAATTCCTTCTTTGAGTAAATATTTCAGTTATTTTCTTATCAAGGCCAGCATGTCCTATGCCGGCTTTGATATGGCTTGCACCACCAGAAGAGGCCTGTAATTTATGACAAGGCATAGGCTTTGTAATAAATTATTTGCCTCCTCCAGCTCTCTGTGTGCCAGAATGAAATCTACAGCAGTTCATTGCTGCTGTAGATTTTGGTCATTATTTACACCAGTTCCTGGTGTAAATAATGGTGAATTAGACAGGGCTGATGGCCCTGCCCTCACAACGCTCTCACTCCACTCATTTTTCTTGGCAAGGGCAGTGTAATATGCAGATTGCAACAACAAAAAAGTCACAAATGCATTGAAAAGGAACAAATGTGGTGAATTTGCTACTTTTGTACACCATAAATAGGCATGAGGGGAATGATGAATTTCCCAAAATGTTTCCAAACTAAGGTGACAGAGGCATGCATAACTAAGGACTCATGGGCCCCAGTGCAAAGGTTTAGCTTAGGCCTTCCAGCAGAATTTTTCCTCACCCTTGCCCACTTCAAGTGATTACAATGCAGTCACATCTTGTTTGATTGGGTTGTGTGGTTCCCAGATGACTGCAAGATGTTTAACAGAAGGAGGTGGCTTTTATATCACATTGTGCTTTTTGTGCAGTTGTACTCAAGCACTTGCTCTCTGGTGTCAACCAGTGCATGAATATCCACGTTTAATCAACTTGTGCTGTAGGGCCTGATAATGGGTTTCACATTAGTAACTGGATACCCCTACACACCACCAGAACCACCACTACTCGAAGAGAAGTAGTGGTACTGGTGGAGTATAATCACCTGTGTAGCTCGGCCGTCTTTCAGTAAATTTTTACACAACTTCCCTTCTCTGATTAGATACTGCCCTACTGCTACTTCTGCCATTTAAAGGTTAATAAACTCCTCTCTGACAATAGGGGATGTCCAGTGTCATAAATCTTCTTCCCCTGTCTCATCCACTGCAGCCATCAAAAGAAATCAGAAAGGAGATCAAACAAATAATGTGGTGGGGGGTCTTCTGGCTTGTAGTCTAGTAGTAACTGGGATCCCTATAGTTACAACACTGTAAGGTGGTAAGAGGTTTAAAGGTTTAAGTGGATTCCTAGAGGTACACTTCAACCCTTTCCTAACATCTACCATACACTGTATGTATGGTTGACATGGAAGCCGGGTGCCTTGTAGTATACTATAAAAGCGATCCAACAATTCCTTGGTAAAGTCACTTTGTGGGACAAAAAAAAAAAGTTAAATAAAGTTTAATAAAATGTTAAAAAAAATGTAAACAACAAATAATTTGATATGAAATAAATGGCTGTATTTACCCCAAAATGGTACCATCATGGGAAAATCTTATTTAGAAAAAGCAGTATTAGCCCCGAACTTTACAATCAGCAATTTTTCATAATAAGATTTTCTCCTGGTGGTACCCTCAAACAGTTCAGTCAGTGCTTTTTCATAATTAGATTTTCCCTTGTTGGTTGCCTCCTACTGTTCAGTCAGTGCTTTTTCACAATGGAAAGCTAATTTGCATACCTTATCTAGGAAAGATATTCAAATTAGCTTTTTTTCCGAAAAGACTAAGACTATATGATGCCAGTAGAAGTAAGATATGCTAATTAGCAAATATTTTTCACAGAAACACAGAGCAGCGTTGTTTAGACTATAATACACCTAAAGTATAGATGGTCTCCCTAATGAGAAAAAAACCCTCCACTCAGGCCACTCAGTTAACCAGGGCAATTTTCTCTTGAGGCACTCGGTTGTTTTGGAAGAAGACCTCTTTTCTAGTCATGTATTACTTATCTCGGATTAACAAGAAATTCAGGGTCATCTAGAATGCAATTTTTTGGTGAAATTCAGGACAAATTCTTAATTGGCAGAATCAATTTGCTCATATCTAGTTCATTCCCAATAATTGCCTGGTCAGTTGGTCCATGTAAAAGGACCTTTAGAAGCAGCTAAATGACATTGAAATTAATGTTGTTTAGTCTGTGATTTAGAAGTACACACAAAGCCTTTATATTTGAACTCCCAAATTCTTGTATTTTGCCCAGTTATGTTTAGGAAGTTTCTGTATTTCCAGATTCCTCAGTTAATGGATATGGAGATGTTATGATGCCCCTCACTATACTGGAGACATGCCAGTATTGATACCAGGTACCAGTCTGCTTCCAGCTTTTTCAGTATATCCTGTCTTAAAAGGACTGCTTGGACTAACAGGAGACTGTCTCCCTTCTGGAGTTCTTCTTAAAAGAGTAAAAGAATGTTCTTAAGTCTGATATCAAACTTGAATCTTAGCATGCAGATGTAATAGCAGTTATGAAAACAGATAATGCCTGCTGATTCTGGCTACAAGACACTGGTTCTGCTGCACCAGATGGTATTGCATTATGCTAATATGTGCCATCTGGCATTGAGAAAATTAAATGCAATGTGTTTTGAAGAAAAACATTACATTGTGATACTTTAATTTATTGGAACATAGCACAAGCAGCAAGATTTTTTATTTACCTAAAATGTAGGTTATACAGTATCTACTGTACCAAAATAAGTGATGAAAGACTCTTAAAGGCTATGTATATCTTCAGGGGCCTTTTTTTATTATTGCATTTTACTTATATTGGGCTTCAAATCATTTTTTCAATTTTTTTATTAAAAATATTCAGCAGCTTTGTCATAAAGGGTTAACTTCTGCCTAGCTGTGAGTATCCTACTTTTACTTTCATTTTGTACATGTCATCTAATAACCCTTATCTCTAAATTACTAATAGCTCAAAAACACTTATTTAAGCCACAGTCTTATCAGTTAGATAATAATTGAGCTATAATGAGTGTTCATAAGGTCAGAGATCACAGATTAGGAGCTGTCAGCTGAGCTGCCTGACAGAACGCAGTAAAAATACAGAACCTGCTACTAGAGAATCTGATGTCTGTACAGGGAAAGGGGCTCAACACTTTTAATAAAAACCAATTGAAAAAATAATTTTCAAATTCAAAATGAGTACAATGTTGGCATTGGCTCTATGGCACCATTTCTCTAATATGAGTTTTTTTTTATGTAAAATACATATTGAATTTACTCTTTAATTATTTTATTGTGAAGAGTGACTTTAAAGGCTTTCCCAGCTAGACTATAATTAAAAAGGCCGGAATCTCAGCTCTCAAGTGATACCATGGCCAATATTTTATGTGCATTATTCAGGGAACATCATTTGTTTGAGGGCTCATGCCCACAAACGTACTTTGTTCCTGTGGCCGTTCTGCAGGAAGTTACTCCGTGTGCATTCTGTTTCCATATGTCCATTCAGCAATAAAATAGAACTTGTCCTATTATTGTCTGCATTATGGACAAGGATAGGACTGTTCTATTAGGGGCAAGCTGTTCCCTTCTGCAAAATACGGAATGCACACGGACATCATCCGTATTTTTTGCGGATCCATGTTTTGCGGACCGCAAAATACATAAGGTCGTGTGCATGAGCCCTGAAGCTGAGGACCTGCATGAAAAGTTTAAATAGTGAAAACCACTGCTGTGGATTTTAAAGGTCAGTTTTTGCATGTACCGTAGTAATACCAAATACACAATGGGGGAGATTTGTCAGAACTGGTGTAGAGGAAAACTGGATTAGTTGCCCATAGCAACCAATCAGATTCCACCTTTCATTTTTCAAAGGAGCTCTGAAAAATGAAAGGTGGAATCTGATTAGTTGCTATAGGCAACTAGACCAGTTTCCTTTACACCAGTTTTGATAAGTCTTCCCCATTGTGTACGTGAGATTGGGCATGAAAATCTGTGTGGAAAAACCATATGTAATCCTCTTCATGTGCATGTACCCTTACACATCTAATTATCTCCTTCACCTAATCAGGACATATTTTGAATCTGTGAATGGTATTTAGTGTTTGCATAGATATCTAGTGGTACTTGGATTATTACGAGTTAGTTCATCTTTTCCTTGCCAAATGTGCTATGGAAGGTGCCTAAATTGACAGCAGATTGTGCACCACCACTTTAAGGACACAATACACCCTTAGGGCTCATTCAGATGGCAGCATGTTGCTTTCCGCATCTTTTGCAGATTAGATGCGGACCCATTCACTTCTATGGGGCCCCGAAAGATGCAGATAGCACTCCTTCCCGCAAAACAAATAAAACATGTCCTATACTTGTCAGTGAAAATTGGGAACTGGCCACACTGAAGTCTAAGGGTTTGTAAAAATGCGTAACTCAATCCGTCTTTTTGCGGACATGCTGAACTGACCGCAACAAAGCAGATCCACATTTTTGCGAACAGCAAAAAACATACTGCCATTTGAATGAGCCCTTAGACTTCATTTTTGTTATTTGGTACATTGGTTAAATTCAACAGCATTTTACTACTACTACAAATAATAATTATATTTGTTTCCTCTGATTTGCAGTCTGTCCAGGGCACTGGCTTGGCTTTCATTGCTTTTACTGAAGCCATGACACATTTCCCTGCATCTCCTTTTTGGTCTGTGATGTTTTTCCTCATGTTGGTAAACCTGGGCCTTGGCAGCATGTTTGGGACCATTGAAGGAATCACCACACCTATAGTTGATACATTTAAAATAAGGAAGGAACCACTTACTGGTAAGTCCAATTATCTGAACATAATTTTCACGTGCTGAAAAAGTGTGGTAAAAAAATGTTAGGTTTGTAATTGAATAGCAAATGTAACACAATCTAGGCATGGGAAATATAAGGGGGAGGTGTTTATAAAAAAAAAAACAGCATACCCTCGGCACACTCCCAGTCTGATGCAAAAAGTTAGACATTTTTGTATTGACTCAATCAGTGCATAAATGAAACTTTCACTGAATCCAAATAAGGGATGGAATATTGCTTTACGTATCAGGACATTTCTGTCTACACGGACCTTTGTCTTCAATGCCACTACTGAATAAAGGAAGGACATAAATGTGAAATAATAAAAAAAAAACGAAGAACCAAAAAAGTTTCCAAGGGAAGACTGTGAGATATGTAACATGGGAAAGAACAAATGAAAGAAACTAGTTGGTAAAACTACATTTATATACAGTAATGAGTGCCAACACATGAAGTGTTACTAATGGGCAATGTGGATACAGTAACACAAGAGGAATACGAAGTATATAATATGATGTGTGGACACAGAAAATGTAAGGTATAGGGTATATATGTAGGTGTAAAGGTAAGAGAGTAGAAAGGTGGCTGATATCGGGTGGAAAAGGGAAGGTACAGGCAAGGATATAAGAAAGTAGCTCACCAGGAGGATGGAGGAGAACAGCATTTCCCAGCGCTAACATGTGTATGCTTACATGGTGGCATGGATGAGGTTTAAATGTGCAGGACTTCTCCTGCCTGCTGCTACTTCTAGTTTTGGATTAAAAACGTGCCGGAAAATTTGCCTAAAATCTTCCTAAAAAAAACCTACCTTAACAGTTCAAGAACACTTTAAATTGTCTTACTTTCTTTCAGATTTATATACCAGAAATGTTGGTACATTTTTTCATTAGAAGTCATGGCCCTTGTCGAGGATGCCCAAAAAATTGTCTAAAACATGTCATCTGTCTTTTTTTCTCCAAACTGCACCAAAATGCGGCAAAATTCTAGTCAAAGTCGAGACAGAGTCATATATAGACCATTGTAGCAAACCTTTTTCTGTTTATAAGGTCTATTATTATTATTATTATTAGTGCATTCTACTTATCTGGGGCTAAAAATCTTTTTTCAAATTAGTTCCCTGACAGCTCATAAACATTCATTTAAGCAAAAGTCTTATCAAAATGAGAAGAATATGCCTTAAAGGAGAGGCAACAGTCTGCAGAAGAAGGAAAACTGAATGCTGTAGGACAGGCATGCTCAACCTGCGGCCCTCCAGCTGTTGCAAAACTACAACTCCCAACATGCCCGGACATCCTACAGCTATCAGCCTACAGTAGGGCATTGTGGGAGTTGTAGTTTTACAACAGCTGGAGGGCCGCAGGTTGAGCACCCCTGCTGTAGAAGACAAAATGTTGAAAATTCTTAATAAAGATCGATCAGAAAAATTATTTTTAGCCCAAGATAAGTAGAATGCAAAAAAAAAAGTCCCCAAAGGTGTCCATAACCTTTAAGATATTGACCACTGTCTTCTTTGTATATAATACAGCATTGCTGCTTTCATTTATATCATTGTTTTCTGTGTATAGTACTTAATGAATATATTATGTATTTTATACTTCAGTTGGATGCTGCTTGATGGCGTTCTGCATTGGCTTACTCTTTGTGCAGAGATCAGGAAATTATTTTGTTACTATGTTTGATGACTACTCTGCAACTTTACCGCTTCTTGTTGTGGTTATTCTGGAGAATGTTGCTGTCTCTTGGATTTACGGGATTGACAAGTAAGATGTAGTTATTTGTAGCAGTTATATGACATTCAATAATACATGATATTTCTGTTGGATTCCTGTGAACTCTTTGTATGTCCTCCTCATGCCAATTTGGCAACATAAAGAGATATACACAGTATTTTCCAATAAATTTCTGTAGGTAGTTCCCATGGAACAGAGAGATTTCTAACCCACCAGTATATGGAAATAACTAGAGATGAGCCAATGAAAAATTTGATTTGCACCGAATCCGAATTTCCTCATGCTCCGTGGTAATGAATCACATTTTTTTCTAAAATGGCTTCTGCATGTGTTAGGACATGGAGCAAAGAACTCTGGGAACGAGGGATCAACCACAATGCCATGCATGCAGCCAATCAGCAGCCAGCCAGCACTGTGATGTCACAGCCCTACAAATAGCCTCAGCCATTTTGGATTCTTCTAATTTTCCAGTGTGCTTAGTGCAGGGAGAGATGTCAGCAGGCACTAGGGACAGTGGTAGGAAAGACTTAAAGGGTTTCTACCACTTCGTTTTCACATAATTAGCTTTCAGACACTAGCGATCCGCTAGTGTCTGCTCTGCCAAACAATCCTAATATAATAGCTTTTGGGGCAGCCATTTAGCAAAAAAAAAAAGAACTTATATTGATATGCTAATGACCCTCTAGGTGCTATGGGGGCGTCATTAGCACCCAGAGGATCGGTCTACCTTCACAAAATGCCGCCGCCCAGCGCGTCCCTCCAGCCTGCCCATCTCCTCCGGAATGCGATCAAGCGGACGAATTCTCGTGCATGCGCCGTGCGCGTCTGTATTCGGCGCATGCGCAGTGAATGTCCGACCGCTTCCCTGCTCAGACATCTCCACTGCGCCTGCGCCGATGACGTCATAGTGCTCCGAGGAACAGGCGCAGTGGAGATGTCTGTGCAGAAAGCGGTCGGACATTCACTGCGCATGCACCGAATACAGACGCGCACGGCGCATGCGCGAGAATTCGTCCGCTTGATCGCATTCCGGAGGAGATGGGCGGGCTGGAGGGACGCGCTGGGCGGCGGCATTTTGTGAAGGTAGACCGATCCTCTAGGTACTAATGACGCCCCCATAGCACCTAGAGGGTCATTAGCATATCAATATAAGTTCTTTTTTTAGCGAAACGGCTGCCCCAAAAGCTATTATATTAGGATTGTTTGGCAGAGCAGACACTAGCGGATCGCTAGTGTCTGACACCTAATTATGTGAAAATGAAGTGGTAGAAACCCTTTAATTGTGCTAAAAAAAAACTATTTACAAGTTCAGGGAAAGATTAGTCAAGGTGTAGGGAAAGGATAGGGAGCCATTATCAGTGCTATAAAAGGAGAACAGGGTGCAATAGGAGCGATTTTATTACACCTTGCTGCACTTATTGGGGATCCAAATTGTTTTTAGGTTGTTTGCGCTATATGATACATCACTAATTTCAGCAAACCTTGCTTGTGATTGGGGTGAAAGTTCTGTGATACAGCCATTTATGGGATGTATTAATAGGAAAGATATTTATGTCCCATTAGCAGTTCTGCTTTGATTTAACATTGTTTAATATTTTTTTTTTTGGGGGTGTATTAATAGAAAAAAAAGAGGGAAAAATATATGTCATAATTGTCATTCAGCAGTGAAGTTACATTGTACTACAGCCATTTACATGGTATAGAAAAAGAAAATATATGTACGTCCCATCACCCGTTTTGCGGGGAATTGTGATTGTTATGTTTCTTTTTTTGTGGTTTGGAAATAGGAAAAAAAAGAGAAAATATACGGTATGTCATAATTGGTATTCAGCGGTGAAGTTACATTGTACTACAGCCATTTACGTGGTGTAGAAAAAGAAAATATACGTACGTCCCATCACCTGTTCTGCGGTGAATTGTGATGGTCATACTTCTTATTTTTGGGTGTAGATATAGGAAAAAGAATATGTCTTAACTGCTGTTCTGCGGTGAATTGTGATAATTTTTTTGGGGGGGAGTTTATTAATCAGGAAAAAAAATATGTATGTCTTAATTGCCGTTCAGTGGTGAACTCACATTGTACTACAGCCATTTATGTGGTGTAGTGAAAGAAAATATACAAACATCCCATCACCCGTTCTGCGGTGAATTGTGATTGTTATATTTCTTTTTTGTGCTGTATAAATAGGAAAAAAAGGGAGAAAATATATGTCATAATTGGCATTCAGCGGTGAAGTTACATTGTACTACAGCCATTTACGTGGTGTATTAATAGGAAAGATACGTACTGTACGTCCCGTTAGCCGTTCTGCGGTGAATTGTTCAATTTCTTTTTTTGGGGTGTAGAAATAGGAAAAAGAATACGTCTTAATTGCCGTTCTGCGGTGAATTGTGTTTTTATTTTTGGGTTGGGAGGGGGAGTTTATTAATCAGAAAAAAATTAAAATAAAATAAATATATATATATATATATATATATATATCTTAATTGCCATTCAGCGGTGAAGTAACATTGTACTATAGCCTTTTTTGGGGGGTATTATTTTAATTTTAATTAAATTCTTTTATCATACAGTATGTCAGACAGACAGGTAACAGACCCTTCAAATGGAATGGGCAGTGGCCAAAATGTTTCTGTCGCAGGCAGCAGAAGAAGGGTGGTGGCAGCATAAGTCGCAGCGAGAGGCCGGAGCTACCGGTGTCATCTAGTGGTCGTGTCTTGACAAGCAAGAATCGGTGGGTTCCTCTGACCCAATGCTTAGTTGGCATGACCCGGGAGCAGGCCCTGTGCCCCCACCTTTCTTGAACCTTCCTGTTATTTTCGGTTCCCTTAGCGCGAGAAGTATTATATGACGTAGGCTCTGCTCCACTTTTCAGCAAGGACGAGCTACTAGAGGACAGTCAGCAGCTACTGCCCAGCCAAGATCTGGAGGAGACATCCACCGCTTCCTCTGGTAGGTAGGCAAGTAGTGATGATGAGAGTCTCGTGGGAGCAGGTGTTGCGAGCGGTCTGGTTCCTGGCCCTGAGACCGTTAAGGGGGACATCAGTGACGTGCAGACAGTAGTGGATTATGATGAAGGCGATCGCACTTGGGAGCCAGGTGAAGAAGGGGATTCATCATCATCAGAAGAGGGTGGCAGATTGCGCATCAGGCAGTGGCTGACCCAGCAGGGTGGCAACGTGGCTGTGAGTCAGCAGGGTGGCAGCAGTGGGCGGATGGGAGCCAAATGTGTCCGGGGTAGACCACCCGCTTTGCAGGAGCCTACTGGCCTTAAAAGTTGGGGTGCAGGGGTTCACGAAGGCAGCGGTAGCAGGCAGTCAGGAGTGTTGGTGGGAAAATGCCATACTCGGCAGTGTGGCAATTTTTTGTTAGGCTGCCAGAGGAGGTGAACATGGCCATTTGCCGGATTTGTGGGCACAAGGTGAAGCGTAGCCAGGGTGCCAATGTTGGCACCATGGCCCTGCATCAACACATGCAGCGTCACCATAAAGTGGCCTGGGAGAACCCTGTCTCCGATGTGGTGGTCCAGCCTGCCGCAGCAACTGCTGCATTACCCAATGGCACGCAACCAATTTCATGCAGTCAAGGCTCCACCACCTCAGAAGAAGCGAGCTGTCTGTCCTTCCCATCATCTGCTGGTCCTGATGCTACTGCTTCTCCTTCTCGTCAGTCATTCCGTCAGCAAGCGATTGTCAAGGGACAACAGTATGCGTGCACTCATCCAATGGTGCATAAGCTGAATGTGCTCCTGGCCAAGTTGATGGTGCTGCAGTCCCTCCCTTTCCAAGTGTGGACTCTGCACCTTTTAGAGAACTGATGGCTTGTGCCAAGTCGAGGTGGAAAGTCCCAAGCTGTCATTTCTTTGCTAAAAAGGCAGTACCAGCCCTGCACACATATGTAGAACAGAAAGTAGGCCAGTCCTTGAGCCTATCGGTGTCTTCCAAAGTGCATGGCAGCGCCAACGTGTGGAGCTGTAACTACGGTCAAGGACAGTATATGTCCTTTACGGCCCACTGGGTAAATGTGGTTCCTGCCCAGCTACACCAGCAACTTGGCTAGGTGACGCCGCTTCCGCCTCCACTTCTCACGCAGTTGGTCCTGCGACAAAGTCAGCCTCTGCCGCCTCATCATCCACTTCTCAGTGCCCCACCAGCATACCACATGTACAGGGCACAGCGGTGTCAGACTGTTGCCTAGGCGAACAGAGTCACACAGGGGAGAAACTGCTCCACGCCCTTCATCAAAAAATCAAATCCTGGCTTTCTTCTCGACAATTTAAAATTGGAACCATGGTGACCGACAACTGGAAGAACATGGTGTCAGCGCTGCGTCAAGAAGGGCTGAGCCATAAGCCCTGCATGCAGGGCGCACGTGTTCAATCTGGTTGTAAAACAGTTCCTGAAGTCTTCCACCCAGGGCTGCCATCAGAAATTTTGGGGCCCCTTACACAGCTCAAGGCCTGGGCCCCCCCTCCTACCCCGCCCCTTTAGAATCCGTCCTGACTCCACCTCCCCTCCACCCCCAAGGACCTACCCCCAATTTCATTATTTTTTTACAACTACAAAGACAGTAAAAAGTGATAATCAGCGATTTCAGTAAGGAATTAATTTTTGACCAAATAATATGAAGCCTGCTACCACGACAAGGTAGGCTCTTTTAAGCAGGACCCTACACTAACACTAACTACACTACCTGTTCTAATCTGCCCTAGCAATCTTCCCCTGGCACATTTAAGAAAAAACACCTTAAAAGCACAAGGTTTACTGTTACAGTGGTATGGGGGGATCTGTGGATGATGTACTGTTATGGGGGAATCTGTGGAGGACTTACTGTTATGGGGGGAATCTGTGGAGGACTTACTGTTATGGGGGAATCTGTGGAGGACTTACTGTTATGGGGGGAATCTGTGGAGGACTTACTGTTATGGGGGGAATCTGTGGAGGACTTACTGTTATGGGGGAATCTGTGGAGGACTTACTGTTATGGGGGGAATCTGTGGAGGACTTACTGTTATGGGGGAATCTGTGGAGGACTTACTGTTATGGGGGGAATCTGTGGATGACTTACTGTTATGGGGGGAATCTGTGGATGACTTACTGTTATGGGGGGAATCTGTGGATGACTTACTGTTATGGAGGGAATCTGTGGATGACTTACTGTTATGGGGGGAATCTGTGGATGACACACTGTTATGGGGGGATCTGTGGATGACACTGTTATGAGGGATCTGTGGATGACACACTGTTATGGGGGGAATCTGTGGGTGACACTGTTATGAGGATCTGTGGATGACACTGTTATGGGGGAATCTGTGGATGACACTGTTATGAGGGATCTGTGGATGACACTTATGAGGGATCTGTGGATGACACTGTTATGGGGATCTGTGGATGACACTGTTATGGGGATCTGTGGATGACACACTGTTATGGGGGGAATCTGTGGATGACGAACACTGTTATGGGGATCTGTGGATGACACTGTTATGGGGGATCTGTGGCTGACACACTGTTATGGGGTATTGTGGATGACACACTTATGAGGGATCTGTGGATGACACACTGTTATGAGGAATCTGTGGATGACGAACACTGTTATGGGGATCTGTGGATGACACACTGTTATGGGGATCTGTGGATGACACACTGTTATGGGGGATCTGTGGATTACACTTTTATGGGGGATCTGTGGATGACACTCAACCACTCTCAAACCCAACTGGTCAAACTTGTTAAATGGATCCCAAACACAATATGCACAATAACACACCCCCTCCAACACTTAATTAACCCCTTCATGGCCTAAACATTTTTTTCAAAGCAGAACACAAAGCTAAATAGGGCTGGGTGGGCTGGCAAGGGAGGGGTTAATAACAATAAGTGATGGAGGATCCTGGCCCTGTGGGATAATCCAGAAAACAGCTTTGCATTTTACCCCCGAGCAAAGACCACACAACATAGAGCTGCCGAGCCAAGGAGACAACATAAGGATCAATATGAAAATAAATAATTTGGAGCCTTTGAAATCGCTCAGCTCAGTATGCGGCATAGGCTACTTTCACACTGCCGTTTCTGGGTCCGTCTGTGAGATCTGTTTCAGGGATCTCACAAGGGCCCCAAACACATCAGTTTTGCCCCCAATGCATTCAGAATGGATAAGGATCCGTTCAGAATGCATCCGTTTAGCTCCGTTCCGCCTCCATTCCGCTCTGGAGGCGGACACCAAAACGCTGCTTGCAGTCGGATCTTTAGATTCTTTTCACCTGTGACTCATTCGATTCTTAGACTCCCTGTACAGTGTGTGACTCAGAGCTGCTAGTGCTTGCCTTGCCTCAGCTCTGATTGGTTGGTGGGCGGGGAGGGTAGGGGCTGGCAGAAGCAGCTTCCACTCTAGGATCAGATTACACTCCTCCCGAGCCCCTCCCCTCCCTGCTGCAAGCGGCTCTGCTATTGTGTGCTAGGTCAGAAAGAGCTGTTTCACTCAGATCAGCTCAGTCAGAGGAATCGACTCCTCCGGTTCAGTGAACTGAATCCATTCAAATGAATGATTCGTTCATGAACCGGACATCACTAGCAAGGAATAATCAATTGCCCCCCTCTAGCGATGCTATAAAGTTCAACTCAAGTCAATGACAAATGGGAGGGGAAGAAAAAAAAAAAAGTTTTTTATTTTTTTTTATTTTTTTTATTGGAACTGCCCGGGCCCCCCCCCAGGGTCTGGGCCCCTTACTGGGGTATTGGCTGTACCCCCCTGATGGCGGCCCTGCTTCCACCCATCTGCAAGACATCCTGAAAATGGCCAGGAAACTTTGCATGCACTTCAGCCACTCATACACCGCAAAACACACCCTCCTTGAGCTGCAGCGTCAGAATGGCATCCCCAAACATAGGCTGACATGAAACGTTTCCACCCGTTGGAATTCCACCCTCCATATGTTGGACCGACTATATGAACAGAGAAAGGCCATAAATGATTTCTTGATGATACAGGCAGACAGAGGTATTCCCCTGTATAGCTTTGATGTTAGCGAGTGGCAGCTCATGCATGACACCTGCTGTTTGTCAGTCGCCAGGACTACGGGATGAACAATGTCATTCCACTGATTCATGTCCTGGAACAGATGCTGCTAAATCTGGCTGGCCAGGGGACAGGAGACGTGGTGACTACATCTCATGGCAACGTAAGCCCTGTGGCGGCTGAACTAGAGAAGTAGGACATTCGAGCACAAGCAATACGTAGAGAAATGGATGGTTTTTCTACACAGGTGACACAAGTCACTTGCGCAAATCGTCAGATGCATGCTCACTTGCTTGCGTAGTGACAGCCGAATTTTCACCATTTGCCAGAGGGGTGACCACTGGCTCTCCACCATGTTAGACCCTTGCTACAGGTCCAAAATGGGGACCTTTTTCACACCCACTGAGAGGGAGGACAAACTGAACTACTATCGAGACATCCTATGTAGTCAGTTGCAGTGTTGAGCACAAAATTCGAAAAGCTAATTTTTATCTTGAATATCACCACTTCGAGAATTCGCGATTATTTAGAATATAGTGCTATATATTCGTTATATCAAATATTCATAATTTTTTCCATCTGAACACATGATTCCTCCTTGCTTCTTGCTTGTGGGCCAATGAGTCATTGGCTCACAAGCAACTTAAGCAGGGAGGAATCATGACTTCAGATGGAAAAAAAATTACAAATATTCTAAAAACAAATATATAGCACTATATTCAATATAGTGCTATATATTCGTATTTTAGAATAGTCATAATTTTTCGAGTTTTCAGTGTTCAGTGTTCCCTTCAGATGGAAAAAAAATGACGACTATTCTAAAATATGAATATATAGGACTATATTAAATATAGTCCTATATATTCGTTTTTTAGAGAATCATGACTTCAGATGGAAAAAAATGACAAATATTCTAAAAACAAATATATAGCACTATAATCTATAGTGCTATATATTCATTTTTTAACACACGCCTGTATTGATCGCGTAATATTCGTATATTACACGATCATTACCTAGCTGATTTTCGAGTAAAAAAAAAGAATGTAGAATATAACGAATATTCAAATTCGCATATATTTGATGAATATTCTACAAAATATTTGCGAAATATCACTAATTCGAATATGACCCCTGCCGCTCATCACTAGTCAGTTGGCTGCTGCCTATGTGCGCCATCGCCCACCCTCACGCAGTTCTGATCGGAGGATCCCTCTGCACTCATGTTCCACTGCTATGGCTGCTGGAGGTGGGGGGCAGGAGCAGTACCAGTACCAGCTCCATCAACAGCAAATTAAGTCTAGAGTTGCTGATGAACAGTTTTCTTCATCCACCTACTGAAGAAACTACTCACCAGCAGCAGCAGCTAGACATACAGCAGAACCTGAACCAGCAGGTTGTGGCATACTTGGAGTTCACCCTGCCACCCCACATCGAAGATCCCCTGGACTACTGGGCATCCAAACTCGATTTGTGGCCGCAACTGGCCGAGTTTACCCTGGACAAGCTTTCCGGCCCGGCCAGCAGTGTGGCATCAGAGCGAGTGTCTAGTGCGGCGGGAGCCATAGTTACCCCAAGGAGAACTCGCCTGTCCACCCAAAATGTAGAGAAACTGACCTTTGTGAAAATGAATCATGCGTGGATCAGCCAGGATTTTCAAACACCAATGCCTGATGCATCAAACTAGATAATCCATGGTGCCAGACCAACAATTTGACAAAATAGAACTGTTTCTTCTGACTATCTGCTTCAGCTACTATTCTGATGCTGCCACCCACCTGATGCCACACCTACTGCCAGGTGCTCCTACTGTCAGCCACCATCGTCAGCTGGTACTAGTATTGCCCCCCACCTACCCAATCTGTCACTGGGCCACTCTGTGGTCTCCTCATGCTGCTGCCACCTCAACACTATGTCTTTGGGTCACTCTGTGGTCTCCTCATGCTGCTGCTACCTCACCACTATGTCACTGGGCTACTCTGTGGTCTCCTCATGCTGCTGCTACATCACCACTCTGGTCTTCTCATGCTGCTGCCACCTCAACACTATGTATCTGTGCCACTCCGTGGTCTCTTCATGCTGTTGCCACATCACCAGTCTGGTCTCTTCATGCTGCTGCAACTTCACCACTCTGTGGTCTCCTCATGCTGCTGCCACTTCAACACTATATCTCTGAGCCACTCTGTGGTCTCCTCATGCTGCTGCCTTCTTAACACTATGTCACTGGGTCACCATTCTGGTCTCCTCATGCTGCTGCAACTTCACCACTCTGTGGTCTCCTCATGCTGCTGACACCTCACTACTCTGTGGTCTCCTCATGCTGCTGCCACCTCAACACTATGTCTCTGAGCCACTCTGTGGTCTCCTCATGCTGCTGCCACATAACCACTCTGTGGTCTCCTCATGCTGCTGCCACATCACCACTATGTCTCTGGGTCACTCTGTGGTCTCCTTATGCTGTTCCCACCCTCCCCACTTCATGACTGGGCCACTATTTTGCCTTTTTGGCCTGGTTGACATCATCATTTATTTGACCCTTCTTTTGATCTGTCAGAAATAAGGAAAAATGAGATGCACAATGGATCCTGTCTATGTAGCAGCTGTAAGGCCTGTATGGTCCCTTCAAAATTGGGTTATGATTTGGTAGCTAAAAGCAGGAGTGGGTACAAAAATATTCTATTCTGTTTTGGATCCACTCCTGTTTTTTTTGGCTTTAGCCATTTAAAAATGTTCCTGTGTGTAAATATTACTATAACATAATTTTTAGAGCACAAGCTAATATTCTTTTGATTCCACCTCCAAAGGTCCACCTACAATGCCCATTGATGTTGATCTCAGATACTCAAGTCAAATTTCCTGGTTCCTTTTGTACATGGGCTGTAGAGTGATTCCTGCTGTTACCTGCTATGACCAGTCAATATCATTCAGTGCACTAGGTCTTACTTTTCCCACCAGCCCATCAGCATTTAACACATTAGATTAATGTTCTGAGAGGGGATCAAAAGAACACAACGGGCGTCATCATAACCTGTGTAGTATTTACTACATCATAACCTGTGTAGAGTAAATTAACATTTAATTATAGGACAACCTATTTAAAGTGTGATTTTCAGCTCCAGTAATATGTATCTCCAGTCAAAATCTACTTCTGTTGCTTCATATTATAATTAAAAATTTGCCGAACTGGCCTTTTCTTTTCAGATTTATGGATGACCTAAAGGATATGCTTGGATTCACTCCCTACAAATACTACTATTATATATGGAAATACGTCTCCCCTATAATGCTAGTTATTTTGCTTATATCAAGTATTGTCCAAATGGGCATCACTCCTCCTGGTTATTATGCATGGATTGCTGAAACGGTGAGTGATGGGAATTATTGCCTTTCTTACATAAGGGAACAGTAATAAATTTGGCTTTTTGGACTTAAAGTGTACCTCCAAGGATCGATTTTGTGGATATGTACCTCAATATGTAAATTTAAATGATTGTTCAGTCCTTTTTATTAGCTTTTTTTTTTTTTTTTTTTTTGCTGGCTGCACACCTCATTAGTTTCATGAGACAGAAGGAGGCATGACTCAATGCAGCCCTTTACTTCCTTCTTGGTGATGTTATCTGAAGTAGCAGATCGATAAAGTGAGAGAGACTGTATAACTTAAAACACTTTCCTAAACAAAGAAGTAGAAGCTGTTTGTATGCATCAGATGTAGAGGGATTGTGCTATTTTCTACAGTCCTGTGATTACAGAAGTGTCTGAACTGAAACAAACAGTGTGTAGGAGTGTCCTAAAAGGGAAAAGAACAAGGAGAAGGGTACAAAGTATTAGGCTAGGCATACATGGCAGTCTTGGCCACTATACCTGTTGTGTGACTACAGATTTCACTTTCGCTTATGGAAAGTTAATGGAGTCATGTTGCAACCTGTAGATTGTTGTGATTGCAGCACTACAGTCACAAGTCATCCTACCCTACTGTATTGTTGCAATTTTAGCAACCCCTGAGTTCCAATGTGATTTCAGTCACATTCACTATGCTTCGATGAGGCATATCAAAAGTGTGATCTTCAAGGCAGGTGATGGGTTTTGCCCCAAGACTGCCATATAGCTTCCGACTAAAGCCTTATTCACACAGTCAATGTTTGGTCAGTGATTTCCATCAGTGATTATGAGCCAAAACCAGGAGTGGAGGCTACACCGAGATAAGGTATAAGGGAAAGATCTGCACCTGTTCTTTGTGTAGACCTGAACCTGATTTTGGCTCACAATAAATTAATAGAAATCACTGACCGAAAACTGACTGTTTGAATAACCAATAAGGCTTGTATAAAAACTAATTTGGAAACAAGAGAGGTCTTTAACATAGCTTTGAAGTTGAAGCTTTGAATTTAAAGAGTTAAAAAATTGTACACCATAAAGTTTTTACTTTTTTAGTGAAGGTACATTTTAAAGCACCTCTGTCAGCATGATCAGCACTACTAAACCAGGTATACAGCCTGGTAGGGTTGATCATGCTGATAAAAACCTTTAAATATATAATCATGCTGATAAAATCTCTAAATCTATAAAAATATTTATTATGAATATCATATTGCTGAGAAAAACACATTTTTACATGCTAATGACCTAATTTGAGCACCAAGGGGCTGGCAAAACCCTTGGAGGACTAGTTTGTTACACCCCTTCACCGTCAGCCTCCCCTCCTTCCCCTGGATTTACAGTGCTAGACATCAGGTCTAGCATGTCTTTTTGAGCCTGTGCCTGCTCTTCGAGTCTCAGAGCTTGTTCTGTGTTCTCCTGCTCCTCTCCAAGAACTGAGACCTGTCATCTGTGCCTGCACTGTATCTTATGGCTTCAGCCCTTCATCAGTATATCTCCTGGAACACTCAGCAAGTACAGAGACCAGGAGATACAGCACAGGTATAGATGACAGGTCTCAGCATTTATTTTGTGTTCTCCTGCTGCTCTCCAAGAGACCTGTTGTCCATGCCTGCGCTGTATCTCCTGGTCTTGACACTGGATCAGTATATCTCCTGTTGCATTGAGTAAGTGCTGAGAACAGGAGATATAGTGCGGCACAGATGAAAGGGCTCAGTGTTTGAACAGCAGCAGGAGAACACAGAAGAAGTGCTGATACCAGGAGAGCAGTCACAAAAGACATGACTATATCCAATGTCTAGTGCAATCAAGGGGAAGGGAATGAAGGTAAAGGGGTATAACAAACTGGTGCCCTCCAGGGCTTTAGTTCCCGTGTTGTCCAGTTAGGTCATTAGTATATAAATAAAAATGTGTTTTTCTCAGCGATAGGGCCATGAATATTCATTGTTTTTATCAGCAAGATAAACCCTACCAGGCTGTATGCCTGGTTTACTGGGGTTGATCATGCTGACATTGGCTCTTAAATTGAGATAAACTATGTAATATCTATGCAGTATAACATGCGTGCAGTGCATATATTCCTTTTTCTAGCCATGCTCCATGAAATTAGTACTTCATGGGCAAATTTGGGTTGATAGGTGTCCAGACATATTTGTTGGTATTATAGCCCTTTACATTATCTCACCATATGTGTTTCAAAGCCATATGATTTCTACATCAAGTATCAGCATTTTATAAGTTATAGGTTTTATACGTTATTATAACGTTCCAAAGTTATTGTCAAAGTTTTATGAAACTCAGTCTAGATGGTCCATTACATGCCTTTTAAAACAACTAAATATATTCTGCTATCCATTATTTATCATCTTTTTTTCTTTGTAGGCTACTGAAGAGCGTTTGAGTTATCCAACCTGGGGACTTTTTGTATGTGTGTTGCTTATAGTACTTGCTTTACTTCCCGTTCCATTGGTCTTCATTGTCCGATTCTTTAATCTTATTGATGATAGCAGTGGGAGCCTGGCTTCAGTTTCTTATAAAAGAGGGCGTATTATAAAAGAAATATCCAACCCTGAAGAAGATGATGCCAGTCTGATCCATGAGAAGATTCAAAGTGAAATGCCATCACCAAATATTGGAAATAGCATCTACAGGAAGCAAAATGGATCTCCATCTCTGAAAGTAGATACTGCCCCCAATGGACGATATGGCATTGGATACCTAATGGCAGATATGCCAGACATGCCTGAATCAGACTTGTAAATGAAATAACAAAATGCAAAATGTTTCCTTCTTGGCACTGTACACTAGCTCTTCTGAGGCGAAGAGGTTGGCTTTAATGCTTGTGAAGCACTGATAGCAGTATATTGTTCTCAGCACTGAGGACACATAGTTTGAGAGGGAAAAGGGTATTGTGGGTTGTTACCAAAAGGCATGGGACTATTGTGTTCTGGATATGGCTTTAGCCCTTAGCACTTTCTAGGACCTTAAGTACTGTATGTGTCTTACCTCTCTGTGCCTAATGTATCCCAACATCAAGTGACAAATCAGTTACAAACATCTGTCTTCTTTACATGCATAGAAATGTCATAATACAATGAACAATAAGGGCAATGAATTGAAAAGTGTTTTACATGCTAATAAGTTGTGGGTCCCTAACTTCCCTTTAAGCCATATGAACGGTTGGTTGGTGGGCTTCAGTATTATCACGTATTAAGGATATTTCTCAGTATTTTATTAGCATGGAACCTTTTCTGCTGTCTTGGTCAGTTGAAGCTCAGGGCTATCAAGCAACTGTTCCATTTTAATGTTCTTTAACATGAAAGGTCCATTTTATGTGATTTTATTTGAGTTAATTTCCAGATTCTTTCTTCAGTGTTAATTTCATTTCAGAATGTCAGGGTCACTCAGTGGTCATAAAGTAAAGCAATTTTGAATGTTATTTTTCAAGACCAAAATTGGTATTTTCAATGGAAGCATACGGCACAGGAAAGCCAAATGCATAGGTCTACAGCTCATCATGAATGTATTCTATATGGAGAAGCATTATTACATTTATTAGGAATATTTCAACAAAACAAAGCTATTTGTGCCAAAATGACTTATATGCCAACCTGTTCCAAAGCCACTTTGTGTAGATAGGGTTCATTACCATTAAAATATGCCTGCTTACTAATACTAACCTACAAGAAGTTAACTGAAGCACCTCATTAACCAGTAATAGAAATCAAATCCAGAATAGACTTCTCTATTTTTACATGCAGGACAAAGGATTTTATATTTTTATGTAAACTTCAGTTCCTCGCATAACGGTACCATGCAATATTTAATACAATTTGCACAATGACAAAGATTGTACAATTATTAGGTGCATAGAGTTCTTCTAAAGATGCGAAATGTTTCATTGACCAAGTAAAACACTACTGCTTTTTGGTATTAATGGAATGTTGGTCACTTTGGGTAGTACAGGATCACTTAAACACGCACACTTGCATAAGACACTCGCTGTCTAGTATATGGCACTTACTCTTAGATCAAATCTGGTCAATTTCTGGAGATGAAATCACTGTTGAGTTGATAATGTTTTGTAAAAGTTCATTCAAATGTATCTCATTGAAAGTACCTAAACTGGCTCTGGTTAACTCTCTGGGCCCATTTCTTCATGAGACAGCCGCCTGACCCCAATTTCACACATTGTTTAACATAGCCTATTAAAGGAGCACAATACATTACAGGAGTTACTAACAGGCGAGTACTAGAGGCTGAGAGTGATTGCACTCAAAATCTAAAAATCCCTGCTCCAGTAGGTTTGACACATCTACTAATGAATGCTTATCAACTCATGTTGACCTCAAATACTACTAAAGCTTATATATGTATTTAGAACTCATTATATTTGGATTGCAATATAATGAATACTTTAAAATATATTATGCTGACCTCTGTACAAGCAGAGTCTGCTTTATTGTCCTTTATGTAGCCAGTTTATTAGGCTATGTTCCCACTAGCATGAAAGTAAAACACTACTGTAGTAAATGACATACTAATGCACTAAAGCCTTTCATACTCTCTCCATTAAAGGGTTTCTGTCACCAGAATTAACCCTAACTGTACTATTTTTATGGTTACGGATGCCTCGGTTACTGCACAATTTTAACTTTGATATGCAAATTAGCCTCTAGGAGCAGGGGGCGTTGCTCCTGCTCCTAGAGGCTCGGTTCTCCCACTTAAAGTCACGCCCTTCCATCCTTGATTGACAGGCCAGCGTTTGTCTTCTCCTGCTGGCCCTGTGCGCTAGGTAAATCTCGCGCCTGCGCAGTCCCAGCACAGAGGGCCGGCAGGAGGAGACAAATGCTTGCTGGCCCTGTCAATCAAGGACGGCAGGGCGTGACTTGAGGTGGGAGAACCGAGCCTCTAGTAGTAGGAGCAACACGACCCCTGCTCCTAGAGGCTAATTTGCATATCATAAAAGTTAAAATTGTGCAGTAACCGGGGCATCCATAAGCATAAAAATAGTACAGTTAGGGTCTGCTGACATTAGCACATCGCTAATGTCAGCCAGTTTAATAGGGTTAATTCTGGTGACACAAACACTTTAAGGATGGAAGTACAGTAAAGGCAAAAATGCCAAAATTATTAGTACATATTGTCTTCATCAATAAGAAAGAAGAAAAGCCAAATGTTGGGTAATTACCTCCATTGTTTGTAAAGGCAAATGGTACAAAATCTGAAACTGGCAATGCACTGTTCTTCGATTAAAGGTTGCTAGCAATTGCACCAGCTTTATTTATTTTTATTTTTTATATGTTTAGTACATGAACAAAGTTAAATTGAAACTATCACGTGTTCTTCAATCTGCAGTCAGCATGTTATAGAGCAGGAGGAGCTGAGCAGATTGATATGTTTTATGGGAAAATATTCAGTATAAGTTATAATTCACTTATCAAACCAGTAAATCACAAATAAGGCCACTTCCCCACAGTCAGTGTTTGATCAGTAATGTTTTCATTAGTGATTACACGCCAAAACCCGGTGTGAAGACTACACAGAGGTAAAGTGTAATGGAGAGATTTGTACCTGTTCGCGTTTTTGACCTTCACCTGGTTTTGACTTACATTCAGTAATGAAAATCACTGATCAAACACTGACTTTGTGAAAGTGGCCACATTTTTTCCCCCATAAGACTATATATCATGATATCTCATGCTACCTGTAGATAGGTAGCATGTATGACAGGTTAACTTTAATACTTTATGGCATTCACTACCAGTAAAATACCTAATGAAAGTGTGAACTGGCCCTGTTAAATAAAAACATAACAAAACCAAATAAATCGGCAAAGTCTGTTTCCTGCTAAAGGTTATGCACAGCTACCCTCCCCGCTAAGAGACAATGAATGCTTATACATACACCCGCACTTGATTGTACTGTAATATTTAAAACCAATAGGATACTCTTATGTTATTAGCCCTGTTACATCCGATCTAAATAAAGTAGTGTGCTTATTATTTTCTTATGTATTAGCTATATAGATAATTAGTTGTAAGAAATAAAAACAATGGCACTTAATGAGTGTGGGGTGTAATCTGTCCCCTTCTTTGTTGTGGATGTATGACATAAAGCTGTATATTTTGAGTAAAGAACTTGATGTAAACTACAAGATGATCTATTATCAGGTTATAATACGTTACAGTGAGAATGAAAGGTTTTTGACATGTTTGTGATCTTAACAAAGCCTTTGATTGCTATTTATTGTGGTTCCATCATGTCCAATATGTCGTATATTTATACACTCGTACTGTAAATATGTATATTACTATACACTGACTTGCAACTAGGTTTCATGTTTTAAGCTAGCCGCAGACGCAAATGCTTTTCTCTTTGATTGAAAGAAGACCTGTTTTGGAGCTCTTATGAAAACGTACACAGTGTGACATGCAGAACGTAAAACACAGACAATATTTTTTTGGACTTTGTTTTTCTTCTAACTTAAAATATAAAACTTGCGACTCTGGTATTCATCTTCAGCCATACATTTAATACCTTTTCAGTTATTCGCATGTACCTGTATGCCAGGTCTGTTACATAATTCCTAATTTGTATTATAATGTATGTTTTATTAAAACATTAACAAGAAGCCTGATGTGTGATTATTGTTATTCTGATATTACAGGATCATCGTCAGCATTTAGACATTTCAGGGTCACACATTCCTAATCCTTATGACAATTAGGCTTACATCTGCGCTGTCATCTACGTTTTTCTGTTCCAGCATAAAATCAGATAACCAAAAATCAGTGCTGGAACCATCATACCTTGGTGAACAATGGTGCCCGACAGATCCCAATGACTTATAATGGGGTTCTCCAGGTTCTGTTTGTGTATTTTTTATGAGACAAATATAGTGCTGCATGCTGAGCTTTATTTTTTTG
The DNA here is from genome assembly GCF_014858855.1 of Bufo gargarizans. Classification (NCBI taxonomy): domain Eukaryota; kingdom Metazoa; phylum Chordata; class Amphibia; order Anura; family Bufonidae; genus Bufo; species Bufo gargarizans. The sequence goes on from NC_058081.1 coordinate 325,697,078, forward strand.
CCAGCAAATACGATAGAATGCTACAGTCTTTGATGCAGATATAAATTCAGCCCCTAACAAAGAGTTGTGTTTGATGCACAATTCAGTCTGGGTTCACATCATGTTTTGTCTTAGTTTAACGTATGCATTAAATGGATGCCATTAACGGATGCCATACAGTGGCATGCATTCAATAAATTTCAATTGTAAAAAAAAAATAAAAAAAAATAAAAAAAATATTATCTATATATATATATATATATATATATATATTTTTATTTATTTTTTTGCTGGACTCTGCAGGATGGAAAAGTGTAGTGCATTACACTTTTGCATCCTTTTTTCCCCCCAAACATATATGTTAAATGTAGGGCAAAAACGTAATATGAACCCAGCCTAACACATTGCCACACCACAAGAATGCTCCTTATTGGTGGCAATCAAGTCCCATACTATACCCATCATATACACCGTAGCCAGGCAAATCATCATCGGGAGTGGGTCAAAGTCTGTGATTTATCATGCCTTCACTCCAGAATTATGTCTTCCAAAAATCGCAAAAAAAGGGGGGTTTTGCGACTTTTTGGGTCCCCCAGCTTAAATATATTTCAAATTTTTAAGTGCTCACTCCAGTTTTGAAATATGGGTGAGAAAGCGAGCGGAGTTAGCTATGTTAATGAGTTTCACTCCAGTTTTATCAATGAGCCTTTTCTTACTCCAGTAGGTGGGTGGAGTAGGAAAACTGGAGTAGCTGGAGTACTGTTAAGTTTAAGGATGAGACAAAGTTATCAAACAACTTGCGACATTTGATAAATTTGGCACAAAGTACACCAACAAAGACTCAAGCAAAATTGACTTCAAATATTCCCCTCATAAGAAATTTTCCCCAATGACTGTAATACACAGCTGTCCCACACGATTGTTGAAGATTAGAGAAACTTCTTGTATCTATTGGTAATCCCTTGTTAAAGCCAAAATAAAATCTGATTGTAGCATACAAGTGCATAGACAAATAGTGCATGATGTAATAGGGGATCCTTTTGAACATACCAAAGCAGAGCAGATACTAGTTCTGCTCTAAGAGCAAAGAGCAGATTCTCACTTCCTTTCTGGGATTCGCATATAGCCGTGTGGCCATACAGAAGTTTTTGACCACATATGGGGTGTTTCTGTAAACTACAGAATCAGGGCAATAAATATTGAGTTTAGTTTGGCTGTTAATCCTTGCTTTGTTAGCGGAAAAAAAAAAATATTAAAATGGAAAATCTGCCAAAAAAGTTAAATTCTTAAAATCTCCATTTCCCACTAAGTCTTGTGGAACACCTAAAGCATAAACAAAGTTTGTAAAATCCATTTTAAATACCTTGAGGGGTGTAGTTTCTAAAATGGGGTCACTTTTTTGGAGTTTTTACTCTAGGGGTGCATCAGGGGGTCTTCAAATGTGACATGGCAAGTTAAAATTATCCCAGTGAAATCTGCCCTCCAAAAAACAATGGCGTTCCTTTCCTTCTGCACCCTGCCGTGTGGCCATACAGCAGTTTTTGACCACATATAGGGTGTTTCTGTAAATTACAGAATCAGGGCAATAAATATTGAGTTTAGTTTGGCTGTTAATCCTTGGTTTGTTAGTGGAATTTTTTTTATTAAAATGGAAAATATGTAACTTCATCTCCATTTCCCATTAATTCTTGTGGAACACCTAAAGGGTTAACAAAGTTTGTAAAATCAGTTTTGTAAAATCAGTTTTGAATACCTTGAGGGGTGTAGTTTCTAAAATTGGGTCATTTTTTGGGAGTTTCTACCCTAGGGGTACATCAGGGTGGCTTCAAATGGGACATGGTGTCAAAAAACCAGTCCATCAAAATCTACCTTCTAGAAACCATATGGCTTTCCTTTCCTTCTGCGCCCTTCTGGAGAGGGAGAGAGCCCCCCGACAGCCCCCCTCAGCCCTATGCTTACACTTCCCCCTCTGCAAAGTTGTGGCAGACGGGAAGGTTCCCATGGCAACAGGACGCCTTCTCAGGCGTCCTGCTGTCCATGATGCTGAACAGATCTATGCTAAAGGCATAGATCTGTTCAGACAAAGTTTAAGTAAAATACAGTACAGTACAATATATATTGTACTGTACTGTATTATACAGACATCAGACCCACTGGATCTTCAAGAACCAAGTGGGTCTGGGTCAAAAAAAATGTAAAAAAAAAAAGTGAAAAAAGTTAAGATAAAAAAAAAACAATTATCACTGAATAAAAATTAAAAAAATAAAATACACTACACATATTAGATATTGCCGCGTCCGTAACGACCTGACCTATAAAACGGTCATGTTACTTTACCTGCACGGTGAACGCCATAAAAATGAGAAAATAAAAACTATGAGAAAATTGAAATTTTGCCCACCTTACTTCCCAAAAAAGGTAATAAAAGTGATCAAAAAAGTCGCATGTACGCCAAAATAGTACCAATCAAACCGTCATCTCATCCCGCAAAAAATGAGACCCTACTCAAGATAATCGCCCAAAAACTGTAAAAACTATGACTCTTAGACTATGGAAACACTAAAACATGATTTTTTTTGTTTCAAAAATGAAATCATTGTGTAAAACTTACATAAATAAAAATAAAGTATATATATTAGGTATCGCCGCATCCGTATCGACCGGCTCTATAAAAATCACATGACCTAAGGTGACCACCGTAAAAAAAAAAAAAAAAACGGTGTAAAAAAAGCCATTTTTTCTCATCTTACGTCCCAAAAAGTGTAATAGCAAGCGATCAAAAAGTCATATGCACCCCAAAATAGTGCCAATCAAACTGTCATCTCATCCTCCAAAAACTGAGACCCTACTCAAGATAATCGCCCAAAAACTGAAAAAACTATGGCTCTTAGACTATGGAGACACTAAAACATTTTTTTGGTTTTAAAAATGAAGTTATTGTATAAAACTTACATAAATAAAAAAAATTGTATACATATTAGGTATCGCTGCGTCCGTGACAACCTGCTATATAAAATTACCACATGATCTAACCTGTCAGATGAATGTTGTAAATAACAAAAAAAAAGTGCCAAAAAAGCTATTTCTTGTTACCTTGCCGCACAAAAAGTGTAATATAGAGCAACCAAAAATCATATGTATCCTAAACTAGTACCAACAAAGCTGCAACCCTATTCCGTACTTTCTAAAATGGGGTCACTTTTTGGGCGTTTCTACTCTAGGGGTGCAACAGGGGGGCTTCAAATGGGACATGGTGTTAAAAAAAACAGTCCAGCAAAAATCTGCCTTCCAAAAACCGTATGGCATTCCTTTCCTTCTGCACCCTGCCATGTGCCCGTACAGCAGTTTACGGCCACATATGGGGTGTTTCTGTAAACTACAGAATCAGGGCCATAAATAATGAGTTTTGTTTGGCTGCTAACCCTTGCTTTGTAACTGGAAAAAAAATATTAAAATTGAAAATCTGCCAAAAAAGTGAAATTTTGAAATTGTATCTCTATTTTCCATTAAATCTTGTGCAACACCTAAAGGGTTAACAAAGTTTGTAAAATCAGTTTTGAATACCTTGATGGGTGTAGTTTCTTAGATGGGGTCACTTTCATGGAGTTTCTACTCTAGGGGTGCATCAGGGGGCTTCAAATGTGACATGGTGTCAAAAAAACAGTCCAGCAAAATCTGGCTTCCAAAAACCATACGGCGCACCTTTCACTCTACGCCCCCGCTGTGTGGCCGTACAGTAGTTTACGGCCACATATGGGGTGTTTCTGTAAACGGCAGAGTCAGGGCAATAAAGATACAGTCTTGTTTGGCTGTTAACCCTTGCTTTGTTAGTGGAAAAAATGGGTTAAAATGGATTCTCAAATTTCATCCCCATTTTCCAATAACTCTTGTGCAACACCGAAAGGGTTAACGAAGTTTGTAAAATCAGTTTTGAATACCTTGAGGGGTGTAGTTTATAGAATGGGGTCATTTTTGGGTGGTTTCTATTATGTAAGCCTCGCAAAGTGACTTCAGACCTGTAGTGGTCCCTAAAAATTGGGTTTTTGTAAATTTCTGAAAAATTTCAAGATTTGCTTCTAAACTTCTAAGCCTTGTAACATCCCCAAAAAATAAAATATCATTCCCAAAATAATTCAAACACGAAGTAGACATATGGGGAATCTTAAGTCAGCACAATTTTTTGGGGTATTACTATGTATTACAGAAGTAGAGAAACTGAAACGTTGAAATTTGCTAATTTTTCAAGATTTTGGGTAAATTAGGTATTTTATTATGCAAAAAAATTATTATTTTTTACTTCATTTTACCAGTGTCATGAAGCACCATTTGTGAAGAAAAATCTCAGAATGGCCTGGATAAGTCAAAGTGTTTTAAAGTTATCAGCACTTAAAGTGACACTGGTCAGATTTGCAAAAAATGGCCAAGTCTTTAAGGTGAAATAGGGCTGAGTCCTTAAGTGGTTAAGCTCCTTGTTAGAGAACATCACGTTATGCAAAAAGTACTGAAAAATTTAACAGTTGAACATGTGCATTCAAAGGTTTAGAGAAGGTCACATTAAGTTCATCTGTAAAGGTTCGAGTGCACACAATCCAAATATCCCAAACTTTTTGTGAGTAGTGTATCTTGAATCTATCACATAATATTTTGGTATCCAAAGTACAGTAAGGGACATTTATTAACTTATTGTGGCGTAAATAGGTCACACATTTTGTCGCAGACTTCTCACATGTGGAGAGAAAAGGAGTGTGCTGTGGGTGGGGAGTGAGCGGCGCTGCAGGCCCACCACATTTATCTTTCTTCACGCCAGTTTGACATGAAGAAAGACTTAAAACTACAGTACCTAGGAAGCTGTAATAGATTTACAGTAAGTGTGTTGCACAGCCAGAAGATGCGCCAAATATTTGGGAGGCCTGCACCTCTGCTTGGATTTGGCCCATCCTTTAGCAGCACAGGGAAATCAAGACCAGTGTACAATGCACCAGTCTTGATGAATATCCTCAATAAGTTTATAATCTAATTTATGATAATTGGTGCAAATAGAATTGGACGATTTGCTCACAAAAACTATGCTTAAAAGATACATGTAAACCATAAAATAAAAACATAATAACTACCAAAAGGCAAAGAGTTAAAACCCCAAAAACTTTTCAGACACATTGCTCTTTTGAAGAAAAGATAAAAAAGACAGTACATTTCAGAAAATGTATTGGATATTGTAATTATATCCTGTACAAACTTCTCTGCACATATTTAATGCCCTGCTCTCTCACTAGATGGTGCTAAGATCCTTACTTTTCCTTTTTTTCTCACTAGACTTCGGCTTGTGAGCAAACATAAGTGTTACTAAACATTACTCAAAATAGGTCGGAAAATAACTGAACTGTAGCTTTCCTTCACCCTGGGCAAAGGTTCAGTTCACTGCCTTTCTAAGTACCTTGCTGGTGCCCTCTGGCAACCAGCACCTGAGGCCCATACTTATGCATTTAATTGTAGCCTTTGTGATTACTTCAAGAGGATATTTGTTATACTCACTTAAATAGTGCTGACATATTCCGTAGTGCTTTATAGACATCAGCATCAAGCTGTCCCCAATGAGCTCACAATCTAAAGTCCCCATCAGTATGTCTGGAGTGTGGGAGGAAACCAGAGTACCTGGAGGAACCCCACGCAAACACGCAGATGTTGTCCTGTAGAGCCACATACCTACAGTACACATACCTAAAGTACATATATGTTTCTACCACAGGACAGATTTGTGTTCACCTGTAAGTAAAGAATAAAGGTTCTTATTCAATATCTACAAGAAGAAATCTTGAAAACTTGGTGTAAATTTTCAAATGTAATTATTTTTTGCTGAAACTGGAATACTCCCTTAAGAGTGTTATCCAGGATTTTGATATTGATGGCTTATTCTCAAGATACATAAATATCAGATTGGCAGAGTCCAAACTGCATACCCCCGCTGATCAGATGTTACCTTGTAGTTGCACCAGAACTACACAGTTCCGTTCATTGTGTAGATTGAAGGACCTGGTAACCGCAGTGCTGCTCCCAGTGAAGGGAACTACACAGTGGATGGTGCTGTCCAGTGGCTATAGGGGTTGTAGCAGGGCCACAGGGCCCCCCTTGCTGGTAGCACACCCCTAATTACCAAATATTTTGCTTTATAAGATGCAATGTGTCTTATAAAGTGAATACTAGTGAGATCAATTCTGAAAGTCCTCACTAGTAGAGTTGAGTGGACACCAGGATGTACGGGTTCGAGAAGTTCGGCCGAACTTCCCGGAAATATTCGGGTTCGGGATCCGAACTTCGTCCCGAACCCGAACCCCATTGATATCAATGGGGACCCGAACTTTTTGGCACTAAAAAGGCTGTAAAACAGCCCAGGAAAGGGCTAGAGGGCTGCAAAAGGCAGCAACATGTAGGTAAATTCCATGCAAACAAATGTGGATAATGAAATGAATAAAAATAAAAATAAAATAAATAAAAATTAACCAATATCAATTGGAGAGAGGTCCCATAGCAGAGAATCTGGCTTCACATCACCCACCACTGGAACAGTCCATTCTCAGATATTTAGGCCCCGGCACCCAGGCAGAGGAGAGAGGTCCCGTAACAGAGAATCTGGCTTCATGTCAGCAGAGAATCAGTCTGCATGTCATAGCAGAGAATCAGGCTTCACGTCAGCCACCACTGCAACAGTCCATTGTCAGATATTTAGGCCCAGCACACAGGCAGAGGAGAGAGGTCCCGTAACAGAGAATCTGTCTTCATGTCAGCAGAGAATCAGTCTGCATGTCATAGCAGAGAATCAGGCTTCACGTCAGCCACCACTGCAACAGTCCATTGGCATATATTTAGGCCCAGCACCCAGGCAGAGGAGAGAGGTCCCGTAACAGAGGATCTGGCTTCATGTTAGCAGAGAATCAGTCTGCATGTCATAGCAGAGAATCAGGCTATACGTCAGCCACCACTGCAACAGTCCATTGTCAGATATTTAGGCCCAGCACACAGGCAGAGGAGAGAGGTCCCGTAACAGAGAATCTGTCTTCATGTCAGCAGAGAATCAGTCTGCATGTCATAGCAGAGAATCAGGCTTCACGTCAGCCACCACTGCAACAGTCCATTGGCATATATTTAGGCCCAGCACCCAGGCAGAGGAGAGAGGTCCCGTAACAGAGAATCTGTCTTCATGTCAGCAGAGAATCAGTCTGCATGTCATAGCAGAGAATCAGGCTTCACGTCACCCAACATTGGAACAGTCCTTTGGCATATATTTAGGCCCAGCACCCAGGCAGAGGAGAGAGGTCCCGTAACAGAGGATCTGGCTTCATGTCAGCAGAGAATCAGTCTGCATGTCATAGCAGAGAATCAGGCTTCACGTCAGCCACCACTGCAACATTCCATTGTCAGATATTTAGGCCCAGCACACAGGCAGAGGAGAGAGGTCCCGTAACAGAGGATCTGGCTTCATGTCAGCAGAGAATCAGTCTGCATGTCATAGCAGAGAATCAGGCTTCACGTCAGCCACCACTGCAACAGTCCATTGTCAGATATTTAGGCCCAGCACACAGGCAGAGGAGAGAGGTCCCGTAACAGAGGATCTGGCTTCATGTCAGCAGAGAATCAGTCTGCATATCATAGCAGAGAATCAGGCTTCACGTCAGCCACCACTGCAACAGTCCATTGGCATATATTTAGGCCCAGCACCCAGGCAGAGGAGAGAGGTCCCGTAACAGAGAATCTGTCTTCATGTCAGCAGAGAATCAGTCTGCATGTCATAGCAGAGAATCAGGCTTCACGTCAGCCACCAGTGCAACAGTCCATTGTCATATATTTAGGCCCAGCACCCAGGCAGAGGAGAGAGGTCCCGTAACAGAGAATCTGGCTTCATGTCAGCAGAGAATTAGTCTGCATGTCATAGCAGAGAATCAGGCTTCACGTCACCCAACATTGGAATAGTCCATTGGCATATATCTAGGCCCCGGCACCCAGACAGAGGAGAGGTTCATTCAACTTTGGGTAGCCTCGCAATATAATGGTAAAATGAAAATAAAAATAGGATTGAATGAGGAAGTGCCCTGGAGTACAATAATATATGGTTAAGGGGAGGTAGTTAATGTCTAATCTGCACAAGGGATGGACAGGTCCTGTGGGATCCATGCCTGGTTCATTTTTATGAACGTCAGCTTGTCCACATTGGCTGTAGACAGGCGGCTGCGTTTGTCTGTAATGACGCCCCCTGCCGTGCTGAATACACGTTCAGACAAAACGCTGGCTGCCGGGCAGGCCAGCACCTCCAAGGCATAAAAGGCTAGCTCTGGCCACGTGGACAATTTAGAGACCCAGAAGTTGAATGGGGCCGAACCATCAGTCAGTACGTGGAGGGGTGTGCACATGTACTGTTCCACCATGTTAGTGAAATGTTGCCTCCTGCTAACACGTTGCATATCAGTTGGTGGTGCAGTTAGCTGTGGCGTGTTGACAAAACTTTTCCACATCTCTGCCATACTAACCCTGCCCTCAGAGGAGCTGGCCGTGACACAGCTGCCTTGGCGACCTCTTGCTCCTCCTCTGCCTTGGCCTTGGGCTTCCACTTGTTCCCCTGTGACATTTGGGAATGCTCTCAGTAGCGCATCTACCAACGTGCACTTGTACTCGCGCATCTTCCTATCACCCTCCAATGCAGGAAGTAAGGTGGGCACATTGTCTTTGTACCGTGGATCCAGCAGGGTGGCAACCCAGTAGTCCGCACACGTTAAAATGTGGGCAACTCTGCTGTCGTTGCGCAGGCACTGCAGCATGTAGTCGCTCATGTGTGCCAGGCTGCCCAGGGGTAAGGACAAGCTGTCCTCTGTGGGAGGCGTATCGTCATCGTCCTGCCTTTCCCCCCAGCCAAGCACCAGTGATGGACCCGAGCTGCGTTGGGTGCCACCCCGCTGTGACCATGCTTCATCCTCATCCTCCAGTAGTGGGCCCTGGCTGGCCATATTTGTACCTGGCCTCTGCTGTTGCCAAAAACCTCCCTCTGAGTCACTTCGAAGAGACTGGCCTGAAAGTGCTAAAAATGACCCCTCTTCCTCCTCCTCCTCCTGGGCCACCTCCTCTTCCATCATCGCCCTAAGTGTTTTCTCAAGGAGACATAGAAGTGGTATTGTAACGCTGATAACGGCGTCATCGCCACTGGCCATGTTGGTGGAGTACTCGAAACAGCGCAACAGGGCACACAGGTCTCGCATGGAGGCCCAGTCATTGGTAATGAAGTGGTGCTGTTCCGTAGTGCGACTGACCCGTGCATGCTGCAGCTGAAACTCCACTATGGCCTGCTGCTGCTTGCACAGTCTGTCCAGCATGTGCAAGGTGGAGTTCCACCTGGTGGGCACGTCGCATATGAGGCGGTGAGCGGGAAGGCTGAAGTTACGCTGTAGCGCAGACAGGCGAGCAGCAGCAGGATGTGAACGCCGGAAGCGCGAACAGACGGCCCGCACTTTATGCAGCAGCTCTGACATGTCGGGGTAGTTGTGAATGAAATTCTGCACCACCAAATTCAGCACAGGCGCCAAGCAAAGGATGTGCGTCAAACCGGCTAGTCCCAGAGCTGCAACGAGATTTCAACCATTATCGCACACCACCAGGCCGGGCTTGAGGCTCACCGGCAGCAACCACTCGTCGGTCTGTTGTTCTATACCCCGCCACAACTCCTGTGCGGTGTGGGGCCTGTCCCCCAAACATATGAGTTTCAGAATGGCCTGCTGACGTTTACCCCGGGCTGTGCTGAAGTTGGTGGTGAAGGTGTGTGGCTGACTGGATGAGCAGGTAGAAGAAGAGGAGGAGGAAGCAGAGTAGGAGGAGGTGGCAACAGGAGGCAAAGAATGTTGCCCTGTGATCCTTGGCGGCGGAAGGACGTGCGCCAAACAGCTCTCCGCCTGGGGCCCAGCTGCCACTACATTTACCCAGTGTGCAGTTAGGGAGATATAGCGTCCCTGGCCGTGCTTACTGGTCTACGTATCTGTGGTTAGGTGGACCTTGCCACAGATGGCGTTGCGCAGTGCACACTTGATTTTATCGGATACTTGGTTGTGCAGGGAAGGCACGGCTCTCTTGGAGAAGTAGTGCCGGCTGGGAACAACATACTGTGGGACAACAAGCGACATGAGCTGTTTGAAGCTGTCTGTGTCCACCAGCCTAAATGACAGCCTTTCATAGGCCAGTAGTTTAGAAATGCTGGCATTCAGGGCCAGGGATCGAGGGTGGCTAGGTGGGAATTTACGCTTTCTCTCAAATGTTTGTGAGATGGAGAGCTGAACGCTGCCGTGTGACATGGTTGAGATGCTTGGTGACGGAGGTGGTGGTGGTGTTGGTGGTACATCCCCTGTTTGCTGGGTGGCAGGTGCCAATGTTCCTCCAGAGGCGGAGGAAGAGGCCGAGGCGGCAACAGCAGAAGAGGCCGAGGCGGCAGCAGCAGAAGAGGTAGCAGGGGGAGCCTGAGTGACTTCCTTGGTTTTAAGGTGTATACTCCACTGCAGTTCATGCTTTGCATGCAGGTGCCTGGTCATGCAGGTTGTGCTAAGGTTCAGAACATTAATGCCTCGCTTCAGGCTCTGATGGCACAGCGTGCAAACCACTCGGGTCTTGTCGTCAGCACATTGTTTGAAGAAGTGCCATGCCAGGGAACTCCTTGAAGCTGCCTTTGGGGTGCTCGGTCCCAGATGGCGGCGGTCAGTAGCAGGCGGAGTCTCTTGGCGGCGGGTGTTCTGCTTTTGCCCACTGCTCCCTCTTTTGCTACGCTGTTGGCTCGGTCTCACCACTGCCTCTTCCTCCGAACTGTGAAAGTCAGTGGCACGACCTTCATTCCATGTGGGGTCTAAGACCTCATCGTCCCCTGCATCGTCTTCCACCCAGTCTTGATCCCTGACCTCCTGTTCAGTCTGCACACTGCAGAAAGACGCAGCAGTTGGCACCTGTGTTTCGTCATCATCAGAGACATGCTGAGGTGGTATTCCCATGTCCTCATCATCAGGAGACATAAGTGGTTGTGTGTCAGTGCATTCTATGTTTTCCACCGCTGGGAAAGGGCTGGGTGGATGCCCTTGGGAAACCCTGCCAGCGGAGTCTTCAAACAGCATAAGAGACTGCTGCATAACTTGAGGCTCAGACAGTTTCCCTGGTATGCATGGGGGTGATGTGACAGACTGATGGGCTTGGTTTTCAGGCGCCATCTGTGCGCTTTCTGCAGAAGACTGGGTGGGAGATAATGTGAACGTGCTGGATCCACTTTCGGCCACCCAATTGACTAATGCCTGTACCTGCTCAGGTACCATCCTTAGAACGGCATTGGGCACCACCAAATATCGCTGTAAATTATGGCGGCTACTAGGACCTGAGGTAGTTGGTACACTAGGACGTGTGGCTGTGGCAGAACGGCCACGTCCTCTCCCAGCACCAGAGGGTCCACTAACACCACCACGACCATGTCCGCGTCCTTTACTAGATGTTTTCCTCATTGTTATCGTTCACCACAACAACAAAAATATTATTTGGCCCAATGTATTTAATTCAAATTCAGGCCTTTTTTTACAGACACCTAACACTATTTGGCTATCTATTTAGGTACCGTATTACACTAATACAGGCACAGCAGTAACCACAGATTTAGCTGAATATAAATTTGAGGCCTAGTATTTAGGCGCTGGGTGACAGGTATACGTTTTACGGACAGAATTAGACTGGGATATGCACAGTAGCGTGTGTGTGAAGTTATTCAGAATGACCCTATGTGCACCTTGAATCTGATATACCCTTTTAGGGATAGATTTCAAATAGCTCTGATACAGCAGAAACCAATAAATTAGGAAATTGCTAAATTGGGAATTGTATTTCAACCCAGAACAAAAAATTTGCTTTGACGGACACTAAATAACTTGCCCAGCCACAACAGTACAGCAGTAACGACAGATTTAGCAGGATATAAATTTGAGGCCTAGTATTTAGGCGCTGGGTGACAGGTATACGTTTTACGGACAGAATTAGACTGGGATATGCACAGTAGCGTGTGTGTGAAGTTATTCAGAATGACCCTATGTGCCCCTTGAATCTGATATACCCTTTTAGGGATAAATTTAAAGTAGGCCTGATACAGCAGAAACCACTAAATTAGGAAATTGCTAAATAGGGAATTGTATTTCAACCCAGAACAAAAAATGTGCTTTGACGGACACTAAATAACTTGCCCAGCCACAACAGTACAGCAGTAACGACAGATTTAGCTGGATATAAATTTGAGGCCTAGTATTTAGGCGCTGGGTGACAGGTATACATTTTACGGACAGAATTAGACTGGGATATGCACAGTAGCGTGTGTGTGAAGTTATTCAGAATGACCCTATGTGCACCTTGAATCTGATATACCCTTTTAGGGATACATTTAAAGTAGGCCTGATACAGCAGAAACCACTAAATTAGGAAATTGCTAAATTGGGAATTGTATTTCAACCCAGAACAAAAAATGTGCTTTGACGGACACTAAATAACTTGCCCAGCCACAACAGTACAGCAGTAACGACAGATTTAGCTGGATATAAATTTGAGGCCTAGTATTTAGGCGCTGGGTGACAGGTATAGGTTTACTGACAGAATTAGACTTGGAAATGCACAGTAGCGTGTGTGTGAAGTTATTCAGAATGACCCTATGTGCACCTTGAATCTGATATACCCTTTTAGGGATAGATTTCAAATAGCTCTGATACAGCAGAAACCAATAAATTAGGAAATTGCTAAATTGGGAATTGTATTTCAACCCAGAACAAAAAATTTGCTTTGACGGACACTAAATAACTTGCCCAGCCACAACAGTACAGCAGTAACGACAGATTTAGCAGGATATAAATTTGAGGCCTAGTATTTAGGCGCTGGGTGACAGGTATACGTTTTACGGACAGAATTAGACTGGGATATGCACAGTAGCGTGTGTGTGAAGTTATTCAGAATGACCCTATGTGCCCCTTGAATCTGATATACCCTTTTAGGGATAAATTTAAAGTAGGCCTGATACAGCAGAAACCACTAAATTAGGAAATTGCTAAATTGGGAATTGTATTTCAACCCAGAACAAAAAATGTGCTTTGACGGACACTAAATAACTTGCCCAGCCACAACAGTACAGCAGTAACGACAGATTTAGCTGGATATAAATTTGAGGCCTAGTATTTAGGCACTGGGTGACAGGTATACATTTTACGGACAGAATTAGACTGGGATATGCACAGTAGTGTGTGTGTGAAGTTATTCAGAATGACCCTATGTGCACCTTGAATCTGATATACCCTTTTAGGGATACATTTAAAGTAGGCCTGATACAGCAGAAACCACTAAATTAGGAAATTGCTAAATTGGGAATTGTATTTCAACCCAGAACAAAAAATGTGCTTTGACGGACACTAAATAACTTGCCCAGCCACAACAGTACAGCAGTAACGACAGATTTAGCTGGATATAAATTTGAGGCCTAGTATTTAGGCGCTGGGTGACAGGTATAGGTTTACTGACAGAATTAGACTTGGAAATGCACAGTAGCATGTGTGTGAAGTTATTCAGAATGACCCTATGTGCACCTTGAATCTGATATACCCTTTAAGGGATAGGTTTCAAATAGCTCTGATACAGCAGAAACCAATAAATTAGGAAATTGCTAAATTGGGAATTGTATTTTAACCCAGAACAAAAAATGTGCTTTGACGGACACTAAATAACTTGCCCAGCCACAACAGTACAGCAGTAACGACAGATTTAGCAGGATATAAATTTGAGGCCTAGTATTTAGGCGCTGGGTGACAGGTATACGTTTTACGGACAGAATTAGACTGTGATATGCACAGTAGCGTGTGTGTGAAGTTATTCAGAATGACCCTATGTGCACCTTGAATCTGATATACCCTTTTAGGGATAGATTTCAAATAGCTCTGATACAGCAGAAACCAATAAATTAGGAAATTGCTAAATTGGGAATTGTATTTCAACCCAGAACAAAAAATTTGCTTTGACGGACACTAAATAACTTGCCCAGCCACAACAGTACAGCAGTAACGACAGATTTAGCAGGATATAAATTTGAGGCCTAGTATTTAGGCGCTGGGTGACAGGTATACGTTTTACGGACAGAATTAGACTGGGATATGCACAGTAGCGTGTGTGTGAAGTTATTCAGAATGACCCTATGTGCCCCTTGAATCTGATATACCCTTTTAGGGATAAATTTAAAGTAGGCCTGATACAGCAGAAACCACTAAATTAGGAAATTGCTAAATTGGGAATTGTATTTCAACCCAGAACAAAAAATGTGCTTTGACGGACACTAAATAACTTGCCCAGCCACAACAGTACAGCAGTAACGACAGATTTAGCTGGATATAAATTTGAGGCCTAGTATTTAGGCACTGGGTGACAGGTATACATTTTACGGACAGAATTAGACTGGGATATGCACAGTAGTGTGTGTGTGAAGTTATTCAGAATGACCCTATGTGCACCTTGAATCTGATATACCCTTTTAGGGATACATTTAAAGTAGGCCTGATACAGCAGAAACCACTAAATTAGGAAATTGCTAAATTGGGAATTGTATTTCAACCCAGAACAAAAAATGTGCTTTGACGGACACTAAATAACTTGCCCAGCCACAACAGTACAGCAGTAACGACAGATTTAGCTGGATATAAATTTGAGGCCTAGTATTTAGGCGCTGGGTGACAGGTATAGGTTTACTGACAGAATTAGACTTGGAAATGCACAGTAGCATGTGTGTGAAGTTATTCAGAATGACCCTATGTGCACCTTGAATCTGATATACCCTTTAAGGGATAGGTTTCAAATAGCTCTGATACAGCAGAAACCAATAAATTAGGAAATTGCTAAATTGGGAATTGTATTTTAACCCAGAACAAAAAATGTGCTTTGACGGACACTAAATAACTTGCCCAGCCACAACAGTACAGCAGTAACGACAGATTTAGCAGGATATAAATTTGAGGCCTAGTATTTAGGCGCTGGGTGACAGGTATACGTTTTACGGACAGAATTAGACTGTGATATGCACAGTAGCGTGTGTGTGAAGTTATTCAGAATGACCCTATGTGCACCTTGAATCTGATATACCCTTTTAGGGATAAATTTAAAGTAGGCCTGATACAGCAGAAACCACTAAATTAGGAAAATGCTAAATTGGGAATTGTATTTCAACCCAGAACAAAAAATGTGCTTTGACGGACACTAAATAACTTGCCCAGCCACAACAGTACAGCAGTAACGACAGATTTAGCAGGATATAAATTTGAGGCCTAGTATTTAGGCGCTGGGTGACAGGTATACGTTTTACGGACAGAATTAGACTGGGATATGCACAGTAGCGCGTGTGTGAAGTTATTCAGAATGACCCTATGTGCCCCTTGAATCTGATATACCCTTTTAGGGATAAGATAAACAAAAATGACCCAGGGTATCCCCAGGGCGGGTAAGGAACAATGCCCACCCTTGGTAGCCACAGGGGATACACCTAAAGTATAACTCGGTAAAAGCTCCCGAGTGGAATAGCAGAAACAAATGAAGAGAGAGCTCATATTACCAAAAATATATAAATTTTATTATCATATGTTAAAATAACAGAAAAAGAGAGAAAAATAGATAAATGCATAAGATGCCGTAAAGCAAGGTGATGAGGGCGGAGAAAAAGCAGAGCGCCACCCTGGGAGGAAAAACACACGGAAAAAAACATAAAGAAATCAAATGTACAGTCATGTCTAACATGGGAAAGAAGAATCTTGGGTACAGTGCCCAACCCATGAAATGAATATATAGATGGTAAAATGCAATATCAGGTAGAGCAAGGTCAGCTCCTGCATCCCCACTGGGAACAATTGCGAACGCATAAGGTAGAAGTAAGTGGCATGAAGGGCAAAGTGCAGGTGGACACAAATGACCACACAACCAGCGGGGGGCAGGGAGGACCAGAGCTCACCTGAATGAACCGTGTGCAAAAAGACCCAGGGTGGCGCTACCCTGGGTCTTTTTGCACACGGTTCATTCAGGTGAGCTCTGGTCCCCCCTGCCCCCCGCTGGTTGTGTGGGCATTTGTGTCCACCTGCACTTTGCCCTTCATGCCACTTACTTCTACCTTATGCGTTCGCAATTGTTCCCAGTGGGGATGCAGGAGCTGACCTTGCTCTACCTGATATTGCATTTTACCATCTATATATTCATTTCATGGGTTGGGCACTGTACCCAAGATTCTTCTTTCCCATGTTAGACATGACTGTACATTTGATTTCTTTATGTTTTTTTCCGTGTGTTTTTCCTCCCAGGGTGGCGCTCTGCTTTTTCTCCGCCCTCATCACCTTGCTTTACGGCATCTTATGCATTTATCTATTTTTCTCTCTTTTTCTGTTATTTTAACATATGATAATAAAATTTATATATTTTTGGTAATATGAGCTCTCTCTTCATTTGTTTCTCCTTTTAGGGATAAATTTAAAGTAGGCCTGATACAGCAGAAACCACTAAATTAGGAAATTGCTAAATTGGGAATTGTATTTCAACCCAGAACAAAAAATGTGCTTTGACGGACACTAAATAACTTGCCCAGCCACAACAGTACAGCAGTAACGACAGATTTAGCAGGATATAAATTTGAGGCCTAGTATTTAGGCGCTGGGTGACAGGTATACGTTTTACGGACAGAATTAGACTGGGATATGCACAGTAGCATGTGTGTGAAGTTATTCAGAATGACCCTATGTGCCCCTTGAATCTGATATACCCTTTTAGGGATACATTTAAAGTAGGCCTGATACCGCAGAAACCACTAAATTAGGAAATTGCTAAATAGGGAATTGTATTTCAACCCAGAACAAAAAATGTGCTTTGACGGACACTAAATAACTTGCCCAGCCACAACAGTACAGCAGTAACGACAGATTTAGCAGGATATAAATTTGAGGCCTAGTATTTAGGCGCTGGGTGACAGGTATACGTTTTACGGACAGAATTAGACTGGGATATGCACAGTAGAGGGTGTGTGAAGTTATTCAGAATGACCCTATGTGCACCTTGAATCTGATATACCCTTTTAGGGATAGGTTTCAAATAGCTCTGATACAGCAGAAACCAATAAATTAGGAAATTGCTAAATTGGGAATTGTATTTTAACCCAGAACAAAAAATGTGCTTTGACGGACACTAAATAACTTGCCCAGCCACAACAGTACAGCAGTAACGACAGATTTAGCAGGATATAAATTTGAGGCCTAGTATTTAGGCGCTGGGTGACAGGTATAGGTTTACTGACAGAATTAGACTTGGAAATGCACAGTAGCGTGTGTGTGAAGTTATTCAGAATGACCCTATGTGCACCTTGAATCTGATATACCCTTTTAGGGATAGGTTTCAAATAGCTCTGATACAGCAGAAACTAATAAATTAGGAAATTGCTAAATTGGGAATTGTATTTCAACCCAGAACAAAAAATGTGCTTTGACGGACACTAAATAACTTGCCCAGCCACAACAGTACAGCAGTAACGACAGATTTAGCAGGATATAAATTTGAGGCCTAGTATTTAGGCGCTGGGTGACAGGTATACGTTTTACGGACAGAATTAGACTGTGATATGCACAGTAGCGTGTGTGTGAAGTTATTCAGAATGACCCTATGTGCACCTTGAATCTGATATACCCTTTTAGGGATAAATTTAAAGTAGGCCTGATACAGCAGAAACCACTAAATTAGGAAATTGCTAAATTGGGAATTGTATTTCAACCCAGAACAAAAAATGTGCTTTGACGGACACTAAATAACTTGCCCAGCCACAACAGTACAGCAGTAACGACAGATTTAGCAGGATATAAATTTGAGGCCTAGTATTTAGGCGCTGGGTGACAGGTATACGTTTTACGGACAGAATTAGACTTGGAAATGCACAGTAGCGTGTGTGTGAAGTTATTCAGAATGACCCTATGTGCACCTTGAATCTGATATACCCTTTTAGGGATAGATTTAAAATAGCTCTGATACAGCAGAAACCACTAAATTAGGAAATTGCTAAATTGGGAATTGTATTTCAACCCAGAACAAAAAATGTGCTTTGACGGACACTAAATAACTTGCCCAGCCACAACAGTACAGCAGTAACGACAGATTTAGCTGGATATAAATTTGAGGCCTAGTATTTAGGCGCTGGGTGACAGGTATACGTTTTACGGACAGAATTAGACTGGGATATGCACAGTAGCGTGTGTGTGAAGTTATTGAGAATGACCCTATCAGCACCTTGATTCTGATATACCCTTTTAGGGATGTATTTAAAGTAGTCCTGATACAGCAGAAACCACTAAATTTGGAAATTGCTAAATTGGGAATTGTATTTCAACCCAGAACAAAAACTGTGCTTTGACGGACACTAAATAACTTGACCAGCCACACCAGTAACGACAGATTTAGCTGGATATAAACTTGAGGCCTAGTATTTAGGCGCTGGGTGACAGGTATACGTTTACTGACAGAATTAGACTGGGATATGGCCAAAAAATAACCACACTATTAATGGTTAAATGCACTTGGTGTGACAGCTTGACCAACCACACTACTGAGGGTTAAATGCACTTGGTGACAGGCGCAGCTTGCCCCTGATGTAGTATATGGCCAAAAAATAAACAGACTATTGCTGGTTAAATGCACTTGGTGTGACAGCTTGACCAACCACACTACTGTGGGTTAAATGTACTTGGTGACAGGCGCAGCTTGCCCCTGATGTAGTATATGGCCAAAAAATAAACAGACTATTGCTGGTTAAATGCACTTGGTGTGACAGCTTGACCAACCACACTACTGAGGGTTAAATGCACTTGGTGACAGGCGCAGCTTGCCCCTGATGTAGTATATGGCCACAAAATAAACATACTATTGCTGGTTAAATGCACTTGGTGTGACAGCTTCACCCTGATGTAGGCTTTAGCCAAATAACAACCACACCATTGAGGGTTAAATGCACTTGGTGACAGGCGCAGCTTGCCCCTGATGTAGTATATGGCCAAAAAATAAACAGACTATTGCTGGTTAAATGCACTTGGTGTGACAGCTTCACCCTGATGTAGGCTTTAGCCAAAAAACAACCACACCATTGAGGGTTAAATGCACTTGGTGACAGGCGCAGCTTGCCCCTGATGTAGTATATGGCCAAAAAATAAACAGACTATTGCTGGTTAAATACACTTGGTGTGACAGCTTGACCCTGATGTAGGCTTTAGCCAAAAAACAACCACACCATTGAGGGTTAAATGCACTTGGTGGCAGCTTGTGCTGGCGCAACACAAGACGCAAAATGGCCGCCGATCACCCCAGAAAAAAGTGACTGAAAAACGCCCTGGGCAGCCTAAAAACAGTGAGCAATTCAGTAGCAGCAGTTCAATCATCCATATCTGCAGATCGATCAATGGATGGAGTCTTTTGGAGGAGTTAATCAGCCTAATCTCGCCCTACTGTCGCTGCTGCAACCTCTCCCTACGCTAATCAGAGCAGAGTGACGGGCGGCGCTATGTGACTCCAGCTTAAATAGAGGCTGGGTCACATGGTGCTCTCGCCAATCACAGCCATGCCAATAGTAGGCATGGCTGTGACGGCCTCTTGGGGCAAGTAGTATGACGCTTGTTGATTGGCTGCTTTGCAGCCTTTCAAAAAGCGCCAAAAAAGCAATGAACACCGAACCCGAACCTAGACTTTTACGAAAATGTCCGGGTTCGGGTCCGTGTCACGGACACCCCAAAATTCGGTACGAACCCGAACTATACAGTTTGGCTTCGCTCATCCCTAGTCACAATCCATCACAAAAAGTGTAATGCCAAGTGATCAAAAAGTCATATGTCTCTCAAAATGGTACCAATCAAACCGTCATCTGATTCCGCAAAAAATGACAATTGATTAAAAAAAAAAATTGCTCAAAATGCCAACAAAAAAAATATATTTTTCTTGTCAAAAATGCTTTTACTGTGTAAAACTTAACAAAAAAAAAATTATAGGCATATTAGGTATCACCATGACCGAAACAACCTGCCCTAAAAAAATATCACATGACCTACCCAGTCAGTTGAACGCTGTAAAGATAAATAAATAAAAACTGTGCCAGAACAGTCATTTTTTGTCACCTCCCCTTATAAAATGCATAATATCGAGTGATCAAAAAGTCATATGTACCCCAAAATGGTTCTAATTAAAACGTCACCTCATCCCGCCAAAAATGAACCCTGACATAAGATAATCGCTTAAAAAATAAACCAATGGCGCCCGTAAACCAATCTATTAAAATCTGTGTTGCAAAAGCCATGTGGCGCTCCTTCCGTTCTTAGTTTTGCCATGTGCCCCCACAGCAGTGCCCCCACAGCAGTGTACCACTACATATGGGGTGTTGCCGTATTTAGGAGAAAATAGGTAACAAATTATGGGGTGCTTTTTCTCCTGTTGCCCCTTGTGAAAATTAAAAATGTCGGGCTAAAGCAACATTTTATTGGAAGAAATTAAACTTTTCATTTTCACAAGTGTTTCCAAATTCTGTAAAACGCTTATGGGGTCAAAGTGCTCAGTACAACCCTCAATAAATTTTTTGGAGGGATGTAGTTTCCAAAATGGCATCACTTTTTGAGGGGTACATCAGGGTCTCTTCAAATGCAAAATGGTGCCCAAAAACCATTCTGGCAAAATCTGGCTCCAAAATCCATATGGCACTCTTTTCCTTCTGACCACTGCCACGTGCTAATAGAGCAGTTTAACACCACATATCAGGTATTTCTGTGAACTGCAGAATTAGAGTAATGCATATTGAGGTTTATTTAGCTGTGTTTCAAGAAAAATTTGATTAACATGAAAAATCTGCCAAAAAATAATAATTTTGAAATTTCTCCTCCATTTTCCTTTCATTCTTGTGGAACACCTAAAGGGTTAACAAAGTTTGTAACATCAGTTTTGAATAATTTGAGGAGTGTAGTTTCTAAAATGGGGTCATTTATTGGTGGTTTCCATTATGTAAGCCTCTCAAAATCACTTTATATTTGAATTGGTGCTTAAAAAATGGTTTGGGGGGAATTATAACTACAGTCCTGATCAAAAGTTTAAGACCACTTGAAAAATGGCAAAAAAAATCATAGGACCACACCTCCAAAAAAAAACTAAACCCCCCCCCAAAACAGAAATCCAACTTCCAAACATGAACTCATTAATGGCCTTGTCTCCTATTTCATGCTCCTCTCATTCTTTATGGTCACCCACCAAATTGGCTGACAGACAAACAATTGTATTTCTGTGTCAAGGGTGCAAATGAAGTGTTTTGCACCCCAAAAAAGGTTATAGGTCACGACACAATTAACAGACTGATTAACTCTGCTATTACAATAATACAGATGCAACGGTGGACCATGGAAGCCCAAAAGTGGTTTTATGTCACTGACACAATTAACAGACTGATTAACTCTGCTATTACAGTAAGACAGATGCAAAGGCGATGTGATGAACCCCCCCAAATTAGTTTTGTATCACTGACACAACTAAGGCTACTTTCACACTAGCGTTCGGAGCGGATCCGTTCTGAACGGATCCGATCATAATAATGCAGACGGAGGCTCCGTTCAGTACGGATCCGTCTGCATTAATAACTTAGAAAAAAATCTAAGTGTGAAAGCAGCCTGAGCGGATCCGTTCAGACTTTCAATGTAAAGTCAATGGGGGACGGATCCGCTTGAAGATTGAGCCATATGGTGTCATCTTCAAGCGGATCCGTTCCCATTGACTTACATTGTAAGTCTGAACGGATCCGCTCGCCTCCGCACGGCCAGGCGGACAGCTGAGCGCTGCAAGCAGCGTTCAGCTGTCCGCCTGGCCGTGCGGAGGCGAGCGGAGGCTGAACGCCGCCAGACTGATGCAAACTGAGCGGATCCGCTCCATTCAGACTGCATCAGGGCTGGACGGAGGCGTTCGGGTCCGCTCGTGAGCTCCTTCAAACGGAGCTCACGAGCGGACCGACGAGTGCAAGTGTGAAAGGAGCCTAACAGATGAATTAGCTATTGCATTTCCGTGTCACAGGGGTGATTTAAGGGTTTTGCCACAAAAAATAGCTATGTGTCGCCGACACAATTAACAGACAGATTAACTATTGTCTTTCCGTGTCACTGGTCCAAAAAAGCCTAACACTGCCCCTTTATGTAGCAGCGTTCTGTCCCTACATTAGTCAGATCAGAATAGCGGCGCACAATGTGATCTGGTATTTATGCATGCAGGGTCACATGGTGCGCCGGCATGACTGTGATGGCTGCCCACAGTTTAAGCGCTTGTTGATTTGCTGTGCTGCGGCCTTTCAACAAGCTTTATTTAAACTCTGAACACTGAACACGAATTTTCGCACCAATGTCTGTGTTTGGGTTCCGGTACCCAGACACAGTAATGTTCGGTACGAACCTGAACATGACAGTCCGTGTTGCTCATATATATATATATAATGCAGTTACACAGTATTAAACAGTGTAAGTCAGTCCAAGTTAACAAGTTAACCCTTTAAAGTGAAATAAAGTACGGAGTTGATGGCTTTACATACAGAAAATAGGGCCAAATGTCCACAAATGTTCAGACTTTAGAGTGCTGTGTGTCTGTTTATCTATCTATCTATCTATCTATCTATCTATCTATCTATCTATCTATCTATCTATCTATCTACAGTATCTATCTATCTATCTATCTATCTATCTACAGTATCTATCTAGTCCAGAATTCCAGTTGCCACTAAATTGTTTCAAACCTCTGAATTTATAATCTTTGTTTTATAGAACACATAATATTGGGTTTATCTAAGGTGAGATACATGGTGGTTTAGTCATAGTACTGTATATGATTATTGTCTTCTTGAATTTAGATTAGACATGCTGCAATTATTCTATCCCCTCTGTCTCCATTTCCTTTACATATTTCCACAGGACAATTATTATCTCAGTACAGGATGTTCAAAGGAACAATCTGTTGTTAACCTGTAAGTCTAGCATTTTGACAGCATTTTACATAAAACATGATGCATAAATTGGTGTCCTAGTATATCCTGTTGGCTATTTTCCATTAATACTTCAATATGATTTCTGGTTTATTTCAATATTTAAATTATTTCTACAATTATCTTACATGGTTTTTAATTCATTTCCTGTATTATATTCCATTTTTTTTTCCCTATAGAGATGTATTTGAAGAATATTTCCTCTGTGACCTGATGCTTGCCTGTTATTTCATTATTCCTGACCAGGCAATAGCTGTGGCAGTAGCTTAGAGCTAGTTCTGCAAGTGAAGGATGTTATATGCATCACCATGATATATTATGATATTATGAAATGTTTATTAGGATTGATGACATTTAAAGACAATATTCAAGGACGCTTAGCTTTGCCTAGACAGCAAAAATCTTTAGATAGCAGCCAGTTACAAAATAGAAATCCCAATCCATAGTTAGGTATGTAGTTGTTGACATGCCTTAGATGTAGTACAGCCAGAAATGTTGTGTGTAAACCTATGTATATTCGATCCCTCAGCTGGTTTTTCAAATCTACATTTCTAGCTCAGTGATTGCTAAGTGGGCAGGCTTTTCACGATATGATGTAAGCACACCTTTGGAGGAATTTTTTAAAAAGATTTTTATGCATTTTGCTCATTTTGGGCTACAACAAATTTTTTCAATTGGTCTTTATTAAGAATAAATATAACCGATTATAAGGAGTGAGATGAGTATAATACAATTAGTTCAAATAATACTACAATAGTCCAAAAATCACATAATTTATTTGAAAATCACAAAAAAGACACATGATCAGCACTGGTCACAAATAGAACAATAGACACAGGTTACAATACACATTAAAAACCAAGGGGACCGATGGTGAACTGCCGATATATATATATATATATATAGATATAAAGTGCAAGTGCATAGATATTATCAATTGGTCATCATTTAGAGGACATATAGTATCTACAAGCTATGGCTCATAACTACCACAAGAATATCTACATGCATTGTATATCAGAATTTGCCACAAAGTTGGTGTGAGAATATACACCACATTTGTCAAAACTGAAGCAGTAGAGATAATTGGAGTTAAATTCAGCACATAATAGAAAATATACTGACCACTTGATTTAAATATATCGTGCAGCAACACCACCGGTCCACTCCCCAACGCACGTTTCGCGTACAGCTTTTTCAAGGGGTACTGGTTGGCAGAAGGAAAGGCTATCCTAAATAGGTCAGGTGGATGCATTTCATTGGTTCTTGGACTTATATTCAATTAAGTTCCACAGGCTCACCTGAGTATTACCGCATGGCGATTGTTAGCAGCGTCCGGCCCCCCACACAGACCACCACACATCCGGCGACGCCGCGCCAGTCCGGAGGAAGGCAGCCACGCATTTCCTGAGCGACAATCATCACTCCGGAGCGACCGGCGGCACCCGAGCGCGGCGCATGCGCAGATCGCCGGACACGCCACAGCCGCCATGTCAAGTGAGGGCACATGGATAGATCATAATAGCATGTATAACAGAGTCGACTCAATTTACATGGAATGGTGGTAGTTCTCACATATGAACAACATACACAGATCTTACAATTCAAAACACAGTTTTTGTTATAAAGGCATAAATATATATATTCTAACAGCCTAAATCAGATGTTCGTCAGTCATCAAAAAAGGATATATATATACATATATGAAACCTCTCCTCATTTATATAAAGTTGACTCTAATGTATATACATATATGTATATGTTTATAAAGTGCAGGAATCTGGAGTGCAACTGCACTATACAGATGCCATGCACTTCACAGGAGTAGTAGTCATGCACACCGGATTGCACAGCAATTCCATGTAACATGCTACAATTATGACGCATGCGCAGGAGGGAGACATAGGCCATTTATTAAGAATATTCAGCCGTTCTATCATAAAGGTTTAACTGTTTTTCTAGCTGTGTGAATTCTACTTTCACTTTGTGCTGATCATCTAATAACCCTTATCTCTAATTTACTGAGAGGTCATAAACACTTATTTAAGCGACATTCTTATCAGTAAGTTAAGAACTAAGCTATAATATCACGTCTGATATGGCAGGCAACAGACATGCGGCACAGAGGGGAGGGAAGAGGAGTATTCTTTCACTAGGGAGAGGGGGGAGTGGTGACCCTTAACTCACCTAGCACTGGCACCTGTCTGCCCTGACGTCCCTTGATGGACTGCTAACCCGTACACCGATCATGTGCCTTGTCCCTGTCTTACCCTGAAATAAGCCCGCGGCAGTGAGTAGGGCGGTGAGAGCACTAGTCCTCATCACTGACACTAGGGTAACAACAGGGAAGGGACAAACAACACAAACACCATGAACAATCCTCAAAGGGAGACAACAAACAGGAGAGAACTGGAGATCCAACAGCATCAGTTCCAACTGTTCCAACAGCTCCACAGAAACTCCACCAGAGGTCAGAATAGAAAATCTGGAAGGAAGGTCTATGTCTGGCAACAAGGGAAGTAGAAAGGGAAAATATATAGTAGCTGGGAGTGGCTGACAGAGAACAGCTGAAAGGAAAAGCTACCAATTCCTAAATGGGACAAAAGGGATTGCAAACTTAAAGAGAACCTGTCACCTCCAAAACACATATAAAACCAACATCATTACCTTACAGTAGCCCCCAGTGTCTTCATAATCATGTGTTTCATTTCTCCGTCGGTTGCCGCATACTTTCTAAAAACGATGTTTTAATCTTCATTCGCGCTATCGTCACATCAAGCTTGAAGTAAAGGGGGCAGCGGCCTCCTTGCTTCAAGTCAAGCTAAGCCCACCCCTTACCTGTCCTCCCTTAACTTTGATTGACATCCTGCTGTGAGACTGGGATTGCGCAAGTCTCGCGCATGTGCGGTGCGCTCCTTGTTACTGCGCGATCCCGTATCGGCTCCCACACTCAGCTGGCCGCTTACTTCTCTCTGCGCATGCATCGGGCTTTCCCATCGCGCGCACAACCGACGATTCTGGTCCTCAGCGTCAGCATGATCACTGGCTTCAGGCGCCGGAGAAAGCAAGCCAGTGGTCACGGTTCGCCCCTGACCCCACCAGCATCAGATATTGAATTACACATGTTAACAAGAATATCCTGGGACCCAAATATTATATTAGCCCAAAAGGGCAAATTAGGTTATTATCCAGATTATCCTGGGACACAAAAATATTATATTAGCCCAAAGGGGCAAATTAGGTTATTATCCAGATTATCCTGGAAACCAAAAATATATTAGCCCAAAAGGGCAAATTAGGTTATTATCCAGATTATCCTGGGACACAAAAATATTATATTAGCCCAAAGGGGCAAATTAGGTTATTATCCAGATTATCCTGGAAACCAAAAATATATTAGCCCAAAAGGGCAAATTAGGTTATTATCCAGTTTATCCTGGGACACAAAAATATTATATTAGACCAAAAGGACGAATCAGGTTATTACACATTTTATCTAGATTATGCTGGCCCAGAAACGTCATATAAGCCCAAACTGGGACAATAGTAAGGACAAAAAGCAATCAAATTATAAATGCATAGGACACAGATTTTATTTTTTTCAATACAAGTAAATAAATAAATAAATAATACACAGTGTGTCGGCAATTGTGTTTTTTGAATAAAGATCTATCCTCATCATCTTCCTTATAATGTATATAGCAGGAGTTATCCTCATCATCCTCACCATAGTGTCTATAGAGTGACCCCATATACAGGTGAAACTCGAAAAATTAGAATATCGTGCAAAGTTCATTTATTTCAGTAATGCAACTTAAAAGGTGAAACTAATATATGACATAGACTCATTACATGCAAAGCGAGATATTTCAAGCCTTTTTTCTGTTATAATTTGGATGATTATGGCTTACAGTTTATGAAACCCCAAAGTCACAATTTTGAGGTCCCCTTTGCTCAGGGGGTATGGATTAATTAGCTGACTGGAGTGTGACACTTTGAGCCTAGAATATTGAACCTTTTCACAAAATTCTAATTTTAAGCTGCATTAATGCAATTCCTTTTAATTTGCATTACTGAAATAAATGGACTTTTGCACAATATTCTAATTTTTTGAGTTTCACCTGTACTCTCACCACAATGGGTGTAATCCTCATCATCCCCACTACAATGTCTATGGAGTCATGCCATATAATCTCACCACACTGGGTGTAATCCTTATCATCCGCAATACAATGTGCCGCAAACAATCCCGGGCAGCCTGCGAAATACAAATCCTACCTATCTAACTAATGGCAGTTACAAACTCAGTTTCAGATTCTTCAGGTACCACTAAAACAGTGCAATGAACACAACAAAACCCGGGTTCACTGACCTGTTCTCATCTGGTAACAGAGGATGTCTCTCATCATGATAGTTCCACGCCTGTAAGCACACCTGTGGCCTTGCTAAGTAGATGTCCTTTTCTTTCAAAGCTCCAATCAGCTCTGCTGGAGGCAACCCCTTCTCCTGAGGATAGGATCTGGGTACGGAACGAGTGAC
Source organism: Bufo gargarizans (assembly GCF_014858855.1). Taxonomy (NCBI): domain Eukaryota; kingdom Metazoa; phylum Chordata; class Amphibia; order Anura; family Bufonidae; genus Bufo; species Bufo gargarizans. The sequence continues at coordinate 325,724,667 of NC_058081.1, forward strand.
AGTCCCTCTCTACTATCACCCCGATCACTGCAGGACACTCCAACGCCATGATGAGACCGGCTTGTGTCTTACACACACCATCCTCCCAAGATGTTTGACCCTCTCTCCTTCCTGTTTTTCTCTGCATGAATCATAAGCATGAGTCATCAGCTCCTTTGCATATTCAAATCCAGCAGTCACTTTAGCTGTGTGGGGAAATAGCGGCCTCTAGTGCCCAAAATGCCAAATGACAGTTCCAATACAATTATGCAAAAACATTATACAGGAAGAGCTGTTCCACAATCTCACAGAGTCACGCCATATACTCTCACCACAGTGGGTGTAATCCTCATCATGCCCACTACAATGTCTATGGAGTCACGCCATATACTCTTACCACACTGGGTGAAATCCTCATCATCCCCACTACAATGTCTATGGAGTCACGTCATATACCCTCACCACACTGGGTGTAATCCTCATCGTCCTCATCATACTGTCTATGGAGTCACGCCATATACTCTCACCACACTGGGTATAATCCTCATCATCCCCAACACAATGTCTACAGAGTTACGCCATATACTCTCACCACAGTGGGTGAAATCCTCATCATTCCCACTACAATGTCTATGGAGTCACGCCATATACTCTCACCACACTGGGTGTATTCCTTATCAGCCACACTATACTGTCTATGGAGTCACGCCATATAATGTCACCACACTGGGTGTATTCCTCATCATCCCCACTACAATGTCTATGGAGTCACACCATATACTCTCACCACACTGGGTGTATTCCTTATCAGCCACATTATACTGTCTATGGAGTCACGCCATATAATGTCACCACACTGGGTGTATTCCTCATCATCCCCACTACAATGTCTATGGAGTCACGCCATATACTCTCACCACACTGGGTGTAACCCTCATCATCCTCACCATACTGTCCATGGAGTCACGCCATATACTCTCACCACACTGGGTGTATTCCTCATCATCCCCACTACAATGTCTATGGAGTCACACCATATATTTTCACCACACTGTGTGTAATCCTCATAATCCTCACCATACTGTCTATGGAGTCACGCCATATACTCTCACCACACTGGGTGTATTCCTTATTAGCCACACTATACTGTCTATGGAGTCACGCCATATACTCTCACCACAGTGGGTGTAAAAAAAAAAAAAAAGGGTAATAGTTCCATTGGTACGTTGATACAAACAAATGTAAAAAAATTAGATCTGCACTATTACAAGCTGTCTGTCCTGAGAATAGGTCATCAATATTAAAAGCCCAGAGAACCTCTTTAATACCAATGACATATTATTTTGGTTTATGCTTCATAATATAATCAATGTTGATCAACCACCGGGCACTTTCTTGCTGCTGTTATATTGGCAAAGAACAGAATGATGCTCATTAATGCTGTGCACCTTCGCATCCATAAGCACATAGGCGTTCGTGCCCAGTGTCATACCCACACAGAGGTTTTAATGAGCTTCGGCCCTGAGTATATGTCATTCATATAAAAATCTCATAAAAGAAATAGTAAAAAATAGTAAAAATAATTGGTGAGTGAAAGAAATGGCTAGAAGGGGTAGGTTGGAGGCCAAAAAATAAAATAAAAAAATATATACGTATATATTTTATATATATATATATATATATATATATATATATATATATATCTATATATCTATATATATATATATATATATATATATATATATTTATATAATATTTTGTTTTATTTATTGTTAATAAAAAAAAGGTAGTGCAGTGGCATAGCTATGGCAATGTTTGATTTTAAAACCCATCAATAACCACAACTTTCCTTATATTTTGTCAAGTGGCATGAAAGCACAAAGCACAGTGGTTAAAATACAAATTAAACTAAAATCCCTGCAGATTTATTGACCTAAACACTTCCCTAAAGCCAAGTTATATATCGAGCAACATGCACTCTCTAGAATACTATTATCCTCTAATAACATACCAAGGGGTTTGCTACCTCTTATTAGGCTTTTTAACCCAGATAGGGACTGTAACCTCTTCACCACCTACAGCTATGCCACTCATTACAACACCAAACCACTTTTTTGTTGTTACAATTTTTATTTATTTATTTGAATTTGTTTTAATTTTAAATAACCTTTTGAACAACTCTTCAAATGTTTTTACTTACCGGACGTATTGATATTAAATAAAACAAACTATAAATGATAAAACTGGGAGTTAATATTTCTTCTTTGATATTCTATCAGTTATTCAAATGCCATAAATTCAGCAGTTATAATTTGATTGCTTTTTGTCCTGACTATTGTCCCATTTTAGGCTTATATAACGTTTCTGGGCCAGCATAATCTAGATAAAATGTGTATTAACCTGATTTGCCTTTTGGTCTAATATAATATTTTTGTGTCCCAGTATAATCTGGATAATACCTAATTTGTCCTTTTGGGCTAATATAATATTTGGGTCCCAGGATATTATTGTTAACATGTGGAATGCTGGTGGGGTCAGCGGCAAACCGTGACCACTGGCTTGCGTTCTCCTGAGCTTGAAGCAAGTAATCTGTCACGGACGGTGTACAGGAAACAAGACAATGCAACATGCATATATGACTCACTGGATCCAAAGCTAAGGAACCAAAAGGGAGACCCCTGCACAAGACCTGGCACTTTCCCTGGCTGCTCAGCCTATGCAAAAATCCCAGAGGTGGATGGTTGCATATCCACGTACCTCGACTATATAACACCTGAACACCCTACAATAGTGAGGGGACACGACCACCGGCTCCCGACACCAGACACGGAGGGAGTCAGGGTCACCTGGGATCCAGCAAACAGAAAATAACAGATAAATGTACAGCACTAAACTTAGTAGCAGACTGGGAAATAGGATCAGCATGCACACACACTCCAGGAAGAAGTATAAGCCGCCCAGTAATGCAGTATGGGGAGGAATTTAAAGGGAAGCAATCAGTCCAACTACATGACAGCTGAGAGAGGCTAACGAGATGAGGAAATGAACACCACAACAAAGAAAACTCAAGGAGGAGGTTCTGAAAGGCTTCTGTCAGAGCTTCTCAGCTGTCTGGTTGTGACATAATCACGCTGACGCTGAGGACCAGAATCGCCGGGCGTGTGCATGCACAATGGAAAAGCCTGACGCATGTCCAGAGAGAGGAAAGCGTCCGGCTGAGTGCGGGAGCCAGAGACAGGATCGCGCAGTAACAAGGAGCGCACCGCGCATGCGCGAGGCTTGCACGATCCCAGCCTCATAGCAGGATGTGAATGAAAGTTAAGGGAGGACGGGTAAGGGGCGTGCTTAGCTTGACTTGAAGCAAGGATGTGAAGATAGCGCGAATGGAGATTAAAACATCATTTTTAAAAAGTATGCGGCAACCGATGGAGGAATGAAACACATGATTATGAAGACACTGGGGCTATTGTAAGGTAATGATGTCAGTTTTATATGTGTTTTGGAGGTGACAGGTTCCCTTTAACAGGAAAACCTAGACCAGAATCCATTCCACCACTAGGCCATGGAGCGATCTCTTGAAACCGAGCAAGTAGCCACCCGCTGCAAGTCCTTCTGACCCCAGGTACAACAGGGTCAGCAAAAGGTTGTGACACCCTCCTGACATATAATGAGTGTTTATACAGCGGAACATGTTAGAGTGCAGAGATAAGGAGCAGTCAGGTAAACTGGCTGATGGAGAGAAAATTCAGATCCCTCTATTAGAGCATCTGAGCCCTGTACAAAAAAAAAGGGTTCTGTATTTTTAATAAAGACCTATCAGAACAACGACTTTTAGCTCAAAATGAGTACAATCTATATATATATAACGAAGGACGTACATATATGTGTGCAATCAATGAAAAACGCAACCATCAATTTCAACGAAACTTGGTATACACATCCCTTGCTACCTGGAAAGAAATCTTGTGGGGGTCACAGCTCTCTATGATGTACCGTTCCTGAGATATTTCCAAAGAACGACCTGCATTAGCTAATACAAGCCAGCAAGTCTTTCTCTTCATATCCCAACTGCCATACAAACGGTCACATGTCCTATTTTTTTTTACTTTTCTTAATTCTTTTGTTGTACCTCACAAAACAAAAAATGGTCAAAAAGTCATAGGTGTGACGACCACCCGCCAATCCCGTCGTACTATGCCACAGTTGCCATACAGGTCTCCACTAGAGACTCCTGGAGGCGAATCCACTGTGAGCACAGAAGACGTTTAAGATTGGTTGGTGGGCCCAGACAGGATGCAATCACGATTGTATGTACAATCGGTAAAAATAAAACTACTGATTTCACGCTGGAAATCAAATTAATTTGCTGCCACCACTCTTCGTATTGAATTGGGGTGAAGAGACCCCGGCTAGCTAATCCTAAAGGGACGAAACGGTTATTTGCAACCTAGCTAGTACATTAACAATTTATAAAAATAAAACAATTTGGTAGTATGTCTTCTGAGGACAGAGTTCTTAGCATAGATCAGGTCATCAAGTAACAAGGGCAAAACTGGAACGATGAAATCGTTAGTTTTTTATTCTAAAACTACACACAAAAATATATATATTAAAGCTGACAGATAAATATACCTGCCAGGTGAACAGATTGGTTTGGATAGAAATAGTTAGAGGTGGAAGGAAATAGAATGTCTGTAAGTTCAGAATTACCATGGTAGAGTCCAGTAATAGGCAAAGTCTTTGAAATAATAATCCAAGATGGTGGGGTGCCCGTGTCCCTGCGGGCGGTCGAGATGTTAGACGACGTCAGATGGTAGGTGAAGGACTTTCAGGTCATCTTCCTTCCTGTAGCAACCAGCTGTGTGATAAGGATCTGTCCTTTTCTTCTGAAGCTCGCTGCCCAGGCTAAAGGTGTGAGACCCCTGCTGGTATTGGAGACACCATGGCTGCAGAAAGGAAGTTTTTTATGAGGTTCTGTCAAGAGAATACCAGATTGATGGCTACTCAACCTGGCATGGGGCAGGAAGATTCTTTGGCAAGAAGGTGCTAATTGTACCTCTGATCTGTGAGTTACTCCTTTAGTGAAAGAGAAGATTGTTAGTGAAGGCTCTTTTGTCTTTGTGATTGAGAAATATGGCGCATTTGTGATTTCCTAGTATCGCTGTGGATTGCAAAGCGTCACACCTCCCCCCTTTGGAAGATTGGGGAAGGAGTGGTCAGCAAGACTGGGACTGAAGCAATCCCAACTCCCTATTTGAACTCGTTACAGCGGGAAAGTCCGTCAGCATTCTGATGGCGACTTCCCGGTTTGTGCTGAATCGTGAAATCGTACTGTTGGAGCGCTAAGCTCCAGCGGAGAAGTTTTCCGTTGGTACCAGAAGTACGTTTCAGCCAGCTGAGAGGGTTGTGATCTGTGATGACCATGAAGGATCGTCCGTATAGGTACGATTGTAGTTTCTGTAGGGCCCATACGATCGCTAGGCACTCTTTCTCAGTGGTGCAGTATGCGGTTTCCCGCGGAAGTAGTTTTTGGCTTAGGTAGAGGACAGGGTGCTCATTCCCGGTTGCGTCCACCTGATTAAGGTCGGCTCCCAGACCGTGGTCTGAGGCGTCAGTTTGTACTAGGAACTGATGGGAGAAGTCGGGAGCTTGAAGGACAGGAGCGCTAGCTAGCGCTTCCTTCAGGGCCCGAAATGCCTGTTCTAGTTCCGAGTTCCATGTGACCGTGTTGGGTTGTTTTTTGCCCGTTGCATCGGTCAGCGGTTTAGCCAGAGTACTATAGGATGGAACAAACTTCCTATAGTACCCTGCCGTTCCCAGAAATGCCTGTATTTGTTTTTTGGTGTTAGGCCGTGGCCATGCTACAATGGCATCGACCTTCCCTATCTGAGGTTTCAGGGTCTGGCTGCCTACTCTGTGTCCTAAGTACTGAACCTCTGTCATGGCAATCTGACATTTGTTGGGCTTAACGGTCAGATTGGCAGCGGACAGTCTTCCCAATACCTGTGACAGATGGTCAAGGTGATCTTCCCAGGTTGGACTATATATGGCTATATCGTCCAGATATGCTAGGGCATACCCTTGCATTCCTTCCAACAGTTCATTCATTGCCCGCTGAAAGGTGGCGGGCGCATTCTTCATCCCAAAGGGCATACGAGTAAACTCATAGAGGCCAAAAGGGGTGATGAATGCGGATTTCGCTCTCGCCTCTGGCGCAAGCGGAATCTGCCAGTATCCACGGCTCAAGTCCATGATTGTTAGATAGCTGGCGGACGCCAGCTGATCCAGCAATTCATCAATTCGAGGCATGGGATACGCATCGGTTATGGTGATGTCATTCACTCTCCGATAGTCGACACAGAACCGGGTTGTCTTGTCCTTTTTGGGGACTAAAACAACCGGAGCGGCCCATGGACTAGAGGATTTCTGGATGACCATTAACTGTAGCATCTCATCAATCTCTCATTTGATCTCAGCCTGCACTTCGGGTGAGGTGCGATAGGGGCCCTGCCGTAAGGGCTTGTGGTTCCCTGTGTCAACTCGGTGAGCTGCTAGGTTGGTTTGGCCAGGGATGCCTGAGAATGTGGCGCTGTGCGCACTCAGGAGAGTGGTGAGCTGAAGCTTCTGTGGGTACGAGAGGTGGGGGTTGATGTTCCAATCATCTGCCACGTCTCGTAGCTCGGCTAGCAAGTCTATCAGTGGATCTGGTTCTTCGTGTTCTAGCTGGCTACACACTGCTAATACATACTGCTCTCTTTCCTCGTGTGCTTTTAACATGTTCACGTGGAACAGTTTCTGTCGCTTACCCCCGAGACTCACTAGGTAAGTGACTGGGTTCACCTGTTTCAGAATGGTGTATGGCCCGTCCCAGGCAGCCTGCAATTTGTTCTGCCTGACAGGGAGTAGGGCGTATACCTTCTGACCTGCTTGGTATGACCGCTCTCTGGCATGCTGATCATACCAAGCCTTCTGTTTGGCCTGTGCCTTTGCAAGGTTTTCCGTCACTATGGTCATGAGGGACTCCATTTTGTCCCGAAATTTTAGGACATATTCAACCACGGAGACTTCTGAGGGGTCACCTTTTCCCTCCCAGGTCTCCCGAATCAGTTTTAAGGGCCCTCGGACATCTCGTCCATATAGGAGTTCAATGGGTGAGAACCCAGTGGACTCCTGTGGCACTTCTCTGTAAGCGAACAGCAAATGAGGCAGGTGCCGCTCCCAGTCCTTCCCCTGCGATTCCACGAACGTGGCCAGCATTTGCTTTAACGTTCCGTTGAAACGTTCGCAAAGGCCGTTGGTTTGCGGGTGATACGCACTGGAAGTGGTGTGCTTGATTTGCATCCTCTCACAGAGGGCTTCCATTAGCTCCGACATGAAGCAAGAGCCCTGATCAGAGATCATCTCGGCGGGGAAACCTACACGCGAGAAAATCCCGATCAAGGCGTCTGCCACCGTGGCCGACCTAAGGGAAGACAGTGCTACCGCCTCTGGGTAACGGGTGGCATAGTCCACGACCGTTAAGATGTAGCGCTTGCCAGAACTGCTAGGAATGGGAAGGGGACCAATTATATCCACTGCCACTCTCTGGAAGGGCTCTGTGATCACGGGCAGTGGCTGCAAAGGAGCTTTGCGGGGTCCTCCAGCCTTCTTAACCCTCTGGCAAGTGGTACACGATCGGCAGTACTTCGTTATGTCCGTTCCCATCGTTGGCCAGTAAAAATGGTTCTGAACACGTTTGTGGGTCTTTCTGATACCCAAATGTCCTGCAAGTGGAATGTCGTGGGCTGCTTTGAGCACCTGTGCCCGAAATTCCCTAGGGACTACCAGCTGTCTCGTGTTCTCACCTGCGCCACCTTTTGTAGGCTGTACAGCTTCACAGTACAGTCGGTCGTTCTCCCAATAGATTTTATATGGAGTGCCCTCACCTGGAGGCTGGCCGGCTCGGGCCCTAAGTGCCTCCAGACTAGGGTCACCCTTTAAGGCCTGCACGAATGCAGCGCCACCGGTCTCCTCCAGCTGACCAGTGACGTATGAAGTCAGCTGTGGAGAGTTACCTTCACTGCTGGGGTCAGAGGTGGGTGGAGGGACGGCTGGTTCTGTCCCCGCAGCCCCATCTGAGCCCAGGTTACTGGCGACACTGGAAGAGTCTACCAGCGCAGTTACACAATCATCATCATCATCACATGAAAAGGTCTTTCTCGCATTGTTATCCACCTCAGGGTCAGAATCGCCCGAGGGGGTCCCTTCGGTCGGTTCTGAGTTCAGGCGGCTGGCCATAGAACGTGTAATGGCCAGAACAGGTACAGCATCATTTATATCACCATTGCTAACACACGCATTCGGATCAACAATGACAGGTACAGAAGTAGGCAAATGACATTTGGTTGCTTGTACATTTAAATCTGATACCTCCCTAGGTGCGTTAGGGACAGTAGGAATAGCAGGCAAAGTGTCCCCGTCTCCCTGTTTCCCCAAAGGGCTGTACAGTACCTGGTTTTGGTCAGGGAGTCCTGCTTGGGCCTCCTGCACGCTTGCAGGGTATTCGTAATGGGAAACAAGGGTGCCCAAATCAGTGCCAAGCACTGTGGCAACGGGAATATCATCCAGGACCCCAACAACCCGCTTTTGTCGTCCCATTCCCCAATCAATGGTGACTTGGGCTTGGGCCACATGAGTGCGAGTGCCCCCAACTCCGGTCAGAGCGAGGTACTTTCCTGGAAGGATATCCTTCTCCGTAACAAGATGTGAACGGACCAAGGTGACATCTGCACCGGTATCACGGAATCCGATGACAGTCTGGCCGTTCACAGTGACAGGCTGGTGATTCTGGGATCCGCTCTGTCCTGGTTGGGTACTGGAGTTTTGCGGCTGTCAGGTACCAGGGGTTTGCGGATGTCTGATACCACCGGCCTGCGGATGTCCGTCATCACAGGTTTGCGAATGTCCGGTACCCGGGTTGCGACAAACATGTCTGCCAGCTCAGCAGCTTCTTTCACAGACTGGGGCTTGCGCTCCAGCACAAACTGTCTCACATCTGTAGGGCATATTGCAAGGAGTTGGTCATGGATCATCAAATCCTCAAGGTTAGCATAAGTCTTTTCTTTAAGAATTCTAGTCCATTGGCGGAATGTGGTGCCTAAGCGGCTAGCCACATCCGCGTAAGAGTCTGTGGATCCTTTCTGGATGGCACGGAACTTTCTCCGGTAAACCTCAGGGGTTAACTGGAACTTAGCAATTATGGCATCCTTGATAGTCTGATAATCGCAATCTTGGTCTGTGTGTAGTTCCGCAAAAGCATCCAGCGCTTTACCAGTCAGCTGAGGCGTCAGGTGTAGAGCCCACTGATCCTCAGGGATGCAGAACTGGCGGCACGCTCTCTCAAACGAGCGTAAATATAAATCAATGTCCCCGTTTTTCTCCATAACTGGAAACCTTGCTTTGGGGACCACGGGTAGAGGAATGCCTCCTGCAGCAGGAGTGTTAGGAGAGGAAGACCGCTCGGCCTGTCTCACTTGGGCCAGTTCTAGTGCACGCTGGTGCTGCAGCGCTTCTCTCTGAAGCTGGAACTGCCGCTCCTCTCTTTGCTGCTGTTGCTGTATCTCCAGGTAAAAACGTAAATCCGCGCCAGTCAGGCCTGGTAACAACTGCTGGCTCATAGGGCCCAAGGCAGTGAAGTTCAGTCCAGAGCTGCTTGTTCCTTGCTGAGGGTTAGCAGGAGCTGTGGACATGCGGTTATCCAGGGTACCTGCATCACCCGGAGCTGAAGTAGCAACATCAGCACTCCCATAGCTGGCGGTGCTGGGTGACGTTGAACGAAGGGGCAGCGAAGCCTCCTGCACGGGATTGGAATCCTCCATCGCTTGGCCGTCTCTCTCCGTCAAAGCTTTGATCAGCTGTGATCGATTTTTGTTCAGAATGGCAATGCCTTGTGACTCACACACGGCTTGTAAGTCGGCGACAGACCAACTTAGGTAATTTGGAACTGAATCAGACATTCAGAAAAGAAGAGAAAAAGAATAGGATATAGCAAGGAAAAGGTGGGGAAAATGTACTGTAAACCAATCTATTCCTATCAATGTGCACCGTTTTGCACCCGGAACACAAGTTCCGCAAGACAGGATACTAAGTAACCACTGTCCTATTGTTATGATTGCGCAAAAAGCTGCACTTGTCAGTTCTTAGTGCTCTGATCTCCCAAAAGCTGACTTCTGCCTGGTTTTGGGTTCTGCTATCCCACTAGCTGCCAACAATGTGATGACCACCCGCCAATCCCGTCGTACTATGCCACAGTTGCCATACAGGTCTCCACTAGAGACTCCTGGAGGCGAATCCACTGTGAGCACAGAAGACGTTTAAGATTGGTTGGTGGGCCCAGACAGGATGCAATCACGATTGTATGTACAATCGGTAAAAATAAAATTACTGATTTCACGCTGGAAATCAAATTAATTTGCTGCCACCACTCTTCGTATTGAATTGGGGCGAAGAGACCCCGGCTAGCTATATCTAAAGGGACGAAACGGTTATTTGCAACCTAGCTAGTACATTAACAATTTATAAAAATAAAACAATTTGGTAGTATGTCTTCTGAGGACAGAGTTCTTAGCATAGATCAGGTCATCAAGTAACAAGGGCAAAACTGGAACGATGAAATCGTTAGTTTTTTATTCTAAAACTACACACAAAAATATATATATTAAAGCTGACAGATAAATATACCTGCCAGGTGAACAGATTGGTTTGGATAGAAATAGTTAGAGGTGGAAGGAAATAGAATGTCTGTAAGTTCAGAATTACCGTGGTAGAGTCCAGTAATAGGCAAAGTCTTTGAAATAATAATCCAAGATGGTGGGGTGCCCGTGTCCCTGCGGGCGGTCGAGATGTTAGACGACGTCAGATGGTAGGTGAAGGACTTTCAGGTCATCTTCCTTCCTGTAGCAACCAGCTGTGTGATAAGGATCTGTCCTTTTCTTCTGAAGCTCGCTGCCCAGGCTAAAGGTGTGAGACCCCTGCTGGTATTGGAGACACCATGGCTGCAGAAAGGAAATTTTTTATGAGGTTCTGTCAAGAGAATACCAGATTGATGGCTACTCAACCTGGCATGGGGCAGGAAGATTCTTTGGCAAGAATGTGCTAATTGTACCTCTGATCTGTGAGTTACTCCTTTAGTGAAAGAGAAGATTCTTAGTGAAGGCTCTTTTGTCTTTGTGATTGAGAAATATGGCGCATTTGTGATTTCCTAGTATCGCTGTGGACTGCAAAGCGTCACAATAGGTACCCCAAAATGGTGCCATCAAAAATACAACTCATCTTGCACCAAAAATACCTCATACAGCTATGGTTGACAGAAAAATTTAGTTATAGCTTTCAAAACACAGTAATACTCCCTCTCCCTGTTTATTGTGCTTGTTTTGCACCCTTGGTATTATATAACCATAAAAATGATAATAATGCAAAAATGAAAGAAAAAAATGCAGTCTCCTCATATCGTATAGTTGTATTGATTGGTATTGCAGCTCATCCCCATTGACTTGAATGGCTCTAAGCTGCAACTAGGCCATGTGACCGAGGTACAGTGATGTCACTGGCCTAGGAAGAGGCAGCAACGCTTGAGGCCTCAGGTCCCGAGTGTCGCACCCCTACAGATAAGAAACTGATGACCTATCCTGGGGATATTAGGGAAGAAAAACAAAGGAACCAGCACCTCCATAATAAGTAAATTTGAGAATGCAGGTGCACACTACCTTGGCTGAAACACAATTGGATTAGTAGAACTACAAGTAACAGCACACTGCTAGTCAATTGCACAAAGATATAAGCAAATACTGAATAAAAAATAGCTGCTTGGTGGCCATACTTACTGCAAGGGCAGTTAGAAGCTTTTTGCGCATATAATTGATCAAAAATATGTCGGGCCCATCTACATCTTAGTTCTACTAATACAATTGTAGTTCTACTATCCTGAGGATATGTCATAAATATATTTTCCTGGATAACCATTTTAAGGGGGGAGATTTATCATTCCTTTTATGCATGAAAAATGGCGTTAAAAAGTTGCAGGTGTGATTTTAAAAAAAGTTGTTGCATCTCCCCTTTTTCGCCATCCTCTCCACTTTTCTAAAAGGGTGTGTGGCAAGGGAAGTGAAAGGGTGTAACCAGATGATGCAACAAATTTATCTTCATTTACGTCAGTTTTATGGCGTAAATAAAGACAGAAATCTACAGCAGCTCTGAGCTGCCACGGATTTCTGGTTAGGCACATGGACTGTGGGTGGATGCTCCTAATTTATGAAGAGGCCTGTACCTCGTCGTAAATTAGGCGCATCCTCTGGCAGTGCAGGGGATGTCAAGACAGGTGCAGAAAGTGTTAGTCTTGATAAATCACTCCCTAAGGCCTCATGCACACGACCGTTGTGTGCATCCGTTTTCCGTTTTTTTTCACAGACCCATTGACTTTCAATGGGTCTGTGGAAAAATCGGAAAATGCACCGTTTGGCAGCCGCATCCGTGATCCGTGTTTCCTGGCCGTGAAAAAAATATGACCTGTCCTATTTTTTTCACGGCCAACGGTTCACGGACCCATTCAAGTCAATAGGTCCGTGAAAAATCACGGATGCACACAAGATTGTCATCCGTGTCCGTGATCCGTGTCCGTGATCCGTGTCCGTTTTTTCCTATCATTTCAATGGCAAACTTGACTTAGATTTTTTTTTCATTTTTCATGTCCGTGGATCCTCCAAAAAACAAGGAAGACCCACGGACGAAAAAACGGTCACGGATCACGGACCTACGGACCCCATTTTTGCGGACCTTAAAAAAAAAACGGTCGTGTGCATGAGGCCTTAGTGTGAAAATGTAGCTTTATCCCACTCCTCCCCTCTTACTATTCGTTTTGCACTAGATTTTATTGCTGTTCGTATGCCAACCAGAAGATTGTTCACAGGACTCCTAATACAACAGGACCCCAAAGATCCGCACAAGACAACACAATTTGGAGCTGACCTGGAAACCAATCGCGCCACTGGTGGTCAGTTGTAGTGAGTTAAGTCACATATTAGACTACTGATATGTCCTGTTCGTGTGATGGGAGACTTACTAAAGGTGGATTTAATATTAGCTGTTGTAGTAACCTATTTTCAGGAAGCTCCACTTGGTGCGAGCCGTAAGAAGTTCATTACTTCATTACTTAATTTTATTTCTGAAGAAAAGTAGAGAAAATTGGAGCTATATATAGTCTATATTCTATAAAGATAGGTAGCTGAAACATGAGCTGGCCATGGCATTGAAGAAGTATCTTGGGTGTCAATATAGCAAATACTGCAACTATAAACTGCATTGCACAATAATAATATGGTAACTGAGCAATGGTGTCACCCAAGTGTAAGTATACAAAATATTATAACCATCACTACTGGTAACCACTAACCACCCTTATTTTGTGGTTCACATGTATAGATAGAGTGGTCACAGATATAGCGTAGGAGAAGGAGCCATCAGAATAGACAATGAGGTTGTCTAAAGTTTAAAGGGAACCTGTCACATTGAACATGATGTCTAAGCTATAAGCAGCATGTTATAGAGCAGGATGAGCTGAGCAGATTGATATATAGTTTTTAGGAAAAATATTCAGTAAAACTTGAATTTTGTTAATTTGAATTCCTGCTCATTCTGGGCTTAGAAGTCAAGGAGATGGTCCTATCAGCCTTCCCTCTATGACTATGCATACAGAGATAGCTGTCAATCACTGATAGTGTAACATCCCAGAGTTATGTTTTACCCCGCTACAACCTGTTAAGTGTATCTGCATTGTCATCCTGTGTAATTTAAAGGGCTTCTGTCATCCCCCCATTGTGCAATTTTCATTTGCCGACATGAACTATTTGCTAATGTCAGCTGAGTGCAATCATACATGTCCTACCTTTGTCTGTGGCTTATTTCTTCTAAAAATCATACTTTTATCAAATGCACATTTTTTCACTACCAGCAAGTTGGGCATGTACTTGCTGGTAGCCGCCGCATCTGCCGCTTCTAGACACACCCCACCTCTTCTTGAAAGACAGGGCCAGAGAGTGCTCGCCTCCTCCCATTGGCCCCGTCTGCTGCTGAATTCCCGCGCTGTAACGTTCCTCGATCGGCGCAGACGTACTGAGTGAAGGACGCACTTCCTCAGTGCGTCTACGCCGATTATGTCACACTACACCCGGAAGAGAAGACTGCCGATTATCGCTGATGCCGGCAGTCTTCTCTTCCGGGTGTAGTGTGACGTAATCGGCGCAGGCGCACCGAGGATGGAGCTGGCAAGCGAGCGTCCTTCTCTCAGAGCGCCTGCACCGAATGAAGACTGGTACAGTGCAGGCGTGGGATTTCATGGGCAGAGATGGCCAGTGGGAGGAGGAGAGTACTCGCTGGCCCTGTCTATCAAGTGGAGGAGGGGGCTTGTTTATAGTCCAAGGATGCGGCGGCTACCAGCAAGTAACTGCCCAACTTGCTGGTAGTGAAGTAATTAGCATATTATAAAAGTAAGATTTTTAAAGAAATCACAGAGAGAGGTAAGAGTGATATATATGGACTCAACTGACATTCCGATACTGAAAATTGCTAAATGGGGGGGTGACAGAAGCTCTTTAATATCACATCCTGACTAATGTGCATTGAAACCCTTGTTAAATGTATTTGCTGTAATTTCCATGTACACATGTGGCAGCAATGTTTACCAGGGACTTAGTTCAGTTTAACATTTCTAGACTGGAATAGTACATTCCGGTTTAGCTCCCCCCTCTTTGAGGAGGTGTGGAAGGTTCCCACATCCTGCCTCATGGGTGGGGAAGGAAGTGTAGTGAGTGTTCCAGCTCTCCCTGCATGGGGAAGGCTGCGTGTGTAGGAGCTCCCCGTTCTAGGGATCCAAGCCAGGATCTTGTCTCGGCTGAGACAAAAGATCATCATTGCCAGCCTGATCCTTCAGCCTCAGCTGGTAGAAAGAAAGTAGCCACGTCCAGAACTCCAGGAAGAACCATACCCTGTGAGCACAACTGTGAGTAATGTCCAGAGACCAGGAAAAGCCAAATTCCTCCCCAGCTAGTCAGTCCCCAGAAGATAGCGCAGAAGATATAAATTCCTGCCATATTACAGAGCCATAAGCAGACGTTCTTATAATGCAAGAGAGCTCCAGGCACATGATAGAATCAGAGGATAGATTCCTGCCATACATTGCCAATACCTGCTGGGACTTCAGACTATTGCTGTATATCACATGGATTACTGCTGCATCAAGTAAAGACTAGTTTGGAACTTTATGACAAGTCTGGATCTCATTTACTGCTACCAAATCCCTCAATTACTCCTACTAGCAACATACTCATTTTATTGCAAGTAAGCCAGGATCCCGGAGTCCAGCCATACCAAGGTAGGAGACACCGTTGACACTATTACCACCATCACACAGAGACATTACACCACTCTGGCATTCCTCACCTGGTACGTGAGTTGCAACACCTTAAAGGGCCCTGTGACTGTAACCTGCATATGCTGCAATTGGCGATACGAAAAACAACCATAGACTATTATACTCATATCCTGACCCACTGCATAAAATGGCGTCCGTGTAACTGCACCCACGGTCCGGCTCATTGCAATAGGACCTCCTCCTGGACTTCAAAGCCCATAATGAGAAGGAATTTAACATTTTTCCATAAAATTATGTATCATTCTGCTCAGCTGTCCATAGCTTACTTCACATTTTCATGGTGACAGGTTCCCTTTAAATACACAGCAGCAGAGTGCAAAGTATTTTATTGTTGCTGGAGTAAGGTGGTGTTTTTAGTGGAATTAGGCTTGGAGGGGATGATCTTCATTTTTTTTATATATATAATATGATTATCAAATTAACAAAACCTGTTGCTATATTTTCTTTGCAAAACACAGACAGGAAAAAAACTAAAGCTAAATGAATATTAAACCTTTGGAATCAGCAAGTAAAATGACCTAAAGTGCTGCTCAGAACACACAAATGGCAACAGCTGGTTGGCTCAGAAAATATGTATTTCTGGCAAATGTCAAAAGCTATCCACTGAGTACACCATGTGCACACGATTAATTTCTGGATAAAATCATTGCTTGCCTTGTGTTTTATACATATGTGCTCATATAATTCAGTCTGATGTGTTCACAAAGCATCAGGCAGTTGAATACCTCACCGAATACAGGAAGATTACCACGCGTGCCTCGGTCATAAGTTCTTCCGACTTCTTCTTTTATTTTGTGTCTGTAATGCTAAACTGATATTTGGTCTTTTTCTCAATATCTATTCACCTATTTTCTGGTACTGCTGTGCTTCCAAACCTTGGGAAAACAATTTAATTTTATGGCACTACTCACCTAATCAGGCTCTATTGCCCTCAGAGCATGGCCAGATGTGATGTGAATGGCCAGATTTTACGTAGTGGATTTGCGAAAGGAAAATAAATTTTTACAAATGTCATCCACACACTGTAGAATTTTCTTTCAGAAAATCCATGCATAACTTGATATGTGATGTAGATTTGAAATCCACAGCATGTCAACTTATGTTGCGGATTTCTGTAATGGATTTCTTCATTTGCAATGCAAACGTATAGCGTTTCCTCAATGAAATCTGCCCCATCTGGGGCAAATTCTGCTGCTGTGGACTATCCTGTGAAACCTCCACAAGTGGCTGTATCCTACAAGAAGAACTATAGTCAAAATGATCTTCTGATATGTCCAATATATGGTGAAGCTTATGATCTCAGACCACCGTCCTGAGGATAGGTTATCAGTTTCAAAATCCCAGAAAACCCCTTTAAAGCTCTATGGAGTGATTAATCCACATTGACACTGCACTGAAATCTAATCTTCTAGGCAAAGGGCCATTCCATTCTGTGCCAGGGCACTTTAGAGTGCTGTGTCAAATTTTCAGAAACTGATATCTCTAAGCAATGCCAATGTAGATCACGTTCCTTCAGGAAATACATGGTAGAATGAGATCACTGCTGTCATCAATGTGTTCTTCTTACATGTATCCATCGTGACACGTCCAATGATCATTTAGACTAGATTTACTTATGTACTTTTTTTTTTACAAGAATGCAGTTTTGTTTTGGTCAGCACAGAGCACAACATACACAGGGCACAAGACCTACCTAGTAGAAATCAGAATATACCAAATTCACACTAATCCTGCCCTCTTTACATGTTATGCACTTGTACGATACAGAACATGTGGTATTATAGTGTGTATTCTTGACAGTTTCTGAATACACCAACTTATTAAAGAGATCCTGACACCTGGTTTCGGCACACTAAACCACCAGCACAGCATTAGGCGGATGGGGATTAGGGTGTCAAATCTGCCCATATTAAACTCTCCTTCAGAGTATTCTGAAAGAAGATCTAATGTCTGGGGCTCATCTCTGATGATATGGTGGCAAAAAAGCTGAGGATAGTATACCTCGTTTTGCTGCACAAGCACATGCTGAAGATGGACTCAGCTACTGGTAAGTTAGGTCTTCATTTACTCTACTTTGTAGGGATGGAATGATTTGCTATGGAAGGTTGGAATCCTAAACCCCAGCAGCATAATGGCACATATCGAAATAATTTCTCACAATAATTCTACAATAAGAACAATATATTGCTGCGTGAATTGTATGTATAACAATCCTTCTCTCTGAACTTACTTAACTAATAGCACGGTGCTTTAGTCAGATGATGCCATTAAATATGCTGAGTTTACATACAGTTCTCAGAAGAGCATGCTTGTGTTCTGAATGAAAAGAGGGGAGCAAGACTAGAAGAGTCTGACAGATTCTTACCTCCTACTGAGAAGAAAAGGATTGAGTATGTTGAAATCCAACAGCACAATCCTTCTTCCTTCTTCCTAATATCAGCCTTCTGGCAAAAGTCAGGACACCATACTGCACATTACATGATCGGTGCCACCAAAACTGGTAAGTATTTCCAACTTTAGTTTTGCTACATCTGTATGTGTGAGAAAACCTTTTTTCCACAGCCTGTCATTATTCTTTTTCTAAAGTAAAAAACAAAAAAACAACAAAAAAACATAAATATATATATATATATATATATATATATATATATAGAGTAAAAAATCGGACTGCACTCCAGATGAATCTTCAGTGAAGTATAAATTTATTCACCCATACGGTGGCACAGGCGACGTTTCGGCTCATACATGAGCCTTTCTCTCGCTTGAGAAAGGCTCATGTATGAGCCGAAACGTCGCTTGTGCCACCGTATGGGTGAATAAATTTATACTTCACTGAAGATTCATCTGGAGTGCAGTCCGAATTTTTATTCCGTATTAGTGGGTAAGCACCAGTTACCATACTCAGGCATTACACCCTCTCTACCCCATTTCATTGGTTTGGACGGTGCTGCCAGTTACTTTTTTCTATATATATATATATATATATATATATATACACACACCCCACAGCTTCATTTGCTAAAAGTTGTTCCTTTAGAGGGTAGAGTCCTGACCAAGTTTTCACCTTCAGTAGAAAACTAGATGATGCCAACTAAGACTGGGCCTACTCTTGTCCTGGGCCACATAGCAGTCGCATGGTCTGCTGCTATGGTAGTTATGCCCATATAATGCTCATTTGCTAAAAGTTGTTCCTTTAGAGGGTAGAGTCCTGACCAAGTTTTTACATCCAGTAGAAGAGGAGATGATCCCAACTAAGACTGGGCCCCCTCTTGTCCTGGGCCACATAGCAGTCGCATGGTCTACTGCTATGGTAGTTATGCCTATACATATGTATATATATATATATATATATATATATATATGTATTGTAATAATTATACAGTTTTAAAAAAAAAAATCTTTTGGAAATGTGCCATTCTCCAGTTTTGATGATCATCGAATAGTGCAATTCCAAGCAATACCATTGGCTCCAGACAGATGGCACTAATGTTGCACAAATATTAATACCTGTGATTACAGATTCTATTTAGCTAGATATGGCTGTATAATAAGCACCAATATCAAGTTGCATGAATGATGGTAAGTTTATATGAACAATACAGGTAACCCCTTGTATTGCACAAACCGTAAGGAGATTGAGAAGATGTAGTTAAAATCAAGGAAAACCTTCCATAGCTGTTATTGAACATTTTTATTTCTTAGATAATTTGTAATAATCATGGCAGTCTTTTTTATTCAGTTACCTTAAAGGGAACCTGTCATCATGAAAATAAAATATAAGCTACAGACACCATGTTATAGAACAGGAGGAGCTGAGCAATATAGTTTTGTGAGGAAAATTCAGTAAAACGTGTAAAACTTGTGTTTTATTCATTTAAATTCCTTCTGATTCTGGGCTTTGAAGTCAAGGAGGCGGTCGTATCAGTAATTGACAGCCTTACATCTATAGCTGTGTATACAGAGATAGCTGTCAATAACTGATAGGACCTCCTCCTTGACTTCAAAGCCAAGAATGAGCAGGGATATAAATGTTACTGAATCTTTTCGCATAAAACTATATATAGATCTGCTCAGCTCCTCCTGTTCTATAACATGATGCCTTCAACTCAAACACCATGTCCAACGTGACAGGTTCCCTTTAATGCATTATTAGTGCAGTAAATGTAAGCCATTTGGCTCAAATCAAGTCCTCAAACCAGTAAGGTCTTTTTTATTTTATTTTTATATTAAATTTTATTGTTTTAGTACAAAATCAATAACCAAAGTACATAGCCAACAATTCACAATCCATCAGTCCGTCAAATCCAGTCCATGGACGTAATTGACAATAACTGCATAGAAGCAACCACAATTGTGCAAACATTTTGAAAATCAAATGGAGAACTCCAGCTGAGGAGGATGGCAGGATCCGGAGCCTGACAAGCAGATATATACAGCCCTCTGAATAAACAAGAGTTACAACCTTTGTTTCAATGCCGGAAAGTCCCCCCATCCTCAACATTCCTAGAGATCCCCATGTGCCCAAATATATCTTCGCATTCTTCCCCGAAATAATACATATAGAGTGAGCCGGACAAATGGAGTGTCCCCCTATCTCACCCCACCCACCCTCCCACCTTGCAGGGAAAGAAGAAAAAAAAACAAAAAAAAACAACATTTTGATAGTTAATTAATTAACTGTGTCCCAGTCTTTCCATAAGTTACTCCACTTTAAGTAAGATCCTCTTTGTTTATGAAGTATCCTCTCGTAGCTTTTCACTTTCTCAACTAAACTCAGCCAGTTATTACAGTCTGGGGCGGAAGAGGAAAACCAAGCTCTAGAAATAAGTAGTCTAGCCAAAAACATCACTTTGATCAAAAGGTGGCTTTTTGTAGACTGGTAATTAACCTCAGATAGGTCTCCTAGAACCCATATCCTGGGGGACAGAGGGACGGCAACTTTAAGTTTAGACGCCAGGTTTTTTTGGACCAAACTCCAATACCTATTCACCATTGGGCAGTCCCAGAACATATGTAAGTGATCTGCCTCGGAGTCACCACAACGTGGGCATTCGGAGGAGACCCTAAGTCCTCTTCTATGTAGCCATAAGGATGTGACATAAATTTTGTGCAAAATATTAAATTGTACAACAATGTGGTTAAAATTGTGTGAGACCAGCTTTAAGCTTTCCCCTATCTTATCCCAATTTGGATGGCCCGCCTCTGCAAGGAGAGAGGACCAAGCTCTCTGCCCTGGAGAGAGAACATCCAAAAAGAAGTTGTCCATTAAGTGTCTATAGCAATATGATAATTTAATTCTCGTAACAATTTTCCTAGAAATTAAGTCGTGTAAAAATGCGGGAGTATCTATAGTAAAAAAGTGTCTATTTAGAGTGCTAGAGAGTGCGGACCTCAATTGAAAGTATGCATACCAAGCATCCTCACCTAAATTTGCCCTTAGTTCCATGAGGGACAGAATTTGTCCCCCACTGACTACTTGATGTAGGTACTGAACGTTTTTGGTCCTCCAATACTGGCGGCAGCTTAGGTCGTTTAACATGAGAAGTTTTGGGTTGTGCCATAATGGGGTGCAGACGAGTGATGCCTTAACTCCGCACCAACTCCTTATGGTCAGCCAGGTCTTTATGGCCATTCTACAAAAAAATGAGTATCCGCTCGGGATATTTGCTAGATAGTCAGATTCCAGTACGGTGAAAAAATCAGAGAAGCCTGAATCTTTCACCACTCTACTACAAAAGGGGCTATTTTCCCAGTCATTAAAAAGACAGAGTTGGGAAGCCACAAAGTAGCCCCTAAAATAGGGGAGGTTAAGACCTCCCCGATTGTAGGGCATGGAAAAATAGAGTGCCTTCAGTCTCACGCGCTTCCTCCCCCATAATAGATCATTGATCATACGATCTATTAGTCTAAAATACTTGTCTGGGATCCATATGGGTGAATTACGCAGGACATAAAGAACCTGAGGTAACACTACCATTTTTATTAGTGAAATTCTGTCCGCTCTTGCTGACAGGATTTTTTGCCATATCTTAATTTTGGCTCTCAACTTCATCAGCAAAGGAATCAGGTTATGTTGCAAATATTCTCGAGGTTTGGCAGAAACTATTATCCCCAGATACTTTATTGAATCAGAAATTGTTAATTGGTTATTCCATTCACCTCGCAGCTCATCTATAGGGAGGAGAACGGTTTTGTCCCAGTTGATCTGCAGTCCAGACGGATCGGAAAAAAGACCAACCAGGTCCATTATTCGAGGGAGAGTGGTGTCTGTTTGGTGGATAAAAACCAAGATGTCGTCTGCGTAAAGGGATACTCGGTCATGCTTCCCCATTATGCCAAAACCGGCCACCTCCGGATCCTGTCTTATCATGGCAGCTAAAGGTTCGATATAAATATTAAATAGTAAAGGGGAAAGGGGACAACCCTGACGGGTGCCCCGTCCCAAGGTAAAACTCTCTGTCGTCAAGTCATTAATCCTGATCCTAGCAGCAGGAGAATTATAGAGTAACTGAACCATCCCCATGAATCTCGGACCAAAGCCCATTTTTTTCATGACCTCCCAGAGAAAGATCCACTCCACCCTGTCGAAGGCTTTTGTTGCGTCCAGCGACAGGATGGAGCGGGCACCATGCCCCGGGGACTGAATATTCATGAATAGCCTGTGTAGATTGTTGTGGGTACCCCTTTTTGGCATGAAGCCATTTTGATCTGGGTGGATAATGGTGGGCATAACCCGCGAAAGCCTCCTGGCCAGGACTTTTGATAGTAGCTTAGCATCGGTGTTTAATAGGGATATTGGTCTATAGGAGCTCAGTTCTGCCGAGTCCTTATCCTTTTTTGGAATTAAAACAATAAGGGCCTCCATCATAGAATATGGTAGTTGCCCTTCCTGTATTGCTTGGGAAAAGACCTGTAGCAACCTGGGGAGAATCACCTCGCTATACTTGCGAGGTGATTCTCGCAAGTAAGGTCTTAATCATGCCAAATTTCATATTCCTACAAGTATGTCATATATGCTTTCATCTAAAAAATAAAAGATTAAAAACAACAGGTGTACAGTTGTTTGTGATAGTCGAGCATTCACCACAATATTTTACATTTTATATCTTCTCCTTGGACTCAATCTTCATACACATAAACCCTGTCAATCTATTAGTAACCTTAGGAGTCAAGGTTAGGATTTCCTTAAAGGGGCTGTCTGAGAATGATTTAAAATGGCCATCAACAACCTGTCCTAGAATGTGAAGACTGGTTGCCTCTACTTGCAGCACTGCCTAGTCAGTGAGGGGATGGGGTCTCACTACACACTACGCTCTGGCATTTGCGCATACTACATATTGGTGAGCTTTCTTGTCAGGCTGTTCAGGAGGCAGGATGAAATCTTTGCCATCTATTGTAGAGCAGTGTAGTGTGTAGTGAGGTCCCAACTGCCTCACCGCCCCTGCAAGTGGTGGCAACCAGTCCTGCTCACATTCTAGCACAGGTTTCTGGCAGCCATTTTAAATCATTCTTGGAGAACCTTTTTAACTTGGAGCAAATATTCTAGCTTAGGTAGAATTGTCTTTTTGGCATCTCCCTGGGCACCCATCACCTAATGTACATGTCTTACCAGCAGCACTTTACCTACTGATTCAAGGACAAGTGAACATGTGCACATTAGATACAAAAATATAGAGTGGGTTCAACATTAAAAGTGGACAACCTGAAATTCTGACAGTATTACTATGTCAACTAGAACTGGATCACTTATGGTTAGCCATTACATTAGGTTTTTGTAAAAAAAATAAAATAAAAAAAAACACTGTATGAGTAGTTAGCAACCTATTTTCTAACATGTCAGAATGTTGAAGGCAATATCATCTTCTTCAAAACCTCTCCACCGTCCTACAAAAAGTGTTACCTCAAACTTCTAAAACATTCTAGCCTAACATGGAAAGGAGACAGGCGAGTTTTAACCACATCCTAAAGATTTTCTTAAGCTGTCTTCCTAGTACTTTGAAACTTAGACCTACCATACACATATAGTAAGATAGCTGTTAGCCAAGCACTTGTTCTGCCAACAGCATTCACTCCTGATCTGCTTATACATGTGCTTGCTCAGCTCTTCAGAGCAATCATGTGTTCTCAGTAGTTGGGTATTCATTTGTTTGCAAATTGGCTAATTAATAGGTACCCCTGCAAACACTATCCAATGAACACTGTATCAAGCACTTGTCTATGTTACTTTAGTTTATCTATTTTATAATATTATAATGCCTAATAAGTTGATTTCCAGATTTCAGTTTTTATCATCTCTACTTTATTAAAAGGGTTTTAAGACCTCTGGATAGGTCATCAATAGAGATGAGCAAATTTTTCAAAAATTTGATTCGCCGGTTCGCTGAATTTTTTGGGAAAAATCTGGTTCAATCCAAATAAATTTTTGGCGAATTACATTTAAAAAAAACTGCTATTTCCTGCCTGCGGAGAGCCTTTATAGTGGTATAGAACACTGTGATTGCAGTAACACACATAGGGAGTCTGCTTTCGTAGTGAAATAATACTGTGAGTCCGTATAACATGCAGATGACAGGTGTCGCTCTTAGAATCACTGCACACTTCACTTATTTGGGCAGTCACAGGGCCAAAACTGTCCGAATAACTCACTTATGAACTCAGCCTTACAGGTCAATATTAGCGGCAAGAAGAAGCGCACTCCTTTTACACCATCATCACCTGATTCCACACACATGTCTACAGACCCTTTTGTATTAAACGCTTATACAAGTAGAGCCCCCCGACAGAGTGGAGAGGGTTTCAGCAGTAAGTTTGTATGGAAGTCACTGATTATTTTGCCCTTCCTCTGATCTGTCAGAACAATAACCCAGAAAAAACGGATCCTGCCTGTGGAGCATCTGCCTTACATTGGTCAGCATTTGGTCAGTAATCCATCAGTATTACTAATGCCCAAAAAAACAGGAGAAAAAAACAGGTTCCTACGCGCTGTAAAACGCTCAACATGGAGAAACCAATGATTCCCTATGGAAATGGTTCTCACCTGGGCGTTTTACAGCGCATACGATCGTGCTGTAAAACGCCAGACGCCCCAAGAAGTACATGAGCTTCTTTGGGGCGTCTTGTCACGCGTTCCCATACATAGACTTTTGGGAACGCGCGACAATGGGCGTTCGCTTGTCTCTGTATGCGCGATTGTAAACGCCGGTACAATCGTGCATAGAGAGTGCTCCTTTCAGAACGCTCAGGTGTGAACCCAGCCTAAGTGGTGAGGAAAAAACAGCACGAGGAGACCACAGAGTGGCCCAACGACAGAGTCTGTAGGTGGTGGCAGCATCAGGAGGCCACAGAGTGGCACAATGACAGAGTGTGGAGGTGGCAGCAGCATGAGGAGACCATAGAGTGGCAAGTTGACGTAGTGTGGAGGTGACACTCCCAAATCGCAAAGCGAGTAAACGCCCAGTATTATTGCTGTCCAGACTAACCACAAGTATTTTCCCAAAACTAGACTCAGAACAGCATAAATTATAGAAATACAAAATATTTTATTGGACATACACTTGTATAAAACATAGACATCCGTATACATAAGCAGCATTAAATCACACAGGATGATCTCCACAGGTCTGTCACATTATATTATATGTAGCTTTGCAATAATTCCCAAGCGGTGTGAAGGATAGCAATCACAGCCATCAGTCAAAGTATATAAAGTGCATAGTGCATCAGCTAAAAAAGATGACATGAGGGAAAAACATGCATTAAAGGTAAGTACAGACCAAACAGTCCTGGATCCCGTCCTAGGGCAAGATGACATAGAGCGGATGTAGGAGCAGCATCAGGACACCACAGAGTGGCAAGGTGAAATAGTGTGAAGGTGGGTGGCAATACAAGTACCCACTGAAGATTGTGGGTGAAAGAAGGAGCACTTGGCATCAGATGTGTGGCATCAAGCGGGTGGCAGCATCAGAATAGTAGCTGAGGCATATAGCCAGAAGAAACCAGTCTCTTTTGTCAAAGTGCTGTAAACAATAATACTTTCAAGAGAGCTCACCGGTATACAGCTCAGCCTGCTATACCACCTAGCTATTATCCTGAAAAATGTAATGTTATGGCTGGCTTATTATACGGAAAAAACGAAAAAGAAACAATATATATAAAAATACATATACCTGTTTATTCCTATCTTACAATACACATCTATCTCTATAAGGTATCAATGTTTTGCATATAAGACCTTAAATGAACCTTAAAACATAGATTAAAACTGGCCAATTTAACAAATCATACATATGATGCTTATACTGGGATGATATATAGTCACTGTCCCTCTCTTGATTCCGTGTGCGGCGCTCACGCACTTTTTGGAATGAAGTTAACAGCGATATTATAAGTGATTGCACAATGTCTCATGTGTTGTTTTATTATGATATATTGTGATCAAATGATAATCTCGTTGTTGCCACACAATGTGTTACGGTACATTCCCTCCTCATAGAGTGGATCGATACATAGTGTGTTTAATCAGCGCTTCAATTGGACAACAAACAGCATTTCTCCTCTTAACGCACTTGCAGCATGTGATGTATTATCACTGGTGTCAGGATACATACGTGTTTGTATCTCCCATTCGGTTGCGGGGTGTCTTGCGCTGTTGATTCCCAAATCTGCGCGTTGGTGCGAGCACTGACTGTGCCACGCATGCGGGTTAGAAGTGTCGGGACACTGATTGCAATGAGGGCTTTTCCAGCACCGGTTGTATTAAGTGGCAATGTGACTTTTTCTTGGTGCCGCAAATTCTTCTTTGTATCGCTGTGTTCAGATGTCTGCCAGACGCGTTTCAAAACATTACTAGTTTTTTGCTCAGTGGTCAGAAAATTATATATATATATATATATATATATATGTATATATATATATTCATATTATTCATGTTATTCATACAATTTTCTGACCACTGAGGAATAAACCAGTAAGGTTTCGAAACACGTCTAGCAGACATCTTAACACAGCGATACAAAGAATTTGCGGCAGCAAGAAAAGTTGCATTGCCACAGAATACAACCAATGCTGGATAAGCCCTCATTGCAATCAACGTCCCGGAACTTCTAACCCGCATGCGCGGCGAAGTCAGTGGTGGCACCAACACTCAGATCTGCGAATCAACAGTGCATCAGGAGGGTGTTGTCTAATTGAAGTGCTGATTAAACACACTATGTATCGATACACTCTATGAGGAGGTAATATAACACATTGAGTGGCAACAACAAGACTATCATTTGATCACAATATATCAAAATAAAACAACACAAGACATTGTGCAATCACTTTTAATATCGCTGTGAACTTCATTCCAAAAAGTGCATGAGCTCCGCACAGGGAATCAAGAGAGGTACCGCGACTATATATCATCGCAGTATAAGCATTATATCTATGTTTTAAGGTTCATTTAAGGTCTTACAGTATATGCAAAACATTGGTACCTTATAGAGATACCTGCAGATGTGTATTGTAAGATAGGAATAAACAGGTATATGTATTTTTATATATATTGTACTTTTTTAATTTTTTCCGTATAAAAGCCAGCTACATCTTTTGTCAAAGTGTTGGTGTGGCATAATGGATGATCTAGTCTGATGCATCAGGAATTGGTGGGTGGAAATCCTGGCTGAACCACGCCTGATTAATCTTGACAAAGGTCAGTTTCTCAAAATTTTTTGGTGGACAGGAGAGTTTTTTTTTTAGGTAAGTATGGCCTCCACCGCACTAAACACCTGCTCTGATGCCACACTACTGGCCAGGCAGGACAGCTGTTCCATGGTAAACCCGGCCAGTTGTGGCCACAAATCCAGTTTGGCTGCCTAGTAGTTCAGCAGATCTTCAATGTCGGCTGGCAGGGTGCACTTCAAGTATGCCACCACCTTCTGGTTCAGATTCTGCTCTACGTCAAGCTGCTGGTAAGTAGTTTCATCACTATGCGGGTGATGGCAGTGGACAGTAAGTGCAGAGGGCCTCCCCGGTCAGACCTGTGAGAGGATGGACGATGGCACATATAGGCAGCGTCCAACTGACTACATAGAATGTCTCTATAGTATTTCAGTTTGTCCTCCCTCTCAGCGGGTGTGAAAAAGGCCCCCATTTTGGACCGGTAGCAAGGGTCTAACAAGGTGGAGAGCCAGAAGTCATTCCTCTGCCGAATAGTGACTGCCGAATGGTGACAATTCGGCAGTCACTACCCAAGCAAGTGAGCATGCAGCACGGGCCATTTGCACAACTGACTCAGAGGGAATCCCTGCCTCCACCTCCACTCCATACTGCCATGGTGTGTCTGGGTCCTCTGCTTCATCTTCCTCATTGCCCTGTAGCTCCTCTGGCTGCTCCTGCTACTCCTCTCCTGTCACGTCCTGTGTAGAAAAACCACCCATTTCGCTATACATTGCTTGTGCTCCAATTTTCTCCTCCTCCAGTTCAGCTCCCACAGGGCTCATGTGGCCATGAGATCTAGGCCCCACGTCTCCAGTCCCCTGACCAGCCATATTTACCAGCATCTGTTCCAGGACATGAAGCAGTGGAATGACATTGTTCATCCCGTAGCCTGGGCGACTGGCAAATAACATGGCCACTTAAAGGGCCTGAGAAAATGGCATGTGTCATGCATGAGCTGCCACTGGCTGACACAAAGTTACACAGGGGAGTACTCCTGTCCGCTTGGATCATCAGGAAATCGTAGATGACCTTTCTCTGTTCGTACAGTCAGTCCAACATATGGAGTGTGGAATTCCAACGGGTATCAACATAGGTTGATACGTCTCATATCAACCTATGTTGGGGGATGCTGTTCTGCTGCTGAAGCTCAAGGAGAGTGTGCTTTGTGGTGTAGAGTGGCTAAAGTGCATGCAAATTTTCCTGGCCATTTTTAGGATGTCTTGCAGGCTAGAAGACTTCAGTAACTGCTTGACAACCAGATTAAACACGTGTGCCATGCATGGCACATGGCTCAGTCCTCCTTGATGCAGCGCCGTCACAGTGTTCTTCCCGTTATCAGTCACCATGGTTCCGATTTTCAGTTGTCACGGAGAAAGCCAAGATTCGATTTCTTGCTGAAGGACATGGAGCAGTTCCTCCCCTGTGTGACTCCATTCGTCCAGGCAAACAAGGTGCAGAACAGCGTGACACCGCCGTGCCCTGCACATGTGGTATGCTGGAGGGGCACTGTTCATTGTCCCTGCAGTGGAGGCTGATGATACGGAGGAGGATAAGGAGGCAGAGGTGGACAATGTCGCTGGACCAACGTGGAGGTGGAGGCCACGTCACCTTGCCAAGTTAATGGTGTGGCTGTGCAGGAACCACATTCACCCAGTGGGCCGTAAAGCACATGTATTGTCCCTGACCGTAGCGCTGCCGTGCACTTTGGCAGACACCAACAGGCTCAAGGACTGGCCCACCTTCTATTCTACATGTGTGTGCAGTGCTGGTACTGCCTTTTTTGGAAAATAAATGACGGCTTGGGACTCTCCACCTCGGCTTGGCACAAGTTTTCAGTTCTCTGAAAGTTGCAGAGTCCACCACCTGGAAAGGGAGGGACTGCAGCAGCAGCAACTTGGACAAGAGCATATTCAGCTTCTGCACCATTGAATGAGTGCACGCATACTGTTGTCTCTTGGTAATCACTTCTGTGATTGATTGCTGGCGGAATGAGTGACGAGGAGTAGGAGTAGGAGGAGCAGGAGCATCAGGACCAGCAGATGATGGGAAGGACAAACAGCTCCCTTCAGCCTTGTGGAGCCTTGACTGCCAGAAACTGGTTGCATGTTAGTGAGTGATGCAGTGGTTGCTACGGCAGGCTGGACCACCACATCGGAACCACGGTTCTCCCAGGCCACTTTATGGTGATGCTGCATATGTTGACACAGGGCCGTAGTGCCAACATTGGCACCTTGGCCACGCTTCACCCTCTGCCCACAGATACTACATACGGCCACGTTCACCTCCTCCAGCTGCTTAAATAAAAACTACCACACTGCCGAGTAGATGATTTTACCCCCAACACTATGCGCTGACTGACTTCTACCGCCGCTGCCTCCTTGAGCCCCTGCACCTCTTCTTCCCGGGCAGGTAGGCTCCCGCGAAGCGGGTGGTCTACCCCGGGAGCGTTAGGCTCCCAAACTCCCACTGCTGCCACCGTGCTGACTCCCGGCCAAGCTAGTCACTTGCTGGCTCCGCCGCTGCCCCACGTGCAAGATGCCACCCTCTTTTCCTGATGATGATAAAGCTCCTTCTTCACCCGGCTCCCATGCGATCATCTACATAATCATCATCGAGTAGTGTCTGCACATCACTGATGTGCTCTACAACCATCTCTGGGTCAGCCGCTCTCAACAGCAGCTCCCACCACACTCTCCTCATCACTACTTGCCCGCCTAGCGGAGGAAGTGGCAGATGTCTCCTCCACATCCTGGCTGGGAAGTAGCTGCTGACTCTCTTCTAGTAGCTCTTCCTTGCGGAAAAGTGGAGCAGAGCTTACAGCATATAATACGTCTCTCGGTCAACACAAGCGAATCTACATTTTGGCGCCCCCCCATCATTTCACATTTCTGCCCCTCATGATTCATGTCCATTTCTTGCCCCCCACCATCATTTCACATTTATGCCCCTCATGATTTATGTCCATTTCTTGCCCCCCATGTGCCAATATCATAGTGCCATCCTCTCCCCTGCCCCCTAATGTGCCAGTATCAAGTGCCTCTCTCCTCCCCCTCCATGTGCCAGTATCATTGCGCCAATAGCCCCCTCCCTCCTCCCCCGTGGCAGTAAAGTAACAGTCCGGTATTTAAAAAAACAAAAAACACTTTTATACTTACCTCCATGTCAGCAATGCAATGCAGGCCTCTTCCTCTTCCTGTGTTCCCACCAGCCAGTGTTGAAGATTTGGTGTTCGTGTTCTTATTTAGCCTGTCTTTCAGAAAAGGTTATGATGGGATTCAAACCCATGACCATCTGTATCAGAGGAAAATCACTTATCCACACAGCTATGAGAGCTGTATAGCCAGTTACTTATAAAAAAAATATATATATAAAACTTCTACTGTAGATAACTTTAATACCTAGTGTACAACCATACACATGAGAGTTGCCCCAACACACCCAGCTCTGGTACATCCATACACAGTGTGCTGGGGCAGCTGTCATGTGTATGTACAGTAGGTATCAAAGTTATCTACAGTAGAAGTCTTATATTTTTTTATTAATTTTTTTAAGAAAACTGGCTATACAGCTGTCATAGCTGTCTGGGTAAATGCCTTGCCTCTGATGTGAAAGGTCGCGAGTTCGGATCCCAGGAGAATCTTTTCTGAAATACATGCTAAATGAGATTTAAATACACCAGGGTCTCGTAGCTGAGTGTGCCGCTCTGTGACTGAGACAGTGAGGGCGGGGGGCGGCCGAGTTGCTTGGCACACAGGCTCAGCGGGGTAAATGTAAGTTAGCAAGTTAATTGTTTGCCGCCCACCCCCCCCTTCTCTGCGCCCTCAAGCTGCCTTATGATAGAGCCGGCCCTGTCGGTGAGGGAACAGAAAAGGACAGAGGCAGGTCGAGGACAGGTGAAGGGAACAGGGCTTTGCTCCCGGGCCATGCCAACTAAGAGTTGTGTCTGACAAACCCACTGACTCTTGGCTGGGGGTGTCTGATGTCACTTGTGAAAAAGTCGAAGATTGTCACAAGAACCGCTGGGTTGCTGGTCACGACACGACCGCTAGCTGACACTGGGAGCTGGTCTCTCGAAGTGACCCCTGCTGCCACGGCCCCTTACTTTGCTGTGACCTCTGCCTACACCAGAAACATTTAGGTCTCTGCCACTCCCCTGTGCAGGGCCTGGCACTTCTCTGCCTGACATACTGTTAGATCAAATAACCAAATGTTAGATCAAATATTTTTTATTTCGCCACTAATACACAGCAAACAGGGCTTTAGAATATATCACTGTAATGCTTAACAGCAAATAGGCCCTAATTTTTTTTTTTTACTGTTACAGAACACAACAGGCTTTTCAAAAGATAAGTGCAACAATGAACGGCAAATAAATTTGTATTTCATCAGTAATACACGGCAAACTGGTCTGTAAAATATCTCACTGCACCACTGAACGGCAATTAGGCCCTATTTTTTTTCTAATTTTACACAAAAGCCTTTTCAACAGATCAGTGCAACAATGAACGGCAAATATATTTGTATTTTGCCAGTAATACACGGGAAACTAGGCTGTAAAATATCTAACTGCACCACTGAATGGCAATTAGGCCCTAATTGTTTTCTATTTTTACACAAAAGGCTTTTCAAAAGATCAGTGCAACAATGAACGGCAAGTATATTTTGTTATTTTGCCAGTAAAACACGGACAAAATGGGCTGTAAAATATCTCACTGCACCGCAGAATGGCAAAGATATTTTTCCTTTTTCCACTAATACACGCAAAAAAGGGCTTTAAAACAGATAACTGCACCGCTGAGCGGCAAATATATTTTTCATTTTTCCACTAATACATGGAAAAAAGGGCTTTAGAACAGATAATTGCACCACTGAGCAGCAAATATATTTTGCTGTTGCCACTATTACATCGCAAAAAGGGCTGTCATTTTTGCACTTCACCACACAACGGCTAATAAGCCTTTTTTTTCCACCAAAAAATGCTTTAGAACATATAACTGCACCGCAAATAAAACGTAGAACTATTTCCTTGTAATAACCCCTGTTAATGCCTGTACCAAATAGCACTTGCACCCTAATAAGAACGGTTTGATGGAATTACAGAGCTGTATAATGGCAATTTGGATCCCCAGTCAGTGCAGCAAGGTGTAATAGAAATGTTCCTACCCACCTCCCCGACTGAACCCTGTTCAACAGAAATGCTGCAGAATTATTCCTCCCTATCCTTTCCCTACACCTTGAATAATCTTTCTCTGCACTTGTAAATGTTTTATTTATTTTTTAGCACAATGACTTTTTTTCTATCACTGTCCCTGGCGCCTGCTGACGTCTCTCTCTGCACTAACTACACTGGTAAATGGCAAAATCTAAGATGGCCACTCTTTTTATAGGGCTGTGATATCACAGGGCTAGCTGGCTGCTGATTGGCTGCATGCATGGCATTATGGATGATGGGTGAGTTCCTCTCTCCATGTCCTCACACGTGCAGCAGCTATTTTAGGAAAAAAGGAGATTCATTACCACGATGGGCAAGGAAATTCGCATTCGTTGCGAATTGAATTTTTCCTGATATTCGGAACGAATTCCACTTCATCAGCTTAGATTCGCTCATCTCTAGTCATCAATATCTTATTGGTGGGGCTCTGACACCTGGGATCAGCTATTTGAGAAGGCACTAGCACTCGCAGTAACAACACGGCCTTCTCGCATCTTTGCCAAACCCGTGTGACACCATGTTCATCAGTCACATTGCTTAGGCACAGCTCAGCCCCATAGACGTGAATAAGGCTGAGCTACTATACCAAGCACAGCTGTTGTACAATGTACATCATCATGCTTGGTTTTGGTAAAGAAGGCCGTAGCACTACTACGAGCACTGCCTTCTGAAATAGCTAGGTGTTGGACACCCATCAAATAGATACCAATGACCAATCCAGAGGGTAGGTCATCAATATAAAAATCTCAGAAAACCCCTTTAACAAATTTATTGTGATTTATTGTAACATATTTGTAATGCTCCCTGTGTAACTGATGTATGGACCTGATGAAGTACACAGACCATTTACGAAACACATTTTCTAAATACTTTAAATAAAAGAATAATTGTCCAATCCAGCTATTTATTCTTTAATTTGTCCACAGGTAGATACTATAGATCCTGAATTCCAAGGACCTTCTGCATATATATAGTACATTGCATAGTTAGCTGACATAATTAAATGAAACTGTTATAATCAGTAGTTATAATCAGTACAGTAATGTTGTATATGGGATCGTCTGAAAAATATTCATCAACTCCCTCAGGTGATACTTTGCTTTCATGAGTCATGAGAGCTGGAAGATGCTGAATAACTATTTCACCCTCAGGTCAGAAGAAAAGAAATTTAGTAACATGTCGATGTCTTCAGGTGGGGCACACATGGGAATGTTTTCATCCATCTCTCCTTTGAGAAGCATGCTTTGAAGATTTCATGGTTTTATTTAACTATTCAGTCCTATGAATAGAGCCCACAGGGGGGTTGCGTCAGACTTTCCTGCAAATAGCCACTGCAGCGACAGAATAAATATATTAGAATTTTCTTGTACCTTTATCGGAAACAGGGCCGTCTTTAAAGCGGGGCAAAAGGGGCAGCTGCCCCAGGTCCAGTTGCTCCTGGGGGGCCCAAAGAAGCCGCCTCTTGAGCCCCACTGCAGTGGCGTACCGTTGCACAGTGGGGCCCAGAGCGCATGGAAGGCCCCGTTCCCTATGTCTACTCTGCACAAGACCCAGACTGTAGACAGTTTTTATTCATGGTTAATGCATTGAGGCAGCCCGCCCACTTTTCCCTACGGCTCCGAGTAACAAGTCAACCCGAATGCCTATACCACCGACCCTTGGGGGCGCCCTGACGTCACTCTGGAGCGCCCCGGGAGCCGCACGGACGGTAAGTATGCTGCTTCCCCGCTCCCCACTACACTTTACCATGGCTGCCAGGACTTTAGCGTCCCAGCAGCCATGGTAACCACTCTAAAAAAGCTAAACGTCGGATCCGGCAATGCGCCGAAACGACGTTTAGCTTAAGGCCGGATCCGGATCAATGCCTTTCAATGGGAATTAATTCCGGATCCGGCCTTGCAGCAAGTCTTCAGGATTTTTGGCCGGAGCAAAAAGCGCAGCATGCTGCGGTATTTTCTCCGGCCAAAAAACGTTCCGGTCCGGATTTCATTCAGAATGCATTAGGATAAAACTGATCAGGATTCTTCCGGCATAGAGCCCCGATGACGGAACTCTATGCCGGAAGAAAAGAACGCAGGTGTGAAAGAGCCCTAAGTCAGGGGAGAGCTGTACTGTAGAAGGGACAGATAGTGTAGGAAATTGATTCAATAGAATTTTATTTTTTTGTTAGGCAGGGTTGGTGTTAGAGACCCAAAAGTCCTTTTAAGGACTATTGTTGTATCTGGCAGCAAAATATTTTATCAGCACAACCTGCGCTACATAAATAGCTTGCAATTGTTTGGCCGCTGCAGACAGCAACATTATCTGAGCTACATCTCGTGTGTAACATTTGCACAGCCTAAACATATCTGTGACATCCAATGTACTTTTTCCATAGACGCTGCGGACAGTGACATTATCTGCATTACATCTCCTGTTTAACGTGTGCGAATACTAAAAATAATTGTGATATCCAGTGCACTTTTTCAGTAAACGCTGCGGACAGCGACATTACCTGCGCTACATCTCCTGTGTAACGTTTCCGCATCCCAAATATCTGTGACATTGACTATAATTCTTTCTTAGCCGCTGGTGACAGCAGCACCATTACCTGTGGTACCTCTCCTGTATAACATTTCCACATCCCAAATATCTGTGATATTGACTGTAATTTTTTCTTAGCTGCTGGTGACAGCAGCGACATTACCTGCGCTACATCTCCTGTATAACATTAGCCGCTGGTGACAGCAGCGACATTACCTGCGCTACATCTTCTGTATAACGTTAGCTGCTGGTGACAGCAGCAGCATTACCTGCGCTACATCTCCTGTATAACATTAGCCGCTGGTGACAACAGCGACATTACCTGCGCTACATCTTCTGTATAATGTTAACTGCTGGTGACAGCAGCAACATTACCTGCGCTACATCTCCTGCATAACATTTGTGCATCCCAAAAAGCTGTGACATTCCCCGTCATTTTTTATTAGCCGCTGGTGACAGTGACATTACCTGCACTACATCTCCTGTATAACTTTTGCACATCCTAAATATCAGTGACATTCAATTTAATTTATTTGCGCATACACTTACAAAACTTGCGCTACTGTACGTGTAACAAACTTGCAAGCATATATACCATTTAATATGCAGAAGGCGAGCAGTGAGGGACGGGGAAGTGGCCGTGCTGCTGATGGTGCATGCAGAGGCAGGTGCCAGAGCACAAGAAACACACTCATCCACGATACCTAGCTTCATGTTCCAGTTTGCCGGGCGGTGTAGGACTATTCTCGAAGTCACACCAGTGTGACCAGGTGGTCCATTGGATTGCAGCAGATAATGCTTCCAGTCAGTTAAGCACCACCCTGTCTTCCACAAAGTCCAGTCTCAGTAGCCAACAGTGTGGTCAAGAGAATCCTCACCCTGTGATCCTCCTTCTTCCCACCATGGAGAGTCATGGCAAACAAGTGATCCCACACTCGGATATTCTGAGGAGCTCTTTTCATCGACATTCCTTGATTTGCGCCAAGCCCGCTTGAAGAGGGACATGAGGAGATCTTGTGCACTGATTCCCAAACTCTTGAGCTTCCACAGTCAGAAGAAGATGGTGGTGGGGAACGGCAATTAGTGTTTCACAAGGTGGATGATAAGTCAACTGCTATTAGTGTCTCATGGGGATGAGACACAGTTGTCAATAGGTGAGGTTCTTGTTAGGTCAGCAAGTCAGGAGGATGACCAGAGT
Organism: Bufo gargarizans; assembly: GCF_014858855.1. NCBI lineage: Eukaryota > Metazoa > Chordata > Amphibia > Anura > Bufonidae > Bufo > Bufo gargarizans. The sequence goes on from NC_058081.1 coordinate 325,760,742, forward strand.
GAGGAAGTGGAAGAGAATGTGGTGGACGATGAAATCACTGAACCAACCTGGGAAGGTGGCAAGCCAAGCGAGTACAGCAATACAGAGGGGGAGGAATCCGCAGCACCACAACAGGCTGAAAGAGGCAGTGGGGTGGCAAAAGGGAGAAGGCGAGCCACACCAAACAGGCCCACAGCTGCACACCCTTGCAGCTATCTCCCTTGCCAACGGGTAGGTGTTTCGCAGTCTGTCGCTTTTTTGAGGAAAGTGCAGACGATAAAAGAATTCTCATTTGCAACCTGTGCCATACCAAAATGAGCAGGGGCATGAACACAAGCAACCTCATCCCCACCAGCATGATCCGCCACATGGTATCAAAGCACCCTAATAGGTGGGCCGAACGCCTGGGTCCACAATCAGTGTCTGCAGGTCACACCACTGCCTCCTCTTCCCCTGTGTTACATGCTGGCCAATCCCTTGTCCAAGATGCAGGCCTGAATGCCTGGACCTTCGCAAGCACCATCAGCTAGCACATCCACTTCTGTGTCCCAGCACAGTGTACAGATATCCATACCCCAGGCCATAGAACGAAAGTGCAAAAACCCAGCCACCCACCCACAGGCATAGCACTAAATGCACACCTTTCCAAATTGCTGGCCCTGGAAATGTTGCCATTTAGGCTTGTGGACACTGAGGCTTTCCGCAGTCTGATGGCGGCGGCCGTCCCTCATTACTCAGTCCCCAGCTGCCACAATTTTTCCCAGTGTGCCGCCCCCGCCTTACACCAGCATGGGTCCCGTAAAATCACCCGTGCCCTGACCAATGCAGTAATTGGGGAAGTCCACTTAATGACTGACACATGGACAAGTGCTTTTGGCCAGGTACGCTACATTTCCCTGATGGCACACTGGGTGAACGTTGTGGAGGCCAGGAGTGAGTTGTACCCTGGGATGGCACAGGTGCTACAGACGCCAAGGATTACGGCCCCTACTTCCATCATGATTTCGGCCACCACCTACATTAGTGGCTGCAACCCCCCCCCCCCCCCTTCTCCTACTCCTCCTCCACTTCCACCTCAGAATTTTCATCTTGCAGCACCAGTCATCCATCAGTCAGTAGCAGTGTAGCACTGCAGTGGGGAAGCGGCAGCAGGCCGTGCTGAAATTAATTTGCTTAGGTGACAAACAGCACACCACCGCAGAGCTGTAGCAGAGTATAAGAAACCAGACTGAGCTGTGGCTCTCGCCACTCAACCTACAACCAGGTATGATTGTGTCTGATAATGGCCGTAACTTGGTGGTGGCTTTGGAGCTCGGCAAGCTCACACACATACCATGCCTAGCCCAAGTGTTCAACCGCAGAGCTGTAGCAGAGTATAAGAAACCAGACTGAGCTGTGGCTCTCGCCACTCAACCTACAACCAGGTATGATTGTGTCTGATAATGGCCGTAACTTGGTGGTGGCTTTGGAGCTCGGCAAGCTCACACACATACCATGCCTAGCCCAAGTGTTCAACTTAGTGGTAACATTTGTGCATCCCAAAAAGCTGTGACATTCCCCGTCATTTTTTATTAGCCGCTGGTGACAGTGACATTACCTGCACTACATCTCCTGTATAACTTTTGCACATCCTAAATATCAGTGACATTCAATTTAATTTATTTGCGCATACACTTACAAAACTTGCGCTACTGTACGTGTGACAAACTTGCAAGCATATATACCATTTAATATGCAGAAGGCGAGCAGTGAGGGACGGGGAAGTGGCCGTGCTGCTTATGGTGCATGCAGAGGCAGGTGCCAGAGCACAAGAAACACACTCATCCACGATACCTAGCTTCATGTTCCAGTTTGCCGGGCGGTGTAGGACTATTCTCGAAGTCACACCAGTGTGACCAGGTGGTCCATTGGATTGCAGCAGATAATGCTTCCAGTCAGTTAAGCACCACCCTGTCTTCCACAAAGTCCAGTCTCAGTAGCCAACAGTGTGGTCAAGAGAATCCTCACCCTGTGATCCTCCTTCTTCCCACCATGGAGAGTCATGGCAAACAAGTGATCACACACTCGGATATTCTGAGGAGCTCTTTTCATCGACATTCCTTGATTTGCGCCAAGCCCGCTTGAAGAGGGACATGAGGAGATCTTGTGCACTGATTCCCAAACTCTTGAGCTTCCACAGTCAGAAGAAGATGATGGTGGGGAACGGCAATTAGTGTTTCACAAGGTGGATGATAAGTCAACTGCTATTAGTGTCTCATGGGGATGAGACACAGTTGTCAATAGGTGAGGTTCTTGTTAGGTCAGCAAGTCAGGAGGATGACCAGAGTGAGGAAGTGGAAGAGAATGTGGTGGACAATGAAATCACTGAACCAACCTGGGAAGGTGGCAAGCCAAGCGAGTACAGCAATACAGAGGGGGAGGAATCCGCAGCACCACAACAGGCTGAAAGAGGCAGTGGGGTGGCAAAAGGGAGAAGGCGAGCCACACCAAACAGGCCCACAGCTGTTCCCCGGAGCACACCCTTGCAGCTATCTCCCTTGCCAACGGGTAGGTGTTTCGCAGTCTGTCGCTTTTTTGAGGAAAGTGCAGACGATAAAAGAATTGTCATTTGCAACCTGTGCCATACCAAAATGAGCAGGGGCATGAACACAAGCAACCTCACCCCCACCAGCATGATCCGCCACATGGTATCAAAGCACCCTAATAGGTGGGCCGAACGCCTGGGTCCACAATCAGTGTCTGCAGGTCACACCACTGCCTCCTCTTCCCCTGTGTTACATGCTGGCCAATCCCTTGTCCAAGATGCAGGCCTGAATGCCTGGACCTTCGCAAGCACCATCAGCTAGCACATCCACTTCTGTGTCCCAGCACAGTGTACAGATATCCATACCCCAGGCCATAGAACGAAAGTGCAAAAACCCAGCCACCCACCCACAGGCATAGCACTAAATGCACACCTTTCCAAATTGCTGGCCCTGGAAATGTTGCCATTTAGGCTTGTGGACACTGAGGCTTTCCGCAGTCTGATGGCGGCGGCCGTCCCTCATTACTCAGTCCCCAGCTGCCACAATTTTTCCCAGTGTGCCGCCCCCGCCTTACACCAGCATGGGTCCCGTAAAATCACCCGTGCCCTGACCAATGCAGTAATTGGGGAAGTCCACTTAATGACTGACACATGGACAAGTGCTTTTGGCCAGGTACGCTACATTTCCCTGATGGCACACTGGGTGAACGTTGTGGAGGCCAGGAGTGAGTTGTACCCTGGGATGGCACAGGTGCTACAGACGCCAAGGATTACGGCCCCTACTTCCATCATGATTTCGGCCACCACCTACATTAGTGGCTGCAACCCCCCCCCCCCCTTCTCCTACTCCTCCTCCACTTCCACCTCAGAATTTTCATCTTGCAGCACCAGTCATCCATCAGTCAGTAGCAGTGTAGCACTGCAGTGGGGAAGCGGCAGCAGGCCGTGCTGAAATTAATTTGCTTAGGTGACAAACAGCACACCACCGCAGAGCTGTAGCAGAGTATAAGAAACCAGACTGAGCTGTGGCTCTCGCCACTCAACCTACAACCAGGTATGATTGTGTCTGATAATGGCCGTAACTTGGTGGTGGCTTTGGAGCTCGGCAAGCTCACACACATACCATGCCTAGCCCAAGTGTTCAACCGCAGAGCTGTAGCAGAGTATAAGAAACCAGACTGAGCTGTGGCTCTCGCCACTCAACCTACAACCAGGTATGATTGTGTCTGATAATGGCCGTAACTTGGTGGTGGCTTTGGAGCTCGGCAAGCTCACACACATACCATGCCTAGCCCAAGTGTTCAACTTAGTGGTAACATTTGTGCATCCCAAAAAGCTGTGACATTCCCCGTCATTTTTTATTAGCCGCTGGTGACAGTGACATTACCTGCACTACATCTCCTGTATAACTTTTGCACATCCTAAATATCAGTGACATTCAATTTAATTTATTTGCGCATACACTTACAAAACTTGCGCTACTGTACGTGTGACAAACTTGCAAGCATATATACCATTTAATATGCAGAAGGCGAGCAGTGAGGGACGGGGAAGTGGCCGTGCTGCTTATGGTGCATGCAGAGGCAGGTGCCAGAGCACAAGAAACACACTCATCCACGATACCTAGCTTCATGTTCCAGTTTGCCGGGCGGTGTAGGACTATTCTCGAAGTCACACCAGTGTGACCAGGTGGTCCATTGGATTGCAGCAGATAATGCTTCCAGTCAGTTAAGCACCACCCTGTCTTCCACAAAGTCCAGTCTCAGTAGCCAACAGTGTGGTCAAGAGAATCCTCACCCTGTGATCCTCCTTCTTCCCACCATGGAGAGTCATGGCAAACAAGTGATCACACACTCGGATATTCTGAGGAGCTCTTTTCATCGACATTCCTTGATTTGCGCCAAGCCCGCTTGAAGAGGGACATGAGGAGATCTTGTGCACTGATTCCCAAACTCTTGAGCTTCCACAGTCAGAAGAAGATGATGGTGGGGAACGGCAATTAGTGTTTCACAAGGTGGATGATAAGTCAACTGCTATTAGTGTCTCATGGGGATGAGACACAGTTGTCAATAGGTGAGGTTCTTGTTAGGTCAGCAAGTCAGGAGGATGACCAGAGTGAGGAAGTGGAAGAGAATGTGGTGGACGATGAAATCACTGAACCAACCTGGGAAGGTGGCAAGCCAAGCGAGTACAGCAATACAGAGGGGGAGGAATCCGCAGCACCACAACAGGCTGAAAGAGGCAGTGGGGTGGCAAAAGGGAGAAGGCGAGCCACACCAAACAGGCCCACAGCTGTTCCCCGGAGCACACCCTTGCAGCTATCTCCCTTGCCAACGGGTAGGTGTTTCGCAGTCTGTCGCTTTTTTGAGGAAAGTGCAGACGATAAAAGAATTGTCATTTGCAACCTGTGCCATACCAAAATGAGCAGGGGCATGAACACAAGCAACCTCACCCCCACCAGCATGATCCGCCACATGGTATCAAAGCACCCTAATAGGTGGGCCGAACGCCTGGGTCCACAATCAGTGTCTGCAGGTCACACCACTGCCTCCTCTTCCCCTGTGTTACATGCTGGCCAATCCCTTGTCCAAGATGCAGGCCTGAATGCCTGGACCTTCGCAAGCACCATCAGCTAGCACATCCACTTCTGTGTCCCAGCACCGTGTACAGATATCCATACCCCAGGCCATAGAACGAAAGTGCAAAAACCCAGCCACCCACCCACAGGCATAGCACTAAATGCACACCTTTCCAAATTGCTGGCCCTGGAAATGTTGCCATTTAGGCTTGTGGACACTGAGGCTTTCCGCAGTCTGATGGCGGCGGCCGTCCCTCATTACTCAGTCCCCAGCTGCCACAATTTTTCCCAGTGTGCCGCCCCCGCCTTACACCAGCATGGGTCCCGTAAAATCACCCGTGCCCTGACCAATGCAGTAATTGGGAAAGTCCACTTAATGACTGACACATGGACAAGTGCTTTTGGCCAGGTATGCTACATTTCCCTGATGGCACACTGGGTGAATGTTGTGGAGGCCAGGAGTGAGTTGTACCCTGGGATGGCACAGGTGCTACCGACGCCAAGGATTACGGCCCCTACTTCCATCATGATTTCGGCCACCACCTACATTAGTGGCTGCAACCCCCCCCCCCTTCTCCTACTCCTCCTCCACTTCCACCTCAGAATTTTCATCTTGCAGCACCAGTCATCCATCAGTCAGTAGCAGTGTAGCACTGCAGTGGGGAAGCGGCAGCAGGCCGTGCTGAAATTAATTTGCTTAGGTGACAAACAGCACACCACCGCAGAGCTGTAGCAGAGTATAAGAAACCAGACTGAGCTGTGGCTCTCACCACTCAACCTACAACCAGGTATGATTGTGTCTGATAATGGCCGTAACTTGGTGGTGGCTTTGGAGCTCGGCAAGCTCACACACATACCATGCCTAGCCCAAGTGTTCAACTTAGTGGTTCAGCGGTTTCTCAAAACCTACCCCAATTTGCCTGAGATACTGGGGAAGATGCACCACTTGTGTGCCCATTTCCAAAAGTCATCTACAGCTGTAGACCTCTGTGAGGTTTTACACAACTTTGAGGAATCAACACAGATGGTTGCTGCCCACAATGAAGGCAGATGCTTCGCATGTAGAAGACGTGGAAATAGGGGAGGACAGTACACAGGGTGATAGCCTGACCACCCTTAGTTTGTCTTCCTAGTGCGAATTGGATAATGAGGAGAAGGAGGAACAGGAGACGGTTGCCTCCGCTACAGAGGGTAGTACCCATAACAGGTTTATTACATCTGTTCAGGGGCCGAAGAGGAGGAAGAGGATGAGGAGATTGAGAGTCATCCTCCTGATGAGGACAGCTAAGTCTTGTCTGTTGGGACTCTGGCACACATGGCTTACTTTATTTTATGCTGCCTTTCCCGGGACCCTTGCGTTATACACATTTTGGCCAACACCGATTACTGGTTGTTCACCCTTCTTGACCCCCGCTACAAACAGAACTTTTCATCTCTCATTCCAGTGGTGGAGAGGACTAGCAAAATGGTGCAATACCAGAAGTTCCTTGTGGAAAAATTGCTTCAAAAATTTCCAGCTGACAACGCTGGCAGCAGAATACGTAGTTCCAAGAGCAACTGAGGAGACGGGGCCAACACACAGCAGTTCCAACAGAGGCAAGGCAACACTCTCCAAGGCCTGAGACAGTTTCATAACACCCCACCAGCACCCTCACCCTGATGCGCGGCCTAGTGTCACAAGGAGAGGAAAGTTTTGAAAGATGGTGGAGTACGTAGCAGACCGTGTCAGCGTCTTCAATGATCCCTCTGTGCCTTACAACTATTGGATGTCCAAGCTGGATACGTGGCATGAACTGGCGCTCTACACCTTGGAGGTGCTGGCCTGCCCTGCCGGCAGCGTTTTGTCAGAGCGTGTATTTAGTGCTGCTGGGGGCATAATAACTGATAAGCGCATCCGACTGTCAATTTTCATTTTTTTACATTTTAATTTCTTACATCATGCAGCCATAACTTTTGTCTTGTCTTTTGTACTTTCTAATACCACATATTCATATGATGTTGTGGTAGCTGGAAAAAATTCTAAACTGGGTGGAATAGGGAAAAAAAAACTCAATTCTGCCATAGTTTTGTGGGTTTTATTTTTACACCATTCTTTATGTGGTAAAATTGACCTGTTAGATTCATTTTCTGGGTCAGTGCAATTGCAGAGAATCCAAATTTTTATAGTTTTTATTGTGTTTTGATACTTAAAAAAAATATAAAAACATTAAAAAATCTTTGTTTTCTTTGCATCTCCATATTCTGAACTCCATAAATTTGCAGCAATACTAATGATCTTTATTTTTTTTGTTGTTTATTTATTTTTAAAATGGAGAAAGGGGATGATTTTTTTTTCATTTTTGCCATATTTAAAATATTTTTTAAAACTTTTTTTTTACACTATTAGTCCCTTTAGGGGACTTTAACATGTGAAGGTCTAATCGCTTCTTTCATAGACTGCAATAATTTAGCATTGCAGCCTATGGCAAAATCACTAGTAGGGCTTAATGGGAACTTTGCAACAGAAGTCCGTTTTGTCGCTGAACACGGACTCTGTCACCTAAGGTCTGCTGTGGAAATCAGCAGGCACCCGGTGGCTATGGAGCATGCTCTGCTCTTGAGCGAGGACCATCTCTAAAGACCCAATATCGCCCTATATGTACTTGTCAGGCAGATATATATATATTTGTCAGAATGGCATGAGGTGCATCACTCCAGCAATGACTAACCTCTGCAACTAATTAGTTGAGTGGGAACATTTCCTTGGGGCCACGAAGTAGGGGCTCAGGAAGCAGGTTTCACGACAGAAGCAGTAAGGTGAGTATATCTTCTTTTTTAATGACATTCTTACCATTCCCCCTTCTTGATTTTTTTTTTCCCCAGACAACCCCTTTAATCTAGTTGAAAATTAAAATAAAGCTATAGCAGGCATTTATATGCATAGTGACTACAATATTAAACTTCTCAAAGACTAAAACAGAGCTCGACTTCAAAAATGTCTGAGCATCTGTTGTAGATATAAAGTAGAATTAATTGTTCATTTTCCTTTGGAGCATTCATGGATCCAGATCCCTTTAATGTATGTCTGGTTTCTATATGAAGTATCTGGTTCTGCTTCTGCATCTCTGACAAATGTGAAAGTAATTTTTATTAAAAACTCAGATAAGCTCATTGAAAGTTGACTTTAAAGTGCTTGTAGCATATGTTAAAAAGGGACCCTGAAAGTTTTAAAACGATAGCAGCAAAATTTCTGAACCAGAAAACTTGCATTCCTTCAAGAAAAAAGAAAAGAAAGAAAGAATATTCCATCTTCAAAATCCTAAAATCCCAGAGAGCAAAAACAGATGCCAGTGATTTTATGGCTCTTTAATGAAAATGATGTCTGAAATTTCAGAATGAAATTGCAAGCATCAATATAGTGAGGAATTAAAATGGTTTTACCTTATATGCACGGGTCATAAAACAATTAATGTGTTCCATTTGTGGATGTATAAAACGCATGTGATGATGGGAAGTAATATTCAGCAGTTATCTCTGAGCTTATATGCATAGATCTATTAATAGAAGAATGTTATGTGACAGAAGAGATACTACTGTATGATTTTACTACTGCGGTAAGGAGAATGAATTGTAATGCCTATTCATCAGGGTAAATATTTGACCAGGATCCCCCCTCCCATCCCAAGCTTTCTGATAGGGGTTATAAGAATATACAGTATATACTGAAATATGAGAAATCTCTGTATTGACCTTCTAAACATTGAAACTGCTAGAGATCAGTGATATTTAGAAAAATTTGATTTGACAGCTTTGCCAATGTTCCCCAAGAAATTTCATTTCTTATGAATTAATTAGTCATGAATCGCTATAAATCAGGTATACCCAGTTCACTCTGCCTTAGGAAGCAGCCACATGGAGCAGACATGCAGCGGGCGAGTTGCGGCGATGCTGCAGTGACCAACTGCGTGGCCAATTAGCCAATTTAATAATGAAGATCACACTATATAATCGGTCTTCATTGTTAATGGCTGCCCGGCACCTTTAATGCACCTTTAAACAGGGGTTGCACCCACTTCTCGAACCCAAGAGCTCTCCTACAGATGGAGCCCTCTTTCTGCCATCTGCTTTTCCTCCCTCTCCACATTATCTAATATCGATGAGAATATGTCATCAGGAACATCCAGCTCCTCATCTCTCTGCATCTTGCTGACTTTTCTAGGATATAGAGACTTTGAAGGATGATTTGAAATAAGTAAAGCCAGCAAAAGATGAGGATAGTAATCATTAGGACTTGGACCCCCTAAGGGGTGCAGACTGGATGGTATTGGTTAGCACACTGAGAGTAGAATAATAAAGTCTTCCATCCTATTGGTATTGAATTGCATTTATGGGTGATATAGGAATAAGTAAATGTAGGAATAAATAAATAAAACTGACGCAGAATAAGTCTCTCTGCTCTCTCCCTGCACTCTTCCTACACTCTTCTTGCACTCTCTCAGCACTCTCCCTACACTCTCCCTCTCCAATATTATTCTATTAATCGTTATTAGCAACACTGTCTCTAGCACATGAGCGTTTGCCACATCTAACCACGGGCAAGGGCGCCATGCTCCTTCTTTCCCTGCCACCATGCGCCGTGCCGACAAGTGCGGGCACCAGATAGCTTAACTATGGTATCTGTGCCAGAGTTTCCTTCCTGCTGGAGACTTGTACTGGTGTTTGAACTTGCATAGGTGGGTCTCTCTCTACCTATGAAGCAGCAGATACTAACCCTCTGTCTCACCAGCATATGGCTGGATTGCAGCAGGTATTTAAAAGCGCTTCCTACCACAGGAAGATGCCTGAGCAACCTCATGGTTAGCTTGTCTATCTCCAAGTGCTAAGGTGTCTCTCTTGTCTGCTTCGCTGTGTACTGGACCTTGCTTATTGAACTCCTGGACTTTGCCTGTTTGCCGCCTGCCTCTGACCTGGGACTTCATTTATGAACTTTGCCTGTTTGCCACCTGCCCCTGACCTCTGATCTCGTCTATGGACTTTGTTTGTTTACCGCCTGCCTCTTACCTTGGACTTTGCTTACTGACTCCGATTGATTGCCATCTGTCCAGACCCGGAACCTCGTGGCTTGCAGTACACTGAACCCCTAGTCAGCTGCCACTGACTCGGGGACTGCTCTGGAGTAGCCCCTGGCAACTATCCTACAGCCCAAGCCTAGCCTCACCATCAGAGGCTCTACTGAAGACCAGGTAGTGGCTTAGTTACGCACCTACAGAATATACCTAGTCAGTGGGGAAGTATGTCCACACCCGCTTACATAACAGTTTGCTCAGGCCTTCCTAGAGGCTTTCCGTAGGGTGTTTGACTAGCCAGGACGCACCACCTCAGCTGTGTCTTCTATACTGCGGTTGCATGAAGGAAGTCATTCCGTGGGCCAGTATGCAGTCCAGTTCCAGACACTGGCCTCTGAATTGGGCTGGAATAATGAGGCTTTAGTAGCCGCCTTTTGGGATGGTCTCTCCGGGAAAATTAAGGATGAACTGGCTGGTCGGGATGTTCCCTCTACCCTGGACAACCTTCTTTCCCTGGCCACCCGGATTGATCTGCACTTCCAGGAGTGTGCTAAGGAGGTCGCACGTGAGAGTAGACCATATCATCCTGCGTCTTCAGTCCCTCAGTCTTCTACATCTGAGGATGCGCCACAACCCTTGCAGGGTGAACGAGTCAGGCTGACTGAGCAAGAACATGGTCACCGTCGTACAAGGGGGCTTTGCTTCTATTGTGGCGGTGCTGGTCATCTTCTCTGTTCCTGTCCGCTGAAGCTGGGAAAACTCCCGAGCCTAGGGTCTGTTGGGGAGGCGACCATAGGTGAAGACAATTCCTCTCCTCTTCTGACTCTGCCAGTAACCATTGTCGTTAGGAGATGTTCTATTTACGTAGACTGCTCTTCTGAATTCCGGAGCAGCAGGGCACTTCCTGCAACAATGCCTAGTGGATCATCATCAGATACCTGTTCGACACCTGCAGAGTCCTTTGACGGAATCATCCGTCGATGGAAAGGCTCTATCTGAGTCCATACAGTTCATCACGGAACCTGTAAAATTACAGGTGGGAGCCCTTCATTCTGAAGAGATTTTGTTACTGGTATTCTCAAGTGTGTCTCATCCTCTACTCCTGGGACTTCCATGGCTTCGTGTTCATGAACCTGTCCTTGACTGGAGGTCCGGAGAGGTGCTTAGTTGGGGACAGTCCTGTCTTGGGAAGTGTCTTTCTTCTGTTCAGCCAGCTTAGTCACCTCGGGTACCACCCAATCTCCAGGGTCTGCCAGCAGCCTATCATGCTTATGCAGATGTCTTTGACAAGAAGAAAGCTGAGACTTTACCTCCTCACAGGCTATATGACTGCCCTATTGACTTGGTTCCGGGCTCCTCGCCTCCTCAGGGACGCATCTATCCCCTGTCACCAGCTGAGACTCAATCCATATCTAAGTATATCAAGGAGAACATCGACAGAGGATTTATCTGCAAATTTTCCTCTCTGGCTGGTGCAGGTTTCTTCTTTGTGAAGAAGAAAGATGACTCACTACCAGTGATGAGCGGCAGGGGCAATATTCGAATTTGCAATATTTCGCTAATATTTGGGCGAATATTCGTCATATATCCGTAAATTCGTGATCTCCAGTAATTTTTTTCTTGATTGCGAAAATCGGCAATCGGAAAATTTTGATACAAAAATTTGCAATCAACACTACGCCTAAAGTCAAAGATATTGCAGCCTTCTCATTGGCCCACAAACAATAAGCAGTGAGGGATCGTGGGTACTGATGAAAAAAATATCTAGAATATTTGTGATTATGAATATATAGCACTATATTCTAGATATTCGCGATAAAAATTCGCGATTAGAATATTCGCGATCAACACTACTCGCTAGTACTAGTAATGAGCGGCAAGCTCAATATTCAAATTCACAATATATCACGAATATTTAGATGAATATACACTAAATATTCATGATTTCGTGATACTCGTAAAATTATTTTTGATTGCGCTATTATGCGCGCATGTATGCACGCACTATTAGCTAATAGTTACATAAGTGATGAAAATGGTGGGCAGCAAATTTCCAGATGGTGAGGAAGAACTCATGATCACAATAAGTAATTGTACATTACAGCACTGTTTTAGATTTAAATTCCATGCATTTCATAACAATAGCTTTATTTGCAGATAGTTTTTCAAAGTTTTCGAGATCGCGCAAATCGCCACTATTGATTTGAACATTTTAGCGCAATACATACAACTTCACCTTTAATCAGGTCTGACAACATAATACTGATTGTTGAATTTAGTATTGTTGAGGCATCACAGGCTAACTCTATATCCTACACTACACCCTGCACTGGACCCTATCTGCTACAATATGCCCTAACTAACCTACATTATCTAACACTAACTATCTGGAATATATATTTTAGCTAACTATCGCTATAACCTACACTACACACTGCACTGGACTCTATCAGCTATTCAGCTACACAATTCCCTATTACTATCTAACACTAACTATCAGGATTATTTATAAGAGATTTGGAATGTAATATGAAAAAGCACAGCACAGTATTCAAGCTCCTCTCTCTCTCACACATGAAACTCCACAAAATGTCTGCTGGGGAGTGTCTTAATTTATATAGTGAAGGGGTAGGCAATAGGGTAGGGTTTGCGCCGAACTTTATGATTTTTGGACCCCGGACTCAAATCCAAGCTTTTCAGTAAAAGTTCGGGTTCGGTGTTCAGCGAGTTAATGGCGCTTTTTGAAAGGCTGCAGAGCAGCCAATCAACAAGAATTTAACTCATGTGCCCTTAGAAGCCATCACAGCCATGCTTACTAATGGCATGGCTGTGATTGGCCAGTGAAGCATGTGACCCAGCCTCTATATTAGCTGGAGTTACGTGGCGCTGCACATCACTCTGCTCTTATTAGTGTAGGGATAAGATGCTGCTGCTGTGAGGGAGAGAAAAGGAAAAAATCTTTTATCAGAAGTGCTTGTTAACTCAGCGATCTACAGCGATTTTACCCTGCCCTGAGCCCAGTGACACAGAAAAATTACTTTTATCCGTCTGTTAGTTAGGTGGGCGTCGCCAGTTCGTGCCGCACTTCTCATCCTTGACTACTCCTATCTCTGCCTTTACCCGTAAGGGAGAAAATCCTAAGAATTGGACAGCTGAGACTGAATTGGCCTTCCAAGCCTTGAAGCAGGCCTTTTCTGCTGCTCCAGTTCTCCATCGCCCTGATGCTAACAAGCAATTCTACCTGGAGGTGGATGCATTGTCTCTTGGAGCTGCGGAGGTGCTTTCAACAAAAGCTTCTACTGGTAAGATGGTAACCTGTGGTTTCTTTTTCAGGGCCTTCTCTGCTCCTGAGCACCACTATTCTATTGGGGACAGGGAGTTATTGGCCATCAAAATGGCACTGGAGGAATGGCGTTACCTTCTAGAGGGAGCATCTCATCCTGTGGGGATCTACACCGACCACAGAAATCTGACCTATTTGCAGTCTGCACAAAGACTGAATCCCCGTCAAGTCAGATGGTCCTTATTCTTTGCCTGTTTTGATTTCCTTCTTCATTTCCATGCCGCAAAGAATATCAAAGCAGATGCTCTCTCGAGGTCCTTTGATGCTACTGATCGGGAGGAGGAGCCTCACTACATCTTTGATCCCACAAATTGCTGTTTGTCCTGTCAAGTTGTCTGAGATTCCGCCTGGAAAGACTTTTGTTATGCAGAACCTCAGGAAGCAATTTGTGGTCTGAGGTCATTCCTCAAAAATTGCAGGTCATGCCAGACAACTAAAGATTTTCAAATTCATTGCTCAACGGTTTTGGTGGCCATCCATGCGGCAAGACATCCAAGAGTTTGTCGCTGCCTGTCCTTCATGTGCGCAGTATAAAACCTCCAAGCAACATACAGCGGGTCTCTTACTTCCTCTTCCTGTTACTGAGGCTCCTTGGCAACAGATAGCCATGGATTTTATTACTGATCTACCGCACTTTGTCCCTCTGCCTGGTCTTCTTTCTGCTCTTCAGCTAGCGAAAAAATATATTGAACACATTTTTCACCTCCATAGTTTTCCCCATCGTATTGTGTCAGATAGAGGTGTGCAATTCACATCTAAGTTCTGGAGAGCTCTTTATAATTTTTTTAATGTGTCTCTGGATTTCTCTTCAGCTTATCATCTGCAGTCTAATGGTCAAGTGGAACGTGTCAATCAAATTCTGAAAATTTTTTGCTACATTTCACCAACCTCGATTATTATGACTGGTTTGAGTTATTACCTTTGGCTGAGTTTTCGTATAATAACCATGTCAGTGAGTCTTCCAAGAAATCACAATTTTTTGTTGTTTACGGTCAACAACCTAACATCCCACTCGCGGAGTATTCTACTTCTGGTACCCCTGCAGATGCAACTTTAAGAGAGTTCTCTAAAATCTGGGAGGAGACCAGGGCAGCTCTGAAAGAGGCATCCGTGTGCATGGAGGAGGCTGCTGATAAAAGACGTAGAGATTCTCCTAAGTTCTATCCTGGTGATAAAGTGTGGCTTGTCTCCAAATACATTAGGCTTAAAATGCCCTCTTACAAATTGGGTCCACGCTTTATTGGTCCATTTGAGATCCTCAAGCAAATTAATGATGTTTCCTACAAGCTTAAGCTGTCAGCCTCTTTTCGGGTACGGAATTCCTTCTACGTCTCCCTGCTAAAACCTGTCATCCTGAATTTTGTCAAAAAACCTGTCTCAGCTCCTGTTGCTGTCAGTGATGAAAACATCTATGAGGTAAAAGCTATTCTGGGGATCAGGAAGAGTAGAGGTAAAACCCTGTTTCTTGTGGATTGGAAGGGGTTTGGTCCGGAGGAAAAATCTTGGGAAACTAGAGAAAACATCAATGTCCCTCTTCTTCTGAAAAAATTCTTGTCAGGGATCAGGCCTGAGGAGAGAGTGTGCAAGGGGGAGGGTACTGTTAGTCCAGCGGTCCGTGCCAGCGCTGCTGCCCCTAACCACGGGCAAGGGCGCTGTGCTCCCTCTTTTCCTGCCGTCATGCGCCGTGCTGACAAGCGCGGGCAGCAGATAGCTTAGGTACCTTAGGTACTTTGGTATCTGTGTTCCATGCCAGAGTTTCCTTCCTGCTGGAGACTTGTACTGGTGTTTGAACTTGCATAGGTGTGTCTCTCTCCACCTATGAAGCAGCAGATACACGCCCTCTGTCTCACCAGCCTATGGCTAGATTGCAGTAGGTATTTAAAGGCGCTTCCTACCACAGGAAGATGCCTGAGCAACCTCATGGCTTTAGCTTGCCTACCTCCAAATGCTAAGGTGTCTCTCTTATCTGCTTCGCTGTGTACCGGACCTTGCTTATTGAACTCCTGGACTTTGCCTGTTTGCCACCTGCCTCTGACCTTGGATATAGTTTATGGACTTTGTTTGTTTATCAACTGCCTCTGACCATGGACTTCGCTTACTGACTTAAATTGTTTGCCGCCTGTCCAGACCCGGAACCTCCTGGCCACGCAAGTATGCTCAGTGCTTGCACCGAGTACACTGACCCCCTGGTCAGCTGCCACTGACTCGGGGACTGCTCTGGAGTAGCCCCTGGCAACTACCCTATGGCCGAAGCCTATCCTCACCATCAGAGGCGCTAGTAAAGACCAGGTAGTGGCTTAGTTACGCCCCTCCAGAGTATATCCAGTCAGTGGTGCAGTGGGTACACACCAGCATGCATAACACACACTGAATGTATAGGCATATATGCAAAGTGTTGTAATTCCTACACCATTCACCGATTTGGATGTAAATACCCTCAAATTAAAGCTGACAGTCTGCAGTTAAAGAACATATTGTTTGTTTCATTTCAAATCCATTGTGGTGGTGTGTAGAGCCAAAAATGTTAGAATTGTGTTGATGTCCCAATATTTATGGACCTGACTGTGTATATAACAACGAAAACGGCACGGGCCAATAAGTAAGTCTGGGTGAACGTCCCTAAAGGAATAGGCTTCTTACCCCAATTATAGTCCAGAAAAATTAACAGCACTCCAATGGATCATGAAAAAATAACTCCTTTAATCACCTGTGCGATGCAACGTTTCGGCTCAATGTTAGAGCCTTTTCCAAGCAAAGAACATATACAAATGGTGAGTATATATAGGTCAGGCAGCACACATCATCAATTTGTGACCCAATGAAATCAGTGGGTGTTACAAAATTAGCATACATAACAATGAGAAAAAATACATCAAAATATACAATGTGCGTTACAGACTAATAATACATAGGTGAAGCCATAGTCATACAATCATTGTGATATGAAATATAATCTGATGTCCATATATCAAGACCTGTGGTCCATAATAATATACACCAACTCCAGTGTTGAACATGACAAAATGTGAAACCAAAATAAAGTGTATGGGGAGGAGCCAGAAGACCGAAAATGCTAACATACCCAGGGGATGAGGCACATGATTGACACACCATCCCGGCGATGTATACCATCTACTGCGCCTGCTCGGGGAGTGCCAATCAGGTAAGCAGCTGAGAGCGCCCTGTGTCAGAGCCAAGTATTCGCGCAGGCACATTTCCCTTCTGCCGTTCCGTTCTCTACAGAATACTGTGCACATGCCCAGTTTGAACAAAGCGCACATACGCCATCTTGGTTACTGGTCAAATGCCCATATATCACTGTTCATATTGGAATACAGCCTTGTAATCGAGTATAGTGCCGCAAGAAGGTAGGGGCAGTCCCCTTCACAGGGCTGCAACCCTACTCTTCCATATAAAAACCCGAAGACCGCCACATATCACTTGGCTATCTGGGGGGGGGGTACCATGAGAGTAATGCAGGCATCATCCTACTCAGGAGGGATTTCCTCAGGCCGATAAATCAATGTATATAAAGGGCAAATGAATTAAGACGCTTAAAGCAATATGAACTGAACAAATAGAACTAATGCGGCTTATAACCGTTGGCACTCCTCACTCAGGGCAGCATGTACAAAATAAACCATTGCAAAAAAAGTGCCGAATTCCCAATGGATGTGAAGCAGCTATTCGACTTTACTCTCCATCCCTGTTTCCTTCATGTTGTGCAAGTGATCTAAAGAGAGAAAAAAGAAAAATTATTCAAATGTATTAAAAACATTATAGACAGTATTGCAGTTCTCCAAGTCTACACACATGAGAACAAGACACAAGTCACAGGTCAAAAGAGTCAAAACACCCTATACATAATATCCCCAAAGTTGTATTCCACATTCAATCCATTGGGCTTAAGACTGCCCAACCTATGTATCCACAGTAACTCCCTGTGTTTCAACAACTTAAGTCTATTACCACCTCGTCTAGGTAGAGGTATGTGGTCCAAAATCCAACATTTCAGATCATTCTCCTTGTGCCCTGCCTCTGTAAAATGTTGGGATACCGGCAGGTCAAGGCGATTTTTCCGAATACTATATTGATGATTGTTGAGGCGAGTTTTTAATTCTGTAGATGTCTCGCCCACATAAAGTAAATTACATGGACAGGACAACAGGTATATAACAAAACTGGAATCACAAGTTAAATGAAACATGATGTCGTAGGATATGCCTGAACTAGGGTGTACAAATTCCTTCCCCTTGCGAATATACCTACAGTTCACACATCCTAGGCAGGGAAAACAACCCAGCCCAGGCTGTGCCAACGTGGTCTGGCTAATGGTACCTGATGGGATATAGGTAACTCCATCTTGTCTCTCTTTGCTGACCAGTACATCTGTTTAAGATCTCCATCCCCCTTTTTGGAATGTGAGACACTTCCTGAGCGGTTTCAAGAATACCCAAACATTCCTAAAAGTTGGAAGTTTCACCTTGTAAGGTCATCAGGATTTTAGATGCATAGTGGCCCATGTGTCCATACCTGATTGGTCAAGTGCTGTTACTACTGCATCCTTTATGTTAATGCAGAGCTCATGTGTATGAATACTATAGGTTGTGATAAATGCTAACACATGATTGGATGTAAAGAAAGTTCAACCCCTCCTATATCTACTGATGCTTTTCTGCCATTAAACAGAATGGATTGGAACTAGACACGTGTTCAGTGCTCATCTGATTCATTCGCCCGGTACCGGATAGACTTAATCCAAGCTGATCACCGAAATCATGTGTCAGGGACACATTAGGCAAGAGAGTATATTGTCCAACAGTTTTGGGGGCATCGTCTGGGATTGAGAGGTTCATCTTCACGTCCACAGTGAAGGACATCAATTTTTGTCCTTCTTGGACCTGGAGGCACTGACCAAAATCTCAATCAAGTAAGTTGAACCATCTATTTATGATTTCGGTAGATTGCTGTGTCCGGGACACGCAATTATAGCTCAGGGAGCTAAAGTAGGCAGTAAGTGGTTCCGGGAACCCATGCCCTTTGTAGTACGTACTAAGATACTGTTCAGGGAACAGAAAGGTTAAAAGCTTGGATTAACTCTTATATATATATATATAGTATAAGTATTTTAGAAGTGATAAGATTATCTGTTTGTGTGAGATACTGACCGGGTGGTAAGTGTACGGTCATATCCCACTGTTATTGTCAAATTGATGTATTTTGGGTTATTTACTGTTAATGTGTAAAATTGTTTGTGCTGTGGAGGACCGCAAGACGCCCCAATTTTTCGGCTAGGAATAATCTGATGACCCGGAAAATATGAACGCAAGTGGCGGTCCAAAGCAACAATAGTCGATAGGGGTCCAAAGAGTATAGAGAGACATTAAGATACGAATCAGCTGATCAGTTGACAGGTCTTGTCGGCGCTATTTCAGTGCAGTACAGCCAGTCCTGACGGCGATTGTCTCACTTATTCTTTGAACTATAAATACTAACATGGCAGGACAAGGGTCTCAAACTAAATTCCCTAAACCAGAACCAGTAGAGACTTGCAAAAATCAATGTAGCTCGTGTTAGTCCAACAAACTATTACCTGATCAACCCGTGGGTAGATAATCTAGCAGGCTGGACTGAGGTAATGGATGCTGCACATCCATTCCCCAGGGACGGTGATAATAGTATTTATCATATGGATATGGTCAAAGGACTATGTCTAGGTGATAAAACAGCCTGGCTGCATTTTGATGCTGATCCTTCCTGGGACAGGGAGTACATGTCCAGGCGAGGAAAACAGTGGCTGGAAATAGCCCCCCCACTGGTATGATGCAGGTAATAGCAAGATATTAATGGAGAAATTGAAGGTTGGGGAAATGAGTAGCATTTCTTATTACAAGATGGAGGATTTTGAATCCTACAGAGAACAAAGAAGTTGCCATGTGGCATCCCTTCCCCCACCATATCTGCTGTAACATTCAAAAGTCATTATTTCACTTGTAGTACCACCAGTTCTCTCTGGAAATGTGCTCTCAGAGAGAACTCCCTCCCATCTCACATCCCCCTCCTGTGCTCAGGAATTTCCTATGGGGGCTGGGGGGGGGGGGGGGAGGCTGTTAATTGGTAATGCATCTGCAGACTGTGAAGATGCTAACCTGTGTTATCTATAGATCTTACAGACAGGACTTCAGCATTGAATTAGATCCAATGATTGCAAATCCACTGATTAAGAAAGTGCCCATGTCCAATCCTATCAATCTAAGGTTGCACCCATTCTAAGTCCCTATTCAGATATGAGTAAAAGTTTGAGAAACATGTGGGACAGTTGAACATCCTGTGATTGATTGCTTTACTTCCCCTGCTTGAACACTCCTGAAATAAGAGACGCAAGGCAAAGGAAAAGGGGGGGAAGGGGGATTATATAGAGTAAGTAAGATGTGTGCGACACTAAACTAAAACCACATGGCATAAGATAATTTGGATTTTAACAAAATTACTGTACTGTATAACACATATGTTGTCTTCTTATAAGAGTTGATTAATCACAGAGTGAAGAACAGAAGATATTGAAAAAAAGTAGTTCACCAATGACAAACCATTAGCAATTCTGGGTGTGGTGTGGATATCTGTTTCCAGGAAAGCTGTGTTTGTCTGTGTTGCAAGTTTTGGAATGTAACAAAGAGATTGTGTGACTAGATTGAAAGATATATGATTCAGTGGTATATGAATGAGTGTGGCTTTGAATTATAAGTGAAGTTGAAAAATGTGCGAAGACTGTGAGATGTTTAGCAGAGCTGTGTGTGCAATTCAGTTTTTATGTGTAAGAGCGAGGTTATGAGTTGTTTGTGGAAATGAGTACATGAAAATGTGAATAACGTGCGCATTGAGAATTTTATTTTATTTTTCTTGGAAGTTTTTGGTTTTTATTGGTGCCAACAGCCTTGATCAAGCTGTATATTTTTTATTTATTAAAGTCAATGAAAAGTTTTTATGGGCCCTTTGTGTGTTCATGTCTGTATTGTCCGATCTGTTTGTTTTAATGTTTGCAGTTACATGTTCAGTGTTGTGCTTAACATCAGAGCTCTGTTCTTATGGGCAGCTGGCATACTACTGACGGACGGAAGGATGACTGCAGCGTCCGACTAAAAGGGGTGGACTTAAGATGCCTAAAAGTGGGAGGAAAGAAAATCTGAGCCTTCTATGTGAATTAATGAGGTTTTGACAAAACTTTTCAAAACTGACTCACTACCATTCGAGACCATGGACAGGGAATACATCACAGATCATGTATTTAGCATTATACTAGATTGCCCAGTCAGCCTATTAGGGAGAGATTTGTTCATTAAGCTTGACTTGCAGGTATCAGCAAAGAATCAGGGCATAAGAGTACACTCAGGTCTGATCCAATCTCTACACCGGGCCACTGATTCTTGCAAACATACAGGACCACCCAGAACTTAATAACATTATTCCTGCATTATGGTCTTCAAATGAATATGACACAGGATTCATAGATTGCACCCTTTACACAGCTACTGTGAAACCAGGTGTCATTTCAGTATATCAGAAACAATACCCGCTGTCAAAAGAGAAACTTGATGGACTTAGGCCAATGATAAAAGAATTCCTACAAAAGGGAATCCTGGAAGAGGTGATTTCACCCTACAGCATGCCCGTGAATCCAGTGACAAAGGCAGATGGTACTACCCGCTTTGTACAGGATTTAAGGGCCATCAACAACATCATTGTGCCTATAGCCCCTGTTGTGCCTGATGTCCCTCAATTATCTTCTGCCATTCCAGCAGACGCTGTTTGGTTCAGTGTGATAGATCTGAAGAATGCATTCTTTTCTATCCCAGTTGATAAGATAACCAGACTACTTTTTGCTTTTTCCTTTGACAGACGTCAACTGACCTGGTGCAGAAAGCCTCAGGGATATGCTGATTCACCTGTAGTGTACAGCATGGTCCTCCTAGCAATGTTAAAACCATGGTACACCCCCCAAGGTTCTGTGCTGCTGCAATATGTCGATGATTTGTTACTGTGTAGCATGTCAGCGGAGGCCAGCATTCAGGATGGTTTATCACTGTTAAAATGGTTGTCAGGATGTGGTCACAAAGTGACACTTAAGAAAATGCAATGGTGTAAAATGCAGGTTGAATACTTGGGCTTTGTCCTCACAAAAGGTGAACGGAGAATCAGCACAGAAAGAGTCCAGTCTAATGCGGGTCTGGTCGCCCCGCACACCAAGAAAGGAATGTTATCTTTCCTTGGTATGATAAACGGTAGACAATGGATTCCTGCTCCTATTATGACAAATGTTTTGAGGCAAGCCACTCTGGACGAAAATCCAGATTTGATTAAATGGTCTTCTGAAATGTACAATGCATTTGATTATCTGAAATGTTCGCTCATGTCGAGTCCAGGGCTGGGCCTCCCTGACTATAATATGCCCTTCTACATGTTTGCATGCCAAAATTGTAAAACCATGGCGGGTGTACTGACACAAGAAACGGAGGCAAGTTGCGTCCTTGTGCGTTTTTTTCTCAAAGGTAATGCCCACCCCTGTTCAAGGGATGCCGGCATGTCTGTGTTCTCTTGCAGCCTGTGCTATGATGGTAGAATTGACAACTTCTTTTACAATGTGACATTACACCATTTTGCACACCACTCATGATGTTGTAGGTCTACTCAAGGGCATCCACACTTAATACAGCAGGCAGCTGAGCTCATTACACGTACTAGGGCATGTATTTTACATACTGATAGTAGGTACACAGATGGGGTAGTGTGAGACCATGGTATGATTTGGCAAAAGAGAGGATTCACGGCAGCAGATGGTAAGGATCATGTCTCACAGGGCAATGCGCTGGCATATGAGGTGGCGAAACGAGTGGCCAAATGCAACCTCACAGGTTTTTGTAACCATTGGGAGATGCCATGTTTGGCACCTCCAACCCCTGAGATGTTGCAAATGCTTACTGATCTTCAGTGGTATGCCACTGAACAGGAACAGTGAGACTGGTGTTATCTAGTATTGCAGAAAAATCCTAAGACAGGATTATTCTGTAAAGAGAGGAAGCTATGCATTCCCCAACATAGTGCTTCCATCTTAAATAGCAGACGCCCCCTGGTAGTGCAGGGAGGGGACTAGGACCTGATCAGAGAGGAGTATGTTACTAATCTGATCAAGGTCCTCAGTAAAACTGAAGAATAAGTTACTTGTAAGTCTCCTTCTCTTTCACAGGAACCAACCCGTCCATTCCGGGTAGGCGACCAGGTGATGATCAAGATCTTAAAGAAGGGAAAGGAACCAGGAAGCTTCACCTACGGACCACCCACCGAGGTAGTCGCGATCACCAGAACAGCAGTCCTCACTGAACAGTCGCCCACGTGGATCCACGCCACAAGGATTAAGTTGGTGAAGAAAAGAGAGGTACTGACAGAGGCAGACAGCCCTGACCTCCAACCAGGCCCAGAGGTACTAACGGAGGCAGACAGCCTTGACCTCGAACAAGATACAGGAGGGGTGCTAACGGAGGCAGACAGCCTTGACCCCCAACAGGATGACGCAGTCAGGGCATTCCTCGAGATGGCTGAGATACAGTGCCTTAATACTTGCATTTGTTTGTCTCCTACTTACTGTCCCACGGCTGTGGAACAGACAGACATACTTGAAAACGGAAGGCAGAGGGGAAGACAATCTATGGAAGACAAAGGAGAACTTATGGCTGTACCTGGCCAGAACTTTGAACTTAACTGACTTTTGTCTCCGAACCACTTTATCTGCATCTAACATTTTGGAGACATGTCTGGTAGCAGCCCCCACCCCAGTAGATGTGTGGACGGGGCTCCTACGTTCCCAATGGAATGACACAGACTTGGAGGGTCACGATGTTAGATATGGATATATAAATCCTTATCATGCTTGCCATAATTGTCATACATATGAGACTCTGCAAAGTAATATGATAGAGATAATTACAGGTCTTGTTACTGCAGCAGAAATATGTTATAATTTCACCTGTGATGAGACACTATTGCCTCCCTGCATACAAGCAAAAATGCAGAATAAGACTAGGCCAAGTATTTGTGATAGAGATCTAGGTAGTTGTAAAAAGATAGTAACAGGAAAAAATATGCAATGCAATATTACCAAAACAGTACCATCCCTAGATAAACATGTACCTCTACCAACAGGATGGATATTGGCCTGTGGAAATTCTAGTTACACGTACATACCGGCCAATATTACAGAGGGACCCTGTACAATAGCTAGGTTGACATTAGCAATGTTACCACTATTCCTAGCAATGCAGACACGACACACGAGAGACACTTCCCTACAGCTACCGGAAAATTGTGAATCTCCTCTCTAGAGCAGAATATATGGGTACCAGGGTTGGCCATATATAACCACAGGACAATATAAAAACTAGTTTGTTCTATGATAAAACATATAAAACAGGATGTTGACCAAGGTTGGTGGGACTGGCTTTTTGGCTGGATACCTGACTTTGGTCAAATAAGGTATGTTTTAGGAGTGGTACTCGTTGTGATCGCTGCAATAGTGTTTCTCTGCTGTTGTTTACAATGTGTGCCCTCCCTTTTTGCCATATGTAAAAATGTGGCCGAAAGAGGGGTACACTCAGCATTCCTCTATACTTCGGTAGAGGTAGAAGAGGTAAACCCAACCCCAACAAAACCTGAGGATTATACTCCTGAAGGGTATATGGAATATCTAAAGGCTTATAAGCAAACCAAGGGAGAACAGAGAAAGAACCATATAATATAATATATATATATATGTTCTAAAGAGGGGACTGATGGGATATAGGTAACTCCATCTTGTCTCTCTTTGCTGACCAGTACATCTGTTTAAGATCTCCATCCCCCTTTTTGGAATGTGAGACACTTCCTGAGCGGTTTCAAGAATACCCAAACATTCCTAAAAGTTGGAAGTTTCACCTTGTAAGGTCATCAGGATTTTAGATGCATAGTGGCCCATGTGTCCATACCTGATTGGTCAAGTGCTGTTACTACTGCATCCTTTATGTTAATGCAGAGCTCATGTGTATGAATACTATAGGTTGTGATAAATGCTAACACATGATTGGATGTAAAGAAAGTTCAACCCCTCCTATATCTACTGATGCTTTTCTGCCATTAAACAGAATGGATTGGAACTAGACACGTGTTCAGTGCTCATCTGATTCATTCGCCCGGTACCGGATAGACTTAATCCAAGCTGATCACCGAAATCATGTGTCAGGGACACATTAGGCAAGAGAGTATATTGTCCAACAGTACCCTTGGAAACAATATCAGCCCTAACCAGCTGGTCTCGTAGGTTCCTAGACCGTCGATAGGAAAACAACGGGGGATGTTTAAACTTGGGAATATTCCTACTACAGGTACCCAATATATCCCAGTATTTCCTGATGATCTTATTAATGGAGGGACTTAATTCACTGTACACAGAGACAAACGGGATTCTATCTGCTTTCTGAACTGTTCTCTGTTTGTACAGAATGTCATTCCTATCAAGGCCGCATACTCTGTCCCTGTGTTCAGCCAGCAACCTATAGGGATAACCCCTGTCACGGAATTTAGTTATCATGGAATCCAGGGCAGGATCAAGTTTACTTTGATCAGTCACTATACGCTTCACCCTGAGGAATTGGGAAAAAGGATGCGACTGAATCATCTTTCTGGGATGGGAGCTATTGTAACATATAAACGTATTAGTGTCAGTTGGTTTCGTGAAAAGTTCAGTGTGCAATGTCCCTCCCCTGCATATGACCCTGGTATCTAAAAACTGGATCTCAGTATTAGAATGTACAAGTGTGAATTGCACATTCTTATCCTGGTTAT
This sequence comes from Bufo gargarizans, assembly GCF_014858855.1. NCBI lineage: Eukaryota > Metazoa > Chordata > Amphibia > Anura > Bufonidae > Bufo > Bufo gargarizans. Next base: position 325,786,079 of record NC_058081.1, read on the forward strand.
TCAAGAACATGTGAAAATCCAACAATTGGGCCTCATTGCCACTCCAGATGAGGAAGATATCGTCGATGTATCTCCACCACCTCAGAACATGTCTGAAGTGGTGGGATAGATAGACGACATCTTCCTCAAAGCATCGCATGAATATATTTGCGTACGTGGGGGCCAAATGGGACCCCATCGCCACGCCGCGTTGTTGTAAATAAAAAACATCCTGGAAAAGAAAGTAATTTGATAATGATACTCAGCAATGTAATAATGAAGTCTGATGCTTGATCAGTGTACGCTGACAATCTAAGCATCCTTGTAACAGCTGAAATGCCTCTTTCGTGTACAATCGAAGTATATAATGAAGTTACATCAAAAGAGGCAAGCAATATAGGGGGGGGGGGGGGAGTGAGCCAAATCTACTTCTCCAAGCTTGACCAGTAAGTATGATGTGTCCTGTATGAACCTAGTCCAAAAAAATAGATATATTGCTAAAGATGGAATCAGAGCCCGAGACAATTGGACGTCCAGGGGGATCAACCAGGGTCTTGTGAATCTTGGGCAGCACATATAGCACCGGAGTGACAGGATGTGCTACCTCAAGATAATCACACAAGTCCCCTTCGATCGTCCCCGACGCCATAGCGTCAAACAGGCATTTTTGTATGATCCCTGCGATATATACAGTCATGTGAAAAAATTAGGACACCCTTTGAAAGCATGTGGTTTTTTGTAACATTTTTAATAAAAGGTTATTTCATCTCCGTTTCAACAATACAGAGAGATTAAAGTAATCCAACTAAACAAAGAAAACTGAAGAAAAGTCTTTTCAAGATCTTCTGTAAATGTCATTCTACAAAAATGCCTATTCTAACTGAGGAAAAAGATAGGACACCCTCACATGTATTCCCTCTTAAATTGGCTCAGATCTCACACAGGTATATCACACCAGGTGCACATAATTAGTAGATCGTTACTCTGCATGTTGAATGAGGCTTGCCCTATTTAAACCTCAGACATTTAGTTTGGTGTGCTCCTGACTGTTGAAGTGAGAGTGAGCACCATGGTGAGAGCAAAAGAGCTGTCAGAGGACTTCAGAAAAAAGATTGTAGCAGCCTATGAGTCTGGGAAGGGATTTAAAAAGATCTCAAAAGATTTTGAAATCAGCCATTCCACTGTCCGGAAGATAGTCTACAAGTGGAGGGCTTTCAAAACAACTGCCAACATGCCCAGGACTGGTCGCCCCAGCAAGTTCACCCCAAGAGCAGACCGCAAGATGCTAAAAGAGGTCTCCAAAAACCCTAAAGTGTCATCTCGAGAACTACAGCAGGCTCTGGCTACTGTTGATGTAGAAGTACATGCCTCTACAATCAGAAAGAGACTGTACAAGTTTAACTTGCATGGGAGGTGTGCAAGGAGGAAACCTTTGCTTTCCAAGAGAAACATCGAGGCCAGACTGACATTTGCCAGAGATAAAGTTGACAAAGACTTCTGGAATAATGTTCTTTGGACAGATGAGTCCAAAATTGAATTATTTGGACACAACAGCAGAGGACATGTTTGGTGTAAACCAAACACAGCATTCCAAGAAAAGAACCTCATACCAACTGTGAAGCATGGAGGTGGAAGTGTCATGGTTTGGGGCTGCTTTGCTGCAGCAGGACCTGGTCAGCTCACCATCATAGAATCCACGATGAATTCTACTGTGTATCAGAAGGTGCTTGAAGAACATGTGAGACCATCAGTTAGAAAATTAAAGCTGAAGCGGAACTGGACCATGCAACATGACAATGACCCAAAACATACTAGTAAATCAACCAAAGATTGGCTGAAAAAGAAGAAATGGAGAGTCCTGGAATGGCCAAGTCAAAGTCCAGATTTGAATCCCATTGAGATGCTGTGGGGTGACTTGAAAAGGGCTGTACGTGCAAGAAACCCCTCAAACATCTCACAGCTGAAAAAGTTCTGCATTGAGGAGTGGGGTAAAATTTCCTCAGACCGATGTCGAAGACTGGTAGATGGCTACAAGAACCGTCTCACTGCAGTTATTTCAGCCAAAGGAGGTAACACTCGCTATTAGGGGCAAGGGTGTCCTATCTTTTTCCTCAGTTAGAATAGGCATTTTTGTAGAATGACATTTACAGAAGATCTTGAAAAGACTTTTCTTCAGTTTTCTTTGTTTAGTCGGATTACTTTAATCTCTCTGTATTGTTGAAACGGAGATGAAATAACCTTTTATTAAAAATGTTACAAAAAACCACATGCTTTCAAAGGGTGTCCTAATTTTTTCACATGACTGTATAGTATATAACGCATATAAAGTATGTACCCTACCCTGCTACCTCTCCTCAGTTACAGTATATTACCCCCTATATATAATGTACCCTGCCTGATACCCCTCAGTTTTATAACTGAGGGGTATCAGGGTACATTATACAGGGGGTAATATAACTAAGGGGTATCATGGTACATTATACAGGGGCAATATAACTGAGGAGGGCTATCAGGGTACATAATACAGTGGTAATATAACCCTCCTCAGCAGTTATATTACCCCTGTATAATGTACCCTGATAGCCCTTTTCAGTTATATTACCCCTGTATAATGTCCTCTGATAGCCCTCCTCAGTTATATTACCCGTGTATAATGTACCCTGATACCCCTCCTCAGTTATATGTCCCCCTGTATAAAATACCCTGATACTCCTTAGTTATAGACAGAGCATTTCTTCTGCTCACACTGTCACTGACAGCCTGACGGGGACATCGCTGCCTGTCTCTCTCTTTGTGCCTCGGCAGCCTGCGCGTGTGTGAGCGCCTGCAGCAGGGTGTTGTGTGTGAGTCTGCGGTAAGTTGTGGGGGTCCTGTGTTGTCTCTGCGGTGCGGGGGGAGTGCTGCGATCTGTCTCTTCAGTGCAGAGTGTGATAAGAACCCCAGTAAGATCTGCAGAAGACCAGTGTGTGTAACTGATAAAATCTGAGGGCCCCAATGAAAACAAATCATTTACTGCCCCGTTTGGTCAAAGACTATTACCAGGGACTCATTATCCACAAGGGCCCGGCGCACCGCCATCCTTATAGAAGACAGTACCAGTACTTCAGACAGTCTATTAGATTATATGAGTTAGAGCTGGACGATAGGTTAAATAAAATAGTCTGTTCTATAAGCACCCAAAAAATCTTGAAGTGCCCCTCCCGAGACCAGGCTCTGGATCCGCCACTGTGCAGGGAGAAATAAATGCAGTTTATATACCACATACAATGCTTTTCATCTAACACTAACAATACCTAGATGCTTGAATTCTATTGTTGCCTAGAATACTGTAACCTGATAAAACATCCTCACAGCTTTGAAATTTGATTTCTCACTTCATTGAGAGACTAAACAGAACTGGGTAAAATATTTTATTTGTTTGTGGGTTATTGATAAAAGAACAAAGTTAGAGATTATGTCTGTAACCTTGGCTTTCCTTCTATTGTAAATGTACTGTACATATTCTGCTCTTTCATAAATACAACTCTTTATATTTTGCATTTATATTTTATATCTCTGTGACAAGATGTGAGAAATATATCATTTAAAGGGAATCTTCACCACAATCTGTAGTAATACATGAGTAGTACTGCAGATTTGTATTTTTAATATTCTTACTGTCCCCCGTTCCCCTACTGTCAGTGCTTAAAGCTATGCTAAAATACACAGTTTGGACTGTTGCGTTGTGCGAACAAAATGGAGAGGACTCCTGTGCACACGCACAGCTAAGAATTCCTGACAATGTATTTCAGAGCAGCTCTGAGTGCTGATAGTATGAGAACGGGGGCAGTAGAAAAACAAAGACTAGCGATCAGGACTTCTTATCTGCAGTGCTACCCATGTATTACTACAGGTAACAGTCCAGAATTGTGGTGACAGATTCCCTTTAAGTTTTGTACTTATGGAAGTAACAATTTACAAAAATGTGCACAAGGTCTAGCTTGGACCGTACGCGGCGTTCCATGGCACGCAGGTCAGCCGTTCACGTGACCTAGCCTTTCCGGTCCCCACGTGACATCGGAGGGCGTGCCCTGATTTTGAGTGCGCTGTGCTCTTCCCTTCAAAAGCGGTGCTTTCTAGGTAAGCAGTTGCCGACAGCCCCTGACTATATACCCCATGACTTGGGCCCCACAGTGACCACATTGCGCTCTATAGCGCTTCAAATGTGCTAAGACAGCCCACTGGCTTGCCAGCACTTGTGGTCCCTCTGTGAAGATAAGTTGTTGTCCGGTCCCACTGGCCTGGCCACCGTACCCTGAGCTCGAATAGGTCCCACTGGTCCATTCCTTTTTGTCCTTTAGCCATTTTGGCCATAATGACTTAGCTCATAGCTTGCAGCCAGTTTTTCTAGCCCATCTGGCTATCAGTATTGCTAATTTTACAGGCGCCACACTGCCTGTTACCCTGTATTTTTCCACGACCCCTGATGAGTTTTTCAACTGAAACGTGACACGTCGGGACATCTATAGGGCATACTAGGGACACCGGCCCGCACTAGGGTTAGGTATCCAGATGGGGTCGCTCCTTGCGGAGCAAGCACTCCGTATAGGTAGGCAGGGTCTACTAGCCCCTTCCCTCCTTCCAGGGACACACTAGGGACTTTGTTCCTGACCTTGCCTACCATTAAGCAATCTTTAGTACCATCATCTTTAACGCACGTTTTCCAGTGATCACCATCTTCCAAGAATTGGACATCTCCCCTGATGCATCGCTAACCGGGCTTCGTCTACATAGACCTATCCATCCATCAACTATCCGGGTGAGAACGTTCCTTTCCTTACACTGGTCTGTTTTCGTGCTCTTGTCTTTTGGCCCATCCGGGCTTGTCCATTTTTGTATCCTTTTTTGTGCCACTTATTCTAGTTTAGTTACCATTAAATGTTAAGTTTTATTCCCTTTGGTCCCCAATGAGGGATCAGTCCATTTGCAAGTAACAATTTAGACTACAGACTTTTTCTCCTTCATATAGCAGTACAGATTTAATTATTTACTTAAAAGCTATTTTTTTTTTTTTGAAACAGCAGATATGGAATCCTCCTTCTGCACAATTTCAGAGTTGTATGAAGCCTTAAGACAATAGTGTGTGGGCCGAATCACGTGGAGGTTTTTTCTCTCTGATGCATATGGAATCTGGGAGTAACAGTGTAGTGACATGTTTCATCTGATGCAATATTATGGATACATTATCGACTATAAGAGCTAATAATTAAAAGATAGGAATTCTCATCTTTAAAGGAACCTGTCCCCTGCACTGTGCTGCACACTACTGACATAATGAATTCTGCAGTGCGCCAAAGCGCTACGAGGGAGATGAGTCCATTGAGGTTTACTGCTCCTGCCCTCTTTCACCTCCTGACGAGGAGTGGCAGGTTTCTTTCCTGTGCACAACAAGAGAGAAACCTTATGGGAGCATACTAATATTCTCTAAAAAAAAAAAAAGTAGTGGACATTGTAGCCTCCTAGAGGGGCTACAAAAATAAAGAAAAAGTAAAAAAATAAAAATAAAAAAATAAAAATAAAAATCACTCCCTAAATAAAAAGGTGTGCAACACCTGCGCAAGGTCTGAAAACGCTCATACTATTAAAATGTAAAAATATTTTTCCAATACAGTTTCAGGGAAAAATTTGCTTTCTTAACCCTATCTGACGCCAGCAGATGAAAGAATTGATATTTTACCCATAAATCCAGAGGAGTGTCTAATCTACAATATTCATCATGTATATCAGTTGGTCTCCATAATAGAAATATTGCTCACCCAGAGATTCCCCCTAAAGCCTTGCAACTAGAAATGTTGTTCTCATCTGCTTTTCTCTGATTAAGGACTTTTGTCCAGAAAGAACTAGTTTTAGATGTGAGGCTCACTTAGAAATTCTTCTAGCTTTGCTACAGAAGCATGTTTAAAAGGCAGGAAGGCATCTCTGCCAATCCACTGTGTGAAAATAATGTTGTGTTCTCCTTACTGTTTACCAGTTTGCTGTACAGTAGCAAGCGGGTATAATTATACAGTAGCTGCTTCCTATTCACCTGAGTATACATCAGTAGTATAGCAAAGACAGACAACAAAACTTGTCAAACTTCAAAAGAAACGAAATCTGCCTGGTTCCCTCATCTCTACTATTCCCTCATCTGCTGTAAATGCTATTATTCCCTCATCTGCTGTAAATGCTATTATTGATTAGACCAAGAAAATTTATTCTAAGAGCAAACATGACCTCAGTCAATGCTGATGCACATAGTACTTGAGAATTTCCTGGGGTGGATTGGCCATGGACCTTACAGGGAAATTTTTCCGGTGGGCCGATGCCCAGGAGGCTGCCTGAGCCCTCCTCGTGGCCGGCCAGTGGAAGTTTTTGGGAATGAATTTTGTGATAGACTGTGGTATTTGGCTCTGTTAGGTGGTATAATGTGCCACAATATGGTATTGCTGACCTCGCCTACTTGTGTTGGTCCTGCCTTCCATCAATTTGGACCCGACTACAAAATGGGGCACTTTTAGAATTTTTTCCAGGGTCACTTTAAGTTCCCAGTCCGCCCCTGCTTGCAACGCATGCTTTAGTGACAAATTACATGTGGCTGTCTGACATTCTGAAGGATGAATTGGAGATGCCAGGAAACTACTTCCTGTCCAAATGCTTAGCACCAACTTATTTGAGAAATATAAATAACAGCCTGATTAGACAGGTATAAGAGAGGAGAGATAATTAGGGATGAGTGAACTTGTGTTTTACAAGTTCGGGGTTCAGGTTTTATTACAATTTTGATATGGATTCAGTTACCACGGGCCATAATGGAATTCTATGATGGAATGCATAACGGAATGCCTTTAAGAGGCATTCTGTTTTGCATTCTGTCATAATAGAAGTCTATGGGCTGCATAACTGATCTGTCTGGTTTCTGTTATGCATTTTGTCATAGAATTCCATTATGTCCTGTGGTAACGGAATCCATATCGGAATTGTAATAAAACCCAAATCCCAAACTCGAACTTGTAAAATACAAGTTCACCCATCCCTAATGATAATGTTACCTCCTATAACTACAGAAAGAGCATGATCTATGTTAGCATGAGTTATGACATTGTATTCATCATATAACATTAACAGTGTAAAATAAATGATAGGGAGTGAATTGGGGGCTGTTCACATATGTCTTTGCCTAATTTTTAACATATACACTGGGGGGAAAAAAAGATGCGGATACCAGGTGGCCAGGATGGGAGCTGCTGAACATGCATGCCTATGCGCACTCCCACGGTCTCAGCCACCAGAGAGGCCGGTGCTTTTTACAATAGTGTGCAAGCACAGCCACTGCTGATGAATTGGAGGGTGGTGTAACCCCTGGAAATGAGCAGTATATAATGTGATGGAAAAATGAATCAAGCCAACAAAGGAAGCAATATGGACAATAACAATACATTAGTAAGTGCCTTGTATTAACTTTCTCTACATGATAAATGCCATTTGCTGAAGTGAAACTCTTTAACAAAGTATATTATGGAAATGTCTTGTTACCCTGTCCCTACACTATATTAAAAATAAACTGAAATGACAGTTAAAGAGGTTGTCCATCTTGGACATTGATGGCATATTGCTAGGATGTACCCCAATGTCTTAAAGGTGTGGGTTCCATCTGGGGGACCCACACCTAACCTTGGAAAGTCTATGGGAGTGCCCAAAATAGCCGAGCCCTATAGAAGTGAATGGAGCGGCCATCCATTTATTTCCCATAGAAATAAATAGATGGCCGTGCAGGGGCGGTGTGCTATCCGTCACTTTGCGGGCTCTGCACTTATCAGACAATGGAAGCATGTCCTAGCAATATGCCCCCAATGTCCAAGATGGGAATACCCCATTAAACTTTAAAGATGACAAGTTCTGTCTTAGTGCCTTAGGGTATCATTAGTTGTAAATATGGATCTGCCCGCCTAATGAATATTGAGTGCTCCCACATAAATTAAGGTGTACAATCTCAGAGGTAATTTAGATTGTCCATATTGATTTTTATTATTTTTATTATTTTAACCCCTTTAACTCTCTGTATGCCGCTGTCATCACTGACCGCGGCATGTACAGGGTTAGTGGAGGGAGTGGGCTCCCTTCCCATCCCCATTAGGTCTCAGTGCTGTGGTGACAGTGAAAAGATGGCTGTGTTAGAAGCCCGATACCTTCCAAGGGCATTGTAGCTGCCTTCTACGGAAACCTGTGAGACCCAGCCACTGGTAGTACACTGACAGCCAATACATTACAATACCTATGTATTGTAATGCGTTGTAGTTGAAAGAAAGAAAAACATTTTTTTACATAATAAAAAAACTAAAGTTCCAAGTAAAAAAGCACCCTTTTCCCACAATTGAGTAATATAAAATTGAAAAAAAAAAAAAGACAGACATACTAGGTATTGCCTTGTTCATATCGACTGGCTCTATAAGAATATCACATGATCCACCCTGTCCACAGTGATTTTTTGGTCACCTTGCCTCACTAAAAGTGTAATACTAAGTGATCAAAAATATGTACCCCAAAATGGTACCAATCAAACCGTTCATCCTGCATAAGATCTCAGAAAATGGCAACACAAAAACAAGATATATTTATTTTCAAAAGTGCTTTTACTGTGTAAAACTTGACAAAAATAAAAAATAGACATATCAGATATAGCCACATTCCTAACAACCTGCTCAACAAAATTATCACATGATATACCCCCTCAGTGGAATGCGGTAAAAAAAAAAAACTGTGCCTCACCTTGCCTCACAAAAAGTGTAATACCAAGAGATCAAAATGTCATATGTAAACCAAAATGGTACCAAATCAAACTGTCATCTCACTTGAAAAAAATGAGACCCTACATAAGACAATCACGCCAAAAAATAAAAAATGGCTCTCAGAAAATGGCAACACAAAAACAAGATATTTTTATAAAAAATAAAAAATGGCTCTCAGAAAATGGCAACACAAAAACAAGATATTTTTATAAAAAATAAAAAATGGCTCGCAGAAAATGGCAACACAAAAATAAAAAAAATAGACATGTTAGGTATTGTCGTGTCTGTAACAACCGGCTCTAAAAAAATATCACATGATCTACCCTGTCAGGTGAACTCTATAAAAATAAATACATAAAAACAGTGCCAGAATGGTCAAAAGTCATATGTACTCCAAAATGGTACCAATGAAAATGTCACTTCATCCCACAAAAAATGAAACCTCACATAAGACAATCGCCCAAACAATAAAAAACTGTGGCGCCCCTAAACCAATTCATCAAAATCTGCTCTGCAAAAGCCATATGATGCTCACTCCCTTTTGAGTTCTGCCATGTGTCCCTATCGCAGTTTACCACCACATATGCGGTGTTGCCGTATTCAGAAGAAAATGGATAACAAATTAAGGGGTGCTTTTTCTCCTGTTACACCTTGTGAACATGAAAAATATGGGACAATTTCACACCAAGTGTCTCTAAATTCCGTAAAACGTCTATGTGCTTAGTACACCCCTTAATAAATTCTTTGAGGGCTGTAGTTTCCAAAATGTGATCACTTTTTGAGGGCTTCCACTATAGGGTACGTCAGGGTCTATTCAAATATAAAATGGTGTCCAAAAACCATTCTAGCTACAGATGTAATAGAGTTAACACACATGCTTTATGAGAAGTGTTATCTAAACTAATTGTCTTAAGCAAACACCTTCAATTGCTTTCCAATGGCTTTTGTTTCAAGATAACATGATGTGTTAAGAAATTTGAGTTAAGAGTTTGAGTTTTAACTCTGTTACATCTGTAAGTTTGCCCCTACAGCAGTTTACCACCACATATGGAGTATTTCTGTAGACTGTAGAATCAGAGTAATGCATATTGATGTTTATTTTGTTTTTGTAAGCAGTAGGCTGTTGTGAAGAGGTGGGTGTTCCGATTACCTTTGAAGGTTTTAAAGGTGGAGGAGAATTATTTGGAGTAATGAGTTCCACAGCATGGGATGCACAGGAGAACTCTTGGATAGTGATAAGCGGCAGGGGCTATATTCAAATTCACAATATTTCACAAATATTTTGTAGAATATTCGTCATATATTCGCGAATCTCGAGAATTCAAGATTATTTTATTGAATGCAAAAACTCGGCAATGTAAAAATCTCATAATGCAAATTTGTAATGCAAAATACAGACGTGGGTCACTTTGGCTACATTTTTCAAGCTGCTAGAAGTTTCATGAGTTTCTCCTGAGACTGGAGAAAATGGTTGGTACGGCAGAACATTACAATAGCTTTATATGCAGATAGAGTCAAGTGTTCCAATATATTCGCGATTGCGCTAATCGGCAGTGAATAGAATATTTTTTCGCACTAGTGCACTTCACATTTTAGCAGGTCTGACTACAGATTACTGATTGGTGCACTAAGTATTGTTGTGAACTTGACATTGCATCCTTCTCATTGGACCACAAACAAGAAGCAGAGAATCATGTGTTTAGATGGAAAAAAGGCAGAATATTCGATATAACGAATATATAGAACTATATTCTAAATATTCTCAAATTGGCGATATTCGCGATAAAAATTCGCTAATTAAATATTCGTACTCAACACTAATCTTGGAGGTAATTGTGTTAGGAGCAGACAAGAGGAGAGATTGAAGATTGTGTGAGGTAATGTCTGGAGGATCAGGTGATGAGCAGCTTTATATGTTAATATTTTAAACTGGCTAATAGAGAGCCTGTGGAGATTTTGGATGACAATAAATGAAAAGGTAGAAGGAAAGGAGAGGTGGATTAGAATTCCACAGAGAGGGATGCTGTAGTAATCTAGATGGGAGATGATGAGGGCATGTACAAGCATTGCTGACTCAAGCTTGAGGAAAAAGCAGATTTGAGAAATGTTTTTGAGGTGGAGACAGAAGGAGATGGTAAAGGCTTTGATCTGTGGTTTGAAAGACACATCCCTTTACAATAAAAAAGTTATTAATTAATACAAAACTGATTCAATATAATTTTAGAGAAGCTCTACCAGCAAGCTACTGGAGTCCAGCCTATCAGTTACCAGCTGATCGAAAAGGGAAATAAATCAATAATAAATCAGGCTGGCTCACAGTATATTTGCATACACAAAATGTATTATCCTAATAAATGTATTATAAAAATATTAAAATATTAAAACATGACCTTATTCCATATCAGCATATACACATATAGATAAATATAATGCGGAGCTCACGCATGTATCTATAAAACAGGAGTACTCCAATAAATGTGACCTCTTTGCTTTCAGATGTTATCAGTTTTCTCCTATATACAAAATAATTAGACAACTTAAGATTGTAACAATCGTATAACTAGGTGCGATTTTACCAGTAGTTGGAACCTATATGGTTCGAAGCAGATTGTCCTTGTTGTGATTTTTAAATGGTAAAAAATTGGCGCTCAACAGCGCTTGCAGATGGTGGATACCTTGCTTTCAGCCCGTGCTTGTTCACTGCCACCTCGTTCACAGGCGGCAGTGAACAAGCACGGGCTGAAAGCGAGGTATCCACCATCTGCAAGCGCTGTTGAGCGCAATTTTTGAATGCTATTTGCTGAAAATGATTATGGGGGCGGCCATCTTACCTGAGCTATTCTTAGCAGCATTTAGAAAGCATTAAGAAAATTGCTTTACAGCAATCCCATGGTCCATAGACACAATGGTCAAGAGGTGACCTCATTGACTTCTATGGGAGAGTTTTCTGGGCATGCTCTGTGACCTATACAGAGGTCATTGTAGAAAGAGAGAACAGATAAGCTTTGACAATCACCTATTGTGAATAGTGGATCATGTCTTATCTATACATTACAAACAAGATTAGAATGACAGATAAGTAGATAACTGCAGTAAAGTGATGTGTAGAGACCAAGAAGTGGGGTTCGTGGCCAGTGCGAAAATTGCAGGATTTTTTTTGTTTAAATATAGATAGTGGCATGGAAAATTAAAAATAACCACTAAAAATTCTTTAAAAATATGATAAACATAAAAACTTGATTTAAACAATAGTTCAATTTCTGATGACACATTGCCTTTAAATATTCATGTGTATGAGGCATTCCATATGTGAATTACAGAACTGTTCAGCCTCAGTAACACAATGATTAACTTCAGATCATTGAAAAGTTTATTAGGATAAGTTGGCAATCATCGGAGCTGCTTGGAAAGAACAATCTCTTCTTCATATCTACCTAATAATTCACACAAACATTTTATTTTATGTTGCTATAGTGAATTCTTCTGGCTTTTTGGGTAAACCACAGCACAGAGCACAGACTATATCTAGCCTCAGCATGCATCATGTAGAAGTTTGCAGACCACCTGTTTTCCATAGAGGAATCTATGACCACTAAATACCTGTATTATGGAGCTGGCTTTGGTTACGTTTGCTTTGCTGTGTAAATAAAAATGAAATCTGAGTTAAATTGTTTCAGTGATGTTAAATTTACAGTTTGAAACATTTCCCTGTGCTATTACTATGTAATGTAATATGCTGTAGTATTCTACAATGGCTGTATTGGCTCACATCTCAGTTTTTTTATATTATTTTTGTTCAAATATTACTTTTTGGTAGCATGCGACAATAAAATCCAGTCTGTTTTATTATAGAGAGAATGTTAGGTACAAATATCCAGGGCTTTGTTATCCCCAGGAATACAATTCGTGGAGGTTTGTGGGGTTCACAAAGGAAACTCTTGAATGTGTCAATAGAACTTTATTTCCCAGTTTAAACAAAATTGCCTTTAGTTCTAAGCGATTTTGCTAATACCAAGTTGTTAGACTTTTCCTTCTGTAGACTCACAGATTGAGCTACGTATGACTTGGGGCAATTTTGATTGTCCTAATAATTCTTTTTTTTTTTTTTTTTAATCACATAATTTTTATTTGAGTTTCATAAAAAGAATATATTATTACAATAACAACCCCTTACACCCACCCACCCCCCTCTTCCCTCCCACCCCTTTTTCAGTCCTGCGACCAATTAAAGTCCAGAATCATCTCCGTGATACACTTTGTATACCATACACAATTAACATACTCTCTCCTATTTGTCTTCCGTGACCGCCATTCCATCCGCTGTCCTCAACAGACCACATATTCCCTAATAATTCTTAATAAACTCCTCCAAGGCTCCCGGTCTACAGCATGAAACTGTTGCGGCCAGTGATTGGCTGCAGTGGTCATGTGGGATATGCGGATAAGCCAGTGCTGCAGTAGAGTTAACACACATTCGAGGTGAGGACCGAAGCAGCAGATCTTTTCAGAATACACTTTTTTGCAATGTCTTAAATACTTTGTAGTATTATCATTTTGCACAAAGGAGATGGAAAGTATGGAATATAAGGCATAACTCAACTTAAAATCAAAACAAATCTAGAGCTATTGTATGGATATATCATTTTGCTTTGCTTTTTCAATGCGTTGTGTATAAAAGTGACATTGATAATGGATGAGTAATGAATTGTATGAAGCACTTTGCTGGGAAAGCAATAATGCTGACATCAACAATTAAAGGCACGTTGTGCAGTGACAGCCCTCGTCACATATTGTACATGTATGGATTTAATATTGGATCAGGTATTATGTATGGTTAACTGAAAAACAGACTTCTGAAGCAAACAGCATTTTCCTAAATCAATAGATGTGTGTAATATGAAAAATGCATTTTGTTTTATGGTTTGTCCTTTTGCCAGCTCATACAATGTGTTGGTCACAAAATAAATCCTTCTAATGCTTATTTGATGAGCATAACAAAGCATCTGGACAACTTGTGTTCTACATTCATAAGCGACAATGTGATGGGAAAATTCTCTTCTAGTTCTAAGGGAGCAAATTTGTGGGATGCAATAAAGGTCAGCTCTGCATAAAACAAAAATAAATGTTTGTGACTGACGTTTAGAGGGTTATGGTAAATTAAATCACTCCTTTTCGCTTCCTGATTCCCTGTTCTCAGGAATGGCAAGGGACCTTGAAAATTATAAACAGGATGTGGTCACTCATAGCATTTTAATGCAGGATGTTTTTTTTACTGAGAATAGATCCCAAAAATATACAGTCATGAGCTATATCATTGCTATTGTTTACTTACTTTTAGCTTTTCATAAAAAACGTTAATAACTGAGAATGATTCCTGGGGATTGGTCACAGTACTGTGAAACCCTCACTAGAGGAAGTTCTGGGAAGGAATGGATGCAAATGAGCTCTTATCAAGCTCTGCCTCTGATGCCACAAGATGTAAGGCAGCAACTAAAATTTAATGTTGATAAGTGCAAGATAATGCAACTGGGACGTAAAAACCCAAGAGCAGAATATAAAATCAGTGATACAGTCCTAACCGCAGTATCTGAGGAAAGGGATTTAGGGGTCATTATTTCCGAAGACTTAAAGGTAGGCAGACAATGTCATAGAGCAGCAGGAAATGCTAGCAGAATGCTTGGGTGTATAGGGAGAGGCATTACCAGTAGAAAGCGGGAGGTGCTCATGCCGCTCTACAGAGCACTAGTGAGACCTCATTTGGAGTATTGTGCTCAGTACTGGAGACCATATCTCCAGAAGGATATTGATACTTTGGAGAGAGTTCAGAGAAGAGCTACTAAACTAGTACATGGATTGCAGGATAAAACTTACCAGGAAAGATTAAAGGACCTTAACATGTATAGCTTGGAAGAAAGACGAGACAGAGGGGATATGATAGAAACTTTTAAATACATAAAGGGAATCAACTCGGTAACGGAGGAGAGCATATTTAAAAGAAGAAAAACTACCACAAGAGGACACAGTTTTAAATTAGAGGGGCAAAGGTTTAAAAGTAATATAAGGAAGTATTACTTTACTGAGAGAGTAGTGGATGCATGGAATAGCCTTCCTGCAGAAGTGGCAGCTGCAAATACAGTGAAGGAGTTTAAGCATGCATGGGATAGGCATAAGGCCATCCTTCGTATAAGATAGGGCCAGGGGCTATCCATAGTATTCAGTATTTTGGGCAGACTAGATGGGCCAAATGGTTCTTATCTGCCGACACATTCTATGTTTCTATGTTTCTATCCTATAAGTAATGTTCGACCCTTTAAATAGGCCTTGAGACATGACTCAGATATTAAATAAGCCAGCACCTCATCTGCAGACAGCTGTTTCGGGGTGATTGCCCCTCATCAGTGCAGAACAGAGAGTACTGGCTTAACTGGGTAGGAGGCCTGTGTCTGATCAAGGGGGGAACTAACTCTCCTTAAGGAGAGAGCACCTTAATCAGTGTGAGGAGACTTATAGGCCATACATGCTCCTCTGGAATTCGGAGAGGAAAGGGACACAAATGAGCTCTTAACAAGCTCTGCCTCTAAAGCCACCAGATGTAAGGCAACTATCCTATAAGTCTCCTCACGGCGGCAGTATTAAACTGCAAGATGATTGCCAACGAGCATTACTATGAACGCTCGTTAACGATCATCAGGCAGAAAATCTGCCCATCTAATATACCCTTTACCCTTGGTTTGAGATACACTACTATGGTCTTATCTGTTTTGTCATGGCTCTCTATAATTCACTTTTCTTTTGCATGTATTGTCTGGATCCACTGCATGGTTAATCTCAGTTTTGTTAGGGCATTCACTAGGCAATAAAAATTACACATTTCCGGTATTCTGCAGCACAGTACAATTTTTGTTTTGAAAAACATTTTCTTTGCATCACCATATTCTGACTTCCATAACTTTGAAATATTTCCATCTATGGAAGCTCTTTTTTTGCAGGGCAAGTTGTAATTTTAATTGCTTTGTTCAATTATTTTTGTGAAATGAAGCGATACATGGCATAACACTTTCATATTTTAGAAGTTTGTCACTTTTTATTTTTTTGCTTAACTTTATGTGTAAAATGGGAAAAGGGGATGATTTTAATTTATTAAGGCCGAATGCACACGGCCATGGAACACGGACGTGAGCGGTCCGTGGTATCCTGGCCTGGCATCCTGCTGACAGCAGGAGCGCACGGCGTCATTGGTTGCTATGACGCCGTGCGCTTCATGCCGCCGCTGCACTACAGTAATACACTGGTATGATCTATTCGAGTGTATTACTGTAGTGCAGCAGCGGCATGAAGCGCACTGCGTCATAGCAACCAATGACGCCGTGCGCTCCTGCTTTCAGCAGGATGCCAGGCCAGGATACCACGGACCGCTCACGTCCGTGTTCCATGGCGGTGTGCATTTGGCCTAAGGCTATTTTCGACTAGCGGTAATTTCTTCCAGCAGGTTGTTTCAGCAGAGGAATCCAATATTGCTCGATAATACCTGGCCCCTCCAGAACCCATTGACTATAATGGTACTAAGCATTAGTACCAGGATTCGGCTGGGCGAAAACAACTGTTGTCAGTGGTATATGTCCGGTCCAATCCCGTCACTAATGCCAAAAACATGCTGGATCCCTGCTGAGTCCCATTATAGTCAATGTGGCCTGGAGGTGCTTTGGCCTTTTCCGGCTATACTAGATATGATATCTTCCGACAGGCTGTTCCTCTGCCTGCTGAAAGAATTTACAGCTAGTATTTATTTTGTATTCTTTATATTTTTAAAACCCTTTGTTTTACAGTTTTTTATTACTTTAATTTTAGCCCTCCCCCCTCCTTCCCAGGTGACTTGAACATGCAATTATTGGATCACTTATACCATACACTGCAATTAAATAGTATTGCAGTCTATGGTAAAATCATGGTATTCCTATTAAAGGGGTGTTTCCATCTGGACATTTATAGCATATCGATAGGATATGCCATAAATGTCTGGTAGGTCCAGGTTCCACCTATTTTTTTCAAGAACAGGACCCTGCTTTGAATGTACAGCATACCATGCATGTGAGCTATTTTTAGAAATCCGATAGAAGTAAAAAGAGAAGACACTGCACATGTGTGACCACCCCTTCATTCACAGCTGTGGGGCATCTGAAAATAGCTGAGCCGCTGCTAGCAGAATCTGGAGAAAGCTTTGCATGTGTGTATTGATAAGCTATAAAATTCCAAAAAGACAAACCCTTTGAGCCCTAAGCTGCAACAGCAATATTTCTGTAGGAAGGGGGAGCATTCATTCACTGGAAAGAGTCCCCTTCCTACAAATGACCGCTCAGATGCTGCGGCCACAGTTGAGTATCTGAGGAGTTTAATGTATGTAATCGGAGTCTCTGATCACAGACAATGTAGGCAGGATTCTGCTGTATAACAGATGCCGCTTCCATAATTGACTATGCAACATTCTTCCCCTAACACACCCATTGTTAGAGGGGAACATGACATGGCACTGCATGGCACTGTGCATATGCTAGTTGCCCAAGTTGAGGCAGTGTTGTTGATGGACAAGTCTAGTCATGTTTCCTTCTATCAGCAGCCAGATCAGAAAAAGGGTCATTATATTTACACAGGAGCTGGAGTCTGCACAAGGGGCAGGTGCTGCAATGAAGGGTATATAAAAGGAAATGTGCTTCTTGCAGCCTATGGCCTCATGCACACGATCGTTGTGCGTTTTGAAGTCTGCAAACTGCGGATCCGCAAAACACGGAAGGCGTCCGTGTGCGTTCCGCAATTTGCGGAAAGGCGCGGACAGCCTTTAATATAACTGTCTATTCTTGTCAAGAATAAGACATGTTATATTTTTTTTGCGGACCACGGAACAGAGCAACGGATGCGAACAGCACACGGAGTGCTGTCCGCATCTTTTGCGGCCCCATTGAAGTGAATGGGTCCGCATCCGAGCCACCAAAACTGCGGCTCGGATGCGAAACAAAACAATGGCCGTGTGTATGAGGCCCATTAGTAAGCTGATTATAGAGCTGTTTGTAGCACATTTCTAAAAGTTACCATAAAATGACCAACCCCTTTATTAATTCTGACACATCATATGCAAGAGGGGGTTTGCTATTAAGACTGATATGAGAAATGCCATTTTAATGAATTTCCCTCTTTGCTTTTTAACTGTCCACGATTGAGTGACCACACAAGCATAGCAGCTTCTCAACCTTTGTGGTGTATAATGAGGAAATGCCTCAAATGTCCTTCATGGAGAAACCTTGTTAACCCCTTAACATCCAGAGCAGTGGTGTAACTAGAGTTATATCGGTGCCAGGGAAAACTTTGGATTGGGAATAATATGTTCACTATATTGCATGGGTTATTAAGATTAGAGAGATAACTACAGTTTTGTGATATTTACTAGGGTTGAGTGAACACCTGGAAGTTCAGGTTCGCCGGTTTTGGCCGAACTTCGCCGCAAAGTTTGGGACCCGAACTTGACCCCGAACCCCATTGAAGTTAATGGGGACCTGAACTTTGGGGCACTAAAATGGCTCTAAAAAAAGTCATAGAAAGGGCTAGAGGGCTGCAAAAGGAAGCAAAATATGGGTAAGAGCATGACAACTCCCCTGCAAACAAATGTGGATAGGAAAATTAATAAAATAACATAGAATTTTTTTTTAAGTAAAAAATAATGATCTTGAACTAGGAGGCGGAGTTAAAATGGAGTAGGGGGTTGAGGAGGCGGTGGATGTGGCGGTGTAGGTGGAAGCGGTGGTGGAGGAGAAGAAGGTAGCCAACACAATTTATTATTTTTTTTAATAAATTTGGGAAGACCCCAAAACATTGGAAAATATAAAAAAGAAAACAAAGAGAAAGTGCGCTGGAGTATAACAATGGCTGGGTGCGGCCTGTATACTTGTCTATAAAGCACAAAGTACAGGCAAGTCCAGTGGGATCCATGCCTGGTTCATTTTAATGAACGTGAGCTTGCCCACATTGGCTGTGGACAGGCGGCTGCGCATGTTTGTGATCACCTCCCCCATGCTGTGCTAATCAAGTGTTCGGACAATACACTGGCTGCAGGGCAGGCCAGCACCTCCAAGGCGTAAAGGGCAAGTGTAACATCCCAGAGTATGTCACTAAAAACTCTGTTTCCCTGCTACAACATGTCAAGTGTATATTTATTGCCATCTTGTGTAGTCAAACTTTGCATTTTCCATTATGTGTATTTTCCAGGCCTGTATTATATATTTGCTGTAATTTCCCTGTCCGCCAGCAGGTGGCAGAAATATGTAGCAGACCATAGCTAGGTTAGTATATTTAGTCTGGAATAGTCCATTCCAGTCTAGCCTCCCCTGTGTGAGCAGAAGTGGGATGTTCCCATGTCCTGTCTCATGAGGAGGAGAGGAAGTTAAGTTAGTGCGTACCAGCACCCTGCCTGGGGAAGGCTGTGTTAGTAGGAGCTCCCAGAAATAGGGATCCCAACCTAGGATCCAGCCTCGGCTGAGGCAAGGATCACTCTTCCCAGCCTGAGTCATCTACCTCAGCTGGTGACAAGCAAGCAACAACCTCCAGAACTTCAGATCTCCAGGAAGCCATTCCCTGTGAGCAGTCCCGTGAGTACTAATCTAGAGTCCAGGAGAAGCCAAATACCTCCTCAGCTAGTCAGGCCCACTACAAGCAGAAGACAGACAGAGCAGAAGATAAATACCTGCCAGATTCACTAGGCATATGATCAGAAGCAGAATAGATAAAAATTCCTGCCACATATTGCCAATACCTGCTGGGACCCAAAAGACTTATGCTGTAACTCGTATGGATATCTGTTGCCATTAAGTAAAGACAAGTCGGATTATATCTCCAGTCTGGATCTCATTTACTGCTACAAAGTTCCTCAAATACTCCTATTAACAACACTCATTTTATTGCAAGTGAGCCAGGATCCAGGAGTCCAGCCATACCAAGGTAGGAGACACCGTTGACACTACCATATCTGCTATACAGAGACATTATCCCCCTCTGGCATTCCTCACCTGGTACGTGAGTTATAACATCTTAAAGGGCCCTGCTACAGTACCTGCGCAAGCTGCAATTGGCGTCACGAACTACTACACATATATACTGACCCACTGCATAGCTGACCCACTGTACCAGTGTCCTGCTCATTGCACAAGCTCAGGCCATGTGTCCAATTTGGAGACCCAGAAGTTGAATGGGGCAGACTCATCAGTCAGTACGTGAAGGTGTGTGAACATGTACTGTTCCACCATGTAGCTGAATTGCTGCCTCCTGCTAAGACGTTCCGTATCAGCCGGTGGTGCTGGTTGTTGTGGCGTGCTGAAAAAGCTTTTCCATATTTCAGCCATAATTCCAAATATACGCAGAGCGAGAAAACGCCCGGGACATGCGCTGTTCTCGAGCAATTACGTGTTTTAAACCAAAACTGGACTCAGAACAGCTTAGTTTGAACAAGTACAAAAAACTTTTATTTAACTTACAATGATAAAAATTGTTACATATCCATACATATAGATGAGCAGCACAATGCCACACAGGATAACGTTATGTTGGTCTGTTGTAAAACAAATAACAGAAGGCAATCCCAAACCGTGCAGAGTATATTCTTACACGGCTAACAGTCAATACAATGTAAAGTGCATAGTGCAAATTGTAAACACTGACTACGGGAAATACAAAAATCAATACAGACCAAGTCCTCCTGGATCCCTACACGTGTTTCGCGTTTTGCTTCCTCAGGGGATACTGATGGTGTGTGTTGCCTGTTCATATATAGTCTGCATGTTGATTAGAACCTAGATCACCTGAATTCCTCGTATATGCCGAAAACCGGAAGTGCGGTGCGTTCCACGCTGGAACGCACGCCCACTTCCGGCTCGATCGGTGTCCGGACACTCAATATAGCCCTGCATAGTCATTCCACCCTGGACCAAGAATCAAGGTAGAACTAACCATTTATGCGCCCAGTATGGAGAGGGTGGAAGGAGGTAGCAGACGGAGGTGTAGAAAAGGACGCTCCACATACCGGAACCGGAAGTATGTCATGCGGTCCACGGTGGAACGCATCGGCCACATAAAGCCAGGGTAGACTCCTCCCATGACTCCGCCCCAAATGATGTCACTCGCATGCAAATCTCCAGCTTACAATGCGTTCCACCGTGGAACGCAAGCGGGGTACATGCTTCCTGAAACACTGAAAGGTCGATTGAATGGCCAATTAGTTAAATTTGATCCTGAAACTCCGTATACGTACAAACCAGGGTTCTATATATACCTCCAGGGGGCGCCTTTAGGAACAATGGGGGAATATAAAACATATTATAAAGAAATCAAAACAATATAAACTAAATATAAATTCCAGACATTGACCACTTGGGGAGCTCTAACAATAACCAGAATAGTAATATGTGATAAAAAGTGAGAAAGTGAAGAAAGTAAAGAGAAAAATAGTAGATAAGTGAAGACCCATGCAAAAAAAGAGTGATAAAGTGTATGGTGAAGCATTGTGCAGAAACAAAGTGGTGAAAGAGAAAGAAATTTATTTTTATAAATATAAATGTATTATAACATACATATAAAATTGGGATAGCTTCCATTTATAATATGTAGCACAGATGAAAACACTATTATTACAATGTGATCCATCAGGACCTCTCATTAAGTATCCTGGAATCGTTAGTCGATTTTAATTTACATAGCCGTAGATCAAGACCGTGGATAGATTACGTGAATGTCCAAGTCGTTATGCTCCACATAAAGAGTACTCTTGTTGATATTTCCCATTGGACCATCTCTCGAAGATCCGCGTGGTCAACGCCTCCCCAGATGTTCATGTCAACCATACCCATGTGAATATATAGTAAGCAGCCTCACGGAATAATGACTAGCAAGAATAAATATGTAGTCCTATCAAAGCAGAAAAAAACCGTATTAAAAAACATAAAACCAAAAATTAAAAAGGTCACAGGTATACACATCACCTAGACTTACAGAGGAACTCACGAAGATGGGTATTAATACATTTTATTAACTTAGCCCAAAAATGGCGAAAAACTCAAGGCCTCATTGAGGCCTGATGGTATAACAGTATTTAATTCGAAGATCCATTTAACCTCCTTTTGAGCAAGGACCTTCTTCCAGTTACCACCCCTCCCACTTATCAAAACCCTATCGATGCCTCTTACCTTTAAAAGGGAGGCATCACAGTTGTGATGGGTCTTGAAATGTCGAGGGACCGTTTTCAAGCTCTGAATATCTTCCTCCTCTCTTGCACCCGAAATTCCGAGCACATGCTCACGTGTCCTACGTTTCAGCTGTCTCGATGTCATTCCTACGTAGGACAAGTTACAAGGACAAGTAGCTACATAAATGACTCCTGCTGTTGTACATGAGATCGTGTGTGTGATCTCATAATTTTTGCGTCCCGAAGAATCTGTAAAAGAATTTGTTCACAGTATGTTGGGACACGCCATGCATTTTCCGCACGGACGACATCCCCATTTGGGACCCTTAGAGCCAAAGAGATATCCTGCGGGTTTACCCTCGTAGTGACTGTGGACTAAAATATCCTTTAAATTCTTTTCACGTCGGAAGGTTACGGAGGGGTGTTGTGGTACATAACTCCGTAGAGTATGGTCCAGTCTCAGTATGTTCCAATGCTTCCGTAAAACTGAGGTAAGTTCTGAATGACCAGAGTTGTATGATGTAATGAACCTGACAACTTTACTCCCCTTTTCTTGTTTTGTTCGATCTTCCAATAATTTTGATCTTTTGCTATGCTTCGCTCGCAAATACACCTTCCTCACTGAACGGTCGCTGTATCCACGGTCTTTAAATCTTTTGGCTAGGTCCGTTGACCAGTTTTCAAAGTCCTCATCCTTGGAGCAGATTCTTTTCAACCTCAAAAACTGTCCCACCGGTATGCCATCGAGTAATTTATTTGGATGGTAGGAGTCGGCACGGAGGAGACTGTTCACAGCGGTCGGTTTCCGATAAAGATCTGTGTGAATAGAACCATCATTGTCAACATTCAGGGTAACATCCAGGAAGTCCATTTTCGATCTCCCCATCTTATAAGTAAGATGGATGTTTATATCATTTGTATTTAGGAGTGTCATGAATTCCTGAAGATCTTCCGTGTTGCCCTGCCAGATCATCAGGACGTCATCTATATAACGGCTCCACATATGGACCTTCTCAATATGTTTCACCGGATCGGTCAAGAAGATATTTCTCTCCCACAGCCCCAGGAAAAGATTTGCATACGAGGGCGCACAAGACGCCCCCATCGCGGTTCCCTGGAGCTGTAGGTAGAAACACCCCTTGAACATGAAAAAATTGTGACGTAATGTGAAATCCAATAGTTCCAGAATAAATTTTGCATACTCACTTTGCGTATTTAAAAAGCTCAGACAAAGGAGGCAATGTGGTATTATGGCCCACAGATATGTATGAACGAGAGGCCTTTAGACAACTCAGGAATCCTTGTTGCTATCGTAAATTGACATTTAATCCACTGTCTGCTTTCCAGGAAGATTTGGGAAAGATTTTACAAAAAGCAGTTGATACAGGAATAATTACTGGCAAAGAACAAAATTGTCTACTCACCATCGACCCGACCATTGCAACTTTCTACATGTTGCCAAAGATCCACAAAAATGCGAAGGTCCCACAAGGACGGCCGATAGTCTCAGGTAACAACAGTATGTGTGAGGCCGTGGGCAAACTGATCGATCATGTCTTACGACCGTTCGTTGATAGTCTACCTTCGTATCTCAAGGACACCGGGGATTTATTACAGAAGGTCGACGGTCTGCTACTGGATGAAGACATGATCTTAGTGACATGTGACGTCGAGTCATTATATACATCTATTCGCCACGATGATGGGATCCGAGCTGTAACACACTATCTGATGTCCTCCAATACGCAAAGTGAGTATGCAGAATTTATTCTGGAACTATTGGATTTCACATTACGTCACAATTTTTTCATGTTCAAGGGGTGTTTCTACCTACAGCTCCAGGGAACCGCGATGGGGGCGTCTTGTGCGCCCTCGTATGCGAATCTTTTCCTGGGGCTATGGGAGAGAAATATCTTCTTGACCGATCCGGTGAAACATATTGAGAAGGTCCATATGTGGAGCCGTTATATAGATGACGTCCTGATGATCTGGCAGGGCAACACGGAAGATCTTCAGGAATTCATGACACTCCTAAATACAAATGATATAAACATCCATCTTACTTATAAGATGGGGAGATCGAAAATGGACTTCCTGGATGTTACCCTGAATGTTGACAATGATGGTTCTATTCACACAGATCTTTATTGGAAACCGACCGCTGTGAACAGTCTCCTCCGTGCCGACTCCTACCATCCAAATAAATTACTCGATGGCATACCGGTGGGACAGTTTTTGAGGTTGAAAAGAATCTGCTCCAAGGATGAGGACTTTGAAAACTGGTCAACGGACCTAGCCAAAAGATTTAAAGACCGTGGATACAGCGACCGTTCAGTGAGGAAGACGTATTTGCGAGCGAAGCATAGCAAAAGATCAAAATTATTGGAAGATCGAACAAAACAAGAAAAGGGGAGTAAAGTTGTCAGGTTCATTACATCATACAACTCTGGTCATTCAGAACTTACCTCAGTTTTACGGAAGCATTGGAACATACTGAGACTGGACCATACTCTACGGAGTTATGTACCACAACACCCCTCCGTAACCTTCCGACGTGAAAAGAATTTAAAGGATATTTTAGTCCACAGTCACTACGAGGGTAAACCCGCAGGATATCTCTTTGGCTCTAAGGGTCCCAAATGGGGATGTCGTCCGTGCGGAAAATGCGTGGCGTGTCCCAACATACTGTGAACAAATTCTTTTACAGATTCTTCGGGACGCAAAAATTATGAGATCACACACACGATCTCATGTACAACAGCAGGAGTCATTTATGTAGCTACTTGTCCTTGTAACTTGTCCTA
Source organism: Bufo gargarizans (assembly GCF_014858855.1). Lineage (NCBI taxonomy): Eukaryota > Metazoa > Chordata > Amphibia > Anura > Bufonidae > Bufo > Bufo gargarizans. The sequence goes on from NC_058081.1 coordinate 325,810,885, forward strand.
CGTAGGAATGACATCGAGACAGCTGAAACGTAGGACACGTGAGCATGTGCTCGGAATTTCGGGTGCAAGAGAGGAGGAAGATATTCAGAGCTTGAAAACGGTCCCCCGACATTTCAAGACCCATCACAACTGTGATGCCTCCCTTTTAAAGGTAAGAGGCATCGATAGGGTTTTGATAAGTGGGAGGGGTGGTAACTGGAAGAAGGTCCTTGCTCAAAAGGAGGTTAAATGGATCTTCGAATTAAATACTGTTATACCATCAGGCCTCAATGAGGCCTTGAGTTTTTCGCCATTTTTGGGCTAAGTTAATAAAATGTATTAATACCCATCTTCGTGAGTTCCTCTGTAAGTCTAGGTGATGTGTATACCTGTGACCTTTTTAATTTTTGGTTTTATGTTTTTTAATACGGTTTTTTTCTGCTTTGATAGGACTACATATTTATTCTTGCTAGTCATTATTCCGTGAGGCTGCTTACTATATATTCACATGGGTATGGTTGACATGAACATCTGGGGAGGCGTTGACCACGCGGATCTTCGAGAGATGGTCCAATGGGAAATATCAACAAGAGTACTCTTTATGTGGAGCATAACGACTTGGACATTCACGTAATCTATCCACGGTCTTGATCTACGGCTATGTAAATTAAAATCGACTAACGATTCCAGGATACTTAATGAGAGGTCCTGATGGATCACATTGTAATAATAGTGTTTTCATCTGTGCTACATATTATAAATGGAAGCTATCCCAATTTTATATGTATGTTATAATACATTTATATTTATAAAAATAAATTTCTTTCTCTTTCACCACTTTGTTTCTGCACAATGCTTCACCATACACTTTATCACTCTTTTTTTGCATGGGTCTTCACTTATCTACTATTTTTCTCTTTACTTTCTTCACTTTCTCACTTTTTATCACATATTACTATTCTGGTTATTGTTAGAGCTCCCCAAGTGGTCAATGTCTGGAATTTATATTTAGTTTATATTGTTTTGATTTCTTTATAATATGTTTTATATTCCCCCATTGTTCCTAAAGGCGCCCCCTGGAGGTATATATAGAACCCTGGTTTGTACGTATACGGAGTTTCAGGATCAAATTTAACTAATTGGCCATTCAATCGACCTTTCAGTGTTTCAGGAAGCATGTACCCCGCTTGCGTTCCACGGTGGAACGCATTGTAAGCTGGAGATTTGCATGCGAGTGACATCATTTGGGGCGGAGTCATGGGAGGAGTCTACCCTGGCTTTATGTGGCCGATGCGTTCCACCGTGGACCGCATGACATACTTCCGGTTCCGGTATGTGGAGCGTCCTTTTCTACACCTCCGTCTGCTACCTCCTTCCACCCTCTCCATACTGGGCGCATAAATGGTTAGTTCTACCTTGATTCTTGTGGGGATAAGTTTGGTCCAGGGTGGAATGACTATGCAGGGCTATATTGAGTGTCCGGACACCGATCGAGCCGGAAGTGGGCGTGTGTTCCAGCGTGGAACGCACCGCACTTCCGGTTTTCGGCATATACGAGGAATTCAGGTGATCTAGGTTCTAATCAACATGCAGACTATATATGAACAGGCAACACACACCATCAGTATCCCCTGAGGAAGCAAAACGCGAAACACGTGTAGGGATCCAGGAGGACTTGGTCTGTATTGATTTTTGTATTTCCCGTAGTCAGTGTTTACAATTTGCACTATGCACTTTACATTGTATTGACTGTTAGCCGTGTAAGAATATACTCTGCACGGTTTGGGATTGCCTTCTGTTATTTGTTTTACAACAGACCAACATAACGTTATCCTGTGTGGCATTGTGCTGCTCATCTATATGTATGGATATGTAACAATTTTTATCATTGTAAGTTAAATAAAAGTTTTTTGTACTTGTTCATATTTCAGCCATGCTAACCCTCCCTTCTGAGATGCTGGCGGTGCCCCAGCTACGTTGGCGACTTCTTCCTCCTTCTCTGCCTTCGCCTTGTGCTTCCACGGAGGCCCCGGTGTCAGGTGAGAATGCCATCAGAAGCGTGTCTACCAGCGTGCACTTGTACTCACGCATCTTATGATCATGCTCAAGTGTTGGAATTAATGATGGCATGTTGTGCTTGTAGCGGGGATCCAGCAGGGTGGCCACCCAGTAATCAGCACTGGATAGAATATGGCAACTCGGCAGTTGTTGCACAGGCACTGCAGCATGTAGTCGCTCATGTGTGCCAGGCTGCCCAGAGGCAACAACAAGCTGCCCTCTTCGGGAGGTGTATCGTCTGTGTCCTCTGTTTCCCCCCAGCCACGCTCCAGTAATGCTCATGAGCTGCTGTGGGTGCCAGCCTGCTGTGAACTCCTCATCTTCCTCCTCCTCCTTATCCTCCAGAACTGTGCCATGGCTGAACAATCGTGTCTCTGGCCTCTGTTGGTGCAGGAACCCACCCTCGAGCCACTTGTGAATGAATGGCCTGATACCCGTGGAAATGATCCCTCTTCCTCCTCCTCTTCCTCCCGTGCCACATCCTCTTCCATCATGCCAGAAGCGTTTTTTCAAGGAGACATAGAAGTGGGATAGTAACTAGAAATGAACTTGCGGTTCGCCCGTCGGTCGTTTCGCTGCGAACTTTGCTCGTTTGCGATTTTCCAAACATGCGAACATATGACGATATTCGCATGCGCCATATTTTTTTGCACAGCGCCGAACTTTGTCCTATGACACATCCATCAGGTGGGACAGGACAGCCAATTGAGACGTTTCAGCAAATGGACACACCCCCAACCCTTTAACAGAACCCGATCTGGCAGCCATTTTATATTATGTGTTTTGCCAGTGTAGGGAGAGGTTGCATTTTGGAGCAGGGACAGTTAGGGACACCAAACGCAAACGTTTGGGACACGGAAGCATGCCTTTTGCCAGATGAACACGACGACAGCACGGTGGAAGGTGGAGTGAGGGACAAATGGGAGGAGAGAGGAGAAGGAGAAGAGGCAGGATGTAGAGCTCCGGGAGTGTGGCTTTGCAGGTTCTGACGGCGTTGCTCCCACTGGGCTAGGTGATTGGAGGCCAGCTGCCTTCTTAAGGCAGTCGTTCCAGAAGGATATAGATACTCTAGAGAGAGTTCAGAGAAGAGCTACTAAACTGGTCCATGGATTGCAGGATAAAACTTACCAGGAAAGGTTAAAAGACCTTAATATGTATAGCTTGGAAGAAAGAAGAGACCGAGGGGATATGATAGAAACTTTTAAATACATAAAGGGAATCAACTCGGTAAAGGAGGAGAGCATATTTAAAAGAAGAAAAACTACCACAAGAGGACACAGTTTTAAATTAGAGGGGCAAAGGTTTAAAAGTAATATAAGGAAGTATTACTTTACTGAGAGAGTAGTGGATGCATGGAATAGCCTTCCTGCAGAAGTGGTAGCGGCAAATACAGTGAAGGAGTTTAAGCATGCATGGGATAGGCATAAGGCTATCCTTCATATAAGATAGGGCCAGGGACTATTCATAGGATTCAGATATATTGGGCAGACTAGATGGGCCAAATGGTTCTTATCTGCCGACACATTCTATGTTTCTATGTTTCTATGTGAAAAAATGATGACGCTGAATAATCCTCTTGCCCAACGGCTGACCACTGGCTTGTCGGAACTGCTAGCCCGCCAACTACTGCCATATAAATTAGTGAACTCGGAGGCCTTTAGAAAAATTGTGGCCATTGGAACATCGCAATGGAAGGTCCCCGGAAGGAAATATTTCTCCCAGAAGGGAATCCCTGAACTATATGGCCACGTTCAGCGGCAAATTAATATATCTGTGGCACACAGTGTCGGTGCCAAGATACACATGACCACAGACACGTGGTCTAGCAAACACGGGCAGGGAAGGTACATAACTTTTACTGCAAACTGGGTGAATCTCCTGATGGCCGTCAAGCATGTAACCCGTGGCACCCATGTGGATTTGTTGTTACTGCCATGGATTGCATGCCGGCCTGCCACTTCTTCTCCCTCTCCTACAGCATCCTCCGTCTCCTCCTCGGCTGACTCCTTCTTTTCCACTGCTACCGCCTCTTCCGCTGCACCCACCAAGCTCCCCAGAACCTATTTGATGTGCCAGGTGAGACGTTACCATGCTGTGCTGCGGCTTTTGTGCCTGGAATCCAAGAGCCACACCAGTCCTGCACTCCTTTCAGCTCTGCGGTCACAGGCCGATCAGTGCCTAACCCCACTCAATTTTACAGTTAGTAGAGTGGTGTGCGACAACGGTGCCAATCTGCTGAGTGCGCTGAAATAGGGCAAAATGACACACATGCCATGCATGGCGCACGTCCTGAACTTAGTCGTGCAGCGATTCGTTGCCAAATACCCCGGGGTCCAGGACTTCTTACGGCAGGGCAGGAAAATCTCTGGTCGTTTTAGAAGATCTTACACAGCCATGGTTCGCCTAGCTGACGTTCAGCGGCGACACCACTTTCCCGTTAGACGTCTGATTTGTGACTGCCCGACTCGTTGGAACGCCACCTTGTATATGCTTGATAGGCTGCTCAAGCAGAAATGTGCCGTTAACGACTACCTGTATGAACTCTGCGGCAGGTCAGGTTCTGGGGAGCTTGTTTTTTTTCACCGTGCCAGTGGCTGCTCATGCGCGACACATGCAGACTACTGCGGCCATTTGATGAGATCACCAAACTGGACAGTTGCAGCCATGGCGCCATCAGTTCCATCGTACCTTACTCCTTCTTTCTGGAGAGTGCATTGTGTTGTGTCATTGATCAAGCCATCAAGGAGCAGGAGCTGGAAGATGAGGTCGCAATGCTAAATGAATTCCCAGATAAGTCACCAGGAGTCTGAAGAGGAGTCAGAGGAGGATGGTGGTTGGGGGGGGGGAAAGAGGAGAAAGAATAGCAGGCTTTAAACTTTTCTGGGATCTCTGGTGTTGTCCATGGCTGGGGGGAGGAGACAGAGGACGACATTCTCCTTGGCTATGAGCAGGAGCCAGGGCGCTCCACTGCTTCCAATTTAGTGCAAATGGGGGCCTTCATGCTCCAGTGTTTGAAGAGGGACCCCCGTATAAACAGCATAAAGGTCAAGGACCTGTACTGGGTGGCAACGTTCTTATACCCCCGATACAAACACAAAATGGCAGACATGTTACCAGCATCACAGAGGGCACTCAGAATGTAGCTGTGGCGAAACCAACCTCACCACTGGGTGCTGGAGAAGCCTGGTTGCCAGCTTCTTGCCCCAGGATTATGGGCCCTCTCATCAGCCCATGCTAAACTTAAACCCCATGGCGATTTGACTGTGTTTGTGGCATCTGAGCGCTGTTCGGCTATATTGAGCGCTCAGATCCAAGTCATCTGGGGATAAGTTGAATGTGGGGGTTCTGTTCAGTTTGATAGGAGTTATGTATTTTTGTGTAGTTTTGCTGTTGTTGTGAATAGAGGTATTTTCTGTACCTAGTTGGCTTACCACACCCAGTTAAGCCAATTATCTCACACAGCCTAACTCTGTAAAAACTGCTTTTGGGCAGAATGGCCTTGCTTCCTTTGGTCACAAAGGACTTTTACTAGCTTTTGAACCCCTTGTCTAATCTGTGCCATGTTTGGATATGTTAAATGTCTATGTTTTATGCAATAGCTGCACAGTTAAATATTCTTATGTTTTTTATTGTCTTTTGTTACCATGTGGCTAATGAAGTTTTGCCTCTGCCCTTGGAGATAAATTGGATTACTTTACAATTGTCTCCAGGACAGAAGACATTGTGTAAAACTGTGTATTCTCCTGCCTGTGATAATTACATTAACCAATTGTGCAAGGTAATTGTATCACAGGCAGAGGGGAGGATTTTGTGTGGGAGTGTCTGAGTGTATTGTACGGGCTTACTGGTTGCTTTACAAAACCCTGTGGGTGGTACTAATGTGTATATAAGAACAATAAACACACAGCTCTGGCTGTCCACTGCTTTACCCTCAACACAGAGCTTGGTCTCGTTCTTGGGGGGATTGTATGCTGTTCCAATTCGACATATGGTTTTTCCTATTCGGCTGTATGCAGCATTCATATGGTTTTCAGTTCGGGAGATTGGTGTTCTGTAAGTAGCTGTGCCTGTAGCTCTGGAAGGGGAAGATCGCCTAAATGTTTTTAACCCCTTTTATGCCCGGGGTGTCCTAACAGCATTTCCAGGCCTTGCTGTGAGAGATGCTGCATTCTGCTGCTTGCGGGCACTGGCAGAGGAATTTCCACCCGCAGAGAAACAGGTGTCGGTAACAATCCTACCGCGCCTCCAAATTGAGGGCGGTTTGAAGATGTGTTGGTCACTTCGGATATGAGATCATTCTTGCAGCCAACCCATCGACATCCGCCCTCCGGATCCAGCCTCAGGGAACGCCTAGACCGACAGGTGTCTGACTACATCGGGTTAACGGCCGATGTGGACGCTCTGAGAAGTGAGGAACCCCTTGACTACTGGGTGTACAGGCTTGACCTGTATCCACTGTGAAGACAATGTGGACTACCTTACATTTTTAAAAATGAATGAGGCATGGATCTCGGAGGAATTCAACACCTGTGATGACCACGTGTAATTGAATTTTCTCATGTCGGTCCACACATATCCGCCACCACCCCGAAAAAAGAATGGTCCTTGCCATATGTATATACAGTGGCATAAAAGGCCTTTTATGTTGGGAAAATACCTAATTTTTGGGGCCTGTATTGGCCGACAGTTACATATTTATCCTGTGACCGCCTAATGTATCTCCAGCCACAGAATCCAAAGTTCTTTGCTATCAGGTGAATGCCTATTGCCTAATTTTTGGAGCCTGTACTGGCCGACAATTACAATTTTTATCTCTAGCCACATCACACCCCTGCTCTCTCCTCTCCCTCTCATTATGATAATGTCATATGAACTGCATTCACCATAAGGACCTTTTAATGTCACAGGTTCATGTGACTGTGCCCCCCACCCTGTACTGAGCTCCTCACCCCATACTGTACCCCCTTATACCCTGCATTGTGCCCTCTTACCACATCCTGTGCAGTGCCCCTAGTCATTCCCTGTGCTGAGCCCTCTTATACCCTTTTATCTGGTCACGGTATGGCGGTGTTATCCGGTCACTGTACAGAGGTGTTATCCGGTCATTGTATGGCGGTGGTATCCAATAACTGGATGGCCATAATTGTATCCCTTTCCCTGACCACGCCATCATTTTTTAGACCTGGCATGAACAGGAAAAATATGCAGATTGAGGTGCTAAGGACCTTTGCGCCACAATCTGTGTCAGAAATATGCCTAACATAGAAGTATTTCTATATAATAAATGACCACCTAATTGTATTATTATTCGGGGGTAGAGCTAATATCTTTCTATTATATAGATTCTAATGTATTATACTGTGCTCTGTATTTACCAGTAGAAAATGATCCTTGGGAAACACAGTCCTCATCCCTGACCACCAGGACTAGGTAGCACTCTGTCAGTACATGGCGGCCTCCCCTCTCCGCCACGCTGCTCCGCTGTGTACTGGTGCTTATTCTGACACTATGGCTGGGTTCACATCCTATTTTTACCATCCATTTAATGCATACCAAAAATGTATGTATTAACAGATGCCTCAGACTTATGCCATACAGTGGTGTCCGTTCACCATAGAGTTCCACGCTAGAAAAAAAAATTACGTAATTACGTTAACGTATGCATTTTTTTATGGACTCTTCAGTATACAAAAATGTGGAGTGCTACACATTTGTATACAACAAACCGATAGGCTCCAGCAGGGCACATTTTTGAGAGTTTCCCTTTAAGACGCATAAAAATGGCCCCTGAAAAAAATACATATTTTTGGGGGAAATTTTAGACTATGATCCCCCTCTGGTATACCACTTTCCATGTTGTGGGACTATTTGTGTACTTCTGGTAAGTGTTTACTGGCTGCAAATATGAAAGTGAATGGGGCCCGTCACGAACGTGCGTTTCGCAAACATTTGATCGCGAACGCGCTATCGCCTCCTGCTGCTCGCACAGTTTCTCCAGCATGTGCAAGGTAGAGTTCCACCTTGTGGGCACGTCGCATATGAGGCGGTGAGCAGGAAGGCCGAAGTTACGCTGCAGCGCAGACAGGCGAGCAGCAGCAGGGTGAGAACGCCAAAAGCGCGCAGAGATGGACAGTACTTTCTGCAGCAGCTCTAACATCGGGGTAATTTTTCAGGAACCTCTGCACCACCAAATTTAGCACATGCGCCAGGCAAGGGATGTGCGTCAAGCTGGCTAGGTCCAGAGCTGCTACAAGATTTTGCCTATTATCGCACACCACCAGGCTGGGCTTGAGGCTCACTGGTATCAACTCATTGGTCTGTTGTTCCATGCCCGTTCACAGCTCCTGCATGGTGTGGGGTTTTTCCCCCAAACAGATTAGTTTCAAAACAGCCTGCTGTCGTTTCCCCCTGGCTGTGCTGAAGTTGGTGGTGAAGGTGTTATGCTGACCAGATGAGGAGGAGGTAGAGAATGAAGCAGAGTAGGAGGAGAAGGCATCAGGAGGCAAACTGAAACATCCTGCAATCCTAGGTGGCAGAAGTACATGCGCCAAACTGCTATCCACCTCAGGCCCAGCCGCCACTGCATTTACCCCGTGTGCAGTTAGGGAGATAAAACATCTCTGACCTTGCCACAGGTGGCTTTGAGCAGTGCACACCTAATTTTGTCCACCACTTGGTTGTGCAGGGCGGGGATGGCTCACCTGGAAAAGTAGTGACGGCTTGGAACCACGTACTGGACAGCAACCGCCATAAGTATTTTGTCTCCTTAAGTCTCCATCTCCACCAGATGGAATAACAGCATTTCAAAGGCCAGGAATTTTGAAATGCTGGAATTCAGGGCCAGGGATCGTGGGTGGGTAGGGGGGTACTTCCTTTTTCTTTCCAGTGTTTGGGAGATGGACAGCTGAACGCTTCTATGGGACATTGTGGAGATGCTTGGTGATGGTGACCGATGTGGTGTCGTTGCTGCCACATCCTCTGTTTGCGGGGTGGTAGGTGCCACTGTCACTCCCGAGGGGGAGGAAAAGGCCAAGACTGCAGCAGAAGAGGGACCAGGAGGAGCCTGAGATCTTTTGTGGTTTTTGAGGTGTTTATTCCACTGCAGCTCGTGCTTTGCATTTAGATGCCTGGTTATGCAGGTGGTACTCAGGTTGAGAACATTTATGCTTCACTTCAGGCTCTTATTGCACAGCGTGCAAACCACTCGCGTTTTGTCGGCAACACATTGTCTGAAGAACTGCCACACCAGGGAACTTCTTGGAGCTGGCTTTGGTGTGCTCAGTCCCTGGGTGTGGTGAGCAGTAGCAGGCGTAATGGCTAGGGGACAGCCACTCTGCTTTTGCACACTGCTCCCTCTTTTGCTGTGCGGCTGGTGCTGTGTGACCACCACCTCTTCCTCCGAACTGCACACGTCACTCGCATGACCTTGATTCCATGTGGGGTCTAGAACCTCATTATCCTCCACATCATCTTCCACCGACTCTTCACCCCTGCCCTACTTGCCGGTATGCACACTGCAGAAAGCCGCAGCAGTTGGCACCTGTGTTTCGTCATCATCAGAGATGTGCTGCAGTGGTCCTCCCATGTCCACATCCTGAAACATAAGTGGTTGGGCATCAGTGCACTCAATCTCTTCCACTTCTGGAGCAGGGCTATGTGGATGGCCCACGGATGCAGTGCATGTGCACTTCACGCAATAAATGGGTATATGACGTGCATCTAACTAACAGACGGATTAACTATATCAATTTCCCTGTCACGTATGCAGTGCAGGTGTATTTCACGCAATAAATGGGTATATGACGTGCACCTAACTAACAGGCGGATTAACTATATCAATTTCCCTGTCGCGTATGCAGTGCGGGTGCACTTCACGCAATAAATGGGTATATGATGTGCAGCTAACTAACAGATGGATTAACTATATTTATTTGCCTGGCAAGGGGTAGCTTTCTTTCAGGGGATCATCCTCACAGATAAGGCTTCAGGACACCAGGTTTAAGGTCCAAACAGTGCATTTATTGTGGCACACCAGCAAAAGCAGAACAACAAAACAATAAACACTTGTCCGTCCAGGCTTTAACTAAGATATTAACGTCCCTGACTTACCTATTAACTCACCTATTAGGTACAGCTTACACCCTGTGAACCGATGCAGCTTTCCCAGCCATTGTCCCACAGCCTCCTGGCTGTACAGAGCACAGTACACCCACTGTCTCAAGCCCAATGTCACTTGTGGGGAATTAAGGCTCAGTAGTTCACCTGACTATGGCCCTGCAACCCTCCCAGGCATCGCTGCATCCCCCAACTCCAGGCTACCACCCAGTTTCGTGGCCCCTCAGCCTTGACCGGCTGAGACCACACTCCCAGAGCCTCCAGGCCTCTGTCCATGGGTAACACACTTCCCCCTTTTTACTGACACCCTGGGAGGTCCTTTATGCCACCCTGAGTACCTCCAGCTGGTCTCACCTGTGGTGGAATAGGGGTGTGGACTCCACCCCTTCCTTTCCTCTAACCTGTGTGAGATCTGTCACTGTCTTACACCTGTCACGTGCGCAGTGTAGGTCTACTTCACACAATAAATGGGTATATGACGTGCACCTAACTAACAGACGGATTAACTGTTATATTTGTGTGTCAGGGGTGCAAAGTACAATGTTGCATTGCATCCACATAAAAAATCGCTGTAGGTCACCCACAGAATTAACAGCCAGATTTATGATTATCTTTCTGTGTCAGGGGTGCAAAGATGGTGTATTGCACCCACAAAAAATCGCACTAACACCGTCCCTCACTTCAGCTGCCTGATTTCTGTCCGTTCCTTACTGAGAGCTGATGGGTGGTGCTACACGTGATCCAACTTGTATAGAGGCTGGGTCACATGATGCACCGGCCAATCACAGCCATGCCATTAGTAGGCACTGCTGTGATGGCTTCTAAGGGCACACAGCTTAAAAGCTTGTTGATTGGCTGCCCTGCAGCCTTTCAACAAGCTTTATTAAATGCCCAAACACCGAACTTGAACCCGAACTTTTCTGGCAAAGTTGTGGTTCGGGTCTGGGTACCAAAAATCGTAAAGTTCGGTACGGACACAAACTTTATAGTTCGGGTTCGCTCAACACTAATATTTACTCAAAAAATACATAAGAATTCTATCTTTACAGCAAAGGTTTTCTGGAGAGAAGTTGTTAAGGTAGCTGTTTACTGACCAGAAGGTTTAGGGTTCAAATCTCACTAAGACTTGAAAAATAATCTTCATATTTTATGGTATAAGTTAAGTTTTTCTGCAAAGTTAGGCCTGTTTCACACTGCCAGCAGAGAACAGCCTGCCAGAGCTATCTGGATACAGTATTGCCGGACATTACCTGAATGTCTGCTGGTCCCATTGACTATAATGAGGTCTGGCAGAGATCCAGCTGCTACCCAGCCAAAAGATTTTCCAATATACTTATTATAAAGTATCACAAAACAGTATTTGGTATCCCTGTAGTTATAATAAGCGTTACAATATAATGAACACATTATTTATGGTGATTTGTAAATGGCACAATTTTTTCCCTTCATTTCAATAATATACTATTTATTTCCTTTTATTCCTTTGAAGAAAATAGCTTTTTATTCACAGAAAATCCAGTCTTTCTAACAGAATAAGTCTTTACTGTAAAGGTAATTTTTCTGTATGCCATACAGAAGATCTGGGGTTCAAATCCTGAATATCTGTAAAAAAATATATTTTTGGGTAAAATTCCATGTGCTGGAAGAGAGCCTCTCCGTAACCCATATCCAAAACAACTTCATTAATATTCACTGCACCAAAGTAAATACTAATGAGACAGCCAGGCTGTGCTTAGATCTGTGATGTTCCAGCTGTAAGGGGAAGGAGAAGCAGAGACCTAATGCTACAGATATGCCCTGTGAGTCTTGCACTGGTATGCTAACACAAGGCATGGATCTCAGATCACAACTACCAGAAAACCCCTTTAATACAGTCCCCTAGACTAGATTCATAAAATTAACAAAGACTGACCCCAAAATTAATAGAGATTCGCAGACTAGACTCCAAAATAAATTGGTTCTTCCATACTAGAACCTAAAGCGAATACAGAGCTCCAGAATGGACACCAACATTTATTTGGACCTCAAATCAGCCTGCAGATTAGTCCACAAATTCATACAGACCCCAGATCAGCCCCCAAATGTATAGATCTTAAATTCATACAGACCCCAGCACCAGTGTTGCACTCCATCCTGACATAGTACATGTCAGGATAAGGCAACTACCATCACACACAAAGAAGGGCGTCAGTTCCTATGCTGAAATACATGTAAGGGTGACACACAAACAGACAACAACAAACAGACAAACATTAAAGGGGTTGTCTGGGTTCAGAGCTGAACCCAGACATACCTCCATTTTCACCCCGGCAGCCCCCATGACAGGAGCATCAGAGCAATTCATACTCCTATGCTCTCCTTTGCTCTGCGCTAAATTGCGCAGGGAAAGGCATTTTTTGGATATCCAGTGATGTACCGGGGCTCTCCATGGGGCTGCCAGGAAGCCCAGTGATGTCACTGGCACTGATGGGCGAGATTTAGTGCTGCCCTAGCCAGTAAAACGGCTAGGGCAGCGCTAACGCTCACCCATGAGAGCCAGTGACGTCACCGAACACACTGCTAGGCGGAAGTTTCTGCCCTGCAGTGTGTTATTGTAAATAAAAGATCACTTGCCCTGCGCGATTTAGCGCAGGTCAAGGGAGCACATCGGAGCATGAGCTGCTCCAATGCTCGCCTCAGAGGGGCTGCCTGGGTGAAAATAAGAGAGTAGCCGTACGGAAAAAGGGTCAAGTGCCAGTCGGACAATGAAGTACAAAAAACACAAGAGGAAAACAAGAAAACCAACATGCCAAAAAAGTAAAAAAACAGATCAATACAATACCAAATTGCCAGAAGCCAAAGTCTTCAATTTTAGCAAAGAAACAGCAGGGGGAGCCAGAGGACTAGAAATTCACCGTCACCCGCATTTGCAGGCGCCAGCCTTATAGAGTGAGCAGGGATCAGCTCATGCCAGTGTTCCTGCATGCCGAATGGAGCTGTTGGCTGAGTGTCCAGGCTCTCTGGATCCCCAGCTGCCTCATCGTTAGCCTGGGGCTCTGATATCAGAGTGGGCCATCCAGCTGATCTGATTGCCCCAGCAACCGTATGCTGCCTTCTGCACAGAGGCAGTGTCGGCCAGGGAAACCATAACAGTACAGCATCGGGTCATAGTTCCTACCAATGCATACTACGTACTGAATCTGTATGCTGTCTCTACTCAGAACAAGAGAACCAGGGAATGGTGAGTAATACCAGTACAGTGGCGCTGTACTCACCACTCTATATGCCTCCTGTGCTAATGAGTGCTTCCACTATGGAAGTGCTCATTTGTTACAGTTAGAAAGTAAATACAGTATATATATTTTTTCCCCTCATAATAAAATTGAGCCCCCTCCTTGCGTATAGAAAAATGGCACCCTAAGCGGGCGCCTACCTTTTCGTGACCCTTCATCCCAGCTCTGTTTTTTATTTTGAAATTATTTCTTAATTTTTCCATTTGCATTATCAAGCATATATTTTTTTCTTAATTTATATTATTCTCATTATGCAATCCTTATGATGCAATCATTTAGAAAAAAATAAATAAGTGATACCTTATAGAAACTATCAAAGGTAAGAAAGCTACAATTTTGAATACATTGCTGAATTACAACCAATATCTTGCACATTTTTGGTGTAATATCTGCTACTGGATTAAGAAGGTAATGATGTGCATGCTACCTATAGCTCATTATGAATAGTAACATTGACTTTGACCTTTCCATTGACCACTAATTTTATTCTTTGCCATTCAGCAATACCCTTTGAAATCCCATTAACCTTTCAGGAGTAGTCAGTGCAATAATCAAATCAAAATATCAAATCATGAAAAGGTTAGAGGATAGTATTCCGTGGACAGCAAATGTTTGGAAACAGCATACAAATTATTTTATGTCATATAACAAGATGATGTCTGCTTTCTTATAGAGAACTAAATGGTGCGATGACTTTATGTCATCTCTAAACCAACAACATAGATTGCTTATGACACATAAACTGTTTTAGATTTGTATGATATTTTCCACAGAAATGTTAAAAGAGTTGCCCAGCTTTGAAAACTGCAATGAACAAAGGATACCAATATAAACAACTTACTAATACAACTGCCTGTTCGACAATGTCCGATAATAATTGTGAATAGGGGTATACTCAGGATGTTCTGAAAGTGGGGCGGGGATACAAGGTTATGAACATAGGAATATACACACTTAAAAAGTACATGCTAACATAAATACACGTACACATTGTGAGACTAACACACACAAACACATGTCTATCTATCTATCTAACTTATATACACATTCACACACATAGTATAAATACATACACCTATCAGCTATAATATTAAAGGGATGCACACAATATTATAAGCCAGTTATTAATATATTTTGGGAAGGAGATCAACCCAGATATCATGCTGTGAAAAGCAATGCCCCCTTATTTACTATGGTACAATGGTGGCCGCAGGTAGCCAAAAGGTTATAATTAAACTCTATATGAATACCTGAGTTCCAAGTGCTGTAAGTATAGGTTAATAAAAGGCTCAACATCATATTTTTGATCAACTTGAATTTGAAATACAAAGCAAAGGAAATAATGTTACTAGATGGACATTTACTTGAAATCATTTTACCTTTGCTATTTAATTACACTTATCCAGGTAAGATAGTCAGCCAACTATTCCAGAATCAAAGAATGGCACGTTGCAGCATTATCTTTTAAAGTTTTCCAATCGTACAATGAATATTACACTGCAAGTTAAAATCTCTCAAAAATATAAAGTGAAAAATCACTCCTGCAAATACAAAATGATGTCCTAATGTAACTTTCTTGTCCTTACAATGATGGATTGTCTTTGTATTAAATATAATGTGTCCATAGAAAAAAATTGCACTACAGCTGTATTCTTTAGCATTCAGTGCAGGCACACATTAACCATGTCTTCTGGATAAGCAGATGCCGTATCAAAATTCTGCTGTGTCTTGTCATAGTGTGCCCACATAATGCAGAATAGAAAGATCCTGAACCCACAAAAAATAGATCCTTGACCTCAATTTATGCACATGCTGCATTGTTTTTATATGATCTTAACCCCCAAAAAAGTGCTCTCAACTCTTACCACCACGTACATATCCAATATGCCAGGTAAGGGAGACAGGCTTGAAACCTTAATGTTTTATATTTTGAGCAGTAATGGCTGCATCTGTCAACAGGTTACATGCACTTTTTGCTGTTTTTGTAGGAGACTTAAAGGATTTTTTTTATGGTAAATTAATTGGTTATAAAAGTTACATTGGCATACAGGAGAAAATAATAAAGTTGTATTTTTTTCTAAATTTATATTAAGTTTTCTTAAAAAATGCAGGAAAATTAAAATTACATTGGTCCCATTGCAGTCATAAAAGAAAGTCCTGGGTGCTGTATGTCCTGCAAAAAAGAAAACTAAATATATTGGTAGACTATGAAATGAGGAACATATTTAACTATATAATACATTAGTCTAAAATACTTTAATGACCCTTGCTTTTTTGCATGGTGATGCATATGGTTACACCAAAACATTGAACAGTGCACATTGAGTCATATTGACAAATTCTGTCTAACAGACAGTGTAAACTTAGAGATGCAATAGATATGCCAAAATTATCACATTGGTTTATGCTAGATGAGAAATATGGTGCACCATTTAGATTTCCATGAACAATAGTGTATTGTTGGACATCTGAAAATCTAATGTGTAAAGGCCCCTTTACGCTGGCCCTGCATTGGTCACATAATCACTAACAAGCGTTCATAGGTATGCTCGTCAGTAGAGATGAGCGAATCAAAACTGACCAAGTGGAATTCGATCTGAATTTCAGGAAACATTTGATTCACACCGAAGCCGAATTTCCTTACGCTTCATGGTAACGAATCCCATTTTTTCCTAAAATGGCCGCTGCATGACAAATGTAAAGTTATGCACATGGGAAGGAATAATGCAAGTCACCCGTACTTATTAAATGGTAAAACACTCGGTAACACTGACATGGAAAAAGATCTAGGAATTTTAATAAACAGCAAACTAAGCTGCAAAAAACTGTGTCAGGCAGCTGCTGCCAAGGCCAATAAGATAATGGGTTGCATCAAAAGGGGCATAGATGCCTGTGATGAGAACATAGTCCTACCACTTTACAAATCGCTAGTCAGACCACACATGGAGTACTGTGTACAGTTCTGGGCTCCTGTAAACATGGCAGACATAGCAGAGCTGGAGAGGGTCCAGAGGAGGGCAACTAAAGTAATAACTGGAATGGGGCAACTACAGTACCCTGAAAGATTATCAAAATTAGGGTTATTCACTTTAGAAAAAAGACGACTGAGAGGAGATCTAATTAATATGTATAAATATATCAGGGGTCAGTACAGAGATCTATCCCATCATCTATTCATTCCCAGGACGGTGACTGTGACGAGGGGACATCCTCTGCATCTGGAGGAAAGAAGGTTTGTACACAAACATAGAAAAGGATTCTTTATGGTAAGAGCAGTGAGACTATGGAACTCTCTGCCTGAGGAGGTGGTGATGGTGAGTACAATAAAGGAATTCAAGAGGGGCCTGGATGTATTTCTGGAGCGTAATAATATTACAGGCTATAGCTACTAGAGAGAGAGATTGTTGATCCAGGGAGTTATTCTGATTGCCTGATTGGAGTCGGGAAGGAATTTTTATTCCCCTAAAGTGAGGAAAATTGGCTTCTACCTCACAGTTTTTTTTTGCCTTCCTCTGGATCAACTTGCAGGATGACAGGCCGAACTGGATGGACAAATGTCTTTTTTCGGCCTTATGTACTATGTTACTATGTTACTATGCACGTGTGAGGACATGGAGTAAGGAACTCTTGGAAGGCGGGATCACCCATAATGCCATGCATGTAGCCAATCAGCAGCCAGCCAGCTCTGTGACGTCACAGCCCTATAAATAGCCTCAGCCATCTTGGATTCTGCCGTTTTCCAGTGTACTTAATGAAATGAGAGACGTTAGTAGGCGCTAGGGACAGTGCTAGAAAAAACTTAATTGTGCTAAAAAAAAGATTTACAAGTGCAGGGAAAGATTATTCAAGGTGTAGGGAAAAGATAGGATTTTTCCTATTAACCAGGCTGTAAACTTCCCTACTGAACCCTGTTCAACATAAACCCTGTGGAATGATTCCTCCCTATTACACCTTGCTGCACTGACTGGGGACCCAAAATGACATTATACAGCTCTGTAATTCCAGCAAACCGTTCTTGTTATTGGGGTGTTACAGCCATTAACAGGGTTTATTACAAGAAAATATTTCTATGTCTTATTTGCCCTTGTGCGGTGCAGTTATATGTTCTAAAGCATTTTTTGGCTTGTATTAGAGGGAAAAAATATATTTGCCGTTCAGCGATGCAGTTATATGTTCTAAAGCCTTTTGTAGTATGTATTAGTGGTGAAATTTAAATATATTTGCCGTTGAGCGGTGCAGTTATATGTTCTAAAGCCTTTTGGTGGTATTTATTAGTGGCAAAATAAAAATATATTTGCCATTCAGCTGTGCAGTTATATGTTCTAAAGCAATTTGTGGCGTGTATTAGTGGCAAAGAAAAATATATTTGCTGTTCAGCGGTGCAGTTATATGTTCTAAAGCATTTTTGGGCTTGTATTAGCGGGAAAAGAAAAATATATTTGCAGTTCAGTGGTGAAGTTATGTTCTAAAGCCTTTTGTGGTGTGTATTAGTGCCAAAATAAAACTATATTTGCCATTCAGCAGTGAGGTTATATGTTCTAAAGCCTTTTGTGGCATGTATAAGTGGCAAAAGAAAAATATATTTGCCGTTTAGCTGTGCAGTTATATGTTCTAAAGCCCTTTTTGCCATGTATTAGTGGCAAAAGTAAAATATATTTGCCGTTCAGTGTTGCAGTTATATGTTCTAAAGCCTTTTGTGGCATGTATTAGAGGGAAAAAATATATTTGCCGTTCAGCGATGCAGTTATATGTTCTAAAGCCTTTTGTGGTATGTATTAGTGGCGAAATTTAAATATATTTGCCGTTGAGCGGTGCAGTTATATGTTCTAAAGCCTTTTGGTGGTATTTATTAGTGGCAAAATAAAAATATATTTGCCATTCAGCTGTGCAGTTATATGTTCTAAAGCAATTTGTGGCGTGTATTAGTGGCAAAGAAAAATATATTTGCTGTTCAGCGGTGCAGTTATATGTTCTAAAGCATTTTTGGGCTTGTATTAGCGGGAAAAGAAAAATATATTTGCAGTTCCGTGGTGAAGTTATGTTCTAAAGCCTTTTGTGGTGTGTATTAGTGCCAAAATAAAACTATATTTGCCATTCAGCAGTGAGGTTATATGTTCTAAAGCCTTTTGTGGCATGTATAAGTGGCAAAAGAAAAATATATTTGCCGTTTAGCTGTGCAGTTATATGTTCTAAAGCCCTTTTTGCCATGTATTAGTGGCAAAAGTAAAATATATTTGCCGTTCAGTGTTGCAGTTATATGTTCTAAAGCCTTTTGTGGCATGTATTAGAGGGAAAAAATATATTTGCCGTTCAGCGATGCAGTTATATGTTCTAAAGCCTTTTGTGGTATGTATTAGTGGCGAAATTTAAATATATTTGCCGTTGAGCGGTGCAGTTATATGTTCTAAAGCCTTTTGGTGGTATTTATTAGTGGCAAAATAAAAATATATTTGCCATTCAGCTGTGCAGTTATATGTTCTAAAGCAATTTGTGGCGTGTATTAGTGGCAAAGAAAAATATATTTGCTGTTCAGCGGTGCAGTTATATGTTCTAAAGCATTTTTGGGCTTGTATTAGCGGGAAAAGAAAAATATATTTGCAGTTCAGTGGTGAAGTTATGTTCTAAAGCCTTTTGTGGTGTGTATTAGTGCCAAAATAAAACTATATTTGCCATTCAGCAGTGAGGTTATATGTTCTAAAGCCTTTTGTGGCATGTATAAGTGGCAAAAGAAAAATATATTTGCAGTTTAGCTGTGCAGTTATATGTTCTAAAGCCCTTTTTGCCATGTATTAGTGGCAAAAGTAAAATATATTTGCCGTTCAGTGTTGCAGTTATATGTTCTAAAGCCTTTTGTGGCATGTATTAGTAGCAAAATAAAAATATACTTGCCGTTCAGCAGTGCAGTTATATGTTCTAAAGCCTTTTGTGGCGTGTATTAAAGGCAAAATAAAAATATATTTGCTGTTCAGCGGTGCAGTTATATGTTCTAAAGCCCTTTTTGTCATGTATTAGTGGCAAAGTAAAATATATTTGCCGTTTAGTGGTGCAGTTATATGTTCTAAAGCCCTTTTTGTTGTATATTAGTGGCAAAAGTAAAATATGTTTGCCGTTCAGTGGTGCAGTTATATGTTCTAAAGCCCTTTTTGCCGTTTATTAGTGGCAAAAGTTAAATATATTTGCCGTTCAGCGGTGCAGTTATATGTTCTAAAGCCTTCTGTGGCGTGTATAAGTGGAAAAAAATAAGAGCCTATTTGCCATTTGGCAGTGCAGTTATATGTTTTAAAGCCTTTTGTGGCGTGTAATAGAGGCAAAAGAAAAATATATTTGTTGTTCAGTGGTGCAGTTATATGTTCTAAAGTCCTTTTTGTTGTGTATTAGTGGCAAAAGTAAAATATATTTGCCATTCAGGAGTACAGTTATATGTTCTAAAGCCTTTAGGGGTGTGAATTAGTGGCAAAAGAAAAATATATTTGCCGTTCAGCGGTGCAGTTATATGTTCTAAAGCCTTTTGTGAAGTGTATAAGTGGAAAAATAAAAATATATTTGCCGTTCAGCGGTGCAGCTATATGTTCTAAAGCCTTTTGTGGCATGTATTAGAGGCAAAAGAAAAATATATTTGCTGTTCAGCTGTGCAGTTACACATAAATATTGGGACATCGACACAATTCTAACATTTTTGGCTCTATACACCACCACAATGGATTTGAAATGAAACAAACAAGATGGGCTTTAAATGCAGACTGTCAGCTTTAATTTGAAGGTATTTACATCCAAATCAGGTGAACGGTGTAGGAATTACAACAGTTTGCATATGTGTCTTCCACTTGTTAAGGGACCAAAAGTAATGGGACAGAATAATAATTATAAATCAAAGTTTCACTTTTTAATACTTTAAAACTATTTTGTTTTCCAGCTGCCACCTACCAAGATGGCTTCTCAATATCCCTACAGGCCAGTTCAGACGCTTAAAACATAACTGCACACTTAACCATCAATTCAAACAAGAAGCCAACAAACTAAGGGAACAATTCATGACAAAACAATATCCCACCGATAAAAATAGAGAAAAGCCTCATCAGAGTCAGAGAACTACAAAGACCGACCTTCTTTAACACCCAAAACAAACAGCCCAATAAAACCACAGAGAATGCACCTCTACGTATCATACTCCCATATAATGCTCAATATAAAAAAGTAGAAAAAAGTATCAAAAAACATTGGCACCTTCTACAGAGAGATAAGACAATAGGTCCACTGATCCCCACCAACCCACTAATAACCTTCACCAAAGCACCAAACCTGGGTTTAAAACACATTAAAACATAGGAAAATAAAATAGAAGAACACCCGATGAGTAGTTGGCTCAAACTCAAGGCTTTTAAAGGTGTGACAGCTGCTACAACTGTAGACTCACATCGTTTCCGAAAAAAATTGAAAAAATAAGCTCTACAACAAACCAACTCACAAACGAGATTAAGGAATTCCTCACATGCAGCAGCCACACGTACACACTTACGCTCCCACTCTAACCATTACAGAAGAACACAAAACCCACGCAGAACACATACTGCATACCCCTGCATATTATTATTTACAACTACACAAATCTCTGTGCAACTACTGTGTACCGCCACCGCTCCCTCTCTATATACATTTTAATATATTTTTCATATATATTTTTCATATACAGTCGGATGCGAAAGTTTGAGCAACCTTGTTAATCGTCATGATTTTCCTGTATAAATCGTTGGTTGTTATGATAAAAAATGTCAGTTAAATATATCATATAGGTGACACACAGTGATATTTGAGAAGTGAAATGAAGTTTATTTGATTTACAGAAAGTGTGCTATAATTGTTTAAACTAAATTAGAGACGTGCATAAATTTGGGCACTGTTGTCATTTTATTGATTCCAAAACCTTTAGAACTAATTATTGGAACTCAAATTGGCTTGGTAAGCTCAGTGACCCTTGACCTTCATACACAGGTGAATCCAATTATGAGAAAGAGTATTTAGGGGGTCAATTGTAAGTTTCCCTCCTCTTTTAATTTTCTCTGAAGAATAGCAACATGGGGGTCTCAAAACAACTCTCAAATGACCTGAAGACAAAGATTTCAACAGTTAGGAACATATTGAGGAAATGGAAGACCAAAGGCTCAGTTCAAGTTAAGGCTCGAAGTGGCAGACCAAGAAAAATCTTGAATAGACAGAAGCAACGAATGGTGAGAACAGTCAGAGTCAACCCACAGACCAGCACCAAAGACCTACAACATCATCTTGCTGCAGATGGAGTCACTGTGCATTGTTCAACCATTCAGTGCACTTTACACAAGGAGATGCTGTATGCGAGAATGATGCAGAGGAAGCCTTTTCTCCGCCCACAGCACAAACAGTGCCGCTTGAGGTGGGCTAAAGCAAATTTGGACAAGCCAGCTTCATTTTGGAATAAGGTGCTGTGGACTGATGAAACTAAAATTGAGTTATTTGGCCATAACAAGGGGCGTTATGCCTGGAGGAAAAAGAACACAGCATTCCAAGAAAAACACCTGCTACCTACAGTAAAATATGGTGGTGGTTCCATCATGCTGTGGGGCTGTGTGGCCAGTGCAGGGACTGGGAATCTTGTCAAAGTTGAGGGACGCATGGATTCCACTCAGTATCAGCAGATTTTGGAGACCAATGTCCAGGAATCAGTGACAAAGCAGAAGCTGCGTCGGGGCTGGATCTTTCAACAAGACAACAACCCTAAACACTGCTCAAAATCCACTAAGGCATTTATGCAGAGGAACAAGTACAACGTTCTGGAATGGCCATCTCAGTCCCCAGACCTGAATATAATTGAAAATCTGTGGTGTGACTTAAAGAGAGCTGTCCATGCTCGGAAGCCATCAAATCTGAATAAACTGGAAGCGTTTAGAGGCTGTAATTTCTGCAAAAGGAGGATCTACTAAATATTGATTTAATTTCTTTTTTGTGGTGCCCAAATTTATGCACCTGCCTAATTTTGTTTAAACAATTATAGCACACTTTCTGTAAATCCAATAAACTTCATTTCACTTCTCAAATATTACTGTGTGTCTCTCCTATATGATATATTTAACTGACATTTTTTATCGTAACAACCAACGATTTATACAGGAAAATCATGACGATTAACAAGGTTGCCCAAACTTTCGCATCCCACTGTATATATTTTTCATATTTTTCATATATATACAAATATTTTTGATATGTATCCTTATATATTTTGATGGGCATCCATATATATATATATATATATATATATATTATTTTTTTTATATATTTTTCTATAATTTTTTTTTCCTTTTTTATATTATATAAAAATATTCTATAAAAAAATCTTTACTTTTTTAACATTTCTTTAAATTTTTAGATAATATTTTTCAGATTTTTCATTTTTTATATATTATATATTTTATATAATCTGTCCAGCTCCCAATGAGTTAATCTTGTACAGCACCCAAGGAGTTAATCTTGTACAACACCCAAGGAGTTAACTCTACGCAGCACTCAATTTTGTATAGCACCTAATGAGTTAATTTTGTGCAACACCTAATGAATTAACAGCCACTCATTGCCCTGAAGGACCTGCTCACAGAGGACAACCACAAATAGGAAGCGCTTCCACAAGAACTAACTAGCCGGCATATCACCCCGTACAGATCCGCACAAACCAGTGGCCCTAAACCACGTGGGACGCCGATCGCCTTAGACCACGCGGGACGATGCTTACACATCACATGGGACGCCAATACCACGCGGGGCGTAGAGTCCATTGTGTACTCTTCTCACAAGCTGGGAAGTCGGGACTGAGGATTGCACTCGCCGCCGACATCACGTGGGGCGTAGAGCACACACGCACTCCGCCCACCAGCCGGTAATCCCACCCGCAGCACATAGGACCAGATCGGCAGCACCCAGAAGAGGTTGCTAAGGTAACAGGCAGAGGAATCACCTCTGTGTGGGACGCCACCGGAGATCCTCACAATTCACCTGCCTGCCACACTACTTCTTAATAAGCCATCACCACTTTATGCGACCACTCTAAAACATCTATTACCTTACTCCTACTACATGTACAACAACTAGCACTCCATATTGTGCACCACAACTATCACCCTAACACAGTTTACCATCCCTGGTGCACAGGCACAGATGACTACGTCAATACATTTTCATCATTTTTCTTCTATTTTCTACAATTTCTTCATTGACTTTTTCTTTGGAACACCAGACATCCTCCCTGGAATATTATAAGACTATTTTCATCCGGACTACTGTACTATTCACCATTCTTTATTCTTATATTTTTTTTCCTATATTTTTTATTTATTTATGCTCCATTCCAGAATACTGTACCAATTTTTATATCAATTTTATAGACCAATAAATTTGATTTTATACAATTATCTCCGCTCCTTGCTCTTTTGCTTTTCACTGAATTCCAGATATAAATGTGCCAGTCTAAACTCTTAACTTATCTTTACGTAACCCTGTCACTTGCTGGGTGAGCTAGATAGACCTAGAGCACCTTGCATGATATTAGACGGGTTAGCACCCACACAACTTATTGCCTAAAAACTACCACTTTTTAATACTTGGTTGCAAATCCTTTGCAGTGAATTAAAGCCTGAAGTCTGGAACGCATAGACATCACCAGATGCTGAGTTTCATCCCTGGTGATGTTTTGCCTAGGCCTCTACTGCAACTGTCTTCAGTTCCTGCTTGTTCTTGGGGCATTTTGTCTTCAGCAAGTGAAATGCATGCTCAATCAGATTCAGGTCAGGTGATTGACTTGGCCATTGCATAACATTCCACTTCTTTGCATTAAAAAACTCTTAGTTGCTTTTGCAGTATGCTTTGGGTCAGTGTCCATCTGAACTGTGAAACGCCGTCCAATGAGTTCTGAAGCACTTGGCTGAATATGAGCAGATAATATTGCCCAAAACACTTCAGAATTCATCCTGTTGCTTTTGTCAGCAGTCACATCATCAGTAAATAGAAGAGAACCAGTTCCATTTGCAGCCATACATGCCTATGCCCTGACACAACCACCACCATGCTTCACTGATGAGGTGGTATGCTTAGGATCATGAGCAGTTTCTTTCCTTCTCCATACTCTTCTCTTGCCATCACTCTGGTACAAGTTGATCTTGGTCTCATCTGTCCATAGGATGTTGTTCCAGAACTGTGAAGGCTTTTTTAGATGTCGTTTGGCAAACTTTAATCTGGCCTTCCTGTTTTTGAGGCTCACCAATGGTTTACATCTTGTGGTGAACCCTCTGTATTCACTCTGGTGAAGTCTTCTTTGATACACATCCACCTACCTCCTGGAGAGCGTTCTTGATCTGGCCAACTGTTGTGAAGGGTGTTTTCTTCACCAGGGAAAGAAATCTTCGGTCATCCACCACAGTTGTTTTCTCTTGTCTTCCGGGTCTTTCGGTGTTGCTGAGCTCACCGTTGCGTTCCTTCTTTTTAAGAATGTTCCAAACAGTTGTTTTGGCCACGCCTAATGTTTTTGCTATCTCTCTGATGGGTTTGTTTTGTTTTTTTCAGCCTAATGATGGCTTGCTTCACTGATAGTGACAGCTCTTTGGATCTCATCTTGAGAGTTGACAGCAACAGATTCCAAATGCAAATAGCACACTTGAAATGAACTCTGGACCTTGTATCTGCTCATTGTAATTGGGATAATGAGGGAATAACACCCACATGGCCATGGAACAGCTGAGGAGCCAATTGTCCCATTTCTTTTGGTCCCTTAACACTTGCAGTGCTGTCTAGAATGTTGAGGCCTCACTACACCGCAAAGATGGTAATGATGTGATCTTATCTTCCATATGTCTTCATGGCTGAATAGCCTGAAAGAAAAACTCACTAATATTTAGTATATTCAAGTCCCGGAGTGTAGGTTTTAGCAAGGCTTCACCCCCACAACCCCCTAAACAGCTCTGCATGTGATAGCAACCGTTTCTGCTTACATTCTAGGACAGGTTGCTAGTGGCCATTTTAACAAATTCCCGGAGAAGGCCCTTAAACCACGACCTTTCCTATGAACCCACACCTATTTCCAGTGAAGCCTCACTCCTCCATTGATGAGGCACAGTGGATTTTTTTTATACTATTACATAGCAACATAGTACATAAGGCCGAAAAAAGACATTTATCCATCCAGTTCGGCCTGTCATCCTGCAAGTTGCTCTAGAGGAAGGCAAAAAAACAAACCTCTGAGGTAGAAGCCAATTTTCCCCATTTTAGAGGAATAAAAAATTCCTTCCCGACTCCAATCAGAATAACTCCCTGGATCAATGACCCCTCCCTAGTAGCTATAGTCTGTAATATTATTAAACTCCAGAAATACATCCAGGCCCCTCTTGAATTCCTTTATTGTACTCACCACCTCCTCAGGCAGAGTTCCATAGTCTCATTGCTCTTATCGTAAAGAATCCTCTTCTATATCTGTAAAGAATAAATCAAGGCAACTGGACGTACTGTAGATTTCTTGAAAACGTTTCACTCGTTCTTCCAACGAGCTTTCTCAATTCTGAGTGACTGTACAAAAATTCTGGGAATAAATATGTAACTGAATCCACATCTGGTAATTATACCCAGCATTGGGTCAAAGGTGTTGATTCCATTATCCTAATTGGAGTCAGTAGGTGATAAAGACTTCTGAGTGGAGTCACTCAGAATTGAGAAAGCTCGTGAGAAGAACGAGTGAAACGTTTTCAAGAAATCCACAGTACGTCCAGTTGCCTTGATTTATTCTTTACAGATATATACCGTGACCTGGATAAATGAGAACCTTCACAGACAATCCTCTTCTATGTTTGTGTACAAACCTTATTTCCTCCAGATGCAGAGAATGTTCCCTCATCACAGTAACAGTCCTGCCTGGGGATAAAAAAGTGATGGGATAGATCTCTGTACTGACCCCTGATATATTTATACATAGTAATTAGATCTCCCCTCAGTTGCCTTTTTTCTAAAGTGAATAACCCTAATTTTGATAATCTTTCAGGGTACTGTAGTTGCCCCATTCCAGTTATTACTTTAGTTGCCCTCCTCTGGACCCTCTCCAGCTCTGCTATGTCTGCCTTGTTCACAGGCGCCAATAACTGTACATAGTACTCCATGTGTGGTCTGACTAGCGATTTGGAAAGTGGTAGGACTATGTTCTTATCATGGGTATCTATGCCCCTTTTGATGCAACCCATTATCTTATTGGCCTTGGCAGCAGCTGCCTGACACTGGTTTTTGCAGCTTAGTTTGTTGTTTATTAAAATTCCTAGATCCTTTTCCATGTCAGTGTTACCGAGTGTTTTACCATTTAGTATGTACGGGTGACTTGCATTATTCCTTCCCATGTGCATAACTTTACATTTGTCAGTGTTAAACCTCATATGCCTCCAATCTATCCAGATCCCTCTGTAGTAGAATACTGTCCTCTTCAGTGTTAATTACTTTACATAGTTTAGTGTCATCTGCGAAAATTGATATTTTACTATGCAAGCCTTCTACAAGATCATTAATAAATATATTTTCTTCATAAATGTGTCTAAAACAAGGTGCTCTATGTTTTGGAATGCAGTTGCACTTACAATAAGTAAATGTGAGCCAATGAGTCCAAGATCGCAAAACAAGATACCTCGGTGGAGTTACTTCTACTGTATCTTCACAGGTTGAGTGGAGGAACTGGTATCTTCAGTGGATTTTGACAATGACAGATTAAATGGAACTGACAACAATTTTACTGAGAGAAGCTCAAGAAATTTCTGTAGGTTCTGTTAGTTTTGGAAATCTCTTAAAGAATGTTGTCAACCAATTCACATCCAGACAATTTTTTTCATTAACGGAATCCCTTTAACCCACCTTTGTTGATTTAGAAACCAATCCTTACAACTTATAACACTTAACATTCAAATAAATATTCCTTTTAGAATAGTGTGACATAATGAGAGGAGTTATAGATAATGTAGTACCACAGATCTGGGGGTACTACAATTTGTCTATTGTTAATATCGTTTTGCATTATGTATTGAACTGTTTGCTTCTGGCTGTAGCTTGAAGCAAGGGTATGTAAGGCAAAGGGTTAACAAGTAAATGGGCTAACCACCTTGTTCCTCCCCTCTTTGTAGGAGTGGGTTAGTCCTTCTTCCTGCCAAAAGTTGGTATTCCAGGAGGCAACATGCAAAGCTTCTGGTCCTGTTGCCTAATCTCCAGAGAGATCGAGCTAAAAAAGCCTCAAGTAAATCCTTGGGAATAAAGAAAGTAGAGTGGCTACATCAGCATCTACAAACACTGCTGTAAAGTGAGGGACTATGGCTAAGACACCCATCGCCCAGAATGTTATAAGGCCAGTACAACCTCAGAGCTTAACTGCAGCTATTCCACACTAGAGAGAGTTCGACTTGGAAACTGCTGCGGTTGAATTTATTTGAAGTTCTATGTTGCACTTAGTAAAAAAGATTTTGTTATGTTTAACTCTGGCCTTCTCCAGTTCTATAATTCCAATGCATCAATCCCCACGGAGCAATGGCCTGAGGAAATACACTGTGACACAACAATTCAGGGATTCTACCACTCCTCTATCTACATAAGAACATTGACTTATAGGATAGCTACCTTACATCTGGTGACATCAGAGGCAGAGCTTGCTCAGATCTCATTTGCATATCCTCTTCCTAGAATTCGAGAGGAGCATTGCCTGGCCTATAAGACTCCTCACACTGACCAGGCACTCTCTATAAGGAGATATAGTATGCCCCAAAAACATGTATTGAAATGTGATTACTGTCTATTCAATGTAGTATAGATAATAGATGTTGATATCAGTTTTATACAATTTTAATCACGAATATCGCCACTTCGGAAATTTGCGAAAATTCGAGATTTTTTTTCATCTGAACCCATGATCCCTCCCTGCTTCTTGCTTGCTCTGTGATTTGCTGTGTAATTTCATTAGATAGTTAGTTAGTTATCTTATATACACTCACCTAAAGAATTATTAGGAACACCTGTTCTATTTCTCATTAATGCGATTATCTAGTCAACCAATCACATGGCAGTTGCTTCAATGCATGTAGGGTTGTGGTCCTGGTCAAGACAATCTCCTGAACTCCAAACTTAATGTCAGAATGGGAAAGAAAGGTGATTTAAGCAATTTTGAGCGTGGCATGGTTGTTGGTGCCAGACGGGCCGGTCTGAGTATTATACAATCTGTTCAGTTACTGGGATTTTCACGCACAACCATTTCTAGGGTTTACAAAAAATGGTGTGAAAAGGGAAAAACATCCAGTATGCGGCAGTCCTGTGGGCGAAAATGCCTTGTTGATGCTAGAGGTCAGAGGAGAATGGGCCGACTGATTCAAGCTGATAGAAGAGCAACGTTGACTGAAATAACCACTCGTTACAACCGAAGTATGCAGAAAAGCATTTGTGAAGCTACAACACGCACAACCTTGAGGCGGATGGGCTACAACAGCAGAAGACCCCACCGGGTACCACTCATCTCCACTACAAATAGGAAAAAGAGGCTACAATTTGCACAAGCTCAACAAAATTGGACTGTTGAAGACTGGAAAAATGTTGCCTGGTCTGATGAGTCTCGATTTCTGTTGAGACATTCAAGTGGTAGAGTTCGAATTTGGCCATCCCTCATGACCATCATGTACCCATCCTCTGATGGCTACTTCCAGCAGGATAATGCACCATGTCACAAAGCTTGAATTATTTCAAATTGGTTTCTTGAACATGACAATGAGTTCACTGTACTAAAATGGCCCCCACCATCACCAGATCTCAACCCAATAGAGCATCTTTGGGATGTGGTGGAACGGGAGCTTCGTGCCCTGGATGTGCATCCCTCAAATCTCCATCAACTGCAAGATGCTATCCTATCAATATGGGCCAACATTTCTAAAGAATGCTATCTGCACCTTGTTGAATCAATGCCACATAGAATTGAGGCAGTTCTGAAGGGAAAAGGGGGTCTAACACCGTATTAGTATGGTGTTCCTACTAATTCTTTAAGTGAGTGTACAGTCATGGCCAAAAGTTTTGAGAATGACACAAATATTAGTTTTCACAAAGTTTGCTGCTAAACTGCTTTTAGATCTTTGTTTCAGTTGTTTCGGTAATGTAGTGAAATATAATTACACGCACTTCATATGTTTAAAAGGCTTTTATCGACAATTGCATGACATTTATGCAAAGAGTCAGTATTTGCAGTGTTGGTCTTTCTTTTTCAGGGCCTATGCAATTCGATTGGGCGTGCTCTCAATAAACTTCTGGGCCAATTCCTGACTGATAGCAACCCATTCTTTCATAATCACTTCTTGGAGTTTGTCAGAATTTGTGGGTTTTTGTTTGTTCACCCGCCTCTTGAGGATTGACCACAAGTTCTCAATGGGATTAAGATCTGGGGCGTTTCCAAGCCATGGAACCAAAACCAACGTTTTGGTCCCCAAGCCACTTAGTTATCACTTTTGCCTTATGGCTCGGTGCTCCATTGTGCTGGAAAATGCATTGTTCTTCACCAAACTGTTGTTGGATTGTTGGAAGAAGTTGCTGTTGGAGGGTGTTTTGGTACCATTCTTTATTCATGGCTGTGTTTTTGGGCAAAATTGTGAGTGAGCCCACTCCCTTGGATAAGAAGCAACCCCACACATGAATGGTCTTAGGATGCTTTACTGTTGGCATGACACAGGACTGATGGTAGTCACCATGACTTTGTCCCAGTCCTCAGCAGTCCATTCACCATATTTTCTGCAGAAGATCAATCTGTCCCTGATGTTTTTTTTGGAGAGAAGTGGTTTCTTTGCTGCCCTTCTTGACACCAGGCCATCTTCCAAAAGTCTTCTTCTCACTGTGCGTGCAGATGCGCTCACACCTGCCTGCTGCCATTCCTGAGCAAGCTCTGCACTGGTGGCACTCCGATCCTGCAGCTGAATCCTCTTTATGAGACGATCCTGGCGCTTGCTGGACTTTCTTGGACGCCCTGAAGCCTTCTTAACAAGAATTGAACCTCTTTCCTTGAAGTTCTTGATGATCCTATAAATTGTTGATTAAGGTGCAATCTTAGTAGCCACAATATCCTTGCCTGTGAAGCCATTTTTATGCAACGCAATAAGGGCTGCACACGTTTCTTTGCAGGTCACCATGGTTAACAATGGAAGAACAATGATTTCAAGCATCACCCTCCTTTTAACAGGTCAAGTCTGCCATTTTAACCGAATCAGCCTGACATAATGTGTGCTCGTCAACATTCTCACCTGAGTTAACAAGACGATTACTGAAATGATCTCAGCAGGTCCTTTAATGACAGCAATGAAATGCAGTGGAAAGGTTTTTTGGGGATTAAATTAATTTTCATGGCAAAGAAGGACTATGCAATTCATCTGATCACTCTTCATAACATTCTGGAGTATATGCAAATTGCTATTATAAAAACTTAAACAGCAACTATTCCCATTTCCAATATTTATGTAATTCTCAAAACTTTTGGCCACGACTGTATATAATACATATAGTTAGTGGAAGATAGTATAGGTTAGATCCTGATATAGCGTAGCTGATAGGTTCTGCTGTCCATACATACATGCTACAGACATAGTGCTGTGATGTCATAGGTTCACAACAATACTTAAAGCACCAATCAGTAATATGTAGTCAGACCTGCTAAAATGTGAAGTTGCACATATTGCACCAAAATATGTGCATCATTAATTGCCGATTTGCGCAATCGCGAATATATCGGAGCACTCTATCTGCAGATAAAGCGATTGTAATGTTCTGCCGTGCCAATCATTTTCTCCAGTCTCAGGAAGCTTCTAGCAGCTTGAAAAATGTAGCAAAAGTGACCCAGGCCTGCATTGCGCACGCAATACGCGCATATTACATTGCCGATTTTCTTAATCAAGAAAATAATAGAGAATTCTCGAATTTGCTAATTTATGACGAATATTATCCCAAATATTCGCGAAATATAGCAAATTTGAATATTGCCCCTTCTGCTCATCATTATTATACAATGGTGTTTAGTTTCTGTTTTGCTTACATCTCTGTCATGATTGCTGTTGTAGATGGAAGATACCATAAAGGTGCACCAATGGCATCTGTTGGTCCCTAGTGACTTATAATGGTGTCCCATCATGATGTCTGTTGTTTTGAAATTTTACAGTACTAACATCAGCACATTTTAATGTGACAAGGTTTTTAAAACCCAGTTGATTGCATTTGAATAAAATCTGTCTATCTGCCCCCCAAAATTTGCAAATCCATTTTAAGTGAATATAGCCATATTGGTAGGAGAATTGGGAAGGGGGAGGGGTTAGGCTTGCATTCCATAATTAATGTAGTCTGTCACTATGCTAGTCCCAAGGAT
The DNA here is from genome assembly GCF_014858855.1 of Bufo gargarizans. Classification (NCBI taxonomy): domain Eukaryota; kingdom Metazoa; phylum Chordata; class Amphibia; order Anura; family Bufonidae; genus Bufo; species Bufo gargarizans. The sequence goes on from NC_058081.1 coordinate 325,842,718, forward strand.
GCTGGATTATCAGACTTTCACTTTGCTACATTTTATCTTTGTAATGGAATTCTTTTTACTCAGAATCACATAAAATTTCCGTGACTATCAGCCTAGTAAGAATGGATTAGAAATTGATGAGTTCTTTTATTTTGGCATTAGCATGATTCTCCATGCATTAAGAAACATGAAAACATAATTTGATTTTGTGGAAGTAATTCCTCGGGGATAAGAAATGACTAAGCAGAAACAATTAATGAGATTTTACTAAACAATGGCAAACGACATCTGCAAGTCTTTATACATTTCATTGATATTCATGTATGTACTGAGCCACTGCAACTGCAATACAAATTATCACAAAGCAAACAGTGCAAGGTATTGCCTTGACAGCCTTTAAAATTTAAAACACATTGCCAAAGAACAGTTTAGAATAGAAATGTTTTCTCATATATATTCTCTTCCATTTTTGCAACACAAATTGCATAATGAAGGGGGGGGGGGGGGTAAGGTTTGGGGGATTTGGTGGGTTTCATGCACAGTTGGCAACAGTCCTGACTTTCCCAGGATTGACTGTTTTCAAAGACAATTCCAGAAAATTTGGCATGTCCCAGACTAAGTAGAAAAAGTGGATCAGCACTCTCTTTTGATGCAAAATAATGTTCACTTTATTGCCATAAACAAAAAAGCCTAACCCCTCCCCCTTGGACGTATGGGCATGCAACCCAGAATATGAGCAATACCTCTTTCCAGAATGCCGACTAATTATATCTACATAATGTCCCAGGCCAAAAATAGACAGGACTTATGTAAATTCTACCCATAAATGTGAGTTGCTAGCAGTGCCGACGTTAGGGGGGGGGGGGGGGGGCAGATCGCAGAAGATTGAACAGTCGGGGGAATTTCCCAGCTTATGAGTCCCTGCTCAGACTCCATATATGCATATGTCCATATATAGTCAGTGTTATGAACATGAAAGGGGTATTCCCAAGCATTGCCATTATGCTTAGGGATACCCTGTGAATATAAATCTAATTTAGACTCTATTTTTGAAATGTCTCTGTGGGAATTTAAAATTACAACCTTCTATATTAGTGGCAAGAACCTTAACCACTGCTCTATAGAGCTCAATGCTAAGTCAGTGCTGAAAAACCTCATAGAAGTTTATCTTGAGAAACTTTATCACACGAGAAACTTCTATGCTGTTTTTAACAGAAGAGAGACTTCTAGGAAGTTTTTCAGCACTGACTTAGCATTGAGCTCTAAAGCCCAGTAGTTAGGGTCCGACCCTTTAATGTAGAAGGTTGTGAGCTCAAATCCCTACCGAAATGTTGAAAAAATGGATACTAAATAAAACAGTGAAAAATTTGACTTTATTGAGAGAAAAATGCAGCAAAATTTAAAATATTATCAAAAAACACCCGTATTAACCTACACCAAACTTTTTAACTTGTGTAACCAGTATTTTCTGTTAGGAAGGTGGCAACCCTAACAACCCCCCCCCCCCACACACTCAATATGTCTATAGGCCCACTCACTGCAGCAAGCTAAGCCTCATCAGGACTCACTTCGTAAAAAAATAGTCATAACTTTTTTATAGTTATGTCCACGGAGAAGTGTGGGGGCTCATTTTTTGCGGGACGATCTGTAATTTTTTACAATACCATTTGGGTTGTGTATGACGATCACTTTTTATTCAATTTTCTTGGGAGATAACTCAAAACTGCCTTTTTAAATTTTTTTCTGTTACGCCATTCACCATATGCTCTAACTTTTTAAAAATATTTTAATAGTATGGGCGCTTTCGTATACTGCGATGACTATAATTCTATTTTTTTTTGTTTCTTTTTATTTTGGGGAATGTGGTTGATTTTATTTTCTATGGCATTTTATATTTTCAAAACTTTTTTTACATCTTTTTGTGGACCACAACTTACAATCATCAGATGTAAATTGCTCCATTATTCTGTATAGAAATCACTTTACCACAGTTCACTGCTGCCATCTAGTGGCCTGAACTGGTATATACTAACAATGAGCCTGGAAGCCTAGTACAGGCTGTGACTAATTTTTACAACAGGGTGCTTTCCCTGATCTCCTCGGGGGTAAAGCGCGCCTGAAAAGGAATCCTGCGCTTCTGTTTTTTAACACTCTCAGATGCCGTGAGTAAGGGGAACTCATTGCTGTGAGGGGAGGGGGCATGTGGCATATTCTGGGGCTATGAGGGTGAAGAACTGTGTGAGGAGCATTACAGGGTGTAAATCTGTGAGGGAGTGCTGGAATTGACAGAATGTAATTATGTTGTTAGTACATTATTTCAAGATTTTTGGCCCCACTTTTCATTTTGCCCAGGACCACATTTTGTCTAAAACCGGCCCTGGTTGTTAGTTGTGTTTGAAGCTTGCCCGCAAGTGGGGTTTAAGCGTCTTGAATCTGTCCTCAGGGATTTGCCACTCGCTGCTAGGAAGGGGTAATTCTGCCGAAAGAGCAGTTTTTGGGGGAAGGATATGACTTTTGCTAATGTTATAAAAAGAAAAAGAACACTGCTGTATATATATTTTTCAAAGAATTCAAATAGTGTCTGAATCGATTATACAAAAAGTTGCTCTAATTGGCCTGAAACTTGGTGTATACTTGCTATATCAATGCCTCGTTCATAGGCAATTGTGGATAAAACTTTGTCCATTTGTCACAATAATCCAAGCCAAGCTAAAAACCTTCTATGAGATGACACTTGATGCTGGAAGAGATAGAACAGAGAGCATGCTGGGCAAGTTCGGGCCACTGTTCCAATCTGCCTGTCCAAAAGTCCACAAGGTCATGGAACACGGTATGCACTGGAAAAAGGCCAGAGTCCAAGTAGGACTAAACCTGTGTGTTGAGCTGGCAAGACTCCATTTGCTGATTTGCAACAGCCTGGCTCAGCACATGAAATAAATTGCTCCATCATGTTGATGATACTGAACTTGCTGCTCCTGCTGTGGCTTCTGCTGCTTGTTGTAGCGGAGACAGGGGGACAATAGGGGTTCTGACTGCTCTCCTTATATAAAGTTTTTGGCTAATCTAGAACCTTCTAGTGGGAGGGGTGGAGTGGAGAAACGCAGCACAAACAAATACAATGTTACAACTCAAATCTCTCATAGACTTGCATTAGAGCTTCAATGAGACACAATGACAATTGCAGTTTTTCCAGACAAAAAAAAGTCTTCAGACGTAATAACAGCTAAACGAGACATTCAAAAGATCAGTCTGTCTGATTTTGGTGGTAAACAAATATATATTTTTTTCCCCTCCAACACATGTTCTTCCTTAATTCCCTTCAGGACCCTGCCATTTTTAACTTTAACCACCTCAGCTCCCCTAGATTAAACACCCTTAATGACCAGACCACTTTTTACAATTCTGCACTACACTACTTTCACCGTTTATTGCTCGGTCATGCAACTTACCACCCAAATGAATTTTACCTCCTTTTTTTCTCACTAATAGAGCTTTCATTTGGTGGTATATCATTGCTGCTGACATTTTTACTTTTTTTGTTATTAATCGAAATTTACCAAAATTTTTGCAAAAAAATGCAATTTTTCACTTTCAGTTGTAAATTTTTTTTTTTTTAAATACATTTCTATATAAATCTTTCTCAAAATTTATTGTTCTACATGTCTTTGATAAAAAAAAATGTTTGGGTAAAAAAAAAAAAATGGTTTGGGTAAAAGTTATAGCGTTTACAAACTATGGTACAAAAATGAGAATTTCTGCTTTTTGAAGCAGCTCTGACTATCTGAGCACCTGTCATGTTTCCTGAGGTTCTACAATGCCCAGACAGTAGAAACCCCCCACAAATGACCCCATTTCAGAAAGTAGACACCCTAAGGTATTCGCTGATGGGCATAGTGAGTTCATAGAACTTTTTATTTTTTGTCACAATTTTTTATTTTTTGTCACAAGTTAGTGGAAAATGATGATTTTTTTTTTCCTTACAAAGTCTCATATTCCACTAACTTGTGACAAAAAATAAAAACTTCCATGAACTCACTATGCCCATCATGAAATACCTTGGTGTGGGGTAGTTATACTGCCCTGGCATTTTAGGGGCCCTAATGCGTGAGAAGTAGTTTGAAATCAAAATGTGTAAAAAATGCCCTGTAAAATCCTAAAGGTGCTCTTTAGAATTTGGGCCCCTTTGCCCACCTAGGCTGCAACAAAGTGTCACACATGTGGTATCACCGTACTCAGGAGAAGTAGGGCAATGTGTTTTGGGGTGTCTTTTTACATATACCCATGCTGGGTGAGAGAAATATCTCTCTAAAAGACAACTTTTCCCATTTTTTTTTATACAAAGTTGTCATTTGACAGAGATATTTATCTCACCCAGCATGGGCATGTGTAAAAAGACACCCCAAAACACATTGCCCTACTTCTCCTGAGTACGGTGATACCACATGTGTGACACTTTGTTGCAGCTTAGGTGGGCAAAGGGGCACAAATTCCAAGAGCACCTTTAGGATTTCACAGGGCATTTTTTACACATTTTGATTTCAAACTACTTCTCACGCTTTAGGGCCCCTAAAATGGCAGGGCAGTATAACTACCGCGCAAGTGACCCTGTTTTGGAAAGAAGACACCCCAAGGTATTTCGTGATGGGCATAGTGAGTTCATGGAAGTTTTTATTTTTTGTCACAAGTTAGTGGAATATGAGACTTTGCAAGAAAAAAAATCATCATTTTCCGCTAACTTGTGACAAAAAATAAAAAATTCTAGGAACTCGCCATGCCCCTCATGGAATACCTTGGGGTGTCATCTTTCCAAAATGGGGTCACTTGTGGGGTAGTTATACTGCCCTGGCATTTTAGGGGCCCTAATGCGTGAGAAGTAGTTTGAAATCCAAATGTGTTAAAAATGCCCTGTGAAATCCTAAAGGTGCTCTTTGGAAAGTGGGCCCCTTTGCCCACCTAGGCTGCAAAAAAGTGTCACACATGTGGTATCGCTGTACTCGGAAGAAGTAGCACAATGTGTTTTGCGGTGTATTTTTACATATACCCATGCTGGGTGAGAGAAATATCTCTCTAAAATTCAACTTTTCCCATTTATTTAATACAAAGTTGTCATTATAGAGAGATATTTCTCTCACCCAGCATGGGTATAGGTAAAAAGACACCCCAAAACACATTGCCCTACTTCTCCTGAGTACGGCGATACCACATGTGTGACACTTTTTTGCAGCCTAGATGCGCAAAGGGGCCCAAAAGAAGACACCCCAAGGTATTCAATGAGGGGCATGGCAAGTTCATAGAAGATTTTCTTTTTAGGCACAAGTTAGCGGAAATTGTTTTATTTTTGTTTCTTCTCACAAAGTCTCCCTTTCCGCTAACTTGGGACAAAAAGTTCAATCTTTCATGGACTCAATATGCCCCTCAGCGAATACCTTGGGGTGTCTTCTTTCCGAAATGGGGTCACATGTGGGGTATTTATACTGACCTGGCATTTTAGGGGCCCTAAAGTGTGAGAAGAAGTCTGGAATATAAATGTCTAAAAAAGTTTTACGCATTTGGATTCCGTGAGGGGTATGGTGAGTTCATGTGAGATTTTATTTTTTTACACAAGTTAGTGGAATATGAGACTTTGTAAGAAAAAAAAACAATTTCCGCTAACTTGTGCCAAAAAAATGTCTAAATGGAGCCTTACAGGGGGGTGATCAATGACAGGGGGGTGATCAGGGAGTCTATATGGGGTGATCACCACCCTGTCATTGATCACCCCCCTGTAAGGCTCCATTCAGACGTCCGTATGTGTTTTGCGGATCCACGGATCCATGGATCGGATCCGCAAAACACATACGGACGTCTAAATGGAGCCTTACAGGGGGGTGATCAATGACAGGGGGGTGATCAGGGAGTGTGTATGGGGTGATCACCCCCCTGTCATTGATCACCCCCCTGTAAGGCTCCATTCAGACGTCCGTATGTGTTTTGCGGATCCGATCCATGGATCCGTGGATCCGTAAAACACATACGGACGTCTGAATAGAGACTTACAGGGGGGTGCTCATCCCATATAGACTCCCTGATCACCCCCCTGTAAGGCTTCATTCAGACGTCCGTATGTGTTTTAAGGATCCGCTGTGTCCGTGTTTTGCGGATCCATGGAGCCTTACAGGGGGTGATCATCCTATATAGACTCCCTGATCACCCCCCTGTAAGGCTCCATTCAGACGTCCGTATGTGTTTTGGAAATTATGTGGTAATAATTTTGGAACGCTTTTACTTATCCAAGACATTCTGAGAATGTTTTCTCGTGACACTATTTTTTAGTGTCTCTATATTCTGAGAGCCATAGTTTTTTTTTTTTTTGGGCAACTGTATTATGTAGGGGCTAATTTTTTGGGGGATGAGATGACAGTTTGTACTATTTTAGGGTACATATAACTTTTTGATCGCTTGCTATTACACGTTTTGTGATATAAGGTTACAGAAAATGGATTTTTGGCACAGTTTTTATTTTATTTATTTTACGGTGTTCACCTTAGGGGTTAGGTCATGTGATATTTTAATAGACCTGGTTGTTACGGACACGGCAATATCTAGTATGTATCCTTTTTTAAATTTATTTAAGTTTTACACAATAAAAGCATTTTTGAAACATTAAAAAAATCATGTTTTAGTGTCTCCATATTCTAAAAGCCATAGTTTATTTTAATTTTTTGGGGCGATTGTCTTATGTAGGATCTCATTTTTTGCAGGATGAGATGACGGTTTAATTGGTATTAAACTTTTTGTGATGTAAGGGGACAAAAAATAGCTTTTTTGACAGTTTTTTTTTTTTTATTTTTATGGTGTAACCCTAAGCGGTTAGGTCATGTGATATTTTAATAGACCTGGTTGTTACGAACATGGCAATACCTAGTATGTCTACTTTAAAAAAAACACTTTTAACACAATAAAAGCATTTTTGAAACAAACAAAATCATGTTTTAGTGTCTCCATTTTCTGAGAGCCATAGTTTTTTTTAGTTTTTTTTTTCCGATTGCTTTATGTAGGTCTAATTTTTTGCGCTATGAGGTGACGGTTTGATTAATACTATTTTGAGGGTCATACGCCTTTTTGATCGCTTGGTGCTGCACTTTTTGTGATGTAAGGTGACAAAAAAATTATCGTTTTAGCAAAGTTTTTTTTTTTTTTTCTACAGCGTTCAGGTGGGGGGGGGGGGATCATGTGATATTTTTATATAGCCAGTTGTTACGGATGCGGCAATACCCAATATGTCTGTTTTTCTTTTTTTTTCTATTTTTCTTTTTACAATTTTGTTTTTTATTTTGGTTTGGCAAAAAATGCGGCTCGGAATGCGGACCACAAAAACGGTTGTGTGCATAAGACCTTAACATTTTATAGTGAAATAACGTAAGGAGTTGATGAATTTCCATAGGGGAAACAGGAGCAAATGACTTCAAGGTATCCCTGCTCTAGGCCACTACATACATAAGCTGTTCTTCTTCCACTGTTACATGTTGTATCAACATGAACGTTTCCTCTAAGATAAATTTCAGGGGGCTGACAGTGGGGCTACTAGAGTTAAGCAAAGTTAGAAAAATCTGATTTGGCCAATTCGCCGAACTTTGATAAGAAATTATAAATATGAATTATAAATTAATTTGCCATTAATCGTGATAAATCAGGTATACCCAGGCCACTCTGCTTAATTATATTCATCCCAGTTGGTGGCCCAATCTCAGTGTGAAGGCTTGAAACTTAAACTACAGGGAGATTACATGGAGAGTGTATCGCCGTGTGCATTACGATCTAGTGCATCCACATTCATCGTAATCTGTTCTGTAGGTACTGTGCCATCAGTATTACAGGTGTAATTTATCGCCATCTACATCACTGTGTAGTGCACCAAGATTCATAGCTAATGTTAAACAAAAAGCATGCAGCACCCTTCAGTAAAGCCAAAAACCTGTGCATGCCCCTGCAAGAGCTGTGTCCAAATTGCTCCTTAATGGAACAAAATAAATACATGGAGGCAGTGCCACCAATAAAATAGTGAAGACATTTTTTTTTCTTTAAATGCATGTTTTGGCAGTACAAGGACATGCTTTTTATGCTTGTTAATCCCTTCTGTTAGTTGTAGATTTACTGTGTGTCAGTATTACAGGTCACTGTTATCATCGGGTCTAATTTATCGGCTTGGACTTAGCTGTGCAGTGTCCCAAGATTCAAGTAGTGGCCCCATGACAGAGTGGGTAAGGTGGCAGCAGCAGCAACAGTGACAATAGTGGACCCCTGACAGAGTAGGGAGGGTGGCACCCGTGGCGGTAACAGTGACAATAGTGGTCCCATAGCAGAGTGGGGATGAGGGCCAACAGTAGTGGCAGTAACAGTGAAAATAGTGGCCGCAGGAAAGAGTGGGGAGGGGGGATAGCAGCACTGTGTTCACATCAATATGTATTTTTCCGTTCTTCTGATCCTTCAGAAGAACAGAAAACTAAAAAAAAATTAAGCCTGTATTTTGAACATCCATAGAGCCTCTTTCAGACGGTTAGTATTTGATCAGTAATTATAAGCCAAAACCAGGAATGAGTCCAAAACAGAGATAAAATGTAATATTTTAATGTAATGAAATATTTGCATCTCTTCTGTGTTTTGGACCCACTCCTGCTTTTGGCTTAAAAATACTGATACAAAATAGTGAAAGAGGCTCTGTGTTCAATGTGTATCCATTTTGGGCATTAACATCTGAAATCAGTTATTTTTAACCACTTCCCATCTGGGCCATTTGCCCCCTTCCTGACCAGGCCTAATTTAGCAAAACTGACATATCTCACTTCATGTGGTAATAACTTTTAAACGCCTTTATTTATCCAAGTCATTCAGAGATTGTTTTCTCGTGACACATTGTACTTCATGATCGTCATAAATTTGAGTCAAAATATTTCACCTTTATTTATGAAAACATCCCAAATTTACCCAAAAATGTGAAAAATTTGCAATTTTCTAAATTTAAATTTCTCTGCTTTTAAAACAGAAAGTGATACCTCATAAAATATTTATTATTTAACATTCCCCATATGTCTACTTTATGTTGGCATCATTTTGGAAATGTCATTTTATTTTTTTAGGACGTTAGAAGGCTTAGAAGTTTAGAAGAAATTCTTCAAATTTTTAAGAAAATTGCCAAAACCCACTTTATAAGGACCAGTTCAGGTCTGAAGTCACTTTGTGGGGCCTACATAGTGGATACCCCCATAAATGACCCCATTGTAGAAACTACACCCCTCAAGTTACTCAAAACTGATTTTACAAACTTTTTTTAACCCTTTATGCGTTCCACAAGAATTAAAGGAAAATGGAGATCAAATTTTTAAATTTCACTTTTTGGGCAGATTTTCCATTTTAATCCAATTTTTTCTTTAACACATCGATGGTTAACAGCCAAACAAAACTCAATATTTATTACCCAGATTCTGCGGTTTACAGAAACACCCCACATGTGGTCGTAAACTGCTGTATGGGCACACGGCAGGGCGCAGAAGAAAAGGAATTCCACATGGTTTTTAGATGCCATGTCCCATTTGAAGCCCCCTGATGCACCCTTACAGTAGAAACTCCCAAGAAGTGACCCCATTTTGGAAATTAGGGGATAAGGTGCCAGTTTTATTAGTACTATTTTTGGGTACATATGATTTTTTGATCATTCATTATAACACTTTATGGGGCAAGGTGACCAAAAAATTGGTTGTTTTAGCACAGTTTCTATTTATTTATTTTTACAGCGTTCACCTGAGGGGTTCAGTCAAGTGACATTTTTATAGAGCAGATTGTTACGGACGTGGCGATACCTAATATGTATACTTTTTCTCATTTATTAAAGTTTTACACAATAATAGCATTTTTGAAACAAAAAAAATATGTTTTAATGTGTCCATGTTCTGATAGCTATAGTTTTTTTATTTTTTGAGAGATTTTCTTATGTAGGGGCTCATTTTTTGTGGGATGAGGTGACGGTTTTATTGGTACCATTTTGTGGGACATACGCGTTTTTGATCACTTGGTGTTGCACCTTTTGTGATGCAAGGTGACAAAAATTGCTTGTTTTGACACAGTTTTTTTTTTTTTTACGGTGTTCATCTGAGGGGTTAACTCATGTGATATTTTTATAGAGCTGTTTTTTACGGACGCGGCAATACCTAATATGTATACTTTTTTTATTTGTTTCACTTTAACACAATAATAGCATTTTTGAAACCAAAAAATGATGTTTTAGTGTCTCCATGTTCTAAGAGCTATAGTTTTTTTATTTTTTGAGAGATTTTCTTATGTAGGGGCTCATTTTTTGCGGGATGAGGTGACGGTTTTATTGGTACCATTTTGTGGGACATACGCATTTTTGATCACTTGGTGTTGCACCTTTTGTAATGCAAGGTGACAAAAATTGCTTGATTTGACACCGTTTTTTGGGGTTTTTTTTTACGGTGTTCACCCGAGGGGTTAGCTCATGTGATATTTTTATAGAGCTGATTTTTACGGACGTGGCAATACCAAATATGTCTATTTTATTTTATTTTTTCAATTATTTTTTTTTATTTTTATTCCTTACTTGGGGACCTTTTTTTTTTTTACATGTGAAACTTTTTTTTTTTTTTTTTTTTCAACCCTTTAAAAAGGTCATACAAGACCTCTGGGGGACATTTGCTTCACTTTTTCTTTTTTTTTTTCACTGTTGATTTCTCCTGTAACTGGGGCTGACATAGTAGCCCCAGTTACAGTGGAAATGCACCCCCCAGAGAGGCTGTACAGCGTGATTCGGTGCTGTATAGCCTCAGAGCAGGGCTGATCGAGGTCTGTGAGAGACCTCACACAGCTCCTGCACGCTCCCAGGTCCCGGCGGTCACATGACCGCCGGGCCGGAACAGGAAGCGCACAGCACTTCCTGCTCTGCAGACACAGCGCTCGGTGAGCGCTGTGTCTGCAGCGATCTAGAAGGCAGGGACACCCGGGAACTGTCCCTGCCTTATCTCTGGGTTGCCCTGCTGTCACTGACAGCGGGCAACCCGATCAGCAGCTGCACGATTAGCGTGCAGCTGCTATTTCTGAAAGGACGTTTTAAAACGTGCTTTCAGAAATAGAGGTCCACCCACAGGACGTTTATATCCTATGGGCGGACTTAAAGCGGTTAACAAGGAAAAAAAGTCCTGCATGCAAGACTTTATTGGTCTCTTTCACAAGGTCAGTATTTGGTCAGCATTTGATTAGTACTTTTAAGCCAAAAACAAGAGTGGGTCTAAAACGGAGATAAAATGTAATGGAAATATTTCTATCTCATCTGTGTCTTGAACCTACTCCTGCTTTTGGCTTTTAAATACTAATCAAATACTGACAAAATACTTATCATGTGAAAGAGGCCTTATAGATGCTCAAAATACAGGATCCTTTTTGTTTTTATCTTTCCTGTTCTTCCGACGGATAAGAAGAATGGAAAAATGAATGGTATTGTCAACACGGACAAACAAGGACAATAGTGGCCCATTACCAGATTGGGGTTGGGGCCAAAAGCAGCAGCAGTGACAGTGACAGTGACAATAGTTGCCCAATGACAGAGAGGGGAAGGGGGGCAGTAGCAGTGACATACATCACAAGATGGTGACAGATCACAGTACTAGGGGAACCCAAAAACAGCAGTTGGATAGCAAGGCCCAGTGGCATGCATATCCTTTAAAAAATGTAATATGTATACTGAATAACAGTAGGCCAAGAAGCCCAATTGTAGAAATGGCAGTAGAGGCAGCAGGCGGGTGGCAGCATCAGAATGGTGGCAGCAGCACGGGGCCAGAAGTAATTAATCATTTTGTAGAATATTTGCGCTGTGGCAGCACACTACAGTATGATCATTAGTGGCAGACTGGATCTATTCTGTTGCATCAGGCACTGGCGTCTAGAAATCTGGGTTAATCCAGTCTGATTTATATTTATAAAGGTTAGTCTCTTAACATTTTGGGAGGAAAGGTGAGTTATCTTTAGGTTAACGATGCCCCTCGCCGCACTTCAAAGTTTCTGCATGTGGAACTGGTGCTGCTCCGCCCCCCCACCCAGTCCTGTCATAGGAGTGTTAGAGCAGAAGGTGTCCCCATTCAGACTTTTCTGAGGGCGGGTGATTGCGCTAGTAGGTAGCAGCCGACTGACTACACAGCTTGTCTCTATAGTAGACAATTTTTTCATCCCTCTCAGAAAGTGTAAAAAAATGCCCAAATTTCTGAGCAATAGCGAGGGTCTAACAATGTGGATAGCCAGTAGTGATTCCTCTGCCGAAACATGACAATGTGGCTGTCACTACACAAACATGGCAGCATGCATCTGGCCATTTGCGCAAGGGACTTGACTCCATCTCCACTGCATACTGCCATGATCTGTCGGGGTCATCTGCATCGTTTTCATCATCGCTATCTAACTCCTCGTGTTTCAACTGCTCCTCTCCTGTAGCTTGAGTAGATAAACCACTTAGTTCTGTATAAAATTACTGGGTGTTTATATCTTCCTCCTCCTCCACTGCCAGTTTATCCTTTTTGGGGCTCAGGTAGCGCAATTCAGGGGTGCAATTCAGACTTGTCAGCATCCCCTTTGGGACATGAAGGAGTGGAATGACACCATTCATCCCATGGTTCTGCTGAGTGACAAATAAAGTGGCCTCCTCAAAGGGCCTGAGAAAACGGCATGTGTCACGCATGATCTGACACTGGCTAACGTGCAAGTTATACAGGGGACTAGACCATTCCGTCTGCAGCATTAAGAAATCATTATCGCCTTCCTCTGCTTGTACAGGTAGTCTAACATATGTAGTGTGGCGTTCCAATGGGTGGAAACTATGCATATAAGGCGATGTTAAAGAAGAGCATTTTTCCTTTGCAGGGATTGTTTTGCATGGTAAGAGTGGCTGAAGTGCATAAACAGTTTCCTGGACATTATTAACAGCTCTTGCAGTTCAGTGGACAATCCAATGACAACAAGATTAAAGACGTGTGCCATGCAGGGTGCATGGGTCATCCCTTCCTGATGCAAGGCAGGCAAAATGCTCTTCCAGTTATCAGTAACCATAGTTCCTATCTCCAGTTGGTAGGAGACAGCCAATGTTTGATTTCTTTATTGATGACGTGGAGCAGTTCCTCACCCGGTGTTTCTCTGTTCTCCAAGGTCGTGGAGTAAACAAAAACCACGGCACTCCAAGTCTTCAGGAAAACTTCTTCTTTTTTTGCGCCAAACAAGCGACGTTTCGACTCTGAGTCTTACTCAAGCTCAACTTAATACAACTCAGTGAACATATACAGTTGCAAGAAAAAGTATGTGAACCCTTTGGAATGATATGGATTTCTGCAAAAATTGGTCATAAAATGTGATTTGATCTTCATCTAAGTCACAACAATAGACAATCACAGTCTGCTTAAACTAATAACACACAAATAATTAAATGTTACCATGTTTTTATTGAACACACCATGTAAACATTCACAGTGCAGGTGGAAAAGGTATGTGAACCCTTGGCTTTAATAACTGGTTTAACTTCCTTTGGCAGCAATAACTTCAACCAAATGTTTCCTGTAGTTGCAGATCAGGCGTGCACAACGGTCAGGAGTAATTCTTGACCATTCCTCTTTACAGAACTGTTTCAGTTCAGCAATATTCTTGGGATGTCTGGTGTGAATCGCTTTCTTGAGGTCATGCCACAGCATCTAAATCAGGTTAAGGTCGGGACTCTGACTGGGCCACTCCAGAAGGTGTATTTTCTTCTGTTTAAGCCATTCTGTTGTTGATTTACTTCCATGCTTTGGGTTGTTGTCCTGTTGCAACACCCATCTTCTGTTGAGCTTCAGCTGGTGGACAGATGGCCTTAAATTCTCATGAAAAATGTCTTGATAAACTTGGGAATTAATTTTTCTTTTGATAGCAATCCGTCCAGGCCCTGACGCAGCAAAGCAGCCCCAAACCATGATGCCCCCACCACCATACTTCACAGTTGGGATGAGGTTTTGATGTTGGTGTTCTGTGCCTTATTTTATCCACACATAGTGCTGTGTGTTTCTTCCAAACAACTCAACTTTGGTTTCATCTGTCCACAGAATATTTTGCCAGTACTGCTGTGGAACATCCAGGTGCTCTTGTGCAAACTGTAAACGTGCAGCAATGTTTTTTTTGGACAGCAGTGGTTTCCTCTGTGGTATCCTCCCATGAAATCCATTCTTGTTTAGTGTTTTACGTATCGTAGATTCGCTAAAAGGGATGTTAGCATATGTCAGAGACTTTTGTAAGTCTTTAGCTTACACTCTAGGATTCTTCTTCACCTCATTGAGCAGTCTGCGCTGTGCTCTTGCAGTCATCTTTACAGGACGGCCACTCCTAGGGAGAGTAGCAGCAGTTCTCAACTTTTTCCATTTATGGACAATTTGTCTTACCGTGGACTGATGAACAGCAAGGCTTTTGGAGATACTTTTATAACCCTTTCCAGCTTTATGCAAGTCAACAATTCTTAATCGTAGGTCTTCTGAGAGCTCTTTTTTGCGAGGCATCATTCACATCAGGCAATGCTTCTTGTGAAAAGCAAACCCAGAACTGGTGTGTGTGTGTTTTTTATAGGACAGGGCAGCTGTAACCAACACCTTCAATCTCATCTCATTGATTGGACTCCAGTTGGCTGACACCTCACTCCAATTAGCTCTCGGAGATGTCATTAGTCTAGGGGGTTCACATACTTTTTCTACCTGCACTGTGAATGTTTACATGGTGTGTTCAATAAAAACATGGTGACTTTTAATTATTTGTGTGTTATTAGTTTAAGCAGACTATGATAGTCTATTGTTGTGACTTAGATGAAGATCAGATCACATTTTATGACCAATTTGTGCAGAAATCCATATCATTCCAAAGGGTTCACATACTTTTTCTTGAAACTGTATATACCCATCAAAAGTATCTGATTGGATACAGTAATTAACTCCACCCCCAACCTAATGAGTTAAGATAAATACTTGTTTGCATTTGAAATACATCTGATAATACTAGTGATCTAAGTATATTCATCACTAACCTGTAAATAACATGCTGTGAGAGACATTTTCAGATGGTCCGGCCTATGTTAAAGTTTGCGCGGCATCTCTAGTGTCCAACTGCGCATGATTGCTGCGGACTGCGCACATGCAGTCAACCGCTCGTTCCACTATACCGCACATGTCCTCTGAGCAGCTCCTACATTCTAACTACGGCAAACAGCGCGGGCACTTCCGTGTCACACGCCATAATACGCCATTGCCTGTCACTCAGTCACATGACACTGTATATTTTACTGTGCAAGCCTTCTACAAGATCATTAATAAATATATTGAAGATAATAGGGACCAATACTGACCCCTGAGGTACCCCACTAGTGACAGTGACCCAATCTGAGTGTGTACTGTTAATATACACCCTCTGTTTTCTATTACTGAGCCAGGGACTTACCCACATACAGACATTTTCTCCCAGTCCGAGCATTCTCAGTTTATATACTAACCTTTTATGTGGTACAGTGTCAAATGCTTTGGAGACGTACAGATATACGACATCCATTGATTCGCTGCTGTCAAGTCTAGAACTTACCTCCTTATAGAAACTGATTAAATTAGTTTGACATGACCGATCCCTCATTGAGGTACTCCAAGATAGAATCTCTTAGAAAACCTTCAAACATTTTACTTCCCAAAAGTGATTAACGAGGATTATGGCAGCAGTTGAACATGATAAACATGACGATATATTAGACCGCCCTTTAATATTGAGACACAATAATGCTATATATTACCTAACAAATTAACCTGGATTGTGGCAGCAGTTAAATAAGATAAATGCAGCAATATATTAGACTGCCCTTTAATACTGAGGCACAGTAATTATGTGTATAAAATGTTCTTTTTCCACAGGGTTTGGTGATGCTGCCTCATGTGCTGCAGTAGAGCCCTGGTAATGTTGTGCTTGAATGCCCACAGCTTATTTTAATCGTGTAGATGCACATGGATGTGGTTGTGTCTGATGACCTTGTGGAGAAAAACTGCCTTATGGGAGTTGCTTGCACAGGGCTAGAGGCAGCAAAGCTTTGCCTAGGTTTGGTACATTTTGAGCCTGCATCCGCAGTATCAGCACATCACCATTTCCCAATTTGACCACAAGAGAAGCAGATTTTGCCGGTTTGGCCGTACATAGCCTCTGCTATTTATTTCCGCTGCAACCACTTCCCTTGTCCTCTAAGGTCACCTCCTCATCAGCACACTGATCCAGCTCCTGGGTCCTGTCCAACACACAATCATCATCATAGTCCTCAACCTCCACACCAATGTGATATGTCATTGTGGGCTCCTTGGCTCCCTCCTTATTCTCTGCTCTGTATTTTCCCAGAGTGCCATTGTTGCTACCATTACCCTTACTACCACCAAGCTACAAGCTTCACTATTACTACTATTACTGGCCAGATGGCTGGTGCTGCTACTACTACTACCCATATTCTGATTCTAGGATGACAAGGCCTGGGTCTTCCATTTCCCAGACATTTTATTATGAGGCCTATTAATGTTAAGTCACAAGTTTCCTATAAATGAAACTCATGTATTTGGTACCCAGATTTTTTAATGGTATTAGCAAAATTGCTAATGTTTTTCTGTTATTTAAAGACAGAAACACGATAAAATGTTCCTCCCCTTCTTCAAACACACTGCACATCAGTATTGACAATTTACTTTAGTAATAATGCAATTTTTGTGGTAAAATGTCTTTAAAATACACTACTCACAGAAGTTATGGATATTTGGCTTGTGGGTAGAATTTCAGGATGAACCAAAAATGCCTTTACATGCGAACATTAATGTGACTTTCTGTAAACTTTTGATTGCACATGTCCAACTGTTAAATGTTTCAGTACTTTTTACTGTTCTCTAACAAGGAGCTTAATGGCAAAATTCACAACAGTTGTTTGATCTATGAATCACCCAATACATACTCTGGTTCAATTAGAATTGGTATTCAAACAGTCCTCTCATCATGCTGTTTACATTTTGACATCATGCGATCAAGAGGCAAAGGAGATTAGAGTGTCACAGATAGTCATCAGCAGGTTGCAACAGAGATACAGAGACACTGGAAGAGTCACAGAAAGGCATAGAAGTAGACGACCTTTGGCCACATGCCATGCTGATGACCGTTTCTTTGTGAACAATTCCCCGTGGAACTGAATGATGAATGCCACACAACTACAGGCACATTTAAGGGAGGTGAGAGGCACCCAAGTGTCACATCAGACCATTTGAAACCATTTACATCCGCGTGGTCTACGTGCTAGACAACCTGCAAAGGTACCTAACCACACCACCAGTGCACAAGCGTCATCATCTTGCATGGGTCAGGGAGCATCTACGCTGGACGAGAGACCAGTGGGCCTCAGTGCTGTTCATTGATGATGTTTGAGACGTCAAGGAGAGCGCTATGCATCAGCCACTGTTGTCACCAGATGAGCCTTTGGTGTTGGTGGTGTTACAAAGTGGGTAGGTGTGTCTAGTCAATACAGAACTAACTTAAACTTTGTGGCTGGTACAGTGACAGGCCCTTACTACTTGAATAACATCATTAATCTAGTCATTGTGCCTCTGCATGAACAACACAGGCCTAATTGCATCATTAGGGAATGTCTGCTGGAGACTGGGGTACCTCATATGGAGTCCCAGAACTGAATCCCATTAAAAACACATGGGATCAGCTGAGTCGCTGTGTATAGGCTCGTAACTCTGTACCCCAGAACCTCAATAACCCGAGGGCCGCCCTTCAAGAAAATTGGGATGCCATGCCTCAGCAGACAATAAATCGCATTTTTGTGAGGGTACACCCACCACTGTTATTGGTTTTTGTTTCAATACATTGAATGTTTGAGATGAGGAATTCACCATTGCATGCTTCTACATAAATGCTCTAATTTCATGATATAATATCACTCTAACGTGATCTTTTTTTCCGTTTTCCATAAATTTCACCTGAAAGCCAAATATCCCTAAATATTTTGTGAGCAGTGTATGTGCTCAAAAGCACAGTTTTAATAATGCAATTTTTATAGTAAAATGTTTTGAACTACACAGTCTGATGCAGTAATATGTCCGCTAACACGGATATAACAATGCAATATTTGCAGTAAAATGTCTTTGAACTATACGTTTAATCGCAAGTGCATAACTGCAATTTTTATAGTAAAATGTCTTTGAACTACATGATATAATGTAGTAATGCTTCTGTTAATGTGGATATAACAATGCAAAGTTTGCGTTTGGAATAAAGAACTAGCTGTCAGGCAGAGCTATATTAAATACAGTGTGAACAGTCCCTCACTCCCTCAAAGCTTTACCTAAAGATTTCCCTGATCAAATTCCCTAATATCTACACTTTCACATCTCTCTATTCTTATCTTATAGATTTACTATCACAATACATTAGTAGCTTGTGTTACAACTGCTAGGCACATCCTTCCAGGTCAGAAGCAGAACACAGTATGGCAGTCTTCTCATTCAGCATAAGGATTTCCCTGCCTACTGCCCCCTAATTGGCTGATAAGACTGTCTTTCCAATCCAACCCCTTCCCCACTTCCACCCAGTGTTATGTCATCGTCCCTCTTCTTCCTCCCTTCGTGGTTTTCCCCAACAATATTCATAGTAAAATGGCACTGGGGAACATTTTTATGTGATTTATCAGGAAAACAAAATCACAAAAGCTTAGGATTTGTTTGGTGGGCAAATATTTGTGAAATTTGTAATGAATCCGGCTAGTTTAAAATCATTTCACTCATCCTTAATATATATGTATTTATTGCTTACTATGCTAAAAATGATTGTTTGACTGAGACGGCATTACTGATAGATTCTCTGATCATAATTAAGTCAATATAAAATTGATGTCTATGCATATATAAATATTTTTGCTGGTTTCAGTGGTGAAAAATATTTCAGAATGTGAATTTACACAAGGTCTTTACACCAACAATGCACATGACAGAAATTGGAAATCCATCAGTAGTGCAGCCTCAGTTGGGGTGCATTTTACTCAATCATATAATTAAGATGTAATTAAGAACATTTCACACATTGTTAATTTACAGTAAAGTACTTTTTATAACCAACAGTTAAAATAATTTTTAATTATGTTAAAATTCAAATGGTAAATTCTTCAGTCCTTTGAAGGGATCCTGTCGCCATAAAAAAACAAAATAATCTTCAGGCAGCCTTTGATCAAAAGGAGCTAAGCGGACTGATATATAGTCTTATAGGGAAAAAAATCTGTAAAACTTATATTTCATCCGTTTAAATTCCTGCTGGACTTTGAAGTCAAGGAGGTGGTCCTATCAGTGATTGACAACTATCTCTGTATACACAGCTATAGAGGGAAGGCTGTCAATCACTGATGGGACCACCTCCTCGACTTCAAAACCTAGAAATAGCATACAAATAACAGGATAAATTACATGTTATACAAAACATTTTCCCATAAAACTATATATCAATCTGCTCAGCTCCTACTGCTCTATAATATTCTGTCTTCAGCTCTTTTGTAGCATAGCCTAGCATAAGCCTTGTATAAACAGTAATGTTTGAGACCAATTATAGATCTGGGTTACATGCACACCATATGTTTTACATAGCAGAATACATTTTTGATCTTAAAGTGTATTTCACAGTAGAAATTTACAGGTTCCAATGCAATTACTACACAATGTGCTATTTCTCTTAGTATAATAACAATATACAGTAGTACAGTGTGACAATGCTGTTCCCTATGAAAAGGTAATGAAAAGTTGAAAATAGTTAAAAACTTCTAAAGGAAGATACATGGAAAAATTCATGTTTTGTCTGTATGAAGCAGAGTGTGGATCATTGTGATTATGATCAATCTTGATATACAAAAGCTGGTGAAAATATGAAATTGTACTGCACATAGCAATAAAATCGAGTTATTAGTTCAAGGACTAAGCCTATTTTGGCCTTAAAGGGGTTGTCTCATCATAGACATTGGTGGAATATTGCTAGGATATACCACCAATGTAAGGTGAGTATGCCAACTCTGGGACCCTTACTGATCTCCAGTACAGACCCTCTAAAGTGATCGCACCACGCATGCACAGCATGCTTTCTATTCACTTCTATGGGAGTTCCAAAAATAGGCAAGTGAGCATACCTATTATCTGACGTCCCATAGAAAGGAATTGAGGGAGCACTATGCATGTGCAGCCACAACTCCATTCATCTCTATGGGACGGCTGGAGATAGCTGAGCCATACTTTTACTTTTTTCGCCACTTTATCCATAGCCATAAAATTTTTCTTATAACTACATTAGTTGTTTGAGGTCTTGTCTTTTGTGTGACAGGCTTTAGATTTTTGAGACATCATTTTGGGGTACATACAAGGTAATTGTGTAAAGTTATAAAAAAATAAAAATTAAGATGGCATTACAGTAAAGAAAGTAATTCAGGCCCTTTGTTAAAACCATCAGTTTCCGTTTTCGCAAGACTGACGGGGAAGTGACAAAGGTAGCCCGTATTGATTTTGGTGCAAAAAGATTTGACAAAAATCTCAATCACGGTCGCCCTCCAGTAGGAAATCAGCAAGTTATGAGCTGTACCACCAGTGCAAAAAGGCTATTAAGCCTCCTAAGACAGTAACTACAAGCTAGAAAGTAACAGGGCAAGAACAGAAAAAGGAATAAAGAGAATAAAAACACATAAAAGGCATAGTACCAGAAAAATATCTGAATCACATTGCACTTGTATACAATATGAAAGAAAATGAACTTCAGCCACCCACCCAGCAAAAGATGGAGCCAGAGTGGATATCCATTGTCTAGGAAGGGCAATGCTATTACAGTTCATCACCACTCCTGAAATGGTTATCATCAGACAATCCCATGTGGAGTATGGTTTCCAACAATGTTTGACACCTAGGGTTCCTGTGGTTGGCATCTTGTAATCGCAAAATGATTTTATAGGAGCTCTAATGCACAAAACAGACAGAAAGTGGCTTTCCACAGGAAATTGCTATACTATTGTGCATTTGGCCCTAAAATTCAACTATTTCATTCTGTTGTATATGACCACTTGATCTTTTAATAGACAGACAGTGACCCACTTGTCACATAGTACTGCGTATTATCTTCTTTAAAGTCACCTTTGAAGGGATTTTAAAATTTAGAACATACTGTTATATGGTTTTCTCTGAGGACAGTTTCATTAATTGAAACATTCTTGCCAACAACTGACATTTAGGATGTTGACTGAATCTTTGTTTTCTACTTTTTCTTTTTTTTTTTTTGCATGATTCACTGTTTTGCCTTTGGTTTTGCTTTCATCTTTTTTGTAAACTGTAACAGAGTTTGTTTGATCTGTTACCTATAATGTAAAATGTATCTGTATTGTCTTCTGCAAGAAAATGCTAAAGTAAACTTTAAAAAGAACCTACTGTCATTAATTTACACACCAGAGATGAGCGAATCGATTCTAAACTAATCAGACTTGTTATGAGTTTCACCAAAAAAATGTAAGTTGGTGATTCGCTTTAGACAAATCACATAAAAATAGCGCCCAGATTCATTTTACTATGATAATTGGCAAGGAAAACCATGAGGAAGGAAGAAGATGGAGGCTCACATGACACTTGGAGAAAGTAGAGGGCTTGTGCTGATTGGCTCAAAGGCTGAAAGACAGCCTCATTAGGCAATCAGAACGCAGTATTCCGCAAGACCCTTCTGCAGAGAATGAGAAATCAACATTTTGTGTTCAACTTGCAACCTGAAAGCATGTGGAAGTGTCTGACAAAAAAACAATTAAAGACACAAGCGACTATTCTAGTGTGATAGGACACTATTAGTAGAGTACAAGGAGAAAATATGTAGATATAATTGGGTATATTTTAGGGATTTTAGCATATATAGAAAGTGAGGGACTGATAACCCAGATGTTTCATACAACTTGTGGACAACTAGTTCTGTATTACAAAATCCTGGTTGCAGATGCCCTAAGAACCCATATTTATAACAGTTCCTTGTACCAGCAGAAGTCATTGCATACAGTTTACGGAAAGCCTGTAGAAGTTGGGAGGAGGTCCCCAGGGTGATATGGACATTTGACTTGGCTGGTGTTATGGCAGTTGGCTCTGAGCTTCTCTGAGTTGTGGACTGACTTTCGACATACCTATCTGCTAGGAAGGCTGCCTCCTCCAATGTTTGGGGTTCCCGATCCATCACCCACTCCCTAGTTCCTATTGTACACCTTTCCAGGACTGCTCCTTCCAGAAATAGATGACGGAGGTCCTTAAAAGTCTCTGCCCCACAGCCATGGGTTCACTGGTCCAGGGCATAGGACAGCTTATTGCTAAACTCCAAATAGGTGTCATAGATCCCTTTTAGTAGATTATGGAAACTCTGTCTATAATATTCTGGAGTGATGGCATAACGTGCTAACAAGGCCCTCTAAACCCAAGCATAGTCTAACCGCTGTTCCACTGAAAAGGCATGAAAGGTGGAATTCACCCTACCTGTAAGTTTCCCAGCCAATAGATGTGTCCAGTCCTCTTCTGCAATATGATGAAACTTACACATAATCTCAAAGGTTTCCAGATGTACATCAATGTCTTCCTTGCCATCCTGAAATGTGGGGTATGCAGCAGACAGCTTAAGAATGTCCTGAGCACCAAGATCTCCATTAATCCCCTGGTGCTGGGTTCTGTTGGCTGTGACCCTCAATGCCACCTCCTCATAGACAGGTTTCAGCTCCATCCTCTGGTGCTTAGTTCTCCACCGATCATTTTCATTCTTTGGTTAAACAATTCCTCACTCAGAATTGAGAAAGCTTGTTGGAAGAAATGTTTTCAAGAAATCTACAGTAAGTCCAGTTGCCTTGATTTATTATTTACAGATAATTCCTCCAAGAGGTCTGTATCCAGCTCTTTAGTGGAGACTGATGTATATGGACATGTTGCTCTGACCACTGTGGCTGAGAAGTCTAAGGCGACATCTTGTTCTTGGACCAGAATTGGTTTTAGGAGATCTATAAGTTCAGGCTTCTTCTTGTCTCCTCATCCTGCTTAGTGCGTTGATCCCACCGCTGCCAAACAGAATGTCACAAAATCGGTTCATGACCGACAAAGATAGGCACTGAGCAATAGGAGTTGTCACCAATGAGCCGTTTATTGGAGGTCACACACCAAGTTGCAGGTAAAGTTATTTGAAGCAGATCCAGGAGGAGAGAACGCCTCAGCTTGTTCTCTCACTTCCCAACAACTGACTACTACTCCAAGTCTCAGAGTTATCCAGAAAGAAATCCCCCTCCCCTGTCTGTACTATCACTAGCAGGGGCAGGGGTTCACTAGCCCCAACATCTAACTACTACCCCCTGTGGTGAGGAATGCTGTGAAACATGACCAGAGCACTGAGACCCCTGCAAAAGTGTAGATATCCCAAATCTTGAAATTTCCTTAGAGTCACAGAGGTCATCAGAATACCTTATGTTTGGTAACAGGGAGATGTGAAGACCATCACTTTATCACTACAACACCCACTATGTAATACAACACACACTGACTAATAAAAGAAGCACATTTACCAGATATATGCAAAATCATAGGAAAATGACAGTCCACTGTGACACATTTTTCAATACTTTGCTCATCACTAACTATAACCACATGGAACAGTTGTGTCTCAGTTCATGCTGCGGTTAGGGTACATATGCAGCCGACTGCATGCTTTTAGAGTGCAGTTTTTGTCCACAGTCGTTAATACACTGTTCTTTAGACTGTTATGAATTTTTGTGGTTCTTTAGCAATCCTATTTTTTTCGAAAAACTGATACATGTGGTAAAATATGTTAAGCATATACTGCAAGAGGTTTATCAACTGTAGAGCCAAAGAGTTTGGAAGCCAGAAGCGGGAGGGCATGTTTAAGTGCAGTCAACTGCACCTACTACTTGGAAAGTGCCAGGACTATCTCAGAAACCTATTTCCCTGTTGTCTTCTATTGGGAAATGAGATGCTGCTGTTCCTAACAGCAACATGACCAAATCACAACCGTGCTGTGTGGTCATACACATATACCCGTAGCACACGCATTACTGCAATAGACCATGTAGTTCAAACACATTTTACTGCAAAAATTGCATTGTTATACATATGTTAGTGAATGTAGTACTACATTATCCATGTATATTTTATTGCAATTTTATTACAAAAATTGTATTGCTATACCTGTGTTAGTCACCACATTACTGCAACAGACTGTGTAGTTCAAAGATATATTACTGCCAAAATTGCAGTCTTATACCAGTGAACTCATTACTGGAACAGACCGTATAGTTCAAACACATTTTACTGCAAAAAAATTATAAATGTTTTATTTTTTTTCCTTTATATAATTTTCCACAGGACACAATAAAAAACAAATAATGATCTACAAATTAATAAATCCAGTGCAACCAAACTGTACATTAATACATATGGTGCAAATTCCAAAAAGCTCGGTCCACTCAGTCATCAAAATGTGACCGTATCTTCATTAAAAAATCCCAACCCGAGACCCCCTACCCTTTCCATTGTCTCAGAGGCCACGAAACCACCATTCATTTCCCTCGATGGAACTTTCAGTAGCATATCGCACAGTCGTACCCTATATTTCATGGTATGTCAATGTCAAAAGAAGAAAAGTTATCTACTAAGTCCAGTATGCCCAGGTTTTTTCCCATTTAATTTTCTGACAATTTTGCATAGTAGCGAATCTCTCATAATTCTCAATCATTTTTACTAATTGTTTCCATTCTTCTATATCAGGTTGTTTATTAGAACCCCAATGTTTAACTATTATTACTCTGGCTAAAAGTAATGTTTTCAACTAGAAAATATCTTCTTTTCTGCTAGTGTCCACAAGGGAGGGACAAGTCCCTAATATAGCAGTGGCAATACCAATTGTAGGTTTAGAAGAGGTCCTTCTTTCAAATTCATTAAAGACTTTACTCCAAAAGATCTGGATAATAGGACAAGACCAGATCATAACCAGGAAACCTGCTTGATCGCTTTTGCACTTTGGGCACCTGTGGACCGATTTTTCATATATTCTAGAAAGCCTATCCGGGGGTGTAATATAAATGATGTAAAATATTGAACTGAATTAGCCTATGGTTACTAGACTGAGAAGCCTTTTTACTATTCTTATATATAATCTCCCAATTAAGTGTATCATTAGTGCCAATCTCTTGTCTCCATTTAAACTCACTTTTGAACTTTATTACCATACCTAAACCTTTCTTAATTTTCCTATGCAGTGCCTCACAACCTGGAAATAACATGGACTGTTTGAGGATTTGCATAATTTAGTTTAAAGAACATGTCCACAACTTTGAAGTTGTTTTTTTATTTTTTATTTTATTGTGAAGCAAACAACAAATAGGACAAAATAACAGAAAAAGTCAATGTGCATAACTATTCACTAGAGTTGAGCGAACACCTGGATGTTCGGGTTCGAGAAGTTCGGCCGAACATCCCGGAAATGTTCGGGTTCGGGATCCGAACCCGATCCGAACTTCGTCCCGAACCCGAACCCCATTGAAGTCAATGGGGACCCGAACTTTTCGGCACTAAAAAGGCTGTAAAACAGCCCAGGAAAGAGGTAGAGGGCTGCAAAAGGCAGCAACATGTAGGTAAATCCCCTGCAAACAAATGTGGATAGGGAAATTAATTAAAATAAAAATTAAATAAATAAAAATTAACCAAAATCAATTGGAGAGAGGTTCCATAGCAGAGAATCTGGCTTCCCGTCACCCACCACTGGAACAGTCCAATTCTCAGATATTTAGGCCCCGGCACCCAGGCAGAGGAGAGAGGTCCCGTAACAGACAATCTGGCTTCATGTCAGCAGAGAATCAGTCTTCATGTCATAGCAGAGAATCAGGCTTCACGTCACCCACCACTGTAATAGTCCATTTTCATAAATTTAGGCCCAGCACCCAGGCAGAGGAGAGAGGTCCCGTAACAGACAATCTGGCTTCATGTCAGCAGAGAATCAGTCTTCATATCATAGCAGAGAATCTGGCTTCCCGTTACCCACCACTGGAACAGTCCATTCTCAGATATTTAGGCCCCGGCACCCAGGCAGAGGAGAGAGGTCCCGTAACAGACAATCTGGCTTCATGTCAGCAGAGAATCAGTCTTCATATCATAGCAGAGAATCAGGCTTCACGTCAGCCACCACTGCAACAGTCCATTGTCATAAATTCAGGCCCAGCACCCAGGCAGAGGAGAGAGGTCCCGTAACAGACAATCTGGCTTCATGTCAGCAGAGAATCAGTCTGCATGTCATAGCAGAGAATGAGGCTTCACGTCACCCACCACTGCAACAGTCCATTTTCATAAATTTAGGCCCAGCACCCAGGCAGAGGAGAGAGGTCCCGTAACAGAGGATCTGGCTTCATGTCACCAGAGAATCAGTCTGCATGTCATAGCAGAGAATCAGGCTTCACGTCACCCACCACTGCAACAGTCCATTTTCATAAATTTAGGCCCAGCACCCAGGCAGAGGAGAGAGGTCCCGTAACAGAGGATCTGGCTTCATGTCACCAGAGAATCAGTCTGCATGTCATAGCAGAGAATCAGGCTTCACGTCAGCCACCACTGCAACAATCCATTGGCATATATTTAGGCCTAGCACACAGGCAGAGGAGAGAGGTCCCGTAACAGACAATCTCGCTTCATGTCAGCAGAGAATCAGTCTTCATATCATAGCAGAGAATCAGGCTTCACGTCAGCCACCAATGCAACAGTCCATTGTCAGATATTTAGGCCCAGCACCCAGGCAGAGGAGAGAGGTCCCGTAACAGAGGATCTGGCTTCATGTCAGCAGAGAATCAGTCTTCATGTCATAGCAGAGAATCAGGCTTCACGTCACCCACCACTGTAAGAGTCCATTTTCATAAATTTAGGCCCAGCACCCAGGCAGAGGAGAGAGGTCCCGTAACAGACAATCTGGCTTCATGTCAGCAGAGAATCAGTCTTCATATCATAGCAGAGAATCAGGCTTCACGTCACCCACCACTGTAACAGTCCATTTTCATAAATTTAGGCCCAGCACCCAGGCAGAGGAGAGAGGTCCCGTAACAGACAATCTGGCTTCATGTCAGGAGAGAATCAGTCTTCATGTCATAGCAGAGAATCAGGCTTCACGTCACCCACCACTGCAACAGTCCATTTTCATAAATTTAGGCCCAGCACCCAGGCAGAGGAGAGAGGTCCCGTAACAGACAATCTGGCTTCATGTCAGCAGAGAATTAGTCTGCATGTCATAGCAGAGAATCAGGCTTCACGTCAGCCACCAATGCAACAGTCCATTGTCAGATATTTAGGCCCAGCACCCAGGCAGAGGAGAGAGGTCCCGTAACAGAGGATCTGGCTTCATGTCACCAGAGAATCAGTCTGCATGTCATAGCAGAGAATCAGGCTTCACGTCACCCACCACTGCAACAGTCCATTTTCATAAATTTAGGCCCAGCACCCAGGCAGAGGAGAGAGGTCCCGTAACAGAGGATCTGGCTTCATGTCACCAGAGAATCAGTCTGCATGTCATAGCAGAGAATGAGGCTTCACGTCAGCCACCACTGCAACAATCCATTGGCATATATTTAGGCCTAGCACACAGGCAGAGGAGAGGTTCATTCAACTTTGGGTAGCCTTGCAATATAATGGTAAAATGAAAATAAAAATAGGATTGAATGAGGAAGTGCCCTGGAGTCCAATAATATATGGTTATGGGGAGGTAGTTAATGTCTAATCTGGACAAGGGACGGACAGGTCCTGTGGGATCCATGCCTGGTTCATTTTTATGAACGTCAGCTTGTCCACATTGGCTGTAGACAGGCGGCTGCGTTTGTCTGTAATGACGCCCCCTGCCGTGCTGAATACACGTTCAGACAAAACGCTGGCTGCCGGGCAGGCCAGCACCTCCAAGGCATAAAAGGCTAGCTCTGGCCACGTGGACAATTTAGAGACCCAGAAGTTGAATGGGGCCGAACCATCAGTCAGTACGTGGAGGGGTGTGCACACGTACTGTTCCACCATGTTAGTGAAATGTTGCCTCCTGCTAACACGTTGCGTATCAGGTGGTGGTGCAGTTAGCTGTGGCGTGTTGACAAAAGTTTTCCACATCTCTGCCATGCTAACCCTGCCCTCAGAGGAGCTGGCCGTGACACAGCTGCCTTGGCGACCTCTTGCTCCTCCTCTGCCTTGGCCTTGGGCTTCCACTTGTTCCCCTGTGACATTTGGGAATGCTCTCAGTAGCGCGTCTACCAACGTGCGCTTGTACTCGCGCATCTTCCTATCACGCTCCAGTGCAGGAAGTAAGGTGGGCACATTGTCTTTGTAGCGTGGATCCAGCAGGGTGGCAACCCAGTAGTCCGCACAGGTTAAAATGTGGGCAACTCTGCTGTCGTTGCGCAGGCACTGCAGCATGTAGTCGCTCATGTGTGCCAGGCTGCCCAGGGGTAAGGACAAGCTGTCCTCTGTGGGAGGCGTATCGTCATCGTCCTGCCTTTCCCCCCAGCCACGCACCAGTGATGGACCCGAGCTGCGTTGGGTGCCACCCCGCTGTGACCATGCTTCATCCTCATCCTCCTCCACCTCCTCCTCATCCTCGTCCTCCTCGTCCTCCAGTAGTGGGCCCTGGCTGGCCACATTTGTACCTGGCCTCTGCTGTTGCCAAAAACCTCCCTCTGAGTCACTTCGAAGAGACTGGCCTGAAAGTGCTAAAAATGACCCCTCTTCCTCCTCCTCCTCCTCCTCCTCCTGGGCCACCTCCTCTTCCATCATCGCCCTAAGTGTTTTCTCAAGGAGACATAGAAGTGGTATTGTAACGCTGATAACGGTGTCATCGCCACTGGCCATGTTGGTGGAGTACTCGAAACAGCGCAACAGGGCACACAGGTCTCGCATGGAGGCCCAGTCATTGGTGGTGAAGTGGTGCTGTTCTGTAGTGCGACTGACCCGTGCGTGCTGCAGCTGAAACTCCACTATGGCCTGCTGCTGCTCGCACAGTCTGTCCAGCATGTGCAAGGTGGAGTTCCACCTGGTGGGCACGTCGCATATGAGGCGGTGAGCGGGAAGGCCGAAGTTACGCTGTAGCGCAGACAGGCGAGCAGCAGCAGGATGTGAACGCCGGAAGCGCGAACAGACGGCCCGCACTTTATGCAGCAGCTCTGACATGTCGGGGTAGTTGTGAATGAACTTCTGCACCACCAAATTCAGCACATGCGCCAAGCAAGGGATGTGCGTCAAATTGGCTAGTCCCAGAGCTGCAACGAGATTTCGCCCATTATCACACACCACCAGGCCGGGCTTGAGGCTCACCGGCAGCAACCACTCGTCGGTCTGTTGTTCTATACCCCGCCACAACTCCTGTGCGGTGTGGGGCCTGTCCCCCAAACATATGAGTTTCAGAATGGCCTGCTGACGTTTACCCCGGGCTGTGCTGAAGTTGGTGGTGAAGGTGTGTGGCTGACTGGATGAGCAGGTGGAAGAAGAGGAGGAGGAAGCCGAGAAGGAGGAGGTGGCAACAGGAGGCAAAGAATGTTGCCCTGCGATCCTTGGCGGCGGAAGGACGTGCGCCAAACAGCTCTCCGCCTGGGGCCCAGCTGCCACTACATTTACCCAGTGTGCAGTTAGGGAGATATAGCGTCCCTGGCCGTGCTTACTGGTCCACGTATCTGTGGTTAGGTGGACCTTGCCACAGATGGCGTTGCGCAGTGCACACTTGATTTTATCGGATACTTGGTTGTGCAGGGAAGGCACGGCTCTCTTGGAGAAGTAGTGCCGGCTGGGAACAACATACTGTGGGACAGCAAGCGACATGAGCTGTTTGAAGCTGTCTGTGTCCACCAGCCTAAATGACAGCATTTCATAGGCCAGTAGTTTAGAAATGCTGGCATTCAGGGCCAGGGATCGAGGGTGGCTAGGTGGGAATTTACGCTTTCTATCAAATGTTTGTGAGATGGAGAGCTGAACGCTGGCGTGTGACATGGTTGAGACGCTTGGTGACGGAGGTGGTGGTGGTGGTGTTGGTGGTACATCCCCTGTTTGCTGGGCGGCAGGTGCCAACGTTCCTCCAGAGGCGGAGGAAGAGGCCGAGGCGGCAGCAGCAGAATAGGCCGAGGCGGCAGCAGCAGAAGAGGTAGCAGGGGGAGCCTGAGTGACTTCCTTGGTTTTAAGGTGTTTACTCCACTGCAGTTCATGCTTTGCATGCAGGTGCCTGGTCATGCAGGTTGTGCTCAGGTTCAGAACGTTAATGCCTCGCTTCAGGCTCTGATGGCACAGCGTGCAAACCACTCGGGTCTTGTCGTCAGCACATTGTTTGAAGAAGTGCCATGCCAGGGAACTCCTTGAAGCTGCCTTTGGGGTGCTCGGTCCCAGATGGCGGCGGTCAGTAGCAGGCGGAGTCTCTTGGCGGCGGGTGTTCTGCTTTTGCCCACTGCTCCCTCTTTTGCTACGCTGTTGGCTCGGTCTCACCACTGCCTCTTCCTCCGAACTGTGAAAGTCAGTGGCACGACCTTCATTCCATGTGGGGTCTAGGACCTCATCGTCCCCTGCATCGTCTTCCACCCAGTCTTGATCCCTGACCTCCTGTTCAGTCTGCACACTGCAGAAAGACGCAGCAGTTGGCACCTGTGTTTCGTCATCATCAGAGACATGCTGAGGTGGTATTCCCATGTCCTCATCATCAGGAAACATAAGTGGTTGTGCGTCAGTGCATTCTATGTCTTTCACCGCTGGGGAAGGGCTAGGTGGATGCCCTTGGGAAACCCTGCCAGCGGAGTCTTCAAACAGCATAAGAGACTGCTGCATAACTTGAGGCTGAGACAGTTTCCCTGGTATGCATGGGGGTGATGTGACAGACTGATGGGGTTGGTTTTCAGGCGCCATCTGTGCGCTTTCTGCAGAAGACTGGGTGGGAGATAATGTGAACGTGCTGGATCCACTGTCGGCCACCCAATTGACTAATGCCTGTACCTGCTCAGGCCTTACCATCCTTAGAACGGCATTGGGCCCCACCATATATCGCTGTAAATTCTGGCGGCTACTGGGACCTGAGGTAGTTGGTACACTAGGACGTGTGGATGTGGCAGAACGGCCACGTCCTCTCCCAGCACCAGAGGGTCCACTAACACCACCACGACCATGTCCACGTCCGCGTCCCTTACTAGATGTTTTTCTCATTGTTATGGTTCACCACAACAACAAATATATTATTTGGCCCAATGTATTGTATTCAAATTCAGCGGGATATAAATTTGAGGCCTAGTATTTAGGCGCTGGGTGACCGGTATGGATTTAGTGACAGAATTAGACTTGGAAATGCACAGAAGCGTGTGTGTGAAGTTATTCTGAATGACCCTATGTGCACCTTCAATATGATCTACCCTTTTAGGGATAGATTTCAAATAGCTCTGATATAGCAGAAACGACTAAATTATGAAATTGCTAAATTGGGAATTGTATTTCAACCCAGAACAAAAAATGTGCTTTGACGGACACTAAATAACTTTCCCAGCCACAACAGGACAGCGGTAACGAGAGATTTAGCGGGATATAAATTTGAGGCCTAGTATTTAGGCGCTGGGTGACAGGTATGGGTTTAGTGACAGAATTAGATTTGGAAATGCACAGTAGCGGGTGTGTGAAGTTATTCTGAATGACCCTATGTGCACCTTGAATATTATATACCCTTTTAGGGATAGATTTCAAATAGCTCTGATATAGCAGAAACCACTAAATTATGAAATTGCTAAATTGGGAATTGTATTTCAACCCAGAACAAGAAATGTGCTTGAACGGACACTAAATAACTCGCCCAGCTACAGCACTAGGGACAGATTTAGCGGGATATAAATTTGAGGCCTAGTATTTAGGCGCTGGGTGACAGGTATGGGTTTAGTGACAGAATTAGACTTGGAAATACACAGTAGCGGGTGTGTGTGAAGTTATTCTGAATGACCCAATGTGCACCTTGAATATTATATACCCTTTTAGGGATAGATTTCAAATAGCTCTGATATAGCAGAAACCACTAAATTATGAAATTGCTAAATTGGGAATTGTATTTCAACCCAGAACAAAAAATGTGCTTTGACGGACACTAAATATCTTGCCCAGCAACAACAGTACAGCGGTAACGAGAGATTTAGCAGGATATAAATTTGAGGCCTAGTATTTAGGCGCTGGGTGACAGGTATGGGTTTAGTGACAGAATTAGACTTGAAAATACACAGTAGCGGGTGTGTGTGAAGTTATTCTGAATGACCCAATGTGCACCTTGAATATTATATACCCTTTTAGGGATAGATTTCAAATAGCTCTGATATAGCAGAAACCACTAAATTATGAAATTGCTAAATTGGGAATTGTATTTCAACCCAGAACAAAAAATGTGCTTTGACGGACACTAAATATCTTGCCCAGCAACAACAGTACAGCGGTAACGAGAGATTTAGCAGGATATAAATTTGAGGCCTAGTATTTAGGCGCTGGGTGACAGGTATGGGTTTAGTGACAGAATTAGACTTGAAAATACACAGTAGCGGGTGTGTGTGAAGTTATTCTGAATGACCCAATGTGCACCTTGAATATTATATACCCTTTTAGGGATAGATTTCAAATAGCTCTGATATAGCAGAAACCACTAAATTATGAAATTGCTAAATTGGGAATTGTACTTCAACCCAGAACAAAAAATGTGCTTTGACGGACACTAAATATCTTTCCAAGCAACAACAGTACAGCGGTAACGAGAGATTTAGCAGGATATAAATTTGAGGCCTAGTATTTAGGCGCTGGGTGACAGGTATGGGTTTAGTGACAGAATTAGACTTGGAAATACACAGTAGCGGGTGTGTGTGAAGTTATTCTGAATGACCCAATGTGCACCTTGAATATTATATACCCTTTTAGGGATAGATTTCAAATAGCTCTGATATAGCAGAAACCACTAAATTATGAAATTGCTAAATTGGGAATTGTACTTCAACCCAGAACAAAAAATGTGCTTTGACGGACACTAAATAACTTTCCCAGCTACAACAGGACAGCGGTAACGAGAGATTTAGCGGGATATAAATTTGAGGCCTAGTATTTAGGCGCTGGGTGACAGGTATGGGTTTAGTGACAGAATTAGACTTGGAAATACACAGTAGCGGGTGTGTGTGAAGTTATTCTGAATGACCCTATGTGCACCTTCAATATGATCTACCCTTTTAGGGATAGATTTCAAATAGCTCTGATATAGCAGAAACCACTAAATTATGAAATTGCTAAATTGGGAATTGTATTTCAACCCAGAAGAAAAAATGTGCTTTGACGGACACTAAATAACTTTCCCAGCTACAACAGGACAGCGGTAACGAGAGATTTAGCAGGATATAAATTTGAGGCCTAGTATTTAGGCGCTGGGTGACAGGTATGGGTTTAGTGACAGAATTAGACTTGAAAATACACAGTAGCGGGTGTGTGTGAAGTTATTCTGAATGACCCAATGTGCACCTTGAATATTATATACCCTTTTAGGGATAGATTTCAAATAGCTCTGATATAGCAGAAACCACTAAATTATGAAATTGCTAAATTGGGAATTGTACTTCAACCCAGAACAAAAAATGTGCTTTGACGGACACTAAATATCTTTCCAAGCAACAACAGGACAGCGGTAACGAGAGATTTAGCAGGATATAAATTTGAGGCCTAGTATTTAGGCGCTGGGTGACAGGTATGGGTTTAGTGACAGAATTAGACTTGGAAATACACAGTAGCGGGTGTGTGTGAAGTTATTCTGAATGACCCAATGTGCACCTTGAATATTATATACCCTTTTAGGGATAGATTTCAAATAGCTCTGATATAGCAGAAACCACTAAATTATGAAATTGCTAAATTGGGAATTGTACTTCAACCCAGAACAAAAAATGTGCTTTGACGGACACTAAATAACTTTCCCAGCTACAACAGGACAGCGGTAACGAGAGATTTAGCGGGATATAAATTTGAGGCCTAGTATTTAGGCGCTGGGTGACAGGTATGGGTTTAGTGACAGAATTAGACTTGGAAATACACAGTAGCGGGTGTGTGTGAAGTTATTCTGAATGACCCTATGTGCACCTTCAATATGATCTACCCTTTTAGGGATAGATTTCAAATAGCTCTGATATAGCAGAAACCACTAAATTATGAAATTGCTAAATTGGGAATTGTATTTCAACCCAGAACAAAAAATGTGCTTTGACGGACACTAAATAACTTTCCCAGCTACAACAGGACAGCGGTAACGAGAGATTTAGCAGGATATAAATTTGAGGCCTAGTATTTAGGCGCTGGGTGACAGGTATGGGTTTAGTGACAGAATTAGACTTGAAAATACACAGTAGCGGGTGTGTGTGAAGTTATTCTGAATGACCCAATGTGCACCTTGAATATTATATACCCTTTTAGGGATAGATTTCAAATAGCTCTGATATAGCAGAAACCACTAAATTATGAAATTGCTAAATTGGGAATTGTACTTCAACCCAGAACAAAAAATGTGCTTTGACGGACACTAAATAACTTTCCCAGCTACAACAGGACAGCGGTAACGAGAGATTTAGCGGGATATAAATTTGAGGCCTAGTATTTAGGCGCTGGGTGACCGGTATGGATTTAGTGACAGAATTAGACTGGGATATGGCCAAAAAATAACCACACTATTGCTGGTTAAATGCACTTGGTGACGGGCGCAGCTTGCCCCTGATGTAGTATATGGCCAAAAAATGAACAGACTATTGCTGGTTAAATGCACTTGGTGTCACAGCTTGACCAACCACACTACTGAGGGTTAAATGCACTTGGTGACGGGCGCAGCTTGCCCCTGATGTAGTATATGGCCAAAAAATAAACAGACTATTGCTGGTTAAATGCACTTGGTGTGACAGCTTCACCCTGATGTAGGCTTTAGCCAGAAAACAACCACACCATTGAGGGTTAAATGCACTTGGTGACAGGCGCAGCTTGCCCCTGATTTTGTATAT
This sequence comes from Bufo gargarizans, assembly GCF_014858855.1. Lineage (NCBI taxonomy): Eukaryota > Metazoa > Chordata > Amphibia > Anura > Bufonidae > Bufo > Bufo gargarizans. The sequence continues at coordinate 325,877,813 of NC_058081.1, forward strand.
GGCCAAAAAATGAACAGACTATTGCTGGTTAAATGCACTTGGTGTGACAGCTTCACCCTGATGTAGGCTTTAGCCAAAAAACAACCACACCATTGAGGGTTAAATGCACTTGGTGACAGGCGCAGCTTGCCCCTGATTTTGTATATGGCCAAAAAATGAACAGACTATTGCTGGTTAAATGCACTTGGTGTGACAGCTTCACCCTGATGTAGGCTTTAGCCAAAAAACAACCACACCATTGAGGGTTAAATGCACTTGGTGACAGGCGCAGCTTGCCCCTGATTTTGTATATGGCCAAAAAATGAACAGACTATTGCTGGTTAAATGCACTTGGTGTGACAGCTTCACCCTGATGTAGGCTTTAGCCAAAAAACAACCACACCATTGAGGGTTAAATGCACTTGGTGACAGGCACAGCTTGCCCCTGATTTTGTATATGGCCAAAAAATGAACAGACTATTGCTGGTTAAATGCACTTGGTGTGACAGCTTCACCCTGATGTAGGCTTTAGCCAAAAAACAACCACACCATTGAGGGTTAAATGCACTTGGTCGCAGCTTGTGCTGGCGCACCACAAGACACAAAATGGCCGCCGATCACCCCAGAAAAATGTGACTGACAAACGGTCTGGGCAGCCTAAAAACAGTGAGCAATTGAGGATCAGCAGCTCAATGATCCACAGCTGCAGATCGATCAGTTAATCAAGTCCTTTGGAGGAGTTAATCTGCCTAATCTCGCCCTACTGTCGCAGCCGCAACCTCTCCCTACGCTAATCAGAGCAGAGTGACGGGCGGCGCTATGTGACTCCAGCTTAAATAGAGGCTGGGTCACATGGTGCTCTGGCCAATCACAGCCATGCCAATAGTAGGCATGGCTGTGATGGCCTCTTGGGGCAAGTAGTATGACGCTTGTTGATTGGCTGCTTTGCAGCCTTTCAAAAAGCGCCAAGAAAGCGTCACAAAAGCGCCAAGAAAGCGACGAACACCGAACCCGAACCCGGACTTTTACGAAAATGTCCGGGTTCGGGTCCGTGTCACGGACACCCCAAAATTCGGTACGAACCCGAACTATACAGTTCGAGTTCGCTCATCCCTACTATTCACCCCCCTACAGTCAATACTTTGTAGAGTCACCTTTTGCGACAATCACAGCCCCAAGTCGCTTTGGATAAGTCTCTATGAGCTTGTCACATCTTACCACGGAGATTTTTGCCCATTCCTCCTTGCAAAACAGCTCTAGCTCCTTCAAGTTGGATGGGTTGAGCTTGTAAACAGCAATCTTTAAGTCTGACCACAGATTTTCTATTGGATTGAGATCTGGGCTTTGACTAGGCCATTCCAACACATTTACATGTTTCCCCTTAAACCACTCAAATGTTGCTTTAGCTGTGTGTTTGGGGGTCATTGTCCTGCTGGAAGGTGAACCTCCATCCTAGCCAGGGGTGTATCTCTCACGAGGCAAACAAGGCATTTGCCTAGGGCGGCACTTGCCAATGGGGCGTCAAAATGCCTTGTTTGCTTAGTGATAGTTACACAATATGCTAAATATTTTTGTCCGATCCGATTCTTCACTATGAGAGCGGCATCGCCGGCGCCGCATAGAGAAGGAGTTGAAATACTTACTTCCTCCTCCTCCTGACTTCCTCCCGACCTCCCCTGCCTTTTGTCTCCGCACGTTGCCGTTGTGACGTCACACGGAGGTGGAGTCACGGGCCGGCAACACTAGGGTGAGCCTTATCTCCTGCAAGTGCAGAACTGATCCTGCACACGGTCACCGTGAACACTGAGGCCAGGCCCCGGCCACCAATGCACTGATCCCTGAGCCTGCTGTCTTCAAAAACTGTAAGTACTTAAATTACAGTAATTCACAAAAAATCTATTACTTAGTTGTTTTATGGGGTAAGGGGGTTGGGACCCGTTGGGTGGTTAGAGGGGGGAGAATTAGGGAGGGGTTAATACTGTACTATCGCTAGCTCTAACAGGAAAGGGTGTAGCCTAAAGAGGAAGGGGTGTGGTTTACAGAGGAAGGGGTTTGGCCTTGACAGGAAGGGGTAGGTCAAATTTATATTAGGGGGGTGCCCGAGTTTAGTCTCGCCTAGGGCAGGACAAAACCAATATACACCACTGATCCTATCCTCAAATTACGCAGAGTGGTACAGGTTTTGCTGAAGAATATCCCTGTATTAAGCACCATCCATCTTTCCCTCAACTCTGACCAGTTTCCCAGTCCCGGCTGCTAAAAAAACAACCCCACAGCATGATGCTCCCACATGCCTTTCCACAAACTCGCAATGTGCCTTTTTGTTTTTAGCTGAAAGTAATGGATTTCTTCTGGCCACTCTGCCATAAAGCCCAACTCGATGGAGCGTTCGGCTTATTGTCGTCCTATATACAGATACTCCAGTCTCTGCTGTGGAACTCTGCACCTCCTCCAGGGTTATCTTAGGTCTCTATGCTACCTCTCTGATTAATGCCCTCCTTGCCCGGTCCATGAGTTTTGGTGGGCGGCCGTCTCTTGGCAGGTTTGCCGTTGTGCCATATTCTTTCCATTTGGTTATGATAGATTTGCTGGTGCTCCTGGGCATCATCAAAGATTTATACACTCACCTAAAGAATTATTAGGAACACCATACTAATACGGTGTTGGACCCCCTTTTTCCTTCAGAACTGCCTTAATTCTACATGGCATTGATTCAACAAGGTGCTGATAGCATTCTTTAGAAATGTTGGCCCATATTGATAGGATAGCATCTTGCAGTTGATGGAGATTTGAGGGATGCACATCTAGGGCACAAAGCTCCCGTTCCACCACATCCCAAAGATGCTCTATTGGGTTGAGATCTGGTGACTGTGGGGGCCATTTTAGTACAGTGAACTCATTGTTATGTTCAAGAAACCAATTTGAAATGATTCGAGCTTTGTGACATGATGCATTATCCTGCTGGAAGTAGCCATCAGAGGATGGGTACATGGTGGTCATGAAGGGATGGACATGGTCAAAAACAATGCTCAGGCAGCCCGTGGCATTTAAACGATGGCCAATTGGCACTAAGGGGCCTAAAGTGTGCCCAGAAAACATCCCCCACACCATTACACCACCACCAGCCTGCACAGTGGTAACAAGGCATGATGGATACATGTTCTCATTCTGTTTACGCCAAATTCGGACTCTACCATTTGAATATCTCAACAGAAATCGAGACTCATCAGACCAGGCAACATTTTTCCAGTCTTCAACAGTCCAATTTTGATGAGCTCGTGCAAATTGTAGCCTCTTTTTCCTATTTGTAGTGGAGATGAGTGGTACCCGGTGGGGTCTTCTGCTGTTGTAGCCCACCTTTCTTTCCCATTCTGACATTCAGTTTGGCGTTCAGGAGATTGTCTTGACCAGGACCACAACCCTACATGCATTGAAGCAACTGCCATGTGATTGGTTGACTAGATAATCGCATTAATGAGAAATAGAACAGGTGTTCCTAATAATTCTTTAGGTGAGTGTATATTTTCTTATAATCTAACCCTGACTTCTCAACAACATTGTCCCTTACTTGTTTGGAGAGTTCCTTGGTCTTCATGGCAGTGTTTTGTTAGTGATGTCTCTTGCTTAGGTGTTGCAGTCTATGGGGTCTTTTAAAAAAGGTGTGTATATGTAATGACAGATCATGTGACACTTATATTGCACATAGGTGGGCATCATTTTACCAATTATGTGACTTATGAAGGTAATTTTTTGCATCAGAGCTTTTTATGGTCTTCCTAACAAAGGGAGTGAATACATACGCACATGCCAATTTTAAGTTTTATATTTCTAAACAAATAGTTTTATTTAAATATTTTTCTTATTTCACTTCACCAACTTAGACTATTGTGTTCTGATCCATCACATAAAATTCAGATTAAAAAAAACATTGAACTTAAGGCTGTAATGTAACAAAATATGAAAAAAGGCACTGTAGAATTGTGCAATAGATACTTTGTTGTCCCTTGAGTTATAACAAAAATCTGTGAATTCGTTCGAATTAACAGTGAAATATTTTTTATTTTTTCTTGCATAAAAACGCGTGCTTTAGTTGAGCATATCTAAAATTAAATAGTGATCCAACTATTTTCCCCCCACATAATTCCTCCACCCTTTTTATATTCCCAAAAGAAACTATATGTGTAACCCGGGTAATACCCAGCTTTTCCCAAAACCTATAATAAGATTAGTGTTCTGCCATAAAGGGGTAAAGTTAAGAGTGTATGTGATTTCTTATATTAATTTCATTTTCTTCCAGACCATATGGATTGCTCTACTAATTGGGCACTGTTTTCCGTGGACTCCCATGTATCCTGTTTCTAAGATACTAATGATTTCTCGTTGAGGGCCTAGGAAGTCCCTGATGAAATGGTCAGAGATACCATCCGCACCACCCGTGTACCACTGGATCTGGTCCGCCAGATAGTAGCCTTGAAAAAAAGGTAATGATAGGCACCCATCCTCCTCTGAGAGCCACAGATATTTTTGTTTGATCCAAACTCTCTTTCTACCCCAAATCAAGCCATTAAGGAGACTTTCAAATAAGTGGTCCTCAATCCAAACTGGTCAGGCGGTTATGTTATAGAATATTTGAGGAAGCATGATGATTTTAATCAAAGCAATTTGATCTGCTTGGCTAAAAAGAAAACTTTTGCCAAACTCAGATTTTATCTTTGGTTTGAACAATTAATGGTAAAATGTAAAATTTATTATAATCTAATTCTGATGCCCAAGTATTCCAATGAGTCTGCTGGAGTAAGAATCCTAACTTCAGCTACATTAGTATGGGGGGGGTCAAATTAAAGGTTGCAGTACAGATTTCGACCAATTCACTTAAAACCTGCCTTGGCGGCATCCAGTGACAGGATGGAGCGGTCCTCCCCATTCCCCAGGGAACAATATTCACGAATGTTAGATTAAGAAAGTCGCTTGGGAATAAAGCTTGTTTGGTCAGGATGTATTATTTTCCCAACTACCCTCTTGAGTCTATTAGCCAGAACTCTGGCACAAATTTTATAATCCGTGTTAAGTAATGATATGGGTCTATAGGACCCTATCTCTTGTTCATCCTTACCCTTCTTTTACGCCAGAGTAATAATTGCCTCAGAGAGAGATGTGGGGAGTCTAGCCTCAACCCAGGATTCATTAGGAACCTGAAGTAGATAGGGAAGCAGAGTCTCACTGAATCTTCTATACAGCTCAAAAGGCGAGACAGTCAGGGGCCAGAGCTGTGTTCCCGCGAATAGAGCTCAAGACATCTTGTAATTCGCTAAGTTGAACAGGAAGACTCACCGAGACTCTTTCCTCCTCCGATAACACAGGGAGGGCAGTACTTTCAAAATATCCCTGATAGTCTCGGTCTTCCCCTTCCGTCTCAGTTTTGTATAAGGAGGAAAAATGAGCCAAGAATTCTTGCATAATGTCCTCCATAGCGAAAGAGAGATTTCCATTTCTTAATCTAATACATTTAATTTTATTTAGTCCCTTTTGATTTTGAATTAATGTGGCCAGAAATCTGCCAGGCCTACCTGCCTCGCAGTGCTGTTTCTGGCCGATAAAAAGACTTTCTGTTGGGATTTATCTTGAAGATATAAATTATATTTCTCTCTTGCTATTGTTAGTTGTTGTTGGGTTTCTGTACTATTATTATTACTAATCTCCATCTGCAGGTCAGTCACTCTCTGTTCAAACTCCTTTTCCTTTAATTTTCTTAATTCTGCTAGTAAATATTCTGCGGATAAATGCTTTTAGGGTATCCCAAACGAAACCAATGAGGGTTCAACTGAAATCTTATAGGCCGATGAGTCCCGTGCAATTCCTTTATTGTCAATAAGATAGGAAAATGGTCAGATATACTATGCGCTTCATACTTCCTATGGGCAATTTTATCAATAAAGCCAGGGCTTGCTAGTGCAAGATCAATTCTTTACATAGCGGTATATGAACGGCTATAACAAGAAAAAGCTTTTCTATTGCCGTACAAGTGACGTCAGACATGGATTAATGCCAATTCCTGGCATACCTTGTACAGTATACTGTATCCACCCGATCTAGCCCTCAGCTCAGTTACCGTAGAAACTCTATCATTCTCCTGCTTCATTACAGTGTTAAAATCGCCCATAATAACGATCGGAAATGTATCCCTTTGATTAATAAATTTGACAAGGCAAGATATTACATAAAGAGAGAAGGGGGAGGGATGTACACGAAAGTCAAGACGCAAACGATGCAATTCCAACAACAATGGAGGAAAACAAATTTGCCCTCTTTGTCAATTCTTTGTCAGATGGGGTCATATTCCACCCTTCTATGTATATACACACTTACACCATGGGAGAAAGAAGAGAGACAGGAGTGGTACTCAAACTGTGCCCATTTTTTATTCATACATGTCAGTTTCTCCGGTGTTAAATATGTTTCTATAAGTCCTACTATCGCGGGAAGATGTTTGTTAATTGTCAGATACAATTATCCTTTTCTTTCTATCTGCCAGTTCCCAGACATTTCAGGCAAGAACTCTATGCATCATTCCTTCGAGTCAGACTGCGCGAATAAGCTATTAGCGCTAACCTTCAACTCGTGGAAAGTATGCAACTCTTTGGCCCCCCAGACAATATGTAAACAATCCCTCCCCCTACCCCCCACCCCAACCTGTTACCCCCCACCCCTCCGCTGCATGCTCCATGCTCCCCACATGCTGGGGCATACGACTGCACTGAGACAAGCTTGCCGCATCAAAAAAGTGGAGTGGCATGACAGCGGGGAAGAAGACTAGTGGGCTGGTTAGCGCACGATGCGGGACTACCTCGTGAGAGATGCTGCACATACATTAGAACCCCCTGTACCGCCTTCCAGGATAGAGGCTGAGGCGGACATTTGGCAGGAGAGGAGTGTCGGTGTGGGTAGCAACTGGGAGCTGCACGCAGTCAGGAAAATCTGGGGCTCCTTCTTGTGGCCCCCCTCTTATGACTCCCCACTCAACCTTTGCAGTCGGCAGTTGGTTCAAGCTATCCACCTAACCACCGGATGAAGTATATGTCTGCTGGGCAAGTTTGTATACTGGTCGGCGCCTTGTGAGTACTTTTACCTGCCTTGAACCAGTGGGGCATTGGCACTGAGACACTGCGGTTCTTATGCTTATCCATGTCCATATTGTGAGTTTTGGACTGGTGCAGGAGTTTTTTCTTTGTTGTGAGCGGGAAATCTGTAGAGCAAGACTCTGGAGATACTATATTCCTTGCTTCTAAATGTACACTGCTGTTGTAGTACATGTGACGAACTGCGACCGCTGCGGCCACAATACGTCACGAAACCGTCACAGCACCCCTAGTGGTCAATCCGCAAACAGGCCTCCCGGCCACTTTCAGCACACCGACAGTCTAACTTGAGTCCGTACAGTCGATAGGCTGAAAGCGCAGGGAGTGGACCGCCGACTGACCGCAAGTAAGCGTGTGACGAACTGGACCGGAACCACACACAGGGTAGTTTAACTGCCACCACCTTGCAATTTATGGGAGCAAGGAACCCACTATCTAGATAACAGAACCGAGTAGCTTTCTCTTCGGAGAGGCTAGGGTAGGTTTTTGCAGTGTTTGAAAACAGGCATATGGCTAGAGAAATGAATTGGAGGTCATTTATTATATATCTATATACAATACAAATTATCACGATGCACAGTAATTATAACACAATAATCAAGGAAAGTATAGTCCAATAAACAAAAGGGAGAAAAGAAAGAAAATACTTAGTTTCCGCAGAAAAGATGTCCGTTGGTGAAATAGTCCGTTGCAGGGATAAAGTCCAAGAAGCCTTTGTCCAGTGTAATATGCCTACAGCCCACGTGTTCTCTGGCTGAGGCCCTCTTCAGGTGTTGTTAAAAGTGGAGAACTCCTTTAGCAGATTCTAGGTCTTTGTTATAAAGGGTCCCAGAATCAAGGCGGGGAATTGAGAGTCCGCCTGCTGGGCAGGCTGTATTCCTGAGGTGAATGTCAGTTCGGAAATATGGCATGTGCCATATCGCGGGATGTCTCCGCTGTACACAAGTAACAAGCACATATTCACATTCCCCACAAAATATGGAGTTCAGGGATACCAAATCTGACTATTATAACTGGTTCTCTGATGGGGTAAGACCATAACTTTATCTGGTCATCTCCTAGAGTTATATTTGTCATATGTACATGTCCAGTGAATTCTGAGTGACACGATGATGTAATTTTTACGTCCGTAAGATGCATGGTCTCTCTTAAAAAGGTAAAAATCATATTTCAGATTCACGTTGCAATCTGGGAAACCTTGGTGCCGGCCTGTCTGCAGCAAGCTAGCTTACAGACCCTTATGGCAGCGACACCAATTGGCTCCCCCCAGGTGTAGTCTTCACACCTAGCTGTGATATCTCTGCAGAAAGGGAAGTTCTTTTGTCAACCTAAGGAAGCCAGCAGTAATTGCGTTATCTGCTGGCCATCTATTGACTGACTTGAACAAAAGGGCTATTTTGTTCTCTGGGTGCACGGAAGGAGACGCTCTGAGTAATCAAATTGTAGGTTCTGGGGCCTAGGGAAATAATTACTGTTTAATAGACCTACTGCTCAATAAGGGAGACTAATATTGATAATATTGGGAGGACCGTTCAATATTCCCGCGGATCATCCGTGACAGTACACATAGGGCTTTCGCCATTTCAGAGTCTGCAGAATCCATGTCCTAAGCGTACTGTTACGACCAGTGGGTGTCAACTAAGGAATGGCAGCCACTTACCCCTAGGGTGTTATTTAGCACTCTCTTAGGAGACAGAACAGAGCACAGCAAGAGAGAAACTGAACCACTACCTACAGGATTAGTTAATATGGTTCACAGCTGACTCACAGTATCAGAAACCAGGAAACGCTCCAATAGCTCAAGTTGCAGTAAGAGTCACAGTTAGTTTGAATTAAGTCTAATAGCAAACTCGGTGGTGAGAAGTGGTATTGCAGAGACGACTGGAGTAAGGCAGCAGCTGATGATGATTGTCAGAGCCAGAAGCTGAAGCGTGGTTAGAGAGAAGCCAGAGGTCAGAATCCGGTATCAGATAGTAGAGTGGTACTGAGGGTCATACAGGTCCTGTAGTCGATGTAGGCGGCAGGCAAACAAAATTGTCAAACAGGCTGGTTCAAACACAGAAAATCAGAACAGAACGCCTTTGCCATTACTTATAGTAACTAAACACTCAGGCAACTTCCTGGAAGAGGGAGCTGCAATTTAACCTTGTAACCCCGCCCAGGGGCTGTGTTGGGAGGCAGGAAGCACACACCCCTGGAAGCATAAATGACAGGAAGCAGCGGGTGCCTGCTCCTATAGGATACCAGCATGGGATGAAATTTCAACCAAGGGATAGGTGGGGATGCGAATCCCAGAAGGAAGTGAGACTCAGATTTCTACACATTTTCATAAGCATTAATATCATTTACTTTCAAGAATTCATCTAAACCTTTTTTTAAACTGTCCTCTGCTTTTGCTGTGACCACGTCCTGAGGAAGTCTATTCCACAGATTCTTTCACGAGGCGCCGGCTTCACGTTCTCCCTCCTCAGTGCCGCCCGCGCCCTGCAGCTAGTACAGAGTAAGGACCTGCGCTGCGTCCTCGTGTCCACAGCAACAGGGGGCGGGGAGGACCCAGCCGCACTTAGCGCGGTCAGCGTCCTCTACTCCCATAGCAACTGTAAGGAGTCCGAGCGCCGAGCTGAGCACTCGGCGCTCAGCTGGTTGCAGGGGAACGAGTCATGTGGCGCTGGCCACGTCACATGACTCATCTTTCCCACTATATATACAGGCAACCTGCTGGCCACAGGTAGCAGGGGAATAAGGTCCTATCCAGTCTTTCTTAGTGTGATTCTGTGGCTTTTGACTCCTGACTGGTTTATCGTCTCCGTCCTTGCTTGCTCCTTGTGTCTTCTTCGCTTCTCCTGGTTATTTACTTTGGCTTTAATTTACCATGTCAGTGTTACCCAGTGTTTTACCCGTCAGTTTGTACGGGTGACTTGCATTATTCCTTCACATGTGTATAACCTTACATTTGTCAGTGTTAAACCTCATCTGCCACTTATCTGCACAAGCCTCCAATCTATCCAGATCTCCCTGTAGCAGTATACTCTACACTGTTAATTACTTTACACAGTTTAGTGTCATCTGGAAAAATATATATTTATTGTGCAAGCCTTCTACAAGATCATTAATAAATATATTGAAGAGTATAGAGACCATTACTGACCCCTGTGGTACCCCACTAATTACAGCGACCCAATCTATGTATCGTTAATAACCACATTTTGTTTTCTAACACTGAGCCAGTTACTTACCCAGATACATACATTTTCTCCCAGTCCAAGCATTCTCATTTTATATACTACCCTTATGTTGCACAGTATCAAATGCTTAGGAGACGTCAAGATATATGACATCCATTGACTCACCCTGGTCACGTCTAGAACTTACCTTCCCATAGAAACTGATTAAATTAGTTTGACATGAAGCCATGCTGATACAGCGTTATTCTTTTATTTTCTTTGAAGTACTCCAAAATAACAACTCTTAGAAAACCTTCAAACAATTTACACACAACAGATGTTAAACTTACTGGCCTATAGTTTACAGGCTCTGTTTTTGGACCCGTTCTGAATATTGGCACCACATTTGCTAAGTGCCAATGCTGTCAATATAGAGTCCTTAAATATCAGAAAGAAGGATCTGGCTATGACATTACTTAATTATCATAGACAACCACATTTCTGAAGCCTCTTTTAAAAGTACAGTTCTAACATGTCATGTCATTTAAAGGACATTTAGACTGTGAAATATGGACACTATAAGCTTGTACAAACATTGAAGCAAATAATAAAGTTAAATTTCTTTGCACCCCTTATTGTCTCTTATATTCCTTATATCTCTTTCTTTGTATTGCTTTAGGGCATAAACTGTATATACTGTATGTAACATATTAACATCTATTCACAGTACCACTGAGCCCTGATTGCCACCTGTAAAATGAAAAACATATGGTCAAAACTATTGTACAAGGTATCTTGAGGGCATTATGATTAGTGTCAGTATAAATTAGATTCTCCGGGAAACTGAATTTCCTCATTCTTCGTGGTAGCGAATTGATTTTACCTGAAATAGTGTAAAAAAAAAAAAATTATACCTACCTCTTCCATTTTCCCACCACGAGCCAGCCACCTTCATCCTGCTTGAAGATCTCAAGCAGTCGCGAGCAAATGAGGTAAGTATGATATTTATTTATTTTTTAAATGTAACATTCTGTTATTTCTGTCAGATGCCGTGATCAGCTATGAACGCAGCATCTGAAGGGTACAATGAGGGGGAGCGGCGATTGCGCTGCTCCCTGTCATTGCACCCACTACTTACAAAGAAATGCACTTTGTCATGTAGCAAATATTTTTGTAAATTTTTTAAAATTTGTCGAAGCAGCCGAGTTGAATTTTGACACAAACATAATACACATACAATTTTATTAAAAGTTAAAAAAAGACTCACGAAAAACACCTGACAATTTTTTTTTCTCATCAATATCAGATTAAACCCCACACCTCAACAGATCAGCTACAATAATTCTATTATTCTACTATTTGCAAGGTGGGGTACCCAATTCAGAGTTTTGCTAGTTTTGCTATGGGGCCCCATGATTTCTATGTATGGTACGGCATGGCATGTTGTCCTGGAACTTAAGGACACATGATGTACCGGTATGTTATGTGTATTTCCGATCACCGCCGCCCGGCGGGCGGTGATCGGAACTAGGTGCCTGCTCAAATCGTTGAGCAGGCACCTTGGCTAAATGCGCGGGGAGGTCCTGTGACCCCCCCGTGCCGGCGATCGCCGCAAACCGCAGGTCAATTCAGTTTGCGGCTTTTTATGTTGCGGGCAGCGGCGGGCGGCAGGGCAATCGGGTCCCCGTGGGGCTGTAGGGGGGACCCGTCGGCATGGAAGGCAGCGCGATGCCTAAGGAAGGCATCGCGCTGCCTTCTAGTGATGAGCCCATGAGATCCAGCCCCCTGGATCTTACAGGCTGGAAGCTGTATGAGTAATACACACAGTATTACTCATAGAGCCAATGCATTACAATTCAGAAGTATTGGAATGCATTGTAAAGGGATTAGACCCCCAAAGTGGTACAAAAAATAAAGTTAAAAAAAGTTGAAATATAAAGTTTTCCCGCAAAAAAATTTAAAGTTTCAAGTAAAAATAAGCAAAAACGTCATTTTCCACAAATAAAGTAAAAAAATCGACATATTAGGTATCGCCGCATCCGTATCGACCAGCTCTATAAACATATCACATGACCTAACCCCTCAGATGAACACGGTAAAAAATAAAAACTGTGCTAAATAAACCATTTTTTGTCACCTTACATCACAAAAAGTAAAACAGCAAGCGATTAAAAAGGCGTATGCCCACCAAAATAGTACCAATCTAACCTAAGCCCCTACTTGAGACAATCGCCAAAAAAATACAAAAAAACTATGGCTCAGAATATGGACACACAAAAACATCTTTTTTTTTTTTTAAAAGCTGTTAATGTGTAAAACTTACATAAATAAAAAAAGTAAACATATTAGGTATCACCACGTCCGTAATAACTTTCTCTATAAAAATATCACATGACCTAACTCCTCAGGTAAATACCGTAAAAAAAAAATAATTAAAATGGTGTAAAAAAAGCAATTTTTTTGTCACCTTACATCACAAAAAGTGTAATAGCAAGCGATCAAAAAGTCACACGCACCCAAAATAGTGTCAATCAAACCGTCATCTCATCCCGCAAAAATCATACCCCACCTAAGACAATCACCCAAAAACTGAAAAAAACTATGGCTCTCAAACTATGGAAACACTAAAACATGATTTTTTTTGTTTAAAAAATGAAATCATTTTGTAAAACTTGCATAAATAAATAAAAAGTATACATATTAGGTATCGCCGTGTCTGTGACAATCTGGTCTATAAAAATTCCACATGATCTAACCTGTCAGATGAATGTTGTAAATAACAAAAAATAAAAACGGTGCCAAAACAGCTATTTCTTGTTACCTTGCCTTACAAAAAGTGTAATATAGAGCAACCAAAAATCATATGTACCCTAAAATAGTACCAACAAAACTGCCACCCTATCCCGTAGTTTCTAAAATGGGCTCACTTTTTGGGAGTTTCTACTCTAGGGGTGCATCAGGGGGGCTTCAAATGGGACATGTTGTAAAAAAAAAAAGTCGAGCAAAATCTGCCTTTCAAAAACCGTATGGCATTCCTTTCCTTCTGTGCCCTGCCGTGTGCCCGTACAGCGGTTTACAACCAAATAGGGGGTGTTTCTGTAAACTACAGAATCAGAGCCATAAATGTTGAGTTTTGTTTGGCTGTTAACCCTTGCTTTGTTACTGGAAAAAAATATAAAAATTGAAAATCTACCCAAAAAGGGAAATTTTAAAATGTTATCTCTATTTTCCATTAATTCTTGCGGAACACCTAAAGGGTTAACAAAGTTTGTAAAATCAGTTTTGAATACCTTGAGGGGTGTAGTTTCTGGAATGGGGTCACTTTTTTGGAGTTTCTTCTCTAGGGGTGCATCAGTGGGGCTTCAAATGGGACATGGTGTCAAAAAACCAGTCCAGCAAAATCTGCCTTCCAAAAACCGCATGGCATTCCTTTCCTTCTGTGCCCTGCCGTGTGCCCGTACAGCGGTTTACGACCACATATGGGGTGTTTCTGTAAACTACAGAATCAGAGCCATAAATATTGAGTTTTGTTTGGTTGTTAACCCTTGCTTTGTAACTGGAAAAAAAAGTGATGTCAGCTTCTCTCCCTGCTCTGATAAAGGTCGTTTACAAGCCTGTAAACGAGATGTCACTGTGCTGGCCACGCCCCCCCTTAACTGTCGTCTACTCTGTGCTAGGATTCTTAACCCCTTCAGCTGCACAGCTCTGCAGGCAGTAAGGAGACAATGCTGGGCACTAAAGCTGAAGGACTAGAGAGAGCATTGCACAAGAAGGTAGGGGGAAGATCCTGTGTGTATTAGCAGTGTCATTATACAGGTGGGACATGTAGTTCTACACTTATAATTTGCTGTTGATTCTCCCAGCACTCAGGGCAGCTCTTGTATTCACTCCCTTAGCAGTGCAGGAGGAGGGGCAGAGATTGTTTATATTGCATGTAAACAAAGGGCCAGAAAAGAACCAGGGAAATGAGGAAATTATTTTTTTTTTGTAAAAAACTTGCTTAGCTCAGTTATATATCAGATTTTCAGTGCTATATTATTTTTTTCAGCTTTAAGGTGAAATAAGGCTGTGTCCTAAAGGGGTAAATAAAATTTTAAACTGTCGCTGATCTTAGACTGTCAATGGCAGGGTCCTCAAACTTGGCACAGTTGGTCACTGGAGAACTGGTATTAAAATTCTGAAAAGTGGGCGGGGCCAAAAACAACTAATCAGATTTATTTGATTGATTTAAATCGAAAAAACTAAAAATGCTGCTATTCTCACATTATTGATGTCATGGACCTCAAATATCACAAATGTGGTCATCAGATGTTTCCACTTCAAAGTTAGAAAAAGTGGGCGGAGCCACCAACAACCAATCAAATTTCACTCATTGATTTTCAATAGAAAACAAAAAAAACTGCTGCCAATTTTACATGTTAAATGTAAACGGATAAACTGCTACTATTATCACAGTTTAAATGCCAAGTGTCCCAAACTTAGCACAATTACGAGTGCGGTCAAAATTTTGGAAAAGTGGGTGGAGACTAAAACAGCCAATCAGATTTCACCTATTGACTTCCATGTACAACTTTTAAATACTGCCATTCTCACAGTTTTAAAGCCAGAGACTTTAATCTTGGCACAGACCATGACTGGGTGACTGGGCTTAAAATTTTGAAAACTGGGCGTAGCTTAAAACAGCCAATCAAATATTGCCAAGGGTTATTCAATAGGAATATTTAAATTTAAAAAGTAGGCGGAGTCACAAACAACCAATCAGATTTTCCCTATTGACTTCAATGAGAAAATGTAAAAAGCTGTTATTCTTGCAATATGAAAGCCAGAACTTTTTATTTCAAATCATAACAAAACAATACAAGGACCATTCCCAATAAAGGACTTAACCCGGCCAGTCTCCCACCCCACATCCCCTTCTACATTCATAGTATCCATTCATGCACATCCATACACTATTTACATGTTTACATATAAACATATTTACATAACTAAATAAGTCAAAACTAAAAGAATAAATAAATTAAAAGACAACAGTATATACAATATATACAGGACCTATCCTTAACCCTAAATCTAACTTCTAAGCCATCACCCGTCCCCACCCAACACACCAAACCGGTCTCCCACAGAAGTTCAAAGAGGATAACCCCGAGCTTCTCCAGTTCCATAGTTCTTCCCCAGTCGGACTGGGGCTGACCAGTTTGAGAAAAAAAAAGTTTTAATATTTTTTATTATTTTTATTTTTTTACCTCTTTTTTGAATACACACATATATATATACAAATATACATAACCCTCCCCCCCAAAACCCACCTCCCAACCTGACTAACCCCAAAAACATAAAGTCCCTATATAATCAACTTATACATATACATATCATATAATTCTTAGACGATACATGACACAAAATCCAACTTTTCAGCTATGGTTTAGTGCCTGTAAACCAAACCATCCTGCTTATCATAATATAAAACAAAAATCTAATAGTGTCATGCCAGCCCACCACCAGGGCTGAGATTTACTCGGTTAGTGTACCCTGAAACAAAAACCCCTCCACAGATGAGAGACTTTAGGGCCACCCAACCATTCGTTCTCAAGAGAGCGCATTTTATCCAGGTCACTCATGATGCTCCTATATACCGTCTCCACTGAGAGGACTTTACAACCCGTCGACACTAGACACCTTGCACACCAAATGTGATACCTGACCACTGTGCTAACTAGGACCGGGGCAACATAAGCCGGGAGATATCTCTGCCTTGACGAGCGTAGGTCTTTCACACGCCCTCCTGTCTCCCATTCCTAGAAGAAGGGCCTAAACCATTCCCTACAGAAATTTACCCACCAAGGAGCCCTCTCCATCCAGAGGTTTGAAATGTTAAATTTTAAGAAGGTATTCGTTAGGAATACCACTAGGTTGACCATATCCAACCCACCTAGCCTCTTTGGTCGGTAGTTGACATCTCTCTTGAGTAGGTTCAGCCTGTTTCCCCATAACATCTGGAAAAAGAGGCTGTAGACCGTTGCCCAGAGAGAGCCTGGCAGGACACAGACAGTGCCCAAGTACAATAGTACCGGGATCAGATAAGCCTTGCACAGGTGAACCCTTTCCCTGAGGGTCAAAGACCAACCCTTCCAGCGGTCCACCTTTTGACCGACATCTTTGAGTCTGCCTTTCCAAATAGTCCTCATCCTAGCCAAAATTGATGCTGATAACTTTGACAGTTTTCTGAGGCTCTGGGAGAGTGCCCTGGAGATCAAAAGCAGGATCTCCTTCTCCCAACCAGAGAGCTTCACATTTATCACAGTTGATCCGAGACCCAGAAACCTCTGAATAGCGATCCACTTCTGACATCACCCACCCCACCTCCTCACCAGAAGAGGCGAAAATGGTGACATCATCCGCATACGCTACCACCCTCAAAGACGGTCCCCTTGGCCCCGCCAGTTCCATCCCCACCCCTGCCAACGGTCCACGATCTACCCTTCTAATGAAGGGATCGATCGCAAACACATACAGCAAGGGGCTTAAGGGACATCCTTGAAGGACACCGGAAGGGCTGTCCTGACCACCCATTGACCAACGGGAAACTCTCAGCCCCTTTGTACAAAGCCTTTAGCCAATTGACAAACCTCCCCGGCAGACCGTACCACAAAAGCACAGATACTCGTGGTTCACCCGGTCAAAAGCTTTAGCCTGATCCAAAGTCAAAAGAAACCCTTTCCAAAGGCCCGCCCTACCTCGCTCCACGGCCTCTCGGACACTGAGAATGGCGCTAAAAGTGCTCCGACAGGGAACTGTGCAGTGCTGAGCCCCTGAAAGAAGTTTTGGTGCAAACTTCCCCAATCTATTAAAAAGTGTTTTTGCCAGGATCTTTCTGTCCGTATTGAGAAGCGATATGGGTCTCTAATTCTCAATACGGGATGGATCTTTACCCTTTGACAGAATAATCAGGGCTGACTTACGCATTGACTTTGGTAAAGTGCCCGAGGAAAGACACTCATTAAAGACCTTAGTCAATGGAGGAACTAACTGTTCCTTGAAAGTCCTGTACCATTCAAATGTTAAGCCATCTGGACCTGGCGAATTCTTGGGCCTAAGCCCTTCAATGGCCAATCTCACTTCCTCTTTCCTGATTGGTTCAGACAAAACGGCAAGAGAGTGGTCCATTCCTGCCTTGGGAACAGCTCCAGCCAAGAAAGCTGAAAACTTGTCCCAATTTAGTTCTTTCCTACCCAAGAGGTGAGAGTAGAAAGACCTGACCTACCTCCAGGATCCCTTATTTGGACCTATTCAGAGATCCTGTACTATCAATCAGGCCTGTCACCAGCTAACGTTTTACTGACATCTTACAGTTGCCGTAAGGTTGGGCGAGCGGTACTTCCCAAAATCCCTCTCGACAACTAAAGATGTGTACCTATCGTACTGACACCTCTTAAGTAAGGAGTTCACACGAGAGATATCCTCGTGGCTACCTCCCGTCGAGACCATTTCAAGTTTCTTCCTCAGTTCCTGGTACAGATGATTTCTGTCCTGGCACCTGAGGTACGAAAGCTCTCGGAAAAACCTTGCCGTCCTTGTTTTAAACATCTCCCACTACTCTGACTTACTGTTGCAGAAGTCCACTAACGGTTCCTGGCCCTGAAAGAACTCTTCAAAGGATTGTCTTATTGCCGCATCTTCCAGGAGAGATGAATTCAACTTCCACAAACCTCTGCCCATGCAGGGGGTCTCTGCAACATTCAAAGAAAAACTAATTAAACAGCGATCAGAGAAAACCACTTCCTCAGTTTTTAAGACAGAAAAAACAGCTTCACTCTTTAAATAAAACCTATCTATCCTAGACCTTTGGCTACCTCGATAAAAAGTGAAGTCCACGTGGTCTGGCTTATGCTTTAAGTGAGCATCCACCAGACTAGCTTCCTCAACTATCTTACTCAATATGACACTATCAGTATCCAGCCTGACTCTGGAGCCTCCCCTATAACAGACTCTTGTCACATTGTTGAAGTCTCCACCAAAGATCTCCTGATGGCTGGAAAAAATGTAAGGTTTAATCCTCATGAAGAAAAAAATTACGGTCCCACTTGGTTTGTGGACCATAGATGTTAAGGAGCCTCAGCTCTTGTCCTCATGAGCACATCCAGGATTAGGCACCTTCCCATTACTTTCCTACATTCCACTCTTCCAGCGGTTTTAAAAAGTACCTCTACCCCGCTACGTGGCTTGGCCGCAAGAGACCAGAAGGATGGACCATGTCTCCACTCTCTCTTTGCTTTCTCCATTAACTCCGTAGAGGTCAACCAGGTCTCTTGCAAAAATAAAATAGCATCAAGATGGCTGAAAAAATCAGAGGCCGCATAACGAGCCATGTCTGACTTAATGCTAGCAACATTAATGATTGCTAGCGTCAACAGGGTAAGTTCCGCCATCATAAGTGATTGAACTAGATAGCTTTCTTCTTAACTCCACTGCCACCCTCACCATCACAATCATCTGACTCCCCACTTTCTTTCTGCCTTTTCAGGCATTGGGAGACATCCATATCACATTTCTCTTTGCCCACAGGATCTGACTTGGCCCCCCTTCCAGAAGGTTTCCCCTCTGAAGGGCAGGGCCCGGCAACCCGTGAGGAGGCCTTCTCACCCACCGGCACTGCATCCCTCGCCCCCCTCCTCAGCCAAGCCAGCCTTGGAGGTATCACTTAGGATGCCATACTGGTTGGAGACCTCCACAAGAGGTGCTTGTTCCTCCTCTTCACCAACCATTCACTGTCCTCCTCATCCACACTATCCCCACCTGAGGAGACAGAGACAGCGGAGAGGTCAGCCTCTTCGGGATGAACTCCAGGGTTCCCATCATCATCACTGTCATCTTGGCCACTATTGGCCGGATTCTCAACTAGGGTACAAGTTGAGGAATTAGCTGCCTCCTGCTCCCTCTGTTTGCAGCGTTGTTCCTGCCGCCTGGCCCTAGCTGTCTTAATTTTTTTTTACCTTATCAGAATCCTTTTTGCTTCGTCCAGTGCTGGTATACCCGGCACTTGTCCCCTCACCAGTCTGCCCAGTCCCGGCAGCAGACTCTTTACCAACCTCAGGCCGAACCTTGCGGCTAGTATCTGCCTGGTTCTGAGCCTGTCCCTAAGCCTGGTTGGCAAAGGCAAGCGGACAGTGACTAAACGGGTGACCCAGGTTCCCACACAGGTTACACCTGATCCTCCGACAAGTTGCGGCAAGATGGTCACTCCCTCCACACCTGACGCACCTCTGGGTCTTAGGCCTCATGCACACGACAGTTTTTTTTCATGGTCCGCAAAAACAGGGTCCGTAGGTCCGTGATCCGTGACCGTTTTTTCGTCCTTGGGTCTTCCTTGATTTTTGGAGGATCCACGGACATGAAAAAAAAGTTTTGGTGTCACTCCACTTTTCACCACATACTGGCCGTGCGGAGCCAAACGGATCCGTCTTGAATTACAATGCAAGTCAATGGGGACGGATCCGTTTGACGTTGACACAATATGATGCAATTGCAAACGGATCCGTCGCCCATTGACTTTTAATGTAAAGTCAGGAGTCCCCTTTATACCATCGGATCGGAGTTTTCTCCAATCCGATGGTATATTTGAACTTGAAGCGTCCCCATCACCATGGGAACGCCTCTATGTTAGAATATACTGTCGGATATGAGTTAGATCGTGAAACTAGGATCCGACAGTATATTGTAACACAGAGGCGTTCCCATGGTGATGGGGACGCTTCAGGTTAGAATATACTAAAAAACTGTGTACATGACTGCCCCCTGCTGCCTGGCAGGTGCTGCCAGGCAGCAGGGGGCAGGCCCCCCCTGTTTTTAACTCATTGGTGGCCAGTGCAGCCGCCTCCCCCCCTCCCCCCCTGTAGTTAACTCATTGGTGGCCAGTGGGCCCCCCTGCCCCCCTGTAGTTAACTCATTGGTGGCCAGTGCGGCCGGCCCCCCCCTCCCCCTCCTAATTAAAATCTCCCTCCCTATCATTGGTGGCAGCGGAGAGTACCGATCGGAGTCCCAGTTTAATCGCTGGGGCTCCGATTGGTAACCATGGCAACCAGGACGCTACTGCAGTCCCGGTTGCCATGGTTACTTAGCAATTTGTAGAAGCATTATACTTACCTGCGAGCTGCGATGTCTGTGTCCGGCCGGGAGCTCCTCCTACTGGTAAGTGACAGATCATTAAGCAATGCGCCGCACAGACCTGTCACTTACGAGTAGGAGGAGCTCCCGGCCAGACACAGACATCGCAATTCGCAGGTAAGTATAATGCTTCTACAAATTGCTGCAGTAGCGTCCTGGTTGCCATGGTTACCGATCGGAGCCCCAGCGATTAAACTGGGACTCCGATCAGTACTCTCCACTGCCACCAATGTTAGGGGGGGAGATTTTAATTAGGAGGGGGAGGGAGGGCCCACTGGCCACCAACGAGTTAACTACAGGGCAGGGAGGGGGGGCTGGCCACCAACGAGTTAACTACAGGGGAGGGAGGGAGGGAGGGAGGGGGGACCCACTGGCTACCAATGAGTTAACTACAGGGGAGGGAGGGGGGGCCCACTGGCTACCAATGAGTTAACTACAGGGGAGGGAGGGAGGGGAGCCCACTGGCTACCAATGAGTTAACTACAGGGGAGGGAGGGGGGCCCACTGGCCACCAATGAGTTAACTACAGGGGAGGGAGGGGGGGCCGGCCGCACTGGCCACCAATGTGTTAACCACAGGGGGAGGGGGGGTCCACTGGCTACCAATGAGTTAACTACAGGGGAGGGAGGGAGGGGAGCCCACTGGCTACCAATGAGTTAACTACAGGGGAGGGAGGGGGGCCCACTGGCCACCAATGAGTTAACTACAGGGGAGGGAGGGGGGGCCGGCCGCACTGGCCACCAATGTGTTAACCACAGGGGGAGGGGGGGTCTGCCCCCTGCTGCCTGGCAGCACCTGCCAGGCAGCAGGGGGCAGTCATGTACACAGTTCTTTTAGTATATTCTAACCTGAAGTGTCCCCATCACTATGGGAACGCCTCTGTGTTAGAATATACTGTCGGATCTGAGTTTTCACAAAGTGAAAACTCAGCTCTGAAAAAGCTTTTATGCAGACGGATCTGCGGATCCGTCTAAATAAAAGTAGCCTACGGCCACGGACCATGGACGCGGATGCCAATCTTGTGTGCATCCGTGTTTGTTCACGGACCCATTGACTTGAATGGGTCCGTGAACCGTTGTCCGTCAAAAAAATAGGACAGGTCCTATTTTTTTGACGGACAGGAAACACGGATTACGGATGCGGCTGCAAAACGGTGCATTTTCCGATTGCACACAACAGTCGTGTGCATGAGGCCTTACACTGTGCACTGAAGTGTGTGGGGTCACCGCACCTGTGGCAGAACTTTGGCGGCCCCTGGTAAAAAAACATTATCCGATCCCTCCCTATAAAGGCCGAAGAGGGGATATGGGTAACAGAATTTCCCTGGGCCCTCAACATCATGTTAAAGATCCAGGCCCCTGACCAAATACTATGCTCATCCAGGACCTTGGTTGGGTGGCCCACTTCACCATAGCGACTAAGCCAGGTCGCTATGTCTACACTAGAAAGAGACTCATTACAAGTTAACACAGTCACTTTCTTCACCTTGTTCTGGCGAGTTATGACCTGGACGGCAAAACCCTGTCACTCCGGGGTGCTTTTTGTCAGCTCATATCTGGACCAGAAGAGCTCAAGCCCCTATGTCCGGACAAAGCTGACGTTAAAAAACTTTGTCCTGAAGGGATGGATGAGGGCATAGATCTCTTTCGCCTCAAAACCCATATGCAGGAAAAGTTCCACAACAGTCTTCCTAGAAGGTGTTGCTTCTTTACCTTTCCAAAACAGATGGGCCAAATTCTTATAGTCCCCCCCCGGTTGTGGGGTGAGTCCAGACGGTCTCACCGCCCTTTTCCTCTCGGAAAGTTCTCAGCCCGTGTCTCTCCGTCCAGAAAGACAGGTCAACCGATTCACCCTCTACTTGTATGGAGGTCTCCGCACCCTCTTTCAAGGCCCCCAAGAGGCGCCGTTGCAAGTTACCCTTGCCAGATCCTGTGGGCAAAGAGTCCCTTGCTCCCTGCTTAATGACATTTGCAAAAGTACGTTTTACCTTTTTTGACTGTCTCTCCTTTTCTTCCTCCTCCTCCTCTTTTCTCAACTTCTCCATATACTCAGCAGTAACAATCCTTGCGTCATATTCTTCCATATTCACATTTTCACCACCTACAACATTACCACTTACATCATTTCCACTCACTTCCATATTTTCACTTACTTTTGCATTCCCACCTGCATCCACACTTGCATCCACACTTAGTCCTGCATTACTGACTCCATTCTTCCCTTCTTTCATACTACCTTTCGTATCTCTTTTTGCATAATTCACTCCACTTTTCACCACATGCTTATCACTTTTTCCCCGGGAACCACCAGTCACTCCCCCTAGACTGGCCGGGTTCTCCCCACTTCTACCCCTAATCACCGCTGTATTCTGTACTGGCTCTATTACTTTGCCATCACTTTTTTTTATCTTTCCTTGCTGTTGTCTCTCCTGACCTCAGTGGTGCCTTTGCAGGCACCCCCATCCCCTCTACCGCAGAAAGAGCCACCTTGTCCACCCTTTTCGCGACTTTGTCTGCCCTCACTTCGTACATCTTTACCTTGTCCGCAGCCAAACTCTCCCGCTCTGTACAACCTAGCTCCACATCAGTAGCTAGGCTGGGCTCAGCAGCGGGTTTTGAAGTGTTTGAAGGGCCATACACCAACACATCTCTCTCCACAACTTTGGTTCTATTTTTTTTTTCCTTTTACTTTCTCCTCTTCAGGTATCTCCTCATCTCCAAAATATAGCCTACCTACCGGGGATTTCAGCTGCTTGATACTTTGCAATATCAATCCACCACCAGACTCACTTTCATCCCCGGAGGCTACTCTCTGACTCCAAGAGGGTTCCCGCTGCCCTGCTGGCAAGGAG
This sequence comes from Bufo gargarizans, assembly GCF_014858855.1. Lineage (NCBI taxonomy): Eukaryota > Metazoa > Chordata > Amphibia > Anura > Bufonidae > Bufo > Bufo gargarizans. Next base: position 325,901,110 of record NC_058081.1, read on the forward strand.
TCCTGCCCAGAATTATTGGCCACTGCTGTTTTACTTGGGCTCCTGATCTGTAGCTCTGACGGACCAGGGGAGCCAGTCTCAGCGCCTGACATGTATTAAAACCGTCTGTCATTTTGAAACTTTTGCATAAATGGACCGCCATTTTTTTCTATGGCCAGTTTATTCTCCTCCAGGATCATTATCTCCTCCTCTAGCTTATCCAGCTTAGAGGGGAGAGAAGTTTATTTTACGCTTAGGCAATCAGCCCTCCTGTAGCTTCATACTTTTGTGTTCCATTTTCTCAAGTATTTTTTAATTTCATCATATAGCTTTATATAAAAAAACACTCTGGAAGCAAAAATGTCAGCAGTATCTGTGGGGCCTTGCACACCCCAGTTGTGGATCACCTTGGTCTCTTTATTTTTTGACTGAGTCACATCCACACCAGCCCCATCTAGGTGAGACAAACCAGACTTTTCAGGGCGAGATATACTTGACTCACTGACCCCAGAAATCACATTTCTAGACACCTTTACTGGCATCTTTCCCATCTGTTTGTCCATTGACACTTTAGGGCCAACCACCCTCCGCGCTGCTTGTTCAGCAGCAAAACCTTTTTTAACCGTGCCCACCACTTGTTCAGCAGTGGACATTTTTACATTACAGGGCTTAACCACATGGACGCCGGCCTGGTCAAGGGTCGAGTGCAAGCTCCTGCCCTTTCTAATATTTCCCCGGGTGTTCCCCGAGAGTCGGGTCTCCGGGCCTCTCCTTCCCATTGCGCTCCTCTCTGGGAGAACCAGGGGAGAACCGTTGGCCTCCCGGCCCTGTCTCCAAGTGCTGCAGTCCTCCTGTAGATTTTACCTTCCAGGACCTGCGATGATGTCACACTGGTCAGCTGACAGGAAGTGATGCAAACAGGAAGCCAGAGTACCCAAACTGGCACCATGGCTCACTGGGTGAGTTTGGTTAGAATTTAGTAAAAGTGGGTGGAGCCCTTAACAGCCAATCACATTTCAGCCATTCATTTTATATAAGAAAATGTAAATTACTGCCGCTCTTTGTTAATGGCAGGGTCCTCAAATTTGGCACAGTCATTGAGTGACTTGGGTTAAAATTTTAAAAAGTGGGTGGATCCACAAACAGCCAATCAGATTTCAATCCAACATCCTGTGGTTTCTTCAGAAAATACACCATCTAGTTACTATTGCTGTCTTTGCAATAAAGAGCTTGAAAGGGGAAAGAGAGAGAAAATTTTAGATATACTGTATATATATATATATATATATATATATATCTATATATGAGAAAAACAAAAGATAAAAAATACAAGTTCTATTAGACCTTAGAGTGTCATACACCATTAGGAGCACTTTTGATAAGAATGCAGTCGATTCGGCCCTGAAACAAAGTTCTAGAAATTCAGTCATCTATACTTACAAAACATGTAATTACTTTTTAAAACATATATTTTTTCTATAATATTTAGATGCATGCAATATGATACTGACTGACACATCTTTGGGACTTTTTCATAATAGGAGAACTGGCAGGTCCTTTTTAAGTAAGTGCATCTGTTGTACAGTATTAGATGATTTTGCTAAATCATATCATAACTCATATAGCACAATATATGTGCTTTGATATTCAAACATCTGCTGATGAGAGTTAAAAAGAACATCTACTAGATGATCTTTCTAAAACCATGAGGATTAAAGCAATACCTCATATGTATAGTTTTTTTAATGTATAAATAATGTAAAAATAAATTTAAGCTTTGACAACATTTTTTTTTTACATCACCATATTCTGACCCCCATAACTTTTTTATACTTATGTCTACTGAGCTTTTTAGGGAATCATTTTTTTGTGGGACAATCTGTAGTTTTTATTAATACCATTTTGGAGTGTGCATGACTTTTTAAAAACATTTAAAAAATTTTTGGGGGTAAGAGAAGCAATGAAAAAATGTCAAATTGCCAATTTTGACCCTTTTTTCCATTATGCCATTCGCCATATTGTAATTTTTTTAAATATTTAAATAGTATGGGTGTTTGTGGTTACAATGATATCCATTATGTTTATATTTACTGTTATTTAGGTATTTGTTTTTTAATTATGCGGAAATGGGGGTGATTTAAACTTTAATATTTTTGTATTTGTTATATTTCTTTACTTTTTTAATGACATTTTTGTGATGATTTTGAAGCTCATATATGAGCCTATATATAATGATTTTAAATGTTTTATTTTGTTCTATCGGGAATTTTTTTAATGAGATTTACATGAGAATTAAGTAATGTCATAGCCAGACCCTTATTTCTGATATTTAAGGACTCTTTACTGACAGGCAGTGTTCCCCAGGATTGGCTCATAGCAAATGTGGTGCCAATATTCCAAAAGGGTCCAAAAAATAGGGTCACTTTTTGAGAGTTTCTACTGTATGGGTGCATCAGGGGGGCTTTAAATGGGACATGGCATCTAAAGCCAGTCCAGAAAAATCTGCCTTCCAAAAACCATACGGCTTTCCTTTCCTTCTGCGCCCTGCCGTGCGCCCTTACATCAGTTTAAGACGACATGTGGGGTGTTTCTGTAAATAGCAGAATCAGGGTAATAAATATTGAGTTTTGCTTAGCTGTTAACCCTCAATGGGTTAAAGAAAAAAATGTAATAAAATGGAAAATCTGTAAAAAAAGTGAAATTTAAAAATGTAATCTCCATTTTCCTTTAATTCTTGTGGAACACCTAAAGGGTTAACAAAGTTTGTAAAATCAGTTTTGACTAACTTGAGGGGTGTAGTTTCTACAATGGGGTCATTTATGGGGGGTTTCCACTATGTAAGCCCCACAAAGTGACTTCAGACCTGAACTGGTCCTTAAAAAGTGGGTTTTGGAAATTTTCTTAAAAATTTTAAGAATTGCTTCTAAATTTCTAAGCCTTCTAACGTCCTAAAAAATAAAATAACATTTCCAAAATAATGCCAAAATTAAGTAGACATATAGGAAATGTTAAGTAATAAATATTTTATTAGGTATGACTTTCTGTTTTAGAAGCAGAGAAATTGAAATTTTGAAAGTTGAGAATTTTTCAAAATTTTGGGTAAATTTGGGATTTTTTCATAAATAAAGGTGAAATATATTGACTCAAATTTATGACTATCATGAAGTACAATATGTCACGAGAAAACAATCTCAGAATGGCCTGGATAAATAAAAGTGCTCCAAAGCTATTACGACATAAAGTGACGCATGTCAGATTTGTAAATTTTGACCTGGACATTGGGGCATCAATGAAAGGGTTAATGAGTGGAGTAGAGGTGGACTTTTAAAGGCACAGTAACAGGTCTTTGAGAGCCAGAATTCTTGCTGTTTCTCAGGTGTTCAAATACTTATTTTTAGCAGTGCAAGACAAATACAATGTGATTTCCTGAATGTATTTTTTAAATTCTGTTGCTCAGAGTGGGAATGTGAATTTCGGACCCCTCCATGATTTCTAAGTGGGAGAACTTGCAAAATCGCAGGGTGTTCAAATACTTCTTTTCTTCAGTGTATATGCTGCACAGTGAGGGGAATGGAAGCACACAAAAAATATATATACGGCTCTACTGGCCATATTCTACCCTTTCAAGACTTTTTTCCATTTTCGTTTTTTGCTCTCTACCTCCCTGGAGCCATATATATATTTTTATTTTTCCATTCACATAATCGTATCATTTTTTTTTTTCTGTGGGACAAATTGTACTTTTTATTGGCACCATTTAATATTGCATACAATGTAGTAGGAAGCTATAAAACATTCAAAATAGTGTGGAATTGGAAATAAAAGGCAATTCCAACACTGCTTTATGGATTTTGTTTGTTCCCTATGCTGTGAAACCTGTGCCTTTCATTCTCTGGGTCAGTACTTTGAAATTTTATATATGTATTTTTTATATTTTTAAAAACATTTTTTTGCTTTTTTATTTTTTCAATCACCCTAGGTGACTATAACAAGCATACATTATATTGGTATTTGTATTCTGTACTGGATATCTATCCATTACAGAATACAAGACTCAGCAGATTCCAATGCAGTGCTGCCTGCAGTCCTGCATGGGAATATGCTAGTAATCAGCCTGGAAGCCTTGTACAGGCCTAGGCCTATTACTAGTGTGGGACTCCTTCCCCAATCTCTGTCAGAACCTGGTGGTTCTGGTGCCCACTATGCTCACGAGCGGACACCATCTTTAATGACTTGACTTCCTCTGAATAGGTATGGCAGAGGTACAAAAAAATTACGGTGATCAATAACTTCCAAAATTTCACTGAAGGACCTGTGACTGTGGTGAAGAGTTATATGTGTATTGGTGTTGGGTGTAATTATGTTATGTTGTGTGACCTGGTTATGAAAAGACTAAAGACTGTCAGCACCCCTCTTCCCCCCCCCCCCCCCCCTCTCTCCCATTGTACTCTGGAGGAGCTCAGAGCAATGCCATTCTGGCCAGGCTCTTGCTAGAGCTGTCTGGAGCTATTAGCAGGTGGACCCCTTTGGTGTGGTGCAGACAGAAGGGAGGGGAAGGGGGATGTGTGTGATGGGATTTTAGTTTTATCTAATCACAATTTCTGTATATAAGTTTGTGCAGTTGCTCAATAAAGCTGATTATGGTTTCAACTACACTGAGTCTCGACCAGTGACTGGAGAAACTGGGAGCTACAGATCAGCGGTTTGCAATTTCTTCAGAGTAAGGAAGAATATAGAGGCGGACATACTCTTCCTGAGTACTGGGGGTCCGTTACAGGGCCTATACTATATTTTGCTATGTGGCCCTATGAATTATGTGTATGCCCTAGTAGAAAATGTGTTTAATTAAAATGCCTGCCTATTTTATGTGATTGAAAGAATCATATATTACACATTTGCCAAGTGGATCTAAATCACAAATTAGACATATGTGTTTGGAAAATTGTGCAGTTCAAGTCTTGTTAACATAGTATAAATGTCACTCGGCTGATGACTTATTTGTACCTTTCGTAGCCAGACTTGCTTAGTATAATATCAGCTCAATTTACTATATAATATACAGCAAAGTCAATGAACCAAAACTTCAAAAGAAAAACAAATATGTTTCAACTGTGGCAACTCCTGCCTGTGACCCAGCATGCCAAAAAGTAGTCATACATCTCATTGTGTTTATATGCAGTGACAGTTCAACATATATAATGTGGACATGGATTTCATAGTGCCTACACATTTGCAAACTGCTGTAGCTGAGTTTATTATATTACAAATGTGCAAAATGTCAAGGTTACTCGAGACTCTTTCTTCAGCCATAAATATTTATAAAGAGAATGAAAGGCTTAAATAATAAAGAAATGATACCTTTTTCTGCAGTGTTTTTAATGTTGCTGAGTTAAATGTTGTGATTTCCTGTTAAAACACTTCTTTATGCACTGTGTATGCCTAATAGCAATGTATGGGCAATATATAGTTAATAATTGCAGATCTGGTTAGGTTACCTGAGTGATGGACTTAGCCCTCCCCGATTAGTTAGTTGGAGAGTCCTAGCAGAGTAGAATTACCAACAATACCTACATGTGCAAGCTCCTGCAAACTAGGCCAGAGTCCACTTGTGCATTGGGATGTGCTGACTGACCCCCTTTTTTTCTTTGCAGTTTGTACTGGAGGTGTGGCTGACACCTCAGTCGTGCACTCCTGACCAGCTTGTCTGCCCCATAGGTTGATTTTAATTAGTGTAAGTATAAAGCTTAGCCTGCTCTCCCTCACTCACTGGAAGCCGTTTGACACCAGGGAGAGGTATAGGGTGGACTCTCATTGCATTCGTTGGGGCCATCTGGCACTAGGAGAGGTGTTGAGTGGGCTCGACATGCATGTTGGTACCTGCATTCCCTGGATTTAATGGAGGCCATTTTGGCACCAAAAATGACAAAAATTTAAGTGGGCCCAACACGCATGTGGAACCTACACTTCCTGAATTTTGTGGTAGCCGTCATGGCACCTAACAGATGCAATTTAGTGTTAGGTTGCCATCTTACAGAGATCACCTCGACGTGTGGCAGACGGGCCCAAATAATTTTGTACAAAATGTATTTGCCAAGAATCTCAAATTTACTTAATAGGCATAGCATTAGCATTAAAATACTTTTTTTGTACTTTATTTGGTTTGCTGAGTGCTGTTGCATTGTATTTTTTTTTCCTTTGTGTTTTCAGCCATAGCAACCTGCACCCGCTCATTGGGATGTGCTGACTGACCCCCTTTTTTTCTTTGAAGTCCAGAGAGTCTTTATCTCTGTGGCTACAGCTGCCAGTGAAGATACTTTATCATAGGAGCACCCCTGAAGGAAAGAGACCAGCCATCTTACAAGGTTTAGAACCATTGGGCTGATAACGTCTAAGGTACCACTCATTTATGGCAAAAGAGTTTACTGCTGTGGAAAGTGTTAATTGCCTCAGGCACCTGCCACACTTGGACTGGCCATACAGATCTAAATTCTAGGAACCCCTCAGCCCTGGAATTGCAGAAGATAACAAGCACATAATAGCATGCCTGTGGTTATCTTGGAAAGTTGCAAAGTGTATTAAGAGTGGGACTTAGGGACTACTATGATTGCCGCTGCCCATATACAGCCATTAGGGAAAAGTAATCTCTGTGATTTACCTTAGGACTGTACCAATTGATGCTATTTGTACTGCAACACGCAGCATCTACTCAGTAAAGAGAGACTTTATTCTAATTAAATGGGCCTTGTTATTGCCTCCATCATCTGCCAACCCCTGCTCCTGTGCTCCTGCCTTGCACTTTGCCAACCATTCCCCATGAAGGGCACCCCAACTTAGATGCAAGGGAGTCAGGGAATGCCCTGAGGGAAGAAAAGGGTGCGCTCTCCATTCACTGTGTACAGTGCCAGTGAATGAAGAGCCAGAGTAGCACATATACACCAGTACTATGGATCCTTCTTATTTTTGGAAACTTTGCCTATTTCTTGTTTTTCACGCACACCATCTGCTTTTAGATATCAATTAAAAGTTATGTTTTTGATTTGCCCTTCACTGATTTGTGTAAAAACTAAAAAAAACTTTTAAAAATGACCTTCATGTGGAGTTATTATATTACTACTAGTTGTCATTAATATTTTACAAATATATGTTGGTATAAGTGTCATAGCATGGGTTGTGTCACATATATTGGCTGAGAGTCTCCGATTTTATCATATCAGAGTGAGGGCTTAGTCCATCTATTGTGTTAGTGCATTATTTTCCATTATTTTTTCACTATAAATGTTGCCATGTACATCTGCATATTTAGTTAGCATATCGTGCAGGATGTTTTGTATCATTTTCTGTGATTTTTTTTTATATTTACATGCTTGAAGTAGTGGCACCTTCAAGTGTGAATGTGCTCCATCTCGGCAGTAGCATTTTTGTGCACTTTTTGCCCCACCTATCCCACATGCGACTTTGATTAGGGTGGTACATATAGATATGCATGCTCCTCCTCTCATTGGTTGCCTGATGCACACAGAGGTAACTAGGACCAGTACATTATATGTGCAGGGCGTGCTCTCCTGAACATTGATGCTCAACAGCAATGGTAGGTTTAGAGTGGGTCCTGCCTGACTGAGACCACCTTGGCATGGGTAGGCAGGCACAGATGTGTTTTGATTAAAAATATATTGGCTGAGATTATCAGATCAGAGTGAGGGCTTAGTCCATATATAATTTTTGCATCTATTGTGCATTATTTTTCATGATTGTGCCTCCCCTCAACCTGTGGACATGCCCTTTTTACAGATAATGTGGTAGACATCACATGCAGTCCTATGTAACACCCTGATAACAAAGTGATAACTCTCTGATAATATAGTAGATGGGTGAGAGGCCATAGAATTCAGAACACGTACAGTGTGACCTGAAGTCTGGGTCCGGGCTGCAGCAATGTGGGCCATATTCTCAATCCACCAACCCCAAACCTAACGTGAAACAGATATTTGGATGGAAATTATATAAATTGTGTGAAAGAAATTAAAGGGAACCTGTCACCTAAAAAACATCTCCCAAACCACCAGCATTACCTTAAAGTAGCCAGCAGTAAAGATCCTTTTTTCCTCCAGCCAGATGCACCAAAATCTTGAAAAACTAACTTTAATCCCCTGCACGCGCTATGTAACAGCAGAGTTTGAAGTCAAGGGGGCAGAGGCCTCCTCGATTCAAGTCAAGATAACCACGCCCCCTTTCCTGCCCCTCCGAGCCTGCCGAGTGTGAGTGTATGTCAGACGTTCACATGCGCGGCTGTCAATCAGAGGTGAAATGGCAGGGAAAGGGGGCGTAGTTATCTTGACTAGAATCGAGGAGGCCACTGCCCCCTTGACTTGAAACTCTGCTGTTACATAGCGTGTGCCGGGGATTAAAGTTTGTCTTTCAAGATTTTGGTGCATCTGGCCAGAGGAAGAAAATAATCTTTAGGAACATACTGCAGGCTACTTTAAGATAATGCTGAAGGTTTGGGAGTTTTTTAGGTAAAAGGTTCCCTTTAAGGGCCGCTTCACACGAGCGGATGCCGTGCGTGGCATCCGCTCCGTGAAAGAGTGCCAAGACCCGCTGCAGACTGCAGAGGCACGGAGCGGTAACATGACTGTTAATGCTCCGTGCCTCTCTGTGATCTCTTTACTACGAAATCACAGTTGTCACTGTGATTTCGTAGTAAAGAGATCACAGAGAGGCACGGAGCATTAACAGTCATGTTACCGCTCCGTGCCTCTGCAGTCTGCAGCGGGTCTTGGCACTCTTTCACGGAGCGGATGCCACGCACGGCATCCGCTCGTGTGAAGCGGCCCTAAGTGATTAATGAACATGAATGGTGCTAATTGTATTTAAATTGTCAAAATCTCCACTTTCTTAGTTTTATGTCTAAAATCTATGATATGATAATATGATTGAGAAATATGAGTCACCATCACTTGATTCGTTAAAGGAAGCTGGACGGATACCACAAATGGGGAACTTCTTGGCAGAATGTGATATATACAGACAGGGGGAATTTTGCAGATAGATGACTCATGTTCATGGTATATATGAGTAATGCCTGTGTGTGTGTCTACGTGTCATTTTTTAATACCATCATGTTTCTGATTGGTTGCTTTGATAAATGCTTGTGATTGGGCATATTAAAAATAATGGCTAAAGGAAGGTGGCTAGATCCACAATGTACATCTAATAAAAATTGATTATTGGGCGCTGCCTGGCAGAGAATCGTTTAACCAGCTACCTGTGTCTGGCTGTTTGATTCTTTAGGTCGACCGCATCCCCTGGCCCCTGGGGAAAACGTATTAACTAATTTGAATCCTACAGACAGCGAGTGTAGTCCCCTAGTTTGGAACTCATCTTAAATTGCAGCGACAATCGCTACGAAATATACAGAAGAATACAGCACCACATGTCTCTAACATCCAGTAACGTCCCCTCTGCGGTACACTCTTTCATCAAAGTCTCCATTTGGAGATAAGAGTGCCATGATACCTTCTTTCAGCCGTGTCTCATCTCTGCAGGGTTTATAACAGAAAAAAAAATTCTCATTCTCTCCCTCCTGGTTCCTCAACACTGTCATCTTGTTGCTATCCTCAAAATTGTGCTAGTTCCATACAGATAGTCAACCATAATAATATGCTCCCAAACTGTCCTCAATGGTAATAGTGTTTCCTGCAGTACCACCAATAGCAACCTCATTAGTAGTCATGCCCTCCATATTATGATCAATAATAATGCCCCCACAGCCCCCCATATTAAAATTGCCCGCATTGGGCCCCTAGTAGAAATGAGGACTCCTATAGTGCCCCCAGCAATAACAAGGCACGTCTATAAGAGCGCACAGTAGTAATAAAGTCCCCTATAGTGTCTTCAGTAGTTAGCTACTATAGTTGTCCAAGTATTTATAAAGACTTGCTGCATTGCCCCATGTAGTTATAATGACCCTCTGTAGTGTACCCTGTATTATAATGCCCCCTGTAGTGCCACTAGATAAAAGACACCCACTCCCCAATAGTGCCCATATGTAAGATGCCATCTGTATGGACAGTATATATAATGCCCCCTCAGTATGGATAGTATATATAATGGCCCCCACTGCATTATTTATATATACAGTACAGACCAAAAGTTTGGACACACCTTCCCATTCAAAGATTTTTCTTTATTTTCATGACTATGAAAATTGTAGATTCACACTGAAGGCATCAAAACTATGAATTAACACATGTGGAATTGTATACATAACAAAAAAGTGTGAAACAACTGAAAATATGTAATATTCTAGGTTCTTCAAAGAAGCCACTTTTTGCTTTGATTACTGCTTTGCACACTCTTGGCATTCTCTTGATGAGCTTCAAGAGGTATTCACCTGAAATGGTTTTCACTTCACAGGTGTGCCCTGTCAGGTTTAATAAGTGGGATTTCTTGCCTTATAAATGGGGTTGGGACCATCAGTTGCGTTGTGGAGAAGTCAGGTGGATACACAGCTGATAGTCCTACTGAATAGACTGTTAAAATTTGTATTATGGCAAGAAAAAAGCAGCCAAGTAAAAAAAAAAAAACGAGTAGCCATCATTATTTTAAGAAATGAAGGTCAGTCAGTCCGAAAAATTGGGAAAACTTTGAAAGTGTCCCCAAGTGCAGTCACAAAAACCATGAAGCGCTACAAAGAAACTGGCTCACATGCAGACCGCCCCAGAAAAGGAAGACCAAGAGTCACCTCTGCTGCGCAGGATAAGTTCATCTGAGTCACCAGCCTCAGAAATCGCAGGTTAACAGCAGCTCAGATTAGAGACCAGGTCAATGCCACACAGAGACACATCTCTAGAACAACTGTTAAGAGGAGACGGTGTGAATCAGGCCTTCATGGTAGAATATCTGCTAGGAAACCACTGCTAAGGACAGGCAACAAGCAGAAGAGACTTGTTTGGGCTAAAGAACACAAGGAATGGACATTAGACCAGTGGAAATCTGTGCTTTGGTCTGATGAGTCCAAATTTGAGATCTCTGGTTCCAACCACCGTGTCTTTGTGCGATGCAGAAACGGATGGACTCTACATGCCTGGTTCCCACTGTGAAGCATGGAGGAGGAGGTGTGATGGTGTGGGGGTGTTTTGCTGGTGACACTGTTGGGGATTTATTCAAAATTGAAGGCATACTGAACCAGCATGGCTACCACAGCATCTTGCAGCGGCATGCTATTCCATCCGGTTTGCGTTTAGTTGGACCATCATTTATTTTTCAACAGGACAATGACCCCAAACACACCTCCAGGTTGTGTAAGGGTATTTGACCATGAAGGAGAGTGATGGGGTGCTGTGCCAGATGACCTGGCCTCCACAGTCACCGGACCTGAACCCAATCAAGATGGTTTGGGGTGAGCTGGACCGCAGAGTGAAGGCAAAAGGGCCAGCAAATGCTAAGCATCTCTGGGAACTCCTTCAAGACTGTTGGAAGACCATTTCAGGTGACTACCTCTAGGAGCTCATTAAGAGAATGCCAAGAGTGTGCAAAGCAGTAATCAAAGCAAAAGGTGGCTACTTTGAAGAACCTAGAATATGACATATTTTCAGTTGCTTCACACTTTTTTGTTATGTATATAATTCCACATGTGTTAATTCATAGTTTTGATGCCTTCAGTGTGAATCTACAATTTTCATAGTCATGAAAATAAAGAAAACTCTTTGAATGAGAAAGTGTGTCCAAACTTTTGGTCTGTACTTTATATATTGACCCTCTCTTTCTTATTAGTATATATAATGCACAACTCTGTATTATTAGAATATATAATGCCCCCCTCTGTATTATTAATTTTTATGATGGCCCCCTCTGTATTATTAGTATAGCTAATGCCCTCCACTGTATTATTAAGATATATAATGGCTCCCTTTGTATGATTAGAATATATAATGGCCCCCGCCGTATAATTTGAATATATAATGGCCCCCTTTCTTTCTATGTATAATGGCTCTCTCTGTATAATTTGTTTATATGATGGCTTCTCTGTATTAGTATATATAATGCCCCCCTCTGTATTTTTAGAATATATAATGGCCCCTCTGTATTATTAGAATTTATAATGGCCCCCTTTGTATTATTAGTATATATACCATAATAGCACCCTTTTTCTCTATCTAATAGACCCCTCTGTATTATTAGTATACATATTGGCCCCCTCTCTCCATATAACCTCTCTTTATATTAGTATACATATGGCCCCCTTCGTATCAGTGTATGTATTTCAACTGTGTAGTATTTATAATGCTCTTCCAATCCCATAGTGCACCAGTACTGCCTGCCTCTGTATTATTAGGATATATATTGACCCCCTTCTCTATTTTAAGTAAATATAATGGCCCCTCTGTATTATTAGGATATATAATGGCCCCCTTTGTATTATTAGTATATATACCGTAATAGCTAGCACGAATATTCGAAAAAGCAAATTTTTATCTATAATATCGCCACTTCAAGAATTTGTGAATATTTAGAATATAGTGCTATATATTCGTTATATCTAATATTCGTCATTTTTTCCATCTGAACACCTGATTCCTCCCTGCTTCTTGCTTGTGGTCCAATGGGTCATTGCCCCACAAGCAACTTAAGCAGGGAGAAATCATGACTTAAGATGAAAAAAAATTAAGAATATTCCAAAAATTGAATATATAGCACTATATTCAATATAGTACTATATATTAATTTTTTTGAATTTTCGTAATTTTTTTCCATCTGAAGTCATGATTCCTCCCTGCTTAATTTGCTTGTGGGCCAAAAGCAAAAAGCAGAGAGGAATCATGTGTTCAGATGGAGAAAATGACGAATATTCGATATAACGAATATATAGCACTATATTCTATAGTGCTATATATTTGTTTTTGACCCACGTCTGTATTGATCGCGTAATATTCGCATATTACGTGATCATTACCTTGCCATTTTTTTGTAAAAAAATACAAATATTCGAATTTGCGAATATTCAATGAATATTCCACAAAATATTCGTGAAATATCACAAATTCGAATATGACCCCTGCCTCTCATCACTAGTAATAGCCCCCTTTCTCTTTCTATAATGGCTCCTTCTGTATTATTAGTATACATATTGCCCCCCTCTCTATATAAAGGCCCCTCGTATCAATTTATTTATTTTAACTGTAGTATTTTTAACGCTCCCCCACCCCCATAGTGCACCAGTACTGCCTGCCTTAACAGAAATAAAAAAATAAAAAAAAATACTCATGTCTCTTCCGTTGTCCATCGCAGCTTGTAGCCTGAGTGCGGGCGTCCCGGTGCAGATGGTCACAAACACATCACTGTGCCCTCCTGCGCCGCTTGATCACGTCATCTCGCGAGACCCAACACATGAGGTCACGGTGATGTCATCGCGATCTCCTGTGCCGTTCTTCTGGCTGATAGGCTTCAGGCCTAGTCATTGAACTTTCTGCTGCCTGGCAACCCCTGCAATTTAGACCATTTTCTACACCTAAAACAGGCCCCTCCCCTTCCCCACCAACACCTTACCACTTTTTTAGACATGGTGCGAACGGACAAAAATCACAAATTGTGGTGTAAATAGCCCTTGTGCCGCAATCTGCACTAGTGTCATTCTGAGAAGTGTAATGTAGGAATGCTCAGGTTTCTTTTGCTTTTGGAAGGAGAACTGCCTTGCATGTCTCATTTCCGGTGGAGTTTTATGCATCTGGTCTTCTAGGTCTAGGATACATTAGAGGTCTAGGTGACCATATATACCAATTTTCAGGGCAATTGGAGCATATTTGAGTTGGGTAGAGTTGATTTAGAATCAAATAAAAAAAATAAAAAAATCCAAGACATTCAACCATTTCTAACTCATCACCCAACTTGTAGGGTTGTAGGGTGTACCAGATCAGGATTAGACACTCTTCCCTTTATATCTCCTTCTGTCACTCAGCTGGCTGCCTCACTTTACTGCACAGCCATGCTGTTGCTCGAATCTCATCTATCCTAGTGAGTATTAAATTAAATTCAATGTCAGTGGATCTTAGTGTTGCAAGTTGATCATTTAGATCCAAGATCTGGTGTTCCAAAAGTGCAGCATGCACACATAATGCCCAGTTCCATTATGTAAAGGATTATTGGGCCCATAGAAGGTTATGTAATAGACCAGTTGAGACAATAAATATCAGACATATGCGAAGTATGCAGAAAAAAACTTTATTTCAAAATTTCTAAATCTCAAGGATAGAATGGACTGTCCCCTCTATGTTCAATTATAACATGTGGGACATAATCCAAACCATTGTATCACTCATTTGCTCTAGTGTTGACATTGTATGAATGTACTACATGGACTACATGTCAAAAATGTACTTTAGAATTTACTTCTTAGGCTACTTTCACACTGGCGTTTTGGTTTCCGTTTGTGAGATTTGTTTCAGGGCTCTCACAAGCGGTCCAAAACTGATCAGTTTTGCCCTAATGCATTCTGAATGTATAAGGATCCGTTCAGAATGTATCCGTTTGTCTCCGTTCCACCTCTGTTCCGCTCTGGAGGCAGACACCAAAACGCTGCCTGACGATGCGGAGGCAAATGCAAAACGGACACAATGCAAAACGGATCCGCCCCCCATTGACTTTCAATGGTGTTCAAGTCGCATCCGTTCTGAACGGATGCATGTGGTTGTATTATCGGTGCAGATCCGTCTGTGCAGATCCAAGACAGATCCGCACCAAATGCGAGTGTAAAAGTAGCCTTAGAAAGCAACATTTCCAAACAACAAAAGAAAGTGACACTCTAAGACGGGGTGCACAACCTTTTTTGGTCTGGGGACTACTTGCTCTATCTTAAAAGGCCCCGAAAAAACTTTTGATTGGTGCTCATTTGCATCGGCCTATTACACAGGCTGATGCAAAGTTTTTATTTATTATAGGTAGCCCATACTGATTACACAGTGATATGTGCTGCCAATAATCATACATACTTCATTTATCGGCTGATCAGCGCCCCGATTATACATGCCAGATATCAGGAATGAGCGTATCTATTAACACTTGTTCCCAGTAATTGGCCCAAATATTGTGCAGTGTGATAGGGGCTTAATGGGATTTCCCAGTAAAAATGATCTTTTGACAAGTTCCTGGAGACATTTCCTTCCATCCTGCCTCCTAGTCATAAATTAGCGCTTTCCTTCACTGCGGAGGATGCCACTCACTGGTTATTACCGTCTCCTGCCCCCCCCCCCCCCCCCCATTTATAGGTGCTGAAGTGAGACAGTCCATTCAACTATCTTTATAAGCTATATTCCAGTACAATTCTGTACATGTGCAAATGCTAAAAATGCCAATCTCTCGACTTGGAATTATTAAGTATTTCTGTTAGAAGAGTTCTTTAAGACCACAGACCTTGCATGCAGACAGTTGGGATAAAACACAAATCCTCTTGAGAGGCCAGCTGAAATATTTGTACAGAGAACTTAAGGAGTCAATTAAACAGGTCAGTAATCAGCTTTCAGTGGTGTGGAACAGAAATGACTTGATTGAATGCATGTGTCTCATACTTCAAAGTTTTTGCATTGAAATGTGGGGTAAAGTAGATCCTCTAACTGCACTAAATTCTCCATCAACTGCAGTTTGGTTTGTTAATGCTTAGATTATCTTTGAAAGGTAGCTTTATGTACTTAATACTGTATACTTACACAGGTCAGACAGTACCAAAACACAAGATATACATTATGTTGATAGGGGGATGTCATGAAGAACATGTGCTAGATGAAAATTATGCCTCATGTTTGATTGGTTTTAGTAGACTGTCATCTAGTTGTTTGAATCTTGAAGAACCTTACTTGGTTATGTGTACACCACATCATTAATAACCTAAAGTGCAAAACACTTAGTAAATCAGTGTCAACACAGATACTTCATCAACATGACTGCCGATACACTGATGCACTTGATCCTAAAGATAGATATTCCTCAAAATATCTACTATATTCTCCTATGGGGAACATACATAATATAGACATTATCTTAATTATGACATATGAGAATCTGATTGAATATTAAGATATGGAGAAGCCTACAGTAAGAAACATACTTAGATTTTGGCATCTACTAAAATGAAGGATACTCTTAACAGGGATTTTAGACATGTGTTCAGGACTGTATGAGGAGAAAGTAAAGAACAAATTAAAAGAAGGATGAAGGAATGCATACAATTCAACTCCATATACTTTTCATGGGTACATTTTAAATATCCCTTCAAGTGTGGTTCTTCAAATGTTTGGCTAGTTGTCTACCTATGTCCTAAACTTAAATATTTAATCAATAAGAAACAAAGGAAACTTAGCAAGGCAAATCCTATATATACAGTACAGACGAAAAGTTTGGACAGACCTTCTCATTCAAAGAGTTTTCTTTATTTTCATGACTATGAAAATTGTAGATTCACACTGAAGGCATCAGAACTATGAATTAACACATATGGAATTATATACATAACAAAAAAGTGTGAAACAACTGAAAATATGTCATATTCTAGGTTCTTCAAAGTAGCCACCTTTTGCTTTGTTTACTGCTTTGCACACTCTTGATGAGCTTCAAGAGGTAGTCACCTGAAATGGTCTTCCAACAGTCTTGAAGGAGTTCCCAGAGATGCTTAGCACTTGTTGGCCCTTTTGCCTTCACTCTGCAGTCCAGCTCGGCGCAAACCATCTCGATTAGGTTCAGGTCCGGTGACTGTGGAGGCCAGGTCATCTGGCGCAGCACCCCATCACTCTCCTTCATGGTCAAATAGCCCTTACACAGCCTGGAGGTGTGTTTGGGGTCATTGTCCTGTTGAAAAATAAATGATGGTCCAACTAAACGCCAACCGGATGGAATAGCATACCGCTACAAGATGCTGTGGTAGCCATGCTGGTTCAGTATGCCTTCAATTTTGAATAAATCCCCAACAGTGTCACCAGCAAAGCACCCCCACACCATCACACCTCCTCCATGCTTCACGGTGGGAACCAGGCATGTAGAGTCACACG
Organism: Bufo gargarizans; assembly: GCF_014858855.1. Classification (NCBI taxonomy): domain Eukaryota; kingdom Metazoa; phylum Chordata; class Amphibia; order Anura; family Bufonidae; genus Bufo; species Bufo gargarizans. The sequence goes on from NC_058081.1 coordinate 325,918,122, forward strand.
GTGGTTGGAACCAGAGATCTCAAATGTGAACTCATCAGACCAAAGCACAGATTTCCACTGGTCTAATGTCTATTCCTTGTATTCTTTAGCCCAAACAAGTCTCTTCTGCTTGTTGCCTGTCCTTAGCAGTGGTTTCCTAGCAGATATTTTACCATGAAGGCCTGATTCACACAGTCTCCTCTTAACAGTTGTTCTAGAGATGTGTCTGCTGCTAGAACTCTGTGTGGCATTGACCCGGTCTCTATCTGAGCTGCTGTTAACCTGCGATTTCTGAGGCTGGTGACTCGGATGAACTTATCCTCTGCAGCAAAGGTGACTCTTGGTCTTCCTTTCCTAGGGCGGTCCGCATATGAGCCAGTTTCTTTGTAGCGCTTGATGGTTTTTGTGACTGCACTTGGGGACACTTTCAAAGTTTTCCCAATTTTTCGGACTGACTGACCTTCATTTCTTAAAGTAATGATGACCACTCGTTTTTCTTTACTTAGCTGCTTTTTTCTTGCCATAATACAAATTCTAACAGTCTATTCAGTAGGACTATCAGCTGTGCATCCACCTGACTTCTCCACAACACAACTGATGGTCCCAACCCCATTTATAAGGCAAGAAATCCCACTTATTAAACCTGACAGGGCACACCTATGAAGTGAAAACCATTTCAGGTGACTACCTCTTGAAGCTCATCAAGAGAATGTCAAGAGTGTGCAAAGTAGTAAACAAAGCAAAAGGTGGCTAATTTGAAGAACCTAGAATATGACATATTTTCAGCTGTTTCACACTTTTTTGTTATGTATATAATTCCATATGTGTTAATTCATAGTTTTGTTGCCTTTAGTGTGAATCTGCAATTTTCATAGTCATGAAAATAAAGAAAACTCTTTGAATGAGAAGGTATGTCCAAACTTTTGGTCTGTACTGTGTATATATATATATATATATATATATATATATACAGTTGCAAGAAAAAGTATGTGAACCCTTTGGAATTATATGGATTACTGCTCAAATTGGTCATAAAATGTGATCTGATCTTTATCTAAGTCATAACAATAGACAATCACAGTCTGCCTAAACTAATAACACACAAAGAATTAAATGTTACCATGTTTTTATTGAACACACCATGTAAACATTTACAGTGCAGATGGAAAAAGTATGTGAACCCTTGGATTTAATACTTGGTTGAACCTCCTTTGGCAGCAATAACTTCAACCAAATGTTTCCTGTAGTTTCAGATCAGACGTGCACAACGGTCAGGAGTAATTCTTGATCATTCCTCTTTACAGAACTGTTTCAGTTCAGCAATATTCTTGGGATGTCTGGTGTGAATCGCTTTCTTGAGGTCATGCCACAGCATCTCAATCGGGTTGAGGTCAGGACTCTGACTGGGCCACTCCAGAAGGCGTATTTTCTTCTTTTTAAGCCATTCTGTTGTTGATTTACTTCTATGCTTTAGGTCATTGTCCTGTTGCAACATCCATCTTATGTTGAGCTTCAGCTGGTGGACAGATGGCCTTAAGTTCTCCTGCAAAATGTCTTGTTAAACTTGGGAATTCATTTTTCCTTCGATAAGAGCAATCCGTCCAGGCCCTGACGCAAGAAGCAGTCCCAAACCATGATGCCCCCACTATCATACTTCACAGTTGGGATGAGGTTTTGATGTTGGTGTGCTGTGCCTCTTTTTCTCCACACATAGTGTTGTTTGTTTCTTCCAAACAACTAAACTTTGGTTTCATCTGTCCTCAGAATATTTTGCCAGTACTCCTATGGAACATCCAGGTGCTCTTGTGCAAACTGTAAACGTGCAGCAATGTTTTTTTGGGACAGCAGTGGCTTCCTCTGTGTTATCCTCCCATGAAATCCATTCTTGTTTAGTGTTTTACGTAACGTAGATTCGCTTACAGGGATGTTAGCATATGCCAGAGACTGTTGTAAGTCTTTAGCTGACACTCTAGGATTCTTCTTCACCTTATTGAGCAGTCTGCACTGTGCTCTTGCAGTCATCTTTACAGGACGGCCTCTCCTAGGAAGAGTAGCAGCAGTTCTGAACTTTCTCCATTTATAGACAAAATGTCTTACCGTGGACTGATGAACAGCAAGGCTTTTAGAGATACTTTTATAACCCCTTCCAGCTTTATGCAAGTCAACAATTCTTAATTGTAGGTCTTCTGAGAGCTCTTTTGTGCGAGGCATCATTCACATCAGGCAATGCTTCTTGTGAAAAGCAAACCCAGACCTTGTGAGTGTTTTTTATAGGGCAGGGCAGCTGTAACCAACACCTCCAATCTTATCTCATTGATTGGACTCCAGTAGGCTGACACCTCACTCCAATTAGCTCTTGGAGATGTCATAAGTCTAGGGGTTCATATACTTTTTCCACCTGCACTGTGAATGTTCACATGATGTGTTTAATAAAAACATGGTAACATTTAATTCTTCGTGTTTTATTAGTTTAAGCAGACTGTGATTGTCTATTGTTGTGACTTAGATGAAGATCAGATCACATTTTATGACCATTTTGTGCAGAAATCCATATTATTCCAAAGGGTTCACTTTTTCTTGTATATATATATATTTTTTTTTTTTTCTAAATTCCTTGGATGGTCCATCATTTTTTTAGTTGCAAAAAAAGTATTTATTGTGCTACAGGACCTTCAGAGTCAATGTGTAAATCTACTATTAAAGATCTGCTGATAATTAAGATTATAGACACTGTAATCTCATGAGTAAATAACACTACATATATTTATTTTTTCTGAAAAAAGCCATCCATACAAGTACTTTATAAGCAGACAAAAGTAGGGTGCTAGAGTAGATACAGAAGTTAAAGGGCATAGTTCTATGTGAACTGTATGTACACTCATTGACAAAAAAAAAAAATAATGTACCTAGATAGAGATGCCAGATTGCTGCAAAACTTTTACGAATTGTGAATGCCACTGTGCTCTTGGAAACTTTCAGTGAAGTACATTTTTTTGCATCCTTCTCCAGATCTCTGCCTCCATACACTCCTGTCTCTGAACAGGTGGTTCCTCCTCATGGCTTGGGTTTTGCTCTGATAGGCATTGTCAGCTGTGAGACCTTATATAAACAGAGGTGTGTCTTTCCAAATCATGTCCAATCAACTGAATTTACCACAGGTGGTCTTCAATCAAGGTGTACATAGTTACATAGTTAATATGGTTGAAAAAAGACATAAGTCCATCAAGTTCCCAGAAGGAAGTGACACTCAGATTTCTACACATTTTCATCAGTATTAATGTCAATTACTTTTAAGAATTCATCTAACCCTTTTTAAAACTGTACTGATCCTGCTGTGACCACGTCCCGAGGAAGTCTATTCCACAGATTCACAGTTCTTACAGTAAAGAAGCTTTGACGCTTCTGGAGACTGAACTTTTTCTTCTCAAATTGGAGGCAGTGTGCCATTTTACATGGAGCTGTTTTTTACAGTATTTTTTGTATGGCCCATTTATATATTTGCATAAGTTAATCATGTCCCCCCTTAGCCGTCTCTTCTCAAGACTAAATAAATGTAAGTCTTTTAATCTTTCTTCATAACTAAGACCCTCCATGCCCCTTATCAGTTTAGTCGCTCTCCTCTGTACTTTTTCCAGCTGCAGAGCGTCCTTTCTATGGACTAGTGTTCAGAACTGAACTGCATATTTCAGATGAGATCGCACCAATGCTTTGTAAAGTGGTAGTATTACATGCTTCCCGCAAGTCCATGCCTCGTTTAATGCATGACAATATCCTAGTGGCCTTAGAAGCAGCTGATTGACATTGCATGCTGTTATTTAAACTACCATTTACAAGGACAACCAAATCCTTTTCTATAAGTGACTCTTCCAGTGTTACATCCCCTAGGACATATGATGCACGGAGATTATTACTAGCAAGATGCATAACTTTACATTTATCCACATTGAACCTCACTTGCCAAGTTGATGCCCAATCACTCAGAGTGTTCAAGTCAGCTTGGATTTTATGGACATCTTTCATAGACTGAACAGTACTACACATCTTAATGTCTTCTGCAAAAATAGAAATGGTGCTATTAATCCCGTCCTCGATATCATTAATAAATAAATTAAATAATAGAGGACCTAGCACTGAACATTGAGGTACAATACTTATACCCGGGACCATTCTGAATAGGAATCATTGACCACAACTCTCTGGACACGGTCCTTCAGCCAGTTTTCAATCCAATTACAAACTATAATTTCCAAGCCTATAGGTCTATAATTACCTGTGGAGGACCTTGATCTTTTTTTGAATATGGGCACCACGTTTGCCTTGCGCCAATCACTTGGTACTGTACCAGTATCTAGAGAAACGTTAAAAATTGTAAACAGGGGCACAGCAATGACTGAACTGAGCTCTTTAAGCACTCTTGGGTGTAATCAATCTGGACCCAGAGTTTTGTTCACATTTACCCTATTTAACTTCTCTTTGACCATATTTACAGTTAGCCAATTGAGTATATCACTGGATGTACTAACAGCCCCAACACCACAGATATCAGCTCCTTTCTCTTCTTTTGTATATACAGAGCTAAAAATTTTTTTGTAACTCTGCCTTTTCCTTATCTTCAGGGACTAACCCACTTTTAACAATATTTAGTAAACCTACTTGCTCAGACCTTGTTTTTTTTTTTTTTTTTTTTAGCATTTATATATTTAAAGTATAACTGTCGTATTTTTTTTATTTTTGAGTATTGGATTGTGGTGATTAATATCAGCTTGGTGGCCCTATTTCAACTTTTCACAGTGTATTCAATTACCCCTTAATTCCACATTTTTGTTCCCTGTACTACCTATTTTTACCTGTGCTTAAAATAGGGTTGCTAGGCATGGTCCGTCTATCTGTTGAACGATGGAGCACACAGCGTGCAGGGTCATATTACTGACAGCCAGGGACTGTAAGTAAATGATTAAAGCCAGGTCCTCCCCAGCAGCTGATAACAATGCCTGGGCTATGTGCACTTCTCCCTGTCCCTGAGCTTGGCAGACGCTCCCTCACTCAGCAGACCTGGAGAATGCAGAGTTGACTCAGCGCACAACAGGGAAGGGAGATCTGCCATCTGCTCAGTGTATAAATAAAAGCAACATGTGGACCCCTTTGTGCTGCAGGAGATTAACCCTTTAGGGGGGAGGGCTCTGGTTACTGACACTTTTGGGGGGCTATTGTTACTGGCTAGTGAGGGCAGGCGGGATTAGCCTCAGGGTGAGGGCAGTGGCGGCCTTCTTAACTGAATAGTGAAATTGCAGTTTTATGCAGACTGGTTGCTAAGGGCTGAATCTTATTAAATATGGGGTAAGTCAGTCTAATATTAACTGATTCTGGAATATCATGTTATTAGTAACTACATATATGAAAATTGAAATTAGGGTCTAAATGTGACAGTTATCCTTTAAATAATTTTTGGGGATTTGTTTTGCTCTCTTTTGCCACCTACTGATAGTTTTGTATTTTTGCAAATTTGATCTCCTTTTTACAGATTTTGTTAAGCCCTTTGAACTTCCACTCCCTAAGGTTTTAACATCCTCACCATCCGCACCCACTATTGTCTCTTTTTATACTTGTCTTCAGATCACTCCTCACATATAGGCACACGCCACTGCCTTTTCTATTGACCCTGTCTTTCCTAAATAGTGTAAAACCCTTAATATTAACAGCACAGTCATGTGAAGAATCCTACTATGTCTTAGCTACGCCAACTAAATCTATGTGTTCTTCTAGTACCATACCCTTCAGCTCCCCCATTTTGCTAGCTAGACTTCTGGCATTTGAGAGAATATATTTTAAATTACTATTACCTATAAAGTGAATATCCATGACCTTTTGGTTACCTTGGTTGATGTTTGTATGTAACAGATTCTTGTTACCAACAGCTCTATTTTTAATCAGTGTACAGTTCTGCCCAGTCTTCTCTCTACTTTCCTCACTAACCCCAACCCCCACTAAATCCCCACTATCCCCTCCTATATCCCACTCTCTATCTACACTATCTACCCTCTTATTAGTATAACCGGATCCTAGTTTAAAGGCTCTTCCAGCCATCTAACCATTTTTTTCCCCAGAGCAGTTGCACCCATCCCATTAAGGTGCAGCCCATCCCTACTGTAGAGCCTATAATCAACAGAGAAGTCGGCCTAGTTGTCCATGAACCCAAACCCTTCCTTCCTGCACCAGCTTCTGAGCACCTTATTTAACTCCCTAAGCTCCTGTTGTTTCTCTGGTGACGCTCATGGCACTGGTAGTATTTCTGAAAACACTACCTTGGAGGTCCTGTACTTGAGCTTTTCTGTTATCCAGCAAGATCCATCCCTAGTAGCAGAGGACAGTTCATAGGAAATGGGGGAGTGTCAGAGCTAGCTGAGATCCTGAGCCTGTTAAAAGAACTGCTTCTACACTGCTTCTAAATTAATAGGACCATCTTGCATTTCTTTAAGTGTGATTTCTCCCTCCTTGTCTGTTCTGTAAGCTCTATAGCTCATAATAAGCATAGTGGAAAGGATCTCAAAGTAGTACAGTGCTAATAGATTCCACACAAGAGAGATGCTTCTGCTTGTGAGAGAACTGTATCTGGCTGTGCAGCAAAAGAGGGGACTAATTAGGCTGATAAAAGATATCAGGGAAGCCCAAAAAGACATGTCACATGACATTATGCAAACTTTTTTTTTTAAACTCAGGTCCACTTTAAGTTATACACCTTTCATTAAATACCTGTATTAAACATTCAGGCTTCTGCGTCCACTAGGTGTAATACTTCTAGCAATGTTTTCATTAACATTAAACTTTATAATATGTCTACTACTCTGATGAAAAGTTTAACTTTTCATAATGATATTTTACTTTTCTTTATTTCTGAAATATCCTAAATTTCAATCTCATGTTAGCAAGGCCTTTGGGGTATATTTTTAACATTTATCCATCTTAAAAAAAAAACTAAAAACTAAACAAAAAACAACTTTTGATTAAGATGGACTAGAGGTGGGACGAATCCAATTTATTTTGAATCCGAATGCGAAAAGGTTCTCGAATATATTGAATCTTTCGAATCTCGAATCCTCCGAATCCTGTATATGCTATAGTATTAAGAGGCTGAACTACGGACTTGCTATGAGACGTAAAGCAGTTCAGTAAGTGGCGGCTGAAGAGTCAGTTTGTCTGAACCTCCTCCCTCTTTTGTGGGTGGAGAAAAAAAAACTTGCCAGACAAGTCCAGAGAGTTTTCACCCGTTTCTCGGGCACGGCAGAGGCGGCCACTCGGGACCCGAGGTGAGTGCGCTCTTCAGGCTGCTGTTATGCGGTGCTTGCTTAGGGTTTTACTAGGGACAGTTCATGGGTAGGGAAATAGCAGGCATCTCGGGAGGCAGGGGACGTGGAGTGGGGACGTGACGTCGCGGCCGGATTCGTCAGATTCAAATTTAGTAAATTACGTCGGGATTCAAGTCCACGAATCCAGCAAAATTCGAGGGATTCGTAGATTCGACGGATTCGTCGTCCCACCTCTAAGATGGACCTTTACTTACGATTTGAATTATGCATAAAGTGTTTCTAATATCTTCAATTGTATGGGGCCACAATGGGCATTTCTTCTCTGGAGGGGGCACAATGACATTGCTAATGTGAAGGGGGCACAATGGGCATTTCTACTATGGAGGGGGCACAGTGCACAGAGGGCATTACTACTCTGAAGGGTGCACAGAGGGCATTACTACTATGAAGGAGGCACAGAGGACATTATTACTGTGAAGGGGGCACAATGGGCATTACTAGCACAGAGGGCATTACTACTATTAAGGGGGCACAATGGTGATTTCTACTATGGAGGGGACACAGAGGGCATTATTACTGTAAAGGGCACACAATTGGCATTATTACTGTGAAGAGGGACAATGGGCATTACAACTAAAAAGTGGCAATTTTACTGTGGAGGCACAAAGAGGTATTACAACTGTGAAGGGGCACAGATAGGGCATTACTACTGTGAAAGGGCCACAGCAAAGGCATAAGTACTGTGAGAGGGGCACAATGAGGGCATCACTACTATGAAGGGAGCACAATGAAGGGATAACTACTATTAGGGGGCACACATCTGTTCAAAACTACTGTGAAGGTTGTACAATGAAGGCAATACAACTGTGACGGGGTACGGTTTTTAAAAAGTATTGGGGGGTGCCAAACAAAGGACCCGCCCCGGGTGCCAAACAACCTAGGCACACCACTGCTTTTACTAAGTAATACATTTTGCTCTCTGGAAAAAGTTTCCCACATTCATGAGCGCAGTGAGCGCTGTGAACGGCACGGGCAGCGCAGCGATGCTGCCTGTGCCTGAAATAACCAATAACAAAGCCCCTTATAGCAAGGAGTTTTGTTGTTGGTTGGGTATTAGGTCGGGCAGGCAGGGGAAGTCGGGGAGAGCTGGAAGGAGGAGGGGCTGTCTCCCTGAAGTGGCTGTATTAAGGAAAGCGGGGCGCGCTGCCCAAGGACCCTGGGGAGCCGCTGACTCATGTGACTGGACTGGTCTGAGAGAAAAGCTCTTCAAGTAAGTCTTCAAGTAATTTCCTGTGTGTGTGTCTCTCCCTGTGTATGTGTCTCTCCCTGTGTGTCTGTCCCTGTGTGTGTGTGTCTGTCCCTGTGTGTGTGTGTGTCTGTCCCTGTGTGTGTATGTCTGTCCCTGTGTGTGTGTCTGTCCCTGTGTGTGTGTGTCTGTCCCTGGGTGTGTGTCTCTACCTGTGTGTGTCTGTCCCTGTTGTGTGTGTCTATTACTGTGCGTGTGTGTGTCTGTCCATTTGTGTGTGTGTGTGTCTGTCCCTGTGTGTGTGTGTCTGCCCCTGTGTGTGTGTGTCTGTCCCTGTATGTGTGTGTGTCTGTCCCTGTGTGTGTGTGTGTCTCTGTCCCTGTGTGTGTGTGTCTCCCTGTGTGTGTGTCTGTCCCTGTGTGTGTGTGTCTGTCTCTGTGTGTGTGTGTCTGTCCCTGTGTGTCTCTCCCTGTGTGTGTCACCATCACCATGCCCACAGTGCTCCTATGTCTTGACGCAGCTACATCAAGACATTCTGTGCGGGGCAAGAAGAAGAAGATGGATGAGGAGGCAGCGCCACCAGCATTGAGTCCGTCGGAGAGACACAGGGAGGCACTCTAAGAACGTGGGTAACACTACCACATTATCAGGACTAGCGTTATCTGTGTTTTTATATAGGACTGCAAGTAACACTACTACATTTTCTGTGCTCCAAGGGCCCACATGAGCCTGGAGCGGGCGCGGCGCGACATGTAGGTAGGGCTGTGTGTGGGTGTGGCTAGAGGGTGGGTGGAGACACAGGGGCCCCATAATCTCCTATTGTCCAGGGGCCCCATGAGTTGTCAGTCCGCTCCTGGGTAGCAGTGCGTAGTGTTGGCGATAAAATCACCTACTCGGCGGTGTGACAGTTTTTTGTTAAGCCGTTAGAGGAGGTGAACATGGCAATTTGTACAATCTGTGGGCAGAAGGTAAAGAGTGGCCAGGGTGCCAATGTTGGCACCACAGCCCTGCCTCAACATATGCAGCGTCACCATAAACCGGCCTGGGAGGACTGTGGCTCCAACCTGCCGCAGCAACTGCTGCATTACCCAGTGGCACGCACCCGATTTCAGGCAGTCAAGGATCCACCACCTCAGTCAAAGGGAGCTGTCTGTCCTTCCCATCATCTGCTGATCCTGATGCTCCTACTCCTCCTCCTACTCATCGTCAGTCATTCCATCAGCAAACGGTCACCGAAGCGATTGCCAAGAGACAACATTATGCGTACTCTCATCCAATGACGCAGAAGCTGAATGTGCTCCTGGTCAAGTTGCTGGTGCTGCAGTCCCTCCCTTTCCAAATGGTAGACTCTGCACCTTTCAGAGAACTGATGGCTTGTGCCAAGCTGAGGTGGAGGGTCCCAAGCCATCATTTATTTGCCAAAAAGGCAGTACCAGCCCTGTACACTAGAGTTGAGCGAACACCTGGATGTTCGGGTTCGAGAAGTTCGGCCGAACATCCCGGAAATGTTCGGGTTCGGGATCCGAACCCGATCCGAACTTCGTCCCGAAGCCGAACCCCATTGAAGTCAATGGGGACCCGAACTTTTCGGCACTAAAAAGGCTGTAAAACAGCCCAGGAAAGAGCTAGAGGGCTGCAAAAGGCAGCAACATGTAGGTAAATCCCCTGCAAACAAATGTGGATAGGGAAATGAATTAAATTAAAAATTAAATAAATAAAAATTAACCAAAATCAATTGGAGAGAGGTTCCATAGCAGAGAATCTGGCTTCCCGTCACCCACCACTGGAACAGTCCATTCTCAGATATTTAGGCCCCGGCACCCAGGCAGAGGAGAGAGGTCCCGTAACAGAGAATCTGTCTTCATGTCAGCAGAGAATTAGTCTGCATGTCATAGCAGAGAATGAGGCTTCACGTCAGCCACCACTGCAACAGTCCATTGGCATATATTTAGGCCCAGCACCCAGGCAGAGGAGGGAGGTCCCGTAACAGAGAATCTGTCTTCATGTCAGCAGAGAATTAGTCTGCATGTCATAGCAGAGAATGAGGCTTCACGTCAGCCACCACTGCAACAGTCCATTGGCATATATTTAGGCCCAGCACACACACAGGCAGAGGAGAGAGGTCCCGTAACAGAGAATCTGGCTTCATGTCAGCAGAGAATCAGTCTGCATGTCATAGCAGAGAATGAGGCTTCACGTCAGCCACCACTGCAACAGTCCATTGGCATATATTTAGGCCCAGCACACACACAGGCAGAGGAGAGAGGTCCCGTAACAGAGGATCTGGCTTCATGTCAGCAGAGAATCAGTCTGCATGTCATAGCAGAGAATCAGGCTTCACGTCAGCCACCACTGCAACAGTCCATTGTCATAAATTTAGGCCCAGCACCCAGGCAGAGGAGAGAGGTCCCGTAACAGACAATCTGGCTTCATGTCAGCAGAGAATTAGTCTGCATGTCATAGCAGAGAATGAGGCTTCACGTCAGCCACCACTGCAACAGTCCATTGGCATATATTTAGGCCCAGCACACACACAGGCAGAGGAGAGAGGTCCCGTAACAGAGAATCTGTCTTCATGTCAGCAGAGAATTAGTCTGCATGTCATAGCAGAGAATGAGGCTTCACGTCAGCCACCACTGCAACAGTCCATTGGCATATATTTAGGCCCAGCACACACACAGGCAGAGGAGAGAGGTCCCGTAACAGACAATCTGGCTTCATGTCAGCAGAGAATTAGTCTGCATGTCATAGCAGAGAATGAGGCTTCACGTCACCCACCACTGCAACAGTCCATTGGCATATATTTAGGCCCAGCACCCAGGCAGAGGAGGGAGGTCCCGTAACAGAGAATCTGTCTTCATGTCAGCAGAGAATTAGTCTGCATGTCATAGCAGAGAATGAGGCTTCACGTCAGCCACCACTGCAACAGTCCATTGGCATATATTTAGGCCCAGCACACACACAGGCAGAGGAGAGAGGTCCCGTAACAGAGGATCTGGCTTCATGTCAGCAGAGAATCAGTCTGCATTTCATAGCAGAGAATCAGGCTTCACGTCAGCCACCACTGCAACAGTCCATTGGCATATATTTAGGCCTAGCACACAGGCAGAGGAGAGAGGTCCCGTAACAGACAATCTGGCTTCATGTCAGCAGAGAATCAGTCTGCATGTCATAGCAGAGAATGAGGCTTCACGTCAGCCACCACTGCAACAGTCCATTGTCATAAATTTAGGCCCAGCACCCAGGCAGAGGAGGGAGGTCCCGTAACAGACAATCTGGCTTCATGTCAGCAGAGAATTAGTCTGCATGTCATAGCAGAGAATCAGGCTTCATGTCAGCCACCACTGCAACAGTCCATTGGCATATATTTAGGCCTAGCACACAGGCAGAGGAGAGGTTCATTCAACTTTGGGTAGCATCGCAATATAATGGTAAAATGAAAATAAAAATAGGATTGAATGAGGAAGTGCCCTGGAGTCCAATAATATATGGTTATGGGGAGGTAGTTAATGTCTAATCTGGACAAGGGACGGACAGGTCCTGTGGGATCCATGCCTGGTTCATTTTTATGAACGTCAGCTTGTCCACATTGGCTGTAGACAGGCGGCTGCGTTTGTCTGTAATGACGCCCCCTGCCGTGCTGAATACACGTTCAGACAAAACGCTGGCTGCCGGGCAGGCCAGCACCTCCAAGGCATAAAAGGCTAGCTCTGGCCACGTGGACAATTTAGAGACCCAGAAGTTGAATGGGGCCGAACCATCAGTCAGTACGTGGAGGGGTGTGCACACGTACTGTTCCACCATGTTAGTGAAATGTTGCCTCCTGCTAACACGTTGCGTATCAGGTGGTGGTGCAGTTAGCTGTGGCGTGTTGACAAAAGTTTTCCACATCTCTGCCATGCTAACCCTGCCCTCAGAGGAGCTGGCCGTGACACAGCTGCCTTGGCGACCTCTTGCTCCTCCTCTGCCTTGGCCTTGGGCTTCCACTTGTTCCCCTGTGACATTTGGGAATGCTCTCAGTAGCGCGTCTACCAACGTGCGCTTGTACTCGCGCATCTTCCTATCACGCTCCAGTGCAGGAAGTAAGGTGGGCACATTGTCTTTGTAGCGTGGATCCAGCAGGGTGGCAACCCAGTAGTCCGCACAGGTTAAAATGTGGGCAACTCTGCTGTCGTTGCGCAGGCACTGCAGCATGTAGTCGCTCATGTGTGCCAGGCTGCCCAGGGATAAGGACAAGCTGTCCTCTGTGGGAGGCGTATCGTCATCGTCCTGCCTTTCCCCCCAGCCACGCACCAGTGATGGACCCGAGCTGCGTTGGGTGCCACCCCGCTGTGACCATGCTTCATCCTCATCCTCCTCCACCTCCTCCTCATCCTCGTCCTCCTCGTCCTCCAGTAGTGGGCCCTGGCTGGCCACATTTGTACCTGGCCTCTGCTGTTGCCAAAAACCTCCCTCTGAGTCACTTCGAAGAGACTGGCCTGAAAGTGCTAAAAATGACCCCTCTTCCTCCTCCTCCTCCTCCTCCTCCTGGGCCACCTCCTCTTCCATCATCGCCCTAAGTGTTTTCTCAAGGAGACATAGAAGTGGTATTGTAACGCTGATAACGGTGTCATCGCCACTGGCCATGTTGGTGGAGTACTCGAAACAGCGCAACAGGGCACACAGGTCTCGCATGGAGGCCCAGTCATTGGTGGTGAAGTGGTGCTGTTCTGTAGTGCGACTGACCCGTGCGTGCTGCAGCTGAAACTCCACTATGGCCTGCTGCTGCTCGCACAGTCTGTCCAGCATGTGCAAGGTGGAGTTCCACCTGGTGGGCACGTCGCATATGAGGCGGTGAGCGGGAAGGCCGAAGTTACGCTGTAGCGCAGACAGGCGAGCAGCAGCAGGATGTGAACGCCGGAAGCGCGAACAGACGGCCCGCACTTTATGCAGCAGCTCTGACATGTCGGGGTAGTTGTGAATGAACTTCTGCACCACCAAATTCAGCACATGCGCCAAGCAAGGGATGTGCGTCAAATTGGCTAGTCCCAGAGCTGCAACGAGATTTCGCCCATTATCACACACCACCAGGCCGGGCTTGAGGCTCACCGGCAGCAACCACTCGTCGGTCTGTTGTTCTATACCCCGCCACAACTCCTGTGCGGTGTGGGGCCTGTCCCCCAAACATATGAGTTTCAGAATGGCCTGCTGACGTTTACCCCGGGCTGTGCTGAAGTTGGTGGTGAAGGTGTGTGGCTGACTGGATGAGCAGGTGGAAGAAGAGGAGGAGGAAGCCGAGAAGGAGGAGGTGGCAACAGGAGGCAAAGAATGTTGCCCTGCGATCCTTGGCGGCGGAAGGACGTGCGCCAAACAGCTCTCCGCCTGGGGCCCAGCTGCCACTACATTTACCCAGTGTGCAGTTAGGGAGATATAGCGTCCCTGGCCGTGCTTACTGGTCCACGTATCTGTGGTTAGGTGGACCTTGCCACAGATGGCGTTGCGCAGTGCACACTTGATTTTATCGGATACTTGGTTGTGCAGGGAAGGCACGGCTCTCTTGGAGAAGTAGTGCCGGCTGGGAACAACATACTTTGGGACAGCAAGCAACATGAGCTGTTTGAAGCTGTCTGTGTCCACCAGCCTAAATGACAGCATTTCATAGGCCAGTAGTTTAGAAATGCTGGCATTCAGGGCCAGGGATCGAGGGTGGCTAGGTGGGAATTTACGCTTTCTATCAAATGTTTGTGAGATGGAGAGCTGAACGCTGGCGTGTGACATGGTTGAGACGCTTGGTGACGGAGGTGGTGGTGGTGGTGTTGGTGGTACATCCCCTGTTTGCTGGGCGGCAGGTGCCAACGTTCCTCCAGAGGCGGAGGAAGAGGCCGAGGCGGCAGCAGCAGAATAGGCCGAGGCGGCAGCAGCAGAAGAGGTAGCAGGGGGAGCCTGAGTGACTTCCTTGGTTTTAAGGTGTTTACTCCACTGCAGTTCATGCTTTGCATGCAGGTGCCTGGTCATGCAGGTTGTGCTCAGGTTCAGAACGTTAATGCCTCGCTTCAGGCTCTGATGGCACAGCGTGCAAACCACTCGGGTCTTGTCGTCAGCACATTGTTTGAAGAAGTGCCATGCCAGGGAACTCCTTGAAGCTGCCTTTGGGGTGCTCGGTCCCAGATGGCGGCGGTCAGTAGCAGGCGGAGTCTCTTGGCGGCGGGTGTTCTGCTTTTGCCCACTGCTCCCTCTTTTGCTACGCTGTTGGCTCGGTCTCACCACTGCCTCTTCCTCCGAACTGTGAAAGTCAGTGGCACGACCTTCATTCCATGTGGGGTCTAGGACCTCATCGTCCCCTGCATCGTCTTCCACCCAGTCTTGATCCCTGACCTCCTGTTCAGTCTGCACACTGCAGAAAGACGCAGCAGTTGGCACCTGTGTTTCGTCATCATCAGAGACATGCTGAGGTGGTATTCCCATGTCCTCATCATCAGGAAACATAAGTGGTTGTGCGTCAGTGCATTCTATGTCTTTCACCGCTGGGGAAGGGCTAGGTGGATGCCCTTGGGAAACCCTGCCAGCGGAGTCTTCAAACAGCATAAGAGACTGCTGCATAACTTGAGGCTGAGACAGTTTCCCTGGTATGCATGGGGGTGATGTGACAGACTGATGGGGTTGGTTTTCAGGCGCCATCTGTGCGCTTTCTGCAGAAGACTGGGTGGGAGATAATGTGAACGTGCTGGATCCACTGTCGGCCACCCAATTGACTAATGCCTGTACCTGCTCAGGCCTTACCATCCTTAGAACGGCATTGGGCCCCACCATATATCGCTGTAAATTCTGGCGGCTACTGGGACCTGAGGTAGTTGGTACACTAGGACGTGTGGATGTGGCAGAACGGCCACGTCCTCTCCCAGCACCAGAGGGTCCACTAACACCACCACGACCATGTCCACGTCCGCGTCCCTTACTAGATGTTTTTCTCATTGTTATGGTTCACCACAACAACAAATATATTATTTGGCCCAATGTATTGTATTCAAATTCAGCGGGATATAAATTTGAGGCCTAGTATTTAGGCGCTGGGTGACCGGTATGGATTTAGTGACAGAATTAGACTTGGAAATGCACAGAAGCGTGTGTGTGAAGTTATTCTGAATGACCCTATGTGCACCTTCAATATGATCTACCCTTTTAGGGATAGATTTCAAATAGCTCTGATATAGCAGAAACGACTAAATTATGAAATTGCTAAATTGGGAATTGTATTTCAACCCAGAACAAAAAATGTGCTTTGACGGACACTAAATAACTTTCCCAGCCACAACAGGACAGCGGTAACGAGAGATTTAGCGGGATATAAATTTGAGGCCTAGTATTTAGGCGCTGGGTGACAGGTATGGGTTTAGTGACAGAATTAGATTTGGAAATGCACAGTAGCGGGTGTGTGAAGTTATTCTGAATGACCCTATGTGCACCTTGAATATTATATACCCTTTTAGGGATAGATTTCAAATAGCTCTGATATAGCAGAAACCACTAAATTATGAAATTGCTAAATTGGGAATTGGATTTCAACCCAGAACAAGAAATGTGCTTGAACGGACACTAAATAACTCGCCCAGCTACAGCACTAGGGACAGATTTAGCTGGATATAAATTTGAGGCCTAGTATTTAGGCGCTGGGTGACCGGTATGGATTTAGTGACAGAATTAGACTTGGAAATGCACAGAAGCGTGTGTGTGAAGTTATTCTGAATGACCCTATGTGCACCTTGAATATTATATACCCTTTTAGGGATAGATTTCAAATAGCTCTGATATAGCAGAAACCACTAAATTATGAAATTGCTAAATTGGGAATTGTATTTCAACCCAGAACAAGAAATGTGCTTGAACGGACACTAAATAACTCGCCCAGCTACAGCACTAGGGACAGATTTAGCTGGATATAAATTTGAGGCCTAGTATTTAGGCGCTGGGTGACCGGTATGGATTTAGTGACAGAATTAGACTTGGAAATGCACAGAAGCGTGTGTGTGAAGTTATTCTGAATGACCCTATGTGCACCTTGAATATTATATACCCTTTTAGGGATAGATTTCAAATAGCTCTGATATAGCAGAAACCACTAAATTATGAAATTGCTAAATTGGGAATTGTATTTCAACCCAGAACAAAAAATGTGCTTTGACGGACACTAAATAACTTTCCCAGCCACAACAGGACAGCGTTAACGAGAGATTTAGCAGGATATAAATTTGAGGCCTAGTATTTAGGCGCTGGGTGACAGGTATGGGTTTAGTGCCAGAATTAGACTTGGAAATACACAGTAGCGGGTGTGTGTGAAGTTATTCTGAATGACCCAATGTGCACCTTGAATATTATATACCCTTTTAGGGATAGATTTCAAATAGCTCTGATATAGCAGAAACCACTAAATTATGAAATTGTTAAATTGGGAATTGTATTTAAACCCAGAACAAAAAATGTGCTTTGACGGACACTAAATAACTTTCCCAGCCACAACAGGACAGCGTTAACGAGAGATTTAGCAGGATATAAATTTGAGGCCTAGTATTTAGGCGCTGGGTGACAGGTATGGGTTTAGTGACAGAATTAGACTTAGAAATACACAGTAGCGGGTGTGTGTGAAGTTATTCTGAATGACCCAATGTGCACCTTGAATATTATATACCCTTTTAGGGATAGATTTCAAATAGCTCTGATATAGCAGAAACCACTAAATTATGAAATTGCTAAATTGGGAATTGTATTTCAACCCAGAACAAGAAATGTGCTTGAACGGACACTAAATAACTCGCCCAGCTACAGCACTAAGGACAGATTTAGCGGGATATAAATTTGAGGCCTAGTATTTAGGCGCTGGGTGACAGGTATGGGTTTAGTGCCAGAATTAGACTTGGAAATACACAGTAGCGGGTGTGTGTGAAGTTATTCTGAATGACCCAATGTGCACCTTGAATATTATATACCCTTTTAGGGATAGATTTCAAATAGCTCTGATATAGCAGAAACCACTAAATTATGAAATTGCTAAATTGGGAATTGTATTTCAACCCAGAACAAGAAATGTGCTTGAACGGACACTAAATAACTCGCCCAGCTACAGCACTAAGGACAGATTTAGCGGGATATAAATTTGAGGCCTAGTATTTAGGCGCTGGGTGACAGGTATGGGTTTAGTGCCAGAATTAGACTTGGAAATACACAGTAGCGGGTGTGTGTGAAGTTATTCTGAATGACCCAATGTGCACCTTGAATATTATATACCCTTTTAGGGATAGATTTCAAATAGCTCTGATATAGCAGAAACCACTAAATTATGAAATTGCTAAATTGGGAATTGTATTTCAACCCAGAACAAGAAATGTGCTTGAACGGACACTAAATAACTCGCCCAGCTACAGCACTAGGGACAGATTTAGCTGGATATAAATTTGAGGCCTAGTATTTAGGCGCTGCGTGACAGGTATGGGTTTAGTGACAGAATTAGACTTGGAAATACACAGTAGCGGGTGTGTGTGAAGTTATTCTGAATGACCCAATGTGCACCTTGAATATTATATACCCTTTTAGGGATAGATTTCAAATAGCTCTGATATAGCAGAAACCACTAAATTATGAAATTGCTAAATTGGGAATTGTATTTCAACCCAGAACAAGAAATGTGCTTGAACGGACACTAAATAACTCGCCCAGCTACAGCACTAGGGACAGATTTAGCGGGATATAAATTTGAGGCCTAGTATTTAGGCGCTGGGTGACCGGTATGGATTTAGTGACAGAATTAGACTGGGATATGGCCAAAAAATAAACAGACTATTGCTGGTTAAATGCACTTGGTGTGACAGCTTCACCCTGATGTAGGCTTTAGCCAAAAAACAACCACACCATTGAGGGTTAAATGCACTTGGTGACAGGCGCAGCTTGCCCCTGATTTAGTATATGGCCAAAAAATGAACAGACTATTGCTGGTTAAATGCACTTGGTGTGACAGCTTCACCCTGATGTAGGCTTTAGCCAAAAAACAACCACACCATTGAGGGTTAAATGCACTTGGTGACAGGCGCAGCTTGCCCCTGATTTTGTATATGGCCAAAAAATGAACAGACTATTGCTGGTTAAATGCACTTGGTGTGACAGCTTCACCCTGATGTAGGCTTTAGCCAAAAAACAACCACACCATTGAGGGTTAAATGCACTTGGTGACAGGCGCAGCTTGCCCCTGATTTTGTATATGGCCAAAAAATGAACAGACTATTGCTGGTTAAATGCACTTGGTGTGACAGCTTCACCCTGATGTAGGCTTTAGCCAAAAAACAACCACACCATTGAGGGTTAAATGCACTTGGTCGCAGCTTGTGCTGGCGCACCACAAGACACAAAATGGCCGCCGATCACCCCAGAAAAATGTGACTGACAAACGGTCTGTGCAGCCTAAAAACAGTGAGCAATTGAGGATCAGCAGCTCAATGATCCACAGCTGCAGATCGATCAGTTAATCAAGTCCTTTGGAGGAGTTAATCTGCCTAATCTCGCCCTACTGTCGCAGCCGCAACCTCTCCCTACGCTAATCAGAGCAGAGTGACGGGCGGCGCTATGTGACTCCAGCTTAAATAGAGGCTGGGTCACATGGTGCTCTGGCCAATCACAGCCATGCCAATAGTAGGCATGGCTGTGATGGCCTCTTGGGGCAAGTAGTATGACGCTTGTTGATTGGCTGCTTTGCAGCCTTTCAAAAAGCGCCAAGAAAGCGTCACAAAAGCGCGAAGAAAGCGACGAACACCGAACCCGAACCCGGACTTTTACGAAAATGTCCGGGTTCGGGTCCGTGTCACGGACACCCCAAAATTCGGTACGAACCCGAACTATACAGTTCGAGTTCGCTCATCCCTACTGTACACGTATGTAGAACAGAAGGTGGGCCAGTCCTTAAGCCTGTCAGTGCTGCCAAAGTGCCACGGCAGTGCCGACATGTGAAGCTATAACTACGGTCAGGGACAATACATGTCCTTTATGGCCCACTGGGTGAATGTGGTTCCTGCACAGCCACATCAGCAACTTGGCCATGTGACAAAGCTTCCACCTCCACGTTCTCACGCCATTGGTACTGTGACAATGTCGCGTCTGCCTCCTCATCCTCCACCGTGTCCTCAGCCTCCACTGCAGGAATAATTCACAGTGCCCCTCCAGCATACCACATTTGCAGGGCACGGCGATGTCACACTGTTCTGCACCTCGTTTGCCTTGGCGAACAGAGTCACACAGGGGAGTAACTGCTCCGTGTCCTTCATCAAGAAATCGAATCCTGACTTTCTCCTCGACAATTTAAAATCGGAACCATGGTGACTGACAACTGGAAGAACATGATGTCGGCACTGCATCAAGGAAGGCTGAGCCATGCGCCCTGCCTGGCACACATGTTCAATCTGGTTGTCAAGCGGTTCCTGAAGTTTTCCACCCATCTGCAAGACATCCTAAAAATGTCAGAAGAAATTTTGCATGCACTACAGCCGCTTGTACACCGCAAAGCACACCCTTCTTAAGCTGCAGCAGCAGAACGGCATCCCCAAACATAGGCTGATATGCGACGATTCCACCCGTTAGAATTCCACCCTCCATATGTTGGACCAACTATACGAACAGAGATAGGCCATAAACAATTTCTTGATAGTCCAAGCGGACAGGAGTACTCCCCTGTGTAACTTCGATGTCAGCCAGTGTCAGCTCATGTGTGACACTTGTTATTTGCTCAGGTTCTTTGAGGAGGCCACATTATTTGTCAGTCGCCAGGACTACGGGATGAACAATGTCATTCCACTGCTTCATGTCCTGGAGCAGATGCTGGTAAATCTGGCTGGTCAGGGGACTAGAGAAATGGCGCTTAGATCTCATAGACACATGAGACTTGTGGGGGCTGAACTAGAGAAGGAGGAAGACATTGGAGCACAAGCAATGTGTAGCGAAATGTTTTTTTTTCTACATAGGTAACAGGAGAGGAGGAGCAGGAGCAGCCAGAGGAGCTACAGGGTAATGGGGAAGATGAGACAGAGGACCCAGACTCACCATGACATTATGCAGTGGAGATGGAGGCAGGGAGTCCCTTGGAGTCACGTGCACAAGTGGCCCGATGCATGCTCACTTGCTTGCATAGTAACAGCCGATGTGTCAACATTCAGCAGAGTGATGACCTCTGGCTCTCCACCTTGTTGGACCCTCGCTACTCGTCCAAAATGGGGGCCTTTTTTACCCCTGCTGAGAGGGAGAACAAGCTGAACTACTATAGAGACATCCTATGTAGTCAGTTGGCCGCTGCCTAGCTGCGCCATCATCCATCCTCTAGCAGGTCTGAGCAGTTCCAGCTAGTGTTGATCGAGCACCAAAGTTCTCGGGTGCTCGGGCAGAACACCTTGGGATGCTTGGGTGCTCTACCGAGCACCCGAGCACAAAGGAAGTCAATGGGAGCACCCGAGCATTAAACCAGGCACCCCCTGCTCTGAAGAGGGGAGGGTGTCTGGTTCATAAGAAAAGGTCAGACATTGATGAAAACACCACTGAAATGGTTCGGGAACAGCATGGGGAGGATGTCTGGATGCATCTTGGAATCCCAGGTCGCTGCTGGGACCGATGTTGTCCAAGTAGTATGCTAATTTTACAGACTGACAATAATGAGCACAAAACCAAAGATAAAATCGATTTAGAGGAAAAATTGTTAGAAAACATTCTTTCCTGTATGTTTACTTGTATATAAAGTGCAAGTGCTGCCAAAAACCACCCTTTATTACACATAAAGGACGGCATCATACACCCTTGAAAAAGTATGATTGATGGCCTGCAGGTGAGCTGACCCTGTAAAAGATTGTAGGTGAGGGCCTGCTGGTGAGCTGACCCTCTAAAGAATTATATGCGAGGGCTTGCTGGTGAGCTGACCCTGTAAGAAATTATATGCGAGGGCCTACAGCTGTACTGACCCTGTAAAAGATTGCAGGTGAGGGCCTGCAGGTGAGCTAACCCTCTAAATGATTATATACGAGGGCCTGCAGGTGAGCTGACCCTGTAAAAGATTGTAGGTGAGGGCCTGCAGGTGAGCTGACCCTCTAAAAATTATATGCGAGGGCCTGTAGGTTAGCTGATCCTGTAAAACTATATATGGGAGGGTTTGCAGGTGAGCAGAACCTGTAAAACTTTATATGCAACAAATAAGCAAGATGGAAGAGGAGGAGGAGGATGAGAAAAGGAAGATTTAACCATATACCCTAGTTTGTGGTAGAAGGGATGCATGGGAATACAGTGTATTCAGTACATTATAAACAACACATTTCAAGTGCCTTTATGTTCATCAGCTTTCTTCTAGTAGAGTCGAGAAGTCATGGTCAATCCAGGCCTTGTTCATTTTTATAAGAGTCAACCTGTCAGCATTTTCAGTTGACAGGCGAATACGCTTATCTGTTATAATGCCACCAGCAGCACTAAATACCCGCTCAGAAAAAACGCTGGCGGCAGGGCAGGCCAGTACCTCCAAGGCGTAGAGTACCAGTTCGTGCCACATGTCCAGCTTGGCCCCCCGGTATTTGTAAGGCACTGAGGGATCATTGAAGACGCTGACACGGTCTGCTATCACCATCTTCCAAAAATTTTCCCTCCTTGTTAAAGTAGGCCGCGCATCAGGGTGAGGGTGCTGGCGGGGTGTCATAAAACTGTCCCAGGCTTTGGAAAGTGTTGCCCTGCCTCTGTTGGAATGGTTGTGTGTTCCACTTGGTTGCCCAAGAAACTACGGACTGTGCCGCCAGCATTGTCAGATGCAAATTTTTGGAGCAATTTTTCAACAAGGACCTTCTGGTATTGCACCGTTTTGCTCGTCCTCTCCACCAGAGGAATGATAGATGAGACGTGATCTTTGTACCGGGGGTCGAGAAGGGTGAACAACCAGTAATCCGTGTTGTCTAAAATGCGTATAATGCGCGGGTCATGGGAAAGGCAGCCTAACAAGAAGTCAGCCATGTGTGCCAGAGTACCAACAGGCAAGACTTTGCTGTCGTCATCAGGAGGATCACTCTCAATCTCCTCATTCTCTTCCTCCTCTTCTGCCCACCCACGCAGAACAGATGGAAATAAACTTCCATGGGTACTACCCTTTGTAGCGGAGGCAGCCGTCACCTGCTCCTCCTCCTCCTCCTCTTCATCGTCCAATTTGCACTGAGAAGACGAACTGAGGGTGATTTGGCTATCACCCTGTGTAATGTCTTCCACCATTCCCACCTCTTCCACATGCAAAGAGTCGTCCTTAATTGTGAGCAGCGAGCATTTGAGTAGACACAGAAGTGGGATGGTTACGCTGATAATAGCGTTATCGCCACTCAGAGAGGTCAGACATCCATGCCCACTCCTTGCTTGTGAATAGCGGAATCTGACTGGAAAGGGGACGACCATGTTGCAGCTGGTATGCTACTACTGCCCTCTGATGCTCACAAAGTCTGGCCAACATGTGGAACATCGAGTTCCAGCTCATGCTCACGTCGCACAACAGCCAATGAGCTGCCAATTTCCAGTGCTGCTACAGCATTGACAGACCGGCTGAAGCTGTCGATGACTTGCGGAAATGAGCACACACGCGGCGCACCTTCACCAGTAGCTCAGGCAAATTGGGGTAGGTTTTGAGAAACCGCTGAACCACTAAGTTTAAGACGTGGGCTAGGCATGGGATGTGTGTAAGCTTGCCCTGCTCCAAAGCCGCCAACAAGTTATGGGCCAGCCATTATCAGACACAACCATGCCTGATTCTAGGTTGAGTGGCGAGAGCCACAGCTCAGTCTGGTCTCTTATCCCCTGCCACAGCTCTGCGGCGATGTGCTGTTTGTTCCCTTAGCATATCAGCTTCAGCGCAGCCTGTTGCCGCTTCCCCACTGCAGTGCTACTCTGCTTTCAGCTACCGACTGATGGCTGACTGGTGCTGCATTCAGATAATTCGGAGGTGGAAGTGGAGTAGGAGGCGGAGGCGGAGAAGTGGGGGTTGTAGCCACTAACGCAGGTGCTGGCGGAAACCCTGATCGACTTATACTTGGGCCCGCAATACTTGGTGTCGGTAGCACCTGTGCAATCCCAGGGTATGACTCGTTCCCTGCCTCCACACCGTTCACCCAGTGTGCCATCAGGGAAATGTAGCATCCCTGGCAGAATGCACTTGTCCATGTGTCCGTGTTTAAGTGGACCTTCCTAGTAACTGCATTGGTCAGGGCACGTGTGATGTTACGCGACACATGTTGGTGTAAGGCGGGCATGGCACACCATGAAAAATAGTGGCGGCGGGGAACTGCATAATGCGTGACGGCTGCCAAAATCAGGATGCGGAAGCCCTCAGTGTCCACAAGCCTAAATGGCAACATTTCCAGGGCCAGTAATTTGGAAAGCTGCACATTTATTTCTATGGCCTGTGGGTGGGTGGGTGGCTGGGTATTACGCTGTCCTGGGACAAGGAAGTGGATGTGGTTGCTGATGGTGCTTGGGCGGGAGGCATCCGGGCTTGCGCCTTCCACAGCGGATTGGCCAGCGCATGACACAGGGGAAGAGGAGGCAGTGGTGTGACCCGCAGACACAGATTGTGGACCCAAGCGCTGAATGAATGAATAACTTGTATAGCGCTACACTTGCGAACTGAATCGCCTCAGGGCACTTTTGCAGCCATTTTCTGCCTGCGCCTTTAGAAGAGGTAGGTCTTAAGCTTCTTCCTAAAGGCCAGATGATTTTCTTCTAAGCGGATCTTTGTGGGTAGGGTGTTCCATAGCCGGGGTTCTTGGAGTGCGAATCTTCGTTCGCCTTTTGATTTAAAACGGTTCTTGGGGATATGGAGGAGATTCTGGTTAGCTGACCGGAGGGAGCGACCTGGGGTGTAGTGCTTTATTTTGTCGCAGAGGTGTTGGGGGGCTTACCCTTGTATACATTTGTGGGTGAGGCAGAGGGTCTTGAATGTGATCCGATCTTTCACAGGTAGCCAATGAAGGGTCCTTAGGGACGGAGTGATAGATTCCCAGTTTTTTTTTCCGTTATTAGTCTAGCGGCTGTGTTCTGGATGACTTGTAGACGTGAAATTTGGGATTTAGGAAGTAGTAGGTAGAGGGAGTTTGCGTAGTCGAGTCGGGAATTAATAGTTATTCCAACTACTGTTGCTGCGTCTCCTTCAGGGATGAAGGGGATGAGTCTACACAGCAGCCGAAGAAGGTGATGGGATCCGCTGACTACTGATCCTATTTGTGCATCCATTGTCATGTCTGAGTCAAAAATGACTCTGAGACTTTTGGCTTTGGTGCTGGGAGTGATGATTTGTCCAAGGATAGTGGGTGGCATGCACATCATGCTATGGTTTTTGTTTCGCTTTGCATGGAGGAAGAGGAGTTCTGTTTTGGAACTGTTGAGTTTGAGGGAGCTCTCAGTCATCCAATCGTCGATCAATGAGAGGCAGATTTTCAGGGAGTGATATTGGTCTTTTTTGTTAGTGATGCATAAGTAAAGTTGAGTGTCATCAGCGTAGGAATGATAGAGCAGATCCTGGTTGCTGATGATTTTGAGAAGCGGTCGGAGGTAGATGTTGAAGAGCACGGGTGACAGGGGTGATCCTTGAGGAACTCCGCATGTGATTTTACGTGCTTCTGAAATGAAGGCTCCTAATTTTACTTTCTGGGATCGGTTCTCCAGGAAGGATGCGAACCAAGGTAGATCCAAGTCAGCGACTCCGGCTACTTCTGTGAGACGAGTGAGCAGAGTTTGATGGTGTACTGTATCGACAGCTGCGCTGAGGTCCAGCAGCACCAGGAGACATGATTCTCCTTCATCTGCTGCTTCGAGGGCATCATCCCAGATTTTGAGGAGCGCCGTTTCTGTCCTGTGGCCAGGGCGGAAACCGGATTGAAGTGGGTCCAAAAGATTATGGGTGTCCAAATGGGCTTGTAGCTGTTGTACTACTGCTTTCTCGATAATCTTAGAAATGGTGTTGAGGCTTGTGACCGGTCTGCGGTAGTTTGGGTCTTTGGGGTCGTAGTTGGGTTTCTTTAGAATGGGTTTGATTATGCCTTGCTTGAAGGAGATCGGGACTATTCCTTCTTTGAATGACTGGTTTATAAGGTGTGTTATGGTAGGAGCCAGAATGTCGGTGCATTCTTTCAGAAGTCTTGTGGGAATAATGTAATTTGGGGAGGTGCTGTCACGGAGCCTTCTGATGATGGTTTTAGTGTTATCGATGGTGATTGGGACCAGGGTAAATCTCGGTGATTGTATAATATTTGTGTGTTTTTTTTCTTGCCTTACTCGGGTGGGGTTGTTTGCTATGTTCTGTTGAATTATTTCTCAAACGTTTGCGATTTTATCAATTAAAAAGTTGGATAGCTCATTACAGAATTCTTGTGTTTCATTTGCTAGAGGCTCTAGACAGATAGGGTTCATAGTCTGAGCGACTAGTTTGAAGAGTTCACGGGGACGGTTTATGGCTTTTGAAATAATGTTGGAGAAGAGTTATTTTTTTGCGATGAAGATGGCTTTGTGATATTTTTTGTGAGTGATTTGTAGTTTGTGTGGTGTTCCGTTGTTGGGTTCCTTCTCCAAGCTCCTTCAGCTCTTCTGTGTTATTGTTTCAGTGAAGTAAGGGAATCGTTGAAGCAACCTGAATTGTTTTTACGGGTGGGTGCTCTACATATTGGTGCAACTGTGTCTGCTGTCTGTAGTAGTGCCGTGTTGAGGGTGTTAAGTGTGTCTTCAGTTGTGCAGTTTTGTGTTAGCGCAGCTATTTTGTTAGATAATGTGGTTTTGAAAAGTTGTGAGTATAATTTCTTCTGTGATCTTGTCCAGTGTGTAGTTTTTAAGTGTGTTGATATTTGGCAAATGGCGTTAGTGGTTATTTTGAATTTAATGGCTTGATGGTCCGTCCATGGCAGTGGCATGTTGTCTAGTGTGTTGATGTCGATGTTTTGTTTGAAAATAAGGTCGAGGACGTGGCCCGAAACGTCTGTGGGAGCCCTTATCAGTTGTTGTAGACCTAGTGTTTCCAGTTGGCTGATGCAGGCAGTGGCGATGAGGTCCTGGGAGGAATTGGCCCAGAGGTTGAAGTCCCAGAGTAGCAGGAGGTTTTTAGTTTTCAAAGTGAGTGTAGACATAAATTCCGGGAAAGGTGTGAGGAGGTGTGTCTTTGGTCCCGGTGGTCTGTAACTTAATATTATGTGAATAATGTCCTGGGGTGTCGTTTGAAGTTAAAGACTGGACTTGGTGGAAGACAGGGTGGTGCTTAACCGACTGGAAGTATTATCTGCTGCAATCCAACTGACCTGGTCGCACTGGTCTGACTTCAAGAGTGGTGTCCTGGGCCGCCCTGCAAACTGGGACATGAAGCTACTGTAGGTATCGTGGATGATTGTTTTTCTTGTGCTCTGGCAGCAGGCACAATTTCACCGCGCCCAGGGCCACGGCCTCTGCGTGCATCATCAGCATGACGGCCACTTCCTCGTCCCTTTCTGCTCGCCTTCTTCATATTAAATGTTATATATGCTTAAAAGTATGTCACACGTACAGTAGCGTAGGATTGGGAAGTGTATGCGCAAACAAATTTAAAAAGGTATTTTGGATGTGCCATCGTCACACAGGAGATATCCCGCAGATAATGTCAATGATGTCACCAGCGGCTAATGAAAAATTACAGGGAATATCACAGGTATTAGGGATGAGGAAACGTTATACAGGAGAAGAACCAACGGTAATGTCACTGTACACAGCGTCTACGGAAAAAGTACACTGGATGTCACATATATTTTTTGGATGTGCACACATTACACTGGAGATATGGCAATGGTAATTTCATTGTCAGAAGCTGACACAGTCTATTGAAAAAGTACAGTACACTAAATGTCACTGATAAATTTTTTAAGCGCACACGTTACACTGCAGATGTGCCACTGGTAATGTCACTGTCAGAAGCGGACACCGTCTATTGAAAAGGTACACTGGATGTCACAGATACATTTTTTCAGCGCATATGTTACACTGCAGATGTGGCGCTGGTAATGTCACTGTCTGCAGCAGACACCGTCTATGGAAAAAGTACACTGGATGTCACAGATATTTTTAGGATGCGCACACTTTGCACAGGAGATGTGGCGCAGCTAATGTACCTGTCCGCAGCAGACATCGTCTATGGAAAAAGTACACTGGATGTCACAGATATTTTTTGGGAAGCGCACACTTTACACTGGAGATGTGGCGCAGCTAATGTCACTTTCCATGGCGGACACCGTCTACGGAAAAAGTACACTGGATGTCACAGATATTTTTTGGATGCGCGCACTTTACACTGGAGATGTGGTGCAGATAATGTTGCTGTCTGTAGCTGCCTAACTATTGCACACTATTTAGGACTTTTGGGTCTCTGAAAAGTTTTTCTAATAAAAATAGCCTATATCACTGACCCTTCCTCAGCACAGCTCTCCCTGACTAAGACTGAGCCAAACACGCGTCATCGGGTCCTCTATAACACCCGATGACGCGTTCCGGACAGTCAATCACTGTAATGCCAGTAACCAACATGGCTACGGCATTACAGTGAGGGCAGCACTTACCTGCATGCCTATTGGCTGTGTAGCAGCCAAGAAACGTGTGTGAAGGAGACTCGAGAATTGCGCTCGAGCACATGCGGTATTCGGCATGCCATGTGTCAAGCATCGAGATGGTGTTCGGCCGAGCATGCTCGCTCAACACTAGTTCCAGCTCCATCAGCAGCAACTTGAGTCTAGAGTCGCTGATGAGCAGCTTTCTTCACCTGCCTAGTGAAGAAACTACTCATCAGCAGCAGCAGCTAGACCTGGAGCAGGACCTGAACCAGCAGGTGGTGGCATACTTGGACAGCACCCTGCCACCCCACATTGAAGATCCAATGGACTACTGGATTTGTGGCTGCATCTGGCAAAAAAAGCTGGAAAATCTGTCCTGCCCGGCCAGTAGTGTGGCAACAGAGAGGGTTTTTAATACGGCGGGGTCAATAGTTACCCCAAGAAGAACTCGCCTGTCCACCCAAAATGTGGTGAGCCTGACCTTTGTCAAGATGAATCAGTCGTGAATCAGCCAGAATTTCCACCCACCAATGCCTGATGCATCAGAGTAGCATTCATGGTGCCACACCAACACTTTGACAAAAGAGACCGGTTTCTTCTGGCTACCTGCCTCAACTACTATTCTGATGCTGCCAACCGCCTGATGCCACACATCTGATGCCAAGTGCTCCTTCCTTCACCCACCTTCTTTAGCTGGTACTGGTTTTTCCACCCACCTCCCCACTCTGTCACCGGGTGACTCTGTGTTCTCCTGATGCTGCTTCCCCCTCCACAATATGTCACCTTGCTATTCTGTGGTCTCCTGATGCTGCTGCCAACTCCACACTATGTCACCTTGCCACTCTGTGGCCTCCTGATGCTGCTGCCACCTCCACACTATGTCACCTTGCCACTCTGTGGTCTTCTGATGCTGCTGTCACCGCCACACTATGTCACCTTTCCATTCTGTGGTCTCCTGATGATGCCACCAATGTATTCAATTTTGGCACCGAATATGATAAAAACCAAAGGGGGCCCAGCATGCATGTGGAACCTACACCGACCTTCATGGTCGCTATCATGGCACTAACACCGGTTGAACTGTGTTAGATTCCCGTCTTACAGAGATCGCCTTGACGTGTGGCAGACGGCTCAAATGATTTGCCAAGCATCTCTAATTTATAAGCATAGCATAAGCATTTTTGTACTTTGAAAAGAAGGAGAAGTCCAGCTCGGTTCGGGTGCAAGTAAGTGGCTCTTTTATTCTAGCGGTTTTAAAATTTCCATGCAACAAGGTGTAAACAGTGACGCTTTTCAGACCTCTATAATATAAGGGTCCTTCCTCATGACAAACACTTTTTGTACTTTATTTGGTTTGCAGAGTGCTGTTGCATTGTATGTTTTGTTCTATGTTGTGTTTTCCGCCATAGCAACGTTCCCCCCTTTTTATTTGCAGCAACTGCATATGGGTTTGAGCACTTCCTGCCTGTTTAACACCACGCCATTTTTTCTGTTGATTTGTATATAGATGCTTGGAGGTGTATGAACTCAAATTTAAATGTGCCTGTTTTCCATCCACAGGCTACATTTACGTGCACCTGTGAGGCCTGGGCTTAAATGGGGCTCGCATACTCCTCCCCCCCCACATTGCAAGCATGGCTACATGCTGGAGGTAACTGGTGAGTTGGCTATGATTCAGACCTTACGCTCCTGTAATTCGCCCACTGGCTCCTGGTATTGCCTATACGGCACAGGTAAGTGCCTAGAGGCTCAGACCCCATTCACATTACAATGTCTCTATCTCACTCTTGACCTGCTCTCCCGACATTATGATACAGTAGATGTTGCTTGTTTGGGTCCAGTGCGATGCACACCAGCCCTCCTCTTCTATGAACATCTCCCCACACTGCTGCATCATAGTTTCTTCTTTACACGTATGCTACATAGTCTACATTCCCCACCAAAGTATACGCCGAAGAATGCTTGGTGCCAAGGGCACTTCTGTTGGTTAGGTCCAGTAGGCCTCACCTCCTCATACCTCAGCCCTCCACAAAGATAAGGGAATATACCACAGGATTAGCAACCATAACAACTTATCCCATGGCCAAGAGAGAACCACCACAGTCTGCTTACAAAAATACGTCTTGTACTTCTGTGACTTGAGGACCTGCAGAGGAAGGACATGTGATCGCAAGTGTGAGGCATATGGATTAATATTTACTGTCAGCCATGTCCTCACACCCCCATTTGCTGACAGATAGCGGAGGTAGTGAACTCCACAGGATGGCCCTGCTTCAAAGCCCCCAGCCCTGATTGTCATTTGATGCACCTCTTGGCATGTTCAGTGTACATGCAAAATAAGTTTCCACCCCCCTCCAGCCATCTGAGTGTCAGTTGGCAAGGAAGAAAGCCCACCAGGGGGTCCAGGCTTCAAGGAGGAGGTCACACCTCAGTCCACCAGTTTGGAGCCAAGCTGAATCCTGCAGCAAAACCCCAGCATGGGGTATCCGCCCTTGCCCAGGATCAATGAGCCCTCCCAGACATGTTGGCACCTACCTTTCATAAGGAATTATGAATCGCCTGGCCATCACAGGTGCAAACCGGATACATATTTGTGTCCCGTGGCCACGAGGTACGTGCCCATGGTCTTTGTTTAATGGGACAAGGTCAGGGGAGGAAGGTATCCATATCTCCCCATAGAAACCACATAACGGTACCAGGTTTGGACTCTACTTGTAGCCGGAACTCAAGCAGGTCCATTGGTCCCAGAACCATCTCCCTGTGACCCTCTGGTCTGGAGCTATGAACTCTAAAGGGTTTTGTGGGTCATTTGCTACCAGCCCAGAAGAGGGGGAGTGGACCACTCCCTGAGGCAGGGAGGGGAAGGGCCGGCTACAGGTTAAAAGTCTGGTGCCAGCAAGTAGGCGCGTCTTTCTTTGAAGAGGGGTCACATCCTACAAATGTGTTTAGAGGGACCCAGGAAATAGCTGAGATCACGGCCCTTCATGTGGACAACAGCAAAGAACATCTCACAACCAAAAGGAACTTCCATCATACCCGGTAACTGACTTTTACACTGCCTAACCCTGTTGTAACCATATAACCTGTAATCTGTAACCTCAGACCACTGTATATATTCTCTGTGTATATTGTGTTAAATCTAGTGTGCCCATACGGCGATTAAATCTATAATCTTGTGCTATCTTGTATCTCGATCATGAATCCCCACGTCCGTGTTTTGGCCTAGTTATAAGCTACCGCGGGTTGGTTTCTGACCCTATATAATCCCGTTAGCGGACCAGGCTTATATCAAACGAGAATTGGTGGCAGATACCCGGGCTGAGGAGGCGCTGTTTTCACTGCAGCAGTGAAAAGGCTCTCTCAGCTTGTTGCCTCTCTGTGCCCGCATGGACAGGAGGTGTGTGTGTAAACTATACCAACCTGACCTTACGTGCTCCTCTGGAGGGTGTAACTTCACGTTTTTGGTGAACCCGTTACCATACCACGTCTTGCGAGCTCGAAGGAGTTGACGTCAAGCGGGCACGAGGTGTGGTATATCACAAAATGCAATAACAAATAAATGTAGCAGAGAGAAACAAGCAGCCCAAGTTATTTCCTGCAAAATATTAACCCCTTAGTGACCACCTAAGGCTACTTAGTGGTTACTAAGTAGCCTTAGGCTGGGCCGCCGCCTTTTGACGAGTGAGAGCCACGCTCATGCTCTAACAGCCCGGACTGGCAGGAGTGCCGATCCAGGCTGTTTAGCCAATTACATGCCACGGGCAATAGTGATTACCACATGTGAGCGGTGACAGAGTGAGCAGACTCCGTCTCCCATTGGCACCCTGCAAATGCGATTGTGGGGTGCCATTGTGTGTATAGTTTGGCTAGGACCTGGGGTAGGTCCCAAGCCTGCCTTGACTGTTAAATAGCAGGCTGTGCCTCTCTGGTCAAGGTTAGAAAATAGAAGGTTAGCAGGCAAAAATGTGGCATTTTCAACTTTAAAGTAACTGTTCAAAATGAGTTCACAATTGAGAAGGGGAGGCCATTTACACACACTACAGGCCATTGATTCCAAGTGAAATACAGACATGTTGATAGTCTTCCCAGGCAATGCCATCTGATTATGGGAATTTAGTAGCCAGTCCTCACAATCAGCTTACCTTCACAGGAACTTTTAGTTTTTCAGAAAAAAGATCTTGTCACCTATACCTCACACCTCCTTTTTCCTTGACTAGTTTGTTCTTGGCTTAGTATTATGCAACATTGTTCCTTAAAAAAACTTTACAGTGTTTTTGCCACCGATTTTATGTCTCTACTTTGTCAAGAAAACACTGCAAAATTATACAACTTGGTTACATAAATGCAAGTAAAACAACAGCTGCTGATTGATTTTTATGTTCCTCAAAACTAGCACGGTTCACTGAAAGAACAAACTAACTTCCATGTCTGATTAAGTCCCAAGTGCTTTCTTTTTTTTTTTTGTGATCTACCATATTTTATATTCTTTAAGATGTCAACCAACAATACAGTGCTATGAAGTCTAACTCTTGCATTGAACATTCTTCTTAGACTTGAAGCATGTTATTAAATAACAAACTTTAATTCTTAATAATTACTAAACATTCTTTACACAGAGAGCAAACATTTCAGAAAGCCACTAAATGTGTGATCTTAATTAAGACATTGATGGAAAATCACTAGGATAGAATGTCTGATCAAGCGGGCCTATAACTACTGAAAAGATGGCCATACACAAAAGAGAAAAAACATACGAACCCATTGATTTTGGTGGGAATCACTGACTAATGTAAATGAGGGTGTGCAGACTCTCCCCTGACAGATGACTTTGGAAAAAAGAAGAGTTGGGCTTCAGATACTTGAATGGCATGTTTAATCCATTTATAGTCAATGTATAAAAGCAACCCATTTTGGGACTGTACTAGTCCCTTCCTCAGACGTAACACATTAAGCCCTCATTAATACGCTGACAACAAATGTATTAAAGGGGTTGTCCCATGAAAAATATTCTAGTTTTCAAAGTAGCACCTGGATCCGAATACTTTTGTAATCACATGTATTTAAAAATATTGTATAGCTACTGAGTTATTCAATAAAATGCATCTGTATAGCACCACCCAATTTATTATTTCTTTGTCCTGCTCACAGAGATGGCCGCACATGCTCATTTTCATCTTTCAACTGCCTCCTGAGCTGTGATAGGGAGAGCATGGAAACGCCCCCTTAGCTGTAGTGGAAAAGACACTCCCCTTGAGCAGTCAGCTTGATATAAATCTAGTAGAGCAATGAATGGGGAGATCTCTGGATCCATCTGAGGTGCAGGGCTGGTTCTAGCTTTGTTAGGAAGAGGTTGTCATGTTCTGATTTTCATTTTTTACATTATTCATGGGATAACCCCTTCAAGCTTGCCATCAATGTATCTGTACTCCATTAGGATAGCAGCCCACCTCCTCTCCTGCTTCCCATACATAGCACAGTACTTTTGTTATGTTGTGCCTTAACCACAATTAGATAAGATATCTTCCCATCAATGTTGTAAGTGGTATTGCTGTATGTATGCTTATGTGTATTTTCTACTAGACACTAATTGAAGATACTTTACTTCATGTAAGGGTTCAAAATGTTTCTTTCCTCTTACAAAGGGTTTTCCAGGGTTTGCCGACCCACCTCCCAACAGAACCCTCCTTTAGATTCCTGGTAGCTTCATAGCGTTCCAACAGGTCCACCATCTCAAGGGCATTGCCAGGAGACACCTGACCGATCCAGTGTTGGAGAGGGTATGGCAAAGCCCTCCAGAACATATCAGCTAACATACGATTCAGCATAGCAGTAGCCATTTTTGCAGGAGGTGAAGTAAGTTATAATACTGGGGTCTTGCAGGCTCAGCTGAGTTGAACCCCCACTGATACACCCGCTGGGCCCGGACCAACATATTCACCCCTAGTCTTGCCAAAATCTCACCCTTAACTTTCTGGTAGTCTGCCGCTTGATCGTCCGGCAAGTCGAAATACACCCGCTGAGAATCGGATGCCAGGAACAGAGCGGCAACCTCAGCCCACTGGTCACGGGGTAGCTTTTCCCTGATGGCCTCTTTCCCGTACATTGGCAGGTAGGTTTCGATGTCGTCTTAGGAATCGCGGCACAGACTGCTTTTCGGGCATTGTGGATGCTCAGGGTTGCTCCTGCTGTCTGCAAAGCCATCCCGTGTTTTAGCAGCAACTGGTTTGTCTCTCGCTGCTACAGATTAGCATCCATGAGGGCCTTCACAACAGCCTCCATTTTGTCATGGGGCACTGGTTGTAATACAGATGGTTTAATGTACAACATACAACAGTGCCTGAAAAATGCAGAAACCCCAAAATTCTGCGTTTACGCCAGCCTCACTGCTTATGCACGCATTCTCCACCAATTGGGGGGTTTCGCTCTGGTAGACAGGATTAGCGGACACAGTATAGAGGCAACAACAAGTTCTTTGGATCAAACAGTTCAGTATTTTATTCACACTTCAAAATACTTGTTTTCCCAGACAAAACCTCACACCTGATACACGGACCCTGAACAGTTGCTAGGTATACTGATGTGTAATTGGTGCCCTGTAACCGGTATATTTCACTTGGAGCTTGCTCTATCAAAAATAGGATATTTTTATATTTTTTGGCAGTAATGGAGACAATATTCCCATGTGTACTCATACAATCAAGAAGTAAAATCGCTCATTACATCAGTGTCCATTATCTGCCAAAGATAAGAATCACGCACGCCAATAAAGATGCACTTATCTCAACTTGCTGGACTCTGAAAATAAACAGAATTAACAAGGTTCACGCTACAAAAATGTGACTATTTCTTCACATTTTAAAGGAATTTTCAGGTTGCTTCTAGGCCCAAAACTGATCTTACACCATCACTAGACTGACCATCCTGACAGACAATTCACCGCTTACTGACCAGCTGTTCTATCATAGGGCATGTGCAGCCTCTACACTATGCTAGTTTATGACATTGAGAAATTAGTTGCCTCACAAATAATGAAATACAAATAGTCTTACAAGTTCTTCTAAAAAGCCAAGGTTAGTGCCTTTATGTGTCTGACAGAAAATGCATTTGAAAATGAAAACCATGGCCAAATATGTGTAATATTAATACATGTGCTAGCTTCACATTTATCCAAAGTTATTTCTGAAAGCCAAACATTTATGTAGAATATTTATCAGAATAAGGATAAAACGAATGCACTAATATTGTGGCTAAAGTGCGTCTTATTAAGAATAGCATATGTAGAATACGAACTAAGAACATTAGGGGAATCTATCAAGTCCTGCTTTCCAGAATTCTGTCTTAAAAAAAGTCACAGACTAGGGCTTTTTGAGGCCATTTGTAGAACACTATTTGCATTTCTACACCTCTCACTACAGTTTTGAAAAGTACGTAGGTGGAAAGTGGGCATGGTTAGCTATGTTAGTGAGTTTCCCTCCAGATTTATCACCGGGACTTTTTTTCAGGGTTGCATAAAACTCCAGTACGGTCGTGGTGTGGAAAACTGGAGTAACATTGTAAGACAACAGCATCAGGTTTAAAGATGCACCAAATTTTTCTTGACCTCCACTGTTCCTGTGTACTTTCATTTCTTAATTATATTTCAAACTGAGGAAATTGCAACCTGAAAACGCCTTGCTGCCTTTGTCCTGCTTTGTGGACTTCAATCATTTTAATTTTCAGAGAGTTAGGCAGCTGCTTAGAAGAACCCATAGTTAAGGTGTTTTTGTGCTGGGGGGAGGATTGCGGGCGGGAGGCGGGCGGCAGTGTGGGGAGCGGGTGCGCGATCTTCTACCCGTCCCCCGTTTATTCTCAGGATGATGGAGCGGTTGAATCAGAGTGTGAGCTCATTGCCTTCTCAGGCATCCTGCTGTCCATGGTGCTGAACAGATCTGTGCTAAAGGCAGACATCTGTTCAGACAAAGTGTGAGTGAAATACAGTGCAGTACACTATATAGGGTACTGTACTGTATTATACAGACATCAGACCCACTGGATCTTCAAGAACCAAGTGGGTCTGGGTAAAAAAAAAAGTGAAAAAAGTAAAAATACAAAAATGACATTTATCCCTGATAAAAAAAAAAAAAATTCCCTACACATATTATATATTACCGAGTCCGTAATGACCCGATCTATAAAATGGTCGTGTCACATTCCCCGCATGGTGAATGCCATAAAAAATAAAAACTATGATTAAATTGAAATTTTGCCCACCTTACTTCCCAAAAAAGGTAATAAAAGTGATCAAAAAAGTCGTATGTATGCCAAAATAGTACCATTCAAACCGTCATCTCATCCCACAAAAAATTAGCCCCTACATGAGACAATGGCCCAAAAAAGAAAAAGCTATGGCTCTCAGACTATGGAGACACAAAAAAAGTTTTTGGGGTTTAAAAAATGAAATTATTGTGTAAAACTTAAATAAATTTAAAAAAGTTAACATATTAGGTATCCCTGCATCCGTAACAACCTGCGCTATAAAAATAGCACATGATCTAATCTGTCAGATAAACGTTGTAAATAATAAAAAAAAACGGTGCCAAAACAGGTATTTTTGGGCAAATTTTCAATTTTTATCAATTTATTCCTGTAACAAAGCAAGGGTTAACAGCCAAAAAAACCTCTATATTTATTGCCCTGATTCTTTAGTTTACAGAAACACCCCATATGTGGTCGTAAACCTCTGTACGGGCACACGGCAGGGCGTAGAAGGAAAGGAATGCCATATGGATTTTGGAAGGCAGTTTTTGCTCGACTTGTTTTTTGACACCATGTCCCATTTGAAGCCCCCCCTGATGCAACCCTAGAGTAGAAACTCCAAAAAGTGACCCCATTTAAGAAACTACACCCCTCAAGGAATTCAAAACTGATTTTACATACGTTGTTAACCCTTTAAGTGTTCAACAAGAGTCAATGGCAAATGGAGATGAAATTTCAGAATTTCCATTTTTTGTTACTTTGCTTCACAAAAAGTGCAATATAGAGCAACCAAAAACTATATGTACCCTAAAATAGTACCAAAAAACTGCCACATTATCCCGTAGTTTCCAAAATGGGCTCACGTTTTTGGAGTTTCTACTCTAGGGGTACATCTGGGGGCTTCAAATGGGACATGGTGTAAATAAACCAGTCCAGCGAAATCTGCCTTCCAAAAACCACACGGCGTTCCTTTCCCTCTACGCCCTGACGTGGGGCCGTACAGTGTTGTACGACCACATATCGGGTGTTTCTGTAAACCGCAGAGTCAGGGCAATAAATATTGAGTTTTGTTTGGCTGTTAACCCTTGCTTTGTTAGTGGAAAAATGGATTAAAATGCAAAATTTGGCAAAAAATGTAAATTCTGAAATTTCCTCTTCATTTGCCATCAACTCTTGGGGAACATCTAAATGGTTAATAATCTTTGTAAAATCAGTTTTGAATACCTTGAAGGGTGTAGTTTCTAGAATGGGGTCGCTTTTGGGTGGTTTCTATTATGTAAGCCTCACAAAGTGACTTCAGACCTCAACTGGTCCCTAAAAAGTGGGTTTTTGAACATTTCTGAAAATTTTCAAGATTTGCATCTATACTTCTAAGCCTTGTAACGTACCCAAAAAATAAAATGGCATTCCCAAAATGATCCAAACATGAAGTAGACATATGGGGAATGTAAACTAATAGCTATTTTTCGAGGTATTGCTATGTGTTATAGAAGTAGAGAAATTGAAACTTGGAAATTTGCAAATTTTTCCCAAAATTTTGTAAATTTGTTTTTTTTTTTATAAATAAAAATGAATTTATTTTTACTCCATTCTACCAGTGTTATTAAGTACAATATGTGATGAAAAAACAATCTTAGAATGGCCTGGATAAGTAAAAGCGTTTTAAAGTTATCACCACATAAATTGACACTGGTCAGATTTGCAAAAAATGGCCAAGTCCTTAAGGTGAAATAGGGCTTAAGGGGTTAAAATGTTGAAAGGTTTCTTCTTTAACTTTTTGTCTTTTGGAGATAATTTCATCTTCAGTTGGTTAACTGTGCACAGTATCAGTAAAACTTTTGCACACCTTGTACATATGTACGTGAAACACTTTGATATACAGTACTATGAATGAAACATCATTGTGATATCACATCTAGGTAACACGTTATGACTTTAACTGTTAACTCAGCTACATCCATATGTGAAAAACATTTGATATACAGTACTATGAACGAAATGTCATTCAATGTACCTTATCTTGCTGACAGGGTACCATCATGATGATACATAAGTGGTATGTGCACTGTGGGTTAAACTCCCACATTTAGGCCACGTGTAGCATGTACTGTATATTGAGAATGACAATGTCACTGGCGGCCTGTGAAATAAGTATAATACCCATGAGAGATACAGTATATATCTATGGACAGGATGTAGATGAAAACTGCAAATTTATATGTGTGAAACTGCACTGTATTTGATGTGAACCCACTCTGTATTTCTTGAGAAACTGAACTGTAAATGGGTGACAAGCAAGGTGCTAATTGTCATGCAGGCCACAACATGTGGGAGATTAGTTTAGGGCAGTGATGGCTAACCTTGGCACTCCAGCTGTGGTGAAACTACGACTCCCAGCATGCTCCATTTATTTCTATAGAATTATGAGAGCAGCCAAGCAAGGGGGGCATCTTGGGAGTTGTAGTTTTACCACAGCTAGCGTGCCAAGGTTAGCCATCACTGGTTTAGGGACTATTCTTAGGATGTCCCCATACTGTGTAGCACATTCGTGCATTAATAATTGAGAAGCCCATGAAGACCACAAGTGGAACGTTCACAGCAAGCGGAGAGAATACCGCAGCCACTGATGTGGAAAGAACAAGCTGCACTACATAGTAGATAGCTAGCAAGTGGGTGTGGATGACACTGTTAATTGGTGCACTACCCTAGGGACATAGAGGTGGGAGCAGTGACACACAAAGCTGAGGGGAGTGTTGCGCATGGGCCTCACCTAAGGATTGTGAGCCTGTGTTTCCCTAAGAAGATGACATGTGGTAATGCCTATGCAAAGTGAAAGTCATGTGGAGAGTAGCCTCAACTTATGTCAAGCATCATGTGATGTAGCAATCTTTCTGACTGCCACTCAGAGAGAGACTGCCAGGCAAAGTCATCATCACCTGTTGGGTTGGGTGCAAAGCCAGATGAGAAAGTAAGCATGTTGCCACCAACAGAGACTTTTGCAATCATCAAGCCTGTTGCCACCAACAATGACTTTTATAAAGCTTTTATATCATCAAGCCTGTTACCTCAAGATTGACTGTTGTACTATGCCATGTGCCTCTTATGAGACTCTTCTACCATTAAGCCAGAAATAGTTGTAGTCATCAAGCTGTTGCAAGTTACAACCATGTCTGTCAGTTTCCTTTCATCATCCTTGAGTGGGGAGCCCATGTACACAACTCACATGCCAAAAACATTCTGGGTAAGGACTGACCCCTTACACACATGTTCATGGCTCTGTCCAATGTAGTCTATTGACTCTAAATAGCCAAGCAAGTTGCAGTTTTTTAACAGCTAAACATCCACAGGTCAGTAAACACCAGATTAAAGGTTGTCAGCAGGGTTATATTGGTGATAACCTAAAGCCAGAAATGAAAATTGGATGCAATTTTTGTTGATTTTTAATTGTCACAGTAAACAGCATATAATCCATGGGCTGGAGGGCCTTCTTCTCATCCATTGTAGCAGAGAAAATAGAATTACTCTTCCCTTTCTTGAATCATGACAAGAAAATATAGCCAAGCCAAATATCCATCTGAAGACAACTATTACAGGGTGCTTGACCTTCATCAGTATGGAGTAGGATTCTGGCTTGTATGGAGCATACCATGAAGCACTGCTAAAAGGTCTCCATACACAGCTGGTCTATTTTGTATGGATGAGGGGCAAGCACCCCAAATCAGCTGCCTACAGATGAATATTTGTCTTGCCTATCTTGTCATGTTCTAAGTCTTGATAAAAACTCAGACTTT
Organism: Bufo gargarizans; assembly: GCF_014858855.1. Classification (NCBI taxonomy): domain Eukaryota; kingdom Metazoa; phylum Chordata; class Amphibia; order Anura; family Bufonidae; genus Bufo; species Bufo gargarizans. The sequence continues at coordinate 325,958,248 of NC_058081.1, forward strand.
GACTCTGAGGGGGCCACTTCCAGATGGTGGCTCTAGCTAGATGGTTCTCTTTCCTTGTATATTTTGCATATTTGTTCCCCATGGAGCACTGTTAAAAAGTCTCCATATACAACTGGTCTCTTTAAGGAGAGCCAGCACCCTGTCTAAGCTCTTATTTAGAACAAAAATCATGGTAAGTAAATGCAACAAAAATGCTATACAAGTGACTCCTGTAAAGTGGTGCAGCCACAATAATCTCCCATTTAGTCATTGATGTTGTCAATAAATGAGTGACTGTGCCTAGTACAAAAGAGAAAGTAATAAAACAAATGACACCACCTGACTTTAAAGGGAATCTGTCACCATGACTTTTATCATGGTGCATTAATACATGAGTAGTACCACAGAAAAGGAGTCCAGATCATTATTTTTTTTCCTACTGCCTAAATTTCCCAGTTAAAGCTGTGCTGAAATACATTGTCAGGACTGCCATGCTTGCACACGAGTTCCTCCTGTTATGTTAGCATGGCTCAGTAGTCTGGACTGTGTATTTCAGCACAGCTTTGAGCACTGACAGTAGGGGAAGGAAGGGAGAATAAAAAATAGCGATCTGGAGTCCTTATGTCCAGCATTGTTCATATATTACTGCAGATAATAGTCCAGAATCTTGGTAACGTAAGTCACTTCAGTAAATTGCTTGAGTTGAATGTTATTGTTTTCTTATATACCACTTACAGCTTGTGCCTTTTTAAACACAGTCAATGTTGCTACTTTGATCCTCGCAAATATTCAGCCTTAATCTTTCTGTACAATCTGACATGACCTCGTATACTTCCAATTCTAGCTCTTGCTGAACTCTCGCCAACAAAAACCAATACAGATGTCAACAGACAACTCAGAGGTGCTGAATTTATGCCAGCTGTTCTATATAAAATGTTCTAAAAATATTCCAATCTGATATCACCAGAGAAAATGAGTTGTAGGCATTCTATTAAACTTGAGTGTTTTTCTAATTACTAACACAAGTGGAAAGATGTACTTTGTTGCTTTTAATTAGTGATAGAAAAGTTGATGATTTCAATCTCAAGAATATAATAAACTTCATTGGTTAAATGTGTCCAATAACTAATTTGCTTACAAATTTTTTATCTAGAGATGTCACACAAAGACTGAGATACAAAAAGCTATCATTTGTTTTTATTATGAAGCTCAACCCCCATTCACTTGAACGAGAGCTAGACTGCAGTACCGCGGCAAGGCCACTACGCAGTGGATAAAACCTTGTGCCTCTGGCTTTGTCCACTGTATAGTTTCCAGCCCCAAAACAGCTGTTCAGGGGAGTGTAGGATGTCGGACCACTGCCAATCTGATATTGATTACCTATTCTGAAGATAGGCTATCAATATGGAAGTAACAAAAACCTCTTAAAAACTGGAGGTGGGCAAATTTTTTATAGATAGAGGTTGGACTCCTAGAATTATATCCTCTAGTTGAGGCAAGGACACCCAGTCCACCTCTAGGTATTCTGAGGATAGAAGTGTGTATAGTCTAGACTATCAGATGAAAGGAACATAGGGCATGCACATAAATCACAGAATCCCATAGCAAAACTCTCATCAAATAAAAAAAATCTGCAAGATGTCTACTGCCGTGGTCAATTTCGACTGACTGGGTTGTCATCCTATTCACACAGAGATTTTTTTAATTCCCTGCAGCTGCCCTCTTTTCCTCTTTTGGTTCAGGATGAGACTATATATATTGCAAATATGTTTTATTGGAATATATATATGTTGTCTGAAAGCATTTAGTTTAATACATTTCAACCATCCAGGTAATATTAAGGTTTGAAAAAACGCATATGCGCTTCATGGTATTTACATTTACCGGTTATACAGTGCGTTATACAAAAGCCTTGCCCATTCTCCAACATTGGAATTTGAAGGTGAGGAATGGGGGATATATCATACCCTGCACATGGATCTCTGGTATAGGTGAATATTATGTTTATAGACATACAACAAGTCAAAAACCGCACGTGCAAGGGTAACGAACACTATTTAATATTTTATAATTTTGGATATACTTTGGATTATCTTTTCCGCTACACCATGAAGATATAATTTAAAACATGAAAGAAAGGTGTTAAGGATGGGCATGTCTTAACTTTGGCTATGTTCGCATATTTCTTACATAATACGTGTTTGATTATAGTCATATTAAGAAAATCATGGTGAATAACAAGTGTCAACTGTCGCCTACTGTATACCTATTATATAAATTGTATCTGAATTTACGGTGTATTGCAGTTTATATTGTATGATTAACTCTTGAATGCATCCTGTTCGATGGTTGTTTCAGTATATACCACAATCCTAATCCACACCATGCAGTTTCTCAAACCTGGCGGTGACGACATAACCATCCCATGATGATGCAGCAGGTGGATGTCAAAGTTCAATACATATGGATATACTGAATCACAAGAAATACGATGTAATCAACAAGTGGAAGAATATACTGTCATGAAATCACTGTTTTTCCTTTCCTTTTTTTTTTATATTTTTATTTTATTTTCATTTATTATTATAATTTTTACATATCTACAATGCAATTTGTATGAAGATGGGACATTATCCGGATACCTTTTAGGGAGAGAGACTGCATGGGATTTTATGTCTACATATAAATTCTTTCTATGCATTTTTTTAATGTTTGTTTATAGCACTATTGGGAATTTAATTATATAACATGCGACAGGGTTTGCACAGGTGTCTCACATAGACCCGGCTGATTTTGCTGCTCGCCCTGCCTCTCTACACCCCTCCCAGTGGGGCGGAGAATTTTGGGGATGAGCCGTATTTTAGCTGGGAACATGTCAGACACTTAGGATCATGACTAAGAACACGACTGTTCGAAGCGCGTAGATCTTGGGAACCGGTGGACACCAGTGTTTTGATTGCTGTATTTTACCTGAATTTTGGTGACAATAAAGACCGGGATTTTCACAATGTCCATCGTGGTGCTGGAGCTCTTCTTCCATTTTTTCTATCATCATCAAGGACTGGCTTGAGTCCGCCCCGTGCACCGCCGTGCAGGACGTGAAGGTGAGCTGGCTGTAACCTTTCTATACCGGGTTGTCATCCTCCCAGATGTGATTGGCTAAACTGGCCACATGACGTGACGTCACAGTATAGGTTATTTCATTGTTAAAGCAGAGAGGGTTGTAGAAGAATATCAACCAGCAACACTGTATTGTCTGAACTATTTAATGTCTACCTCTATGAGCAGTCATAAAATTAAAGAGATGTGGCATTTGTGACACCAACTATAGGTGTACATTTACCAGGTGGCATAAATAAGATAATAAGAGCAAGTAAACATTTGCCAGAATTTGCACCATTTTTGCTGCTTGCTCTTTCCCACTGTAGTTTGTCTATTTCCATGTAGACCACAAGGGCATAAAGTCTGAAAGTAACCGTTTATTTTCCCCATGCTGCTAGTGAAGCGTAAGTTTTAAATACTAGACTTAAAATAGGGAATTGTTGTTTATGCAATTCCTTAATAATCAGTATAGCTATTAGTAATATTCATATTGCAAATATGTGAGCAAATACTGTACATTTTTATCTTAAACCTTTTAAACTGAAGTAGGTGTGAAAACATTCTGCCATCAAGCTTAAACGAGTGGACTGCACATTATTAATTTTCTATTTTAAAAGCATTTTATTTCCTTTCCACCAGAGACATACTTTTAGGGAAAGTTTGAGTGATGTATACCAGACAAGAGCTGCAATTACTCACTTCATTTCGTAAAATGTTTTAGCTGACAAATTTAACTTGCAGGTCATTCTGAGTTGCTTGACAGTCACATTATTAGGTAATAGGTAGGGGAGTACAGGCATGAGAATTTTCCTGGCTATTGTTTTTTTTCGTAATGCTGTAAGGCTTTGGCACATCAAAGGAGAAAAATAGCATGTCAGCAAAATGTTGATGCTGTGGAAAGATCAAATGTCCAATAATCTTGGATGAATTCTTTGCAAGAGAAGTGAAGTCACGATTTTTCTATGGACGAATATACCAAGCTTCGGGCTTTTGCATCGGTGGCATACAAAGAGGTTAAGCTATCGCATATTTGGGGGGACCAATTGCCAAGACCCCCACTAGTCCTTAGCATGACATTCCATCTAAGTTATTCCCTGTAAAGTGGTGTTCCTATCCACTGGCTGCATAAGGAAATACAATTTAGCCCCTTTCTATTGGGATTGGTGGGTAATAATCCTGAAATCATAGGAATATCTCTTAATTTCCCTTTTATATCGGCATGGCATTATTCATCCGGTGACATTTTAATCCTTAAAATGTTGTCCTGCTCATGTAATTATGTGTGCTGTTATGGTTAATCACTTAAAACTTAAGGTCTTACTTTAGTAGTTTATTTAGAGTTTCCCTATAATGCAGCCTCTAGTAGTAATCAGTATGTAAAAGCTCTGTACTATGGTCAGTGGCAGTCTTGACCACCACTTGCTTGGGGCCCCCGTCTGTCAGAGGGACGATCCAGGAGCAGCGCCACATCTTGCCCAGGCAGCACCACAAGCAACATGTCACCACTGAAGCCAGTCATTAGCTGGAGCTATGCATGTAACCGTATGTAAGCAGTGCAGAGACTAGAAGACGGAAACAGCAGAGGCAGCACGGAGGACCGGAGCGGCATGCAGCAGGTAACTATGAATCTTCTATTTCAACCAGCTGGTTACTGGCACTTGTTTAACCACTTCAGCCCCGCTAGCTGAAACCCCCTTCATGACCAGAGCACTTTTTACACTTCGGCACTACACTCCTTTCACCGTTTATCGCTCGGTCATGCAACTTACCACCCAAATGAATTTTACCTCCTTTTCTTCTCACTAATAGAGCTTTCATTTGGTGGTATTTTATTGCTGCTGACATTTTTACTTTTTTTGTTATTAATCAAAATGTAACGATTTTTTTGCAAAAAAATGACATTTTTCACTTTCAGCTGTAAAATTTTGCAAAAAAAACGACATCCATATATAAATTTTTCACCAAATTTATTGTTCTACATGTCTTTGATAAAAAAAAAATGGTTTGGGTAAAAGTTATAGCGTTTACAAACTATGGTACAAAAATGTGAATTTCTGCTTTTTGAAACAGCTCTGATTTTCTGAGCACCTATCATGATTCCTGAGGTTCTACAATGCCCAAACAGTAGAAAAACCCCACAAATGACCCCATTTCGGAAAGTAGACACCCTAAGGTATTCGCTGATGGGCATAGTGAGTTCATAGAACTTTTTATTTTTTATTCTCCTTATATTGAGCATACAGGTAATGAGATTTTTTTTTCCGTTCAGCCTCTGGGCTGAAAGAAAAAAATGAACGGCACAGATTTCTTCATTCGCATCGATCAATGTGGATGAAAAAATCTCTGCCAAAAAAAAAAAATGGAGGGGAAAGGCGTCTGCCAGGACATAGGAGCTCCGCCCTACATCCATACCCACTTAGCTCGTATGCCCTGGCAAACCCGATTTCTCCATTCACATCAATCGATGTGGATGAATAAATCATTGCCAGGATTTATTTTTATTTTTTTATATATATATATATACAAAGTGTTTGCCAAAACATAGGAACGCCGCCTCCTCCTCAGCTCGTATGCCTCGGCAAACATATCTGTTACTGCAGAGGAGAAAATCCCGTCTTGCAGCGCCGCATACACCGACTTGCGTGTAATCTGACAGCAGCGCAATGCTTCTGTCAGAATGCACATCGGTGCTGCAGCTGGTCGATCGGTTGGTCCACCTGGAAGGTAAAAAAATAAACAATAAAAAAAATAAAAAACCAGGCCGCAACGCAATAATTTTATTAACTTTGCAACAGAACATATAAACTTTAACTTTTTTAACTGAACATTAACCTTTTTGCTTACTGGTGTTAAAGATGTGGCGAAGTGCGTTATGCACTTTGTCCCATGTGAAAGGAGACGTTTGCAGCAGCAGTGAGTGAATGGGCCCTAATAGCCCTGTGTGCCTGTCCTGGTGAGATGATCCCTATGCTAATAGTGTACCTGTGAGTGGTACTTCTGGAAACACTCTCCAAAGCATAGGGCAGGGTGGTCAGGACAGTCAGGACAGAAATAGCGGGTGTCACGCCTTATTCCACTCCTGCTACAGAGACGACATCTTTTTCGGGGTGACGGTTGGGTTGAGGTACCAGGAACGACATTGGGGAAATGTCGCTCGTGTAGACGGCTAACTACACTGGTGGATGGGGCCACGGAACCTCCTGGGTACAGGAGGTTCTCGATGATCTCTTCCTGAAATTTGAGGAACGATCCAGTTCTCCCAGCCTTACTGTAGAGAACAAAACTATTGTACAGAGCCAATTGAATTAAATATACAGACACCTTCTTATACCAGCGTCTGGTTCTGCGGGAAACTAAATACGGAGACAACATCTGGTCATTGAAGTCCACCCCTTTCCATGTGAAGGTTATAGTCGTGGACTGAGAGGGGCTTTTCAATGACACGGGTTGCTCGCTCAATTTGTATTGTCGTGTCTGCGTGAATGGAGGAGAGCATGTAAAGCATGTAAACGTCACGCTTGTCTCTCCATTTCACCGCGAGCAGTTCTTCGTTACACAGTGCGGCCCTCTGCCCCCTTGCAAGACGGGTGGTAACGAGCCATTGGGGGAAGCCCGCGCGACTAGTTCGCGCGGTACCACAGGCGCCAATCCGTTCTAGAAACAAATGCCTAATGTTTTGCTCTGGGGTATACAAATCTGCAAATTTCTAGTTGAAATGGTCTATGAGGGGCCGAATTTTGTGGAGCCGGTCAAAAGCAGGGTGGCCCCTGGGACGGGAAGCGGTGTTGTCACTAAAGTGCAGGAAACGCAGGATGGCCTCAAAACGTGCCCTGGACATAGCAGCAGAGAACATGGGCATGTGATGAATCGGGTTTGTGGACCAATATGACCGCAATTCATGCTTTTTTGTCAGGCCCATGTTGAGGAGGAGGCCCAGAAAAGTTTTAATTTCGGAAACTTGGACTGGTTTCCACAGGAAAGGCTGGGCATAAAAGCTTCCTGGGTTAGCGGTGATAAATTGTGTGGCATACCTGTTTGTTTCGGCCACAACTATGTCTAAAAGCTCCGCAGTCGAGAACAGCTCAAAAAATCCCAGGGCCGAACCGATCTGAGTTGTCTCAACCCGAACTCCAGACTGGGCAGTGAAAGGGAAAACTACAGGTGCGGCTGAAGTTTGGGACTGCCAATCAGGGTTTGCCAGCACCTCTGGGATTCTAGGGGCTCTACGGGCACGTCTTTGCGGTGGCTGCGACGGGGTCACTACTGCACGTGCCACCGTACCAGCTTCAACTGCCCTTCTGGTGCTCGCTACTTCACCAGGTTGTACGGCAGTGCTGGTACTAGGTCCAGGGAGGGCTGGGCTGCTGGTGTATGCCTCACCACGTAATCCGACAGCACCAGCCCCACTCTGCTGCTCTTGAAGCGGATCCTGCGCAACCTGTGGTCTAGCGACACGGGGCCGGGTACGCCTGGTGGTATCAGGGACCTCAGCCTCCTCGTCCGAACTTTGGGTCAGAGAGCCACTGCTTTCTACAGGTTTGTATTCTGACCCGCTGGATTCATCAGATGAGGGTTCCCACTCCTCATCCGACTGGGTCAGAAGCCTGTAGGCCTCTTCAGAGGAATACCCCCTGTTAGACATGTGGGCAACTAAATTTAGGGGTATTCCCTGAGACTACCAAGAAAAAAAAAGCAAGCCTGTCTTACAAAGGGGAGGCTAGCGAAGTACCGGAGGCCGCTGCGGTTGATAAAAAATATCAAAACTGATTTTTTTTATCGCCGCAGTGCGTGTAAAGTGATTGTGCAGTGATCAAAAAAAAATTGCGGGCAAACACTGCGTTTTGGGTGGAGGGCGAACTAAAGTGACACTAGTACTATTATAGATCTGACCGTGATCAGTTTTGATCACTTCCAGATACTATAAAAGTACAAATGCTGATTAGCGATACGCTAATCAGCGAATAACGGACTGCGGTGCGGTGGGCTGGGCGCTAACTGATCGCTAACTACCTAACCAAGGGACCTAAACTATACCTAAAACCTAACGGTCAATACCAGTGAAAAAAAAAAGTGACAGTTTACACTGATCACTTTTTTCCTTTCACTAGTGATTGACAAAGGGGTGATCAAAGGGTTAATTGGGGTTCAGGGGGGTGATCAGGGGCTATAGTGTAGTGTTTGGTGTACTCACTGTGAAGCCTGCTCCTCTGCTGGATCCAACCGACGAAAAGAACCAGCAGAGGAGCAGGCAGCCATATATCAGATCATATTTACAAATATGATCTGTTATCTGGCGCTGTGATAGTTTTTTTTGAAAATCATCAGCTTGCCAGCCGCGATCATTGGCTGGCAAGCTGATGACGAAATGGTCTTCTTCGAAATGCCGGCCCGAACTGCGCATGCGCGGGCAGCATAGCGCGTCATCTCGCGTCTCGCGAGATGACGCGTATATGCGTCGTTGTGCGCAGCGCTGCCGCCTCCCGACCGCACATCTGTGTTAGGCGGTCCGGAGGCGGTTAAAAATCATTATAATCAGAAAACCCCTTTAAATCAAAATTTCACAGGGTGCATAAAAATGGACTACACATTTAGGCCTCATACACATGACAGTTGTTTTTCTCGGCCTCCGTTCCGTTTTTTTGCAGATAGGATTCATTTCAATGGGTCAGCAAAAAATGCTGATAGTTCATCCGTTTGTGTTCCATGTCCGTTGTCCGTGCTTCCCTTCAGCAAAAAAAATAGTGCATGTCCTACTTTTTTCACATTTGCGGATAAGGATAGGCATTTATTACAAGGGATCTGTGGTAAAAAAAGGATCCTCCCCAGAGGACGCACAATTTGTAGACGAAAAAAACAACTATCGTGTGCATAAGACCTTAGCATAACATTTTCCTTGTAATTGTGATGATTCCACACACACTTCCAAATCACTGGCTACATAATATGGCACACTTGCAGCTGAGTCTTAAATAGCAGGGTGACTATTAATTCCTATGTGATCTTTCTTGCTTTGACTATTGGCTTCAATGTGAATCTACAATTTTCATAGTCATGAAAATAAAGAAAACTCTTTGAATGAGAAGGTGTGTCCAAACTTTTGGTCTGTACTGTATTATACAGTATAATAGATGCAGTGGGTACAGATGTATAGTATATCCAGCAGTGTGCTGATATGTGAGGAACGAGGCATAATGGACACAGTGTGTACAGATATAGAGCATATACAGCATCGCACTGATATGTGAGGTTTGAGGTACAATAGACGCAGTGTGTACAGATATAAAGTATACAGAGCAGTGTACAGATATGTGAGGTGTGAGGTATAATGGACGCAGAATGCACATACAGGTCCTTCTAAAAAAATTAGTATATTGTGATGAAGTTCATTATTTTCTGTAATGTACTGATAAACATTAGACTTTCATATATTTTAGATTCATTACACACCAACTGAAGTAGTTCAAACCTTTTATTGTTTTAATATTGATGATTTTGGCATACAGCTCATGAAAACCCAAATTTCCTATCTCAAAAAATTAGCATATTTCATCCGACCAATAAAAGAAAAGTGTTTTTAATACAAAAAAAGTCAACCTTCAAATAATTATGTTCAGTTATGCACTCAATACTTGGTGGGGAATCCATTTGCAGAAATGACTGCTTCAATGCGGCGTGGCATGGAGGCAATCAGCCTGTGGCACTGCTAAGGTGTTATGGAGGCCCAGGATGCTTCGATAGCGGCCTTAAGCTCATCCAGATTGTTGGGTCTTGCGTCTCTCAACTTTCTCTTCCCAATATCCCACAGATTCTCTATGGGGTTCAGGTCAGGAGAGTTGGCAGGCCAATTGAGCACAGTAATACCATGGTCAGTAAAGCATTTACCAGTGGTTTTGGCACTGTGAGCAGGTGCCAGGTCGTGCTGAAAAATGAAATCTTCATCTCCATAAAGCTTTTCAGCAGATGGAAGCATGAAGTGCTCCAAAATCTCCTGATAGCTAGCTGCATTGACCCTGCCCTTGATAAAACACAGTGGATCAACACCAGCAGCTGACATGGCACCCCAGACCATCGTCTGTGGGTACTTGACACTGGACTTCAGGCATTTTGGCATTTCCCTCTCCCCGGTCTTCCTCCAGACTCTGGCACCTTGATTTCCGAATGACATGCAAAATTTGCTTTCATCCGAAAAAAGTACTTTGGACCACTGAGCAACAGTCCAGTGCTGCTTCTCTGTAGCCCAGGTCAGGCGCTTCTGCCGCTGTCTCTGGGGAATGCGGCACCTGTAGCCCATTTCCTGCACACGCCTGTACACAGTGGCTCTGGATGTTTCTACTCCAGACTCAGTCCACTGCTTCCACAGCTCCCCCAAGGTCTGGAATCGGTCCTTCTCCACAATCTTCCTCAGGGTCCGGTCACCTCTTCTCGTTGTGCAGCGTTTTCTGCCACACTTTTTCCTTCCCACAGACTTCCCACTGAGGTGCCTTGATACAGCACTCTGGGAACAGCCTATTCGTTCAGAAATTTCTTTCTGTGTCTTACCCTCTTGCTTGAGGGTATCAATGATGGCCTTCTGGACAGCAGTCAGGTTGGCAGTCTTACCCATGATTGCGGTTTTGAGTAATGAACCAGGCTGGGAGTTTTTAAAAGCCTCAGGAATCTTTGCAGGTGTTTAGAGTTAATTAGTTGATTCAGATGATTAGGTTAATAGCTCGTTTAGAGAACCTTTTCATGATATGCTAATTTTTTGAGATAGGAATTTTGGGTTTTCATGAGCTGTATGCCAAAATCATCAATATTAAAACAATAAAAGGCTTGAACTAATTCAGTTGTGTGTAATGAATCTAAAATATATGAAAGTCTAATGTTTATCAGTACATTACAGAAAATAATGAACTTTATCACAATATGCTAATTTTTTTAGAAGGACCTGTATATTTAGTTTACACAGCAATATACTGATATGTGAGTTATGAGTTATAATACTGTATATGCAGCGTGTACAGATATATAGTACGCACAGCAGTGTACAGATATGCGAGGTACAAGGTATAATAGATGTAGTGTCTACAGATATATAGTATATCCAGCAGTGTACTAATATGTGAGGTATGATGTATAATATATGCAGTATGTACAGATATATAGTATGCACAACAATGTACAGATATGTGAGGTACGATGTATAATAAATGCAGTGTGTACAGATATATAGTATACACAGCAATGTACAGATATGTGAGGTATGAAGCATAATAAATGCAGTGTGCACAGATATATAGTATACACAGCAATGTACAGATATGTGAGGTATGAAGCATAATAAATGCAGTGTGTACAGATATATAGTATACACAGCAATGTACAGATATGTGAGGTACGATGTATAATAAATGCAGTGTGTACAGATATATAGTATACACAGCAATGTACAGATATGTGAGGTATGAAGCATAATAAATGCAGTGTGTACAGATATATAGTATACACAGCAATGTACAGATATGTGAGGTACGATGTATAATAAATGCATTGTGTACAGATATATAGTATACACAACAATGTACAGATATGTGAGGTACGATGTATAATAAATGCAGTGTGTACAGATATATAGTATACACAGCAATGTACAGATATGTGAGGTATGAGGCATAATAAATGCAGTGTGTACAGATATATAGTATACACAGCAATGTACAGATATGTGAGGTATGAAGCATAATAAATGCAGTGTGTACAGATATATAGTATACACAGCAATGTACAGATATGTGAGGTATGAGGCATAATAAATGCAGTGTGTACAGATATATAGTATACACAGCAATGCACAGATATGTGAGGTATGAAGCATAATAAATGCAGTGTGTACAGATATATAGTATACACAGCAATGTACAAATATGTGAGGTATGAGGCATAATAAATGCAGTGTGTACAGATATATAGTATACACAACAATGTACAGATATGTGAGGTACGATGTATAATAAATGCAGTGTGTACAGATATATAGTATACACAGCAATGTACAGATATGTGAGGTACGATGTATAATAAATGCAGTGTGTACAGATATATAGTATACACAGCAATGTACAGATATGTGAGGTATGAAGCATAATAAATGCAGTGTGTACAGATATATAGTATACACAGCAATGTACAGATATGTGAGGTACGATGTATAATAAATGCAGTGTGTACAGATATATAGTATACACAACAATGTACAGATATGTGAGGTACGATGTATAATAAATGCAGTGTGTACAGATATATAGTATACACAGCAATGTACAGATATGTGAGGTATGAAGCATAATAAATGCAGTGTGTACAGATATATAGTATACACAGCAATGTACAGATATGTGAGGTACGATGTATAATAAATGCAGTGTGTACAGATATATAGTATACACAGCAATGTACAGATATGTGAGGTATGAAGCATAATAGATGCAGTGTGTACAGATATATAGTATACACAGCAATGTACAGATATGTGAGGTATGAAGCATAATAAATGCAGTGTGTACAGATATATAGTATACACAGCAATGTACAGATATGTGAGGTATGAGGTATAATAGACACATAGGGCCAGATTTATCATTACTCTGACAGCTCACTCCACTTTCACATATGGCTAAAGTCAGTTTTAGCCAAGTCAGATTTATGATCGGCCCTTTAAGACTGTAATAAATGTGGTTTGATGGTAGCAGTTTATCCGTCAGTAAGCAGCTTTACAAAAGTCGCACATCTTTACGAAAAAGTTGCATGTTTTTATGAAAAAGTTGCATGTTCTAATAAAAAGTCTCATAAGATAAGCATGGTCCTCATTGGAGTGAAATTGCGACTTTTTTGCAACTTTTTAAATAGTCCCAATAGTAAATCTGTCTAGAGATTAATTTACATACGAAAACACGCCCACTTTCAGAAAACTGGCGAGCATAGTGCAGAGCAGAAAAAAGTCGCTAATTTGTGCGCAGTTTTAGCGTTTGGGACTTTTTCACTCCATTATTCTGACCTGAGCTAATGAATTAACCCCACCAGAGCGTTTAGCTTGGGGGGAAGCATGGGGGCAATGACACCATAGGTTTACATAATTAGGATTGAAGTAGGATCCATGTCTCTTTCCCCTGTTTGTCTTTTCCCGCCCTTTTTTCTATTACAGGTACATTTACCTCAGAAAAATGTGTTACCTGTAGTCTAGAAGATTCCTGCTGTACAAGTGAAGAGCGCAGCTGATTGGTGCTGGCTGTTGCTGGGGGAGATTTCCAGCCCTCTGATTTGTTGTTGGTTTAGTGGCGGGAAGCTGTTCCCCTTTATATTTACAGGTTCGGCAGAGCTGGCTCAGATGTGCCTGAAGAACTGACCAGCGTGGGACATGGAAGAACTCCTGCAGCAGCTGATGAAGAGAGCGGGGTCCGCCGGCGGAGAAGAGTGGCTGCGGAGCTGTTTGAAGATGCCGGCGCCGCTGCTATCAAGCCCACCTGAAGTGCTGACATCGCCGCCGAGCTCGTCTGTACCGCCGCTGGGGTCCCCGATGTTACCGCCGCCGCCGCTGTCTCTGGAGCCGCCGCCAGCTGTTGAAGAAAGTCCGGTGCCAGCATGGGGAAGCCGTCCGGAGCTGCGCACCACCAGAGGATCCAGCAGCCGTTTCCGGGAGGAGGAGGCTGCAGCGCTGCCCAGCAAAAGAGCTAGAAGTGCAGGGAGCGCTTGTACTCCTCCCCCGGGGGCGGGGCGTCGGCACAGCACCAATCGGAGAAGAGCAGCTTCTCAGAGAGGCCGGCAGTCCTCCAGGATCAGAGAGTCTGGAAGGCAGAGTGGCAGTTCCTATACAGAAGCTGTTCTCACTGGTGTGGAACGTCATCAGGATGCTGCCACTGAGGAGCTGCAGCAGGAAGTGGAGCAGCAGATCCTGCAGGATGAATTACAGGGGCTGCCTGTTGAGAGGCTCCCACCTCTGCTGGTTGAGCCATCTCCGGGCCCCCTGGGAAGATCACCACACCTATCATCTGCTGCCTATGGTCCACGCCAGGAAGGACAGCCAGTGGGTGAGAACATCAATGTTGTTCCCTTGTCTGAGTCGTCTGTGTTAAATGGTTTGGTTAAGCTGCTAGCTGAGTTTTCTAGCAGGCATATGGTTCATGGTGCTTCAGATGTCTGGAGCAGTGGTCAAAGTACGGTGGTTACTCCGTCTGGTAGTAATGCTGGTGGTAATGCTGGTGGTAATGCTGGTGGTAATGCTGGTGGTAGTAATGCTGGTAGTAATGCTGGTAGTAATGCTAGTAGTAATGCTGGTAGTAATGCTAGTAGTAATGCTGGTAGTGTGGTGCCTGTGCTGGAGAGAGGCGCAGGGGTTAAGGAGACTTGTTTAAAGGAGGCACTAGCTTGTGAAGTGTCTCCTTTAGGTTATCATCTTAGTGCGACTATGAAGGAGCGTATTTGGCGGATGGAATACGTGGAATTAATGGCGTTATTACCGTCCGCCAAAGATAGTGCTTTCAAGAAAGATGAGAAAATAGAAGATGATAAGAAACGCTTTCCCCCTAGATCATTTAATAATTGGCTTCAGGCATTTTGTGTTTATGCTGCGGTTTTGGGGGAGAAGCACTCTGAGCTGTGCTCAGGACTTTTCCAGCATTTAGACATTGTAACTGAAGCCTATAGGAATTTTGGCGGGATGGCTTGGTTTCATTACGATGAGACATTCCGCCAAAAGCTAGCTGTCCATCCATCCCTTAAATGGGGTGTGAAGGACATTGGGCTATGGGTAAATTTAATGTTGCCGCAAAAAACTATACCGGCAAAACCGCCGGCGTCGGCTCAGACTGTTATGAGGAAAGGCGTTTGCTTTGCTTATAACGAGTCTACCTGTAAATGGTTAAATAATTGCCGGTATAGACATGAATGTTCTTTTTGTGGGGGGTTCCATCCTATGTCCCGTTGCTTTAAAAGGAACTCCCAGTCAGGCCAGCAGCAGCCAAACGTCAGGGAGCAGGTGGCAAAAAGCGTGGAGTCCAGTGAAGTTAGCAGAAATGCAGCCATGGCTCGCTCTCTATCCAGACCGTCAGAAAGCTGATTTAATTTTTTATGGGTTTTTATATGGTTTTGAAGTTCCACTTTTTTCTGGCGTTGGCTGCTGTTGGGTTGAGAACTTAAAATCTGTGATTTTACATAAAGAGGTAGTTCGTAGTAAGATTCAGAAGGAGCTTGATTTGGGGAGGATTGAGGGCCCCTTTTTAGAGCCGCCGTTTGCTAATTTTAGGCTTTCTCCTTTGGGCGTTGTGCCAAAGAAGGAGCCTGGAGATTTCAGGTTGATTCATCACCTGTCGTTCCCAGAAAAAAGCTCTTTGAACGATATGGTGGATAAATCTGAGGCCTCTGTTTCATATGCCTCTTTTGATAATGCACTAGCTTTAGTCAGGACTTTTGGTAAGGATGCCCTGTTAGCTAAGGCTGATATTAAATCTGCATTTCGTTTATTGCCTGTTTGTCCAGACGGCTTCAACTCACTAGGTTTTCAGTTTGACGGTTATTTTTATTTTGATAAATGCCTGCCAATGGGTTTTTCACTGTCCTGTTATTACTTTGAAGCATTTTCAACTTTTATCCAATGGGTTGTTGAGTATGATGTAAGTTTTAATGGGGTTCTTCATTACTTAGATGATTTTTTATTTGTTGGTTCTTCTAATTCTAGTACTTGTTCAGATTTGTTAAGTAGGTTTTTGGATATTTGTTCTTGTTTTGGGATTCCAGTAGCAGAAGAGAAGACGGTTGGTCCGTGTTGTTGTTTAGAGTTTCTTGGGATAGTTATCGACTCTAGTCGCATGGAGTTTCGACTGTCAGAGGCGAAATTGGAAAAAATTCGGGTGTTACTTTTGCTTTTGTTAAGTAAGAAAAAATGTACTCTTAGAGATATGCAATCTCTTCTGGGGTCACTTAATTTTGCTTGTAGGGTTATCCCTAGAGTTGAGCGAACACCTGGATGTTCGGGTTCGAGAAGTTCGGCCGAACATCCCGGAAATGTTCGGGTTCGGGATCCGAACCCGATCCGAACTTCGTCCCGAACCCGAACCCCATTGAAGTCAATGGGGACCCGAACTTTTCGGCACTAAAAAGGCTGTAAAACAGCCCAGGAAAGAGCTAGAGGGCTGCAAAAGGCAGCAACATGTAGGTAAATCCCCTGCAAACAAATGTGGATAGGGAAATGAATTAAAATAAAAATTAAATAAATAAAAATTAACCAAAATCAATTGGAGAGAGGTTCCATAGCAGAGAATCTGGCTTCCCGTCACCCACCACTGGAACAGTCCATTCTCAGATATTTAGGCCCCGGCACCCAGGCAGAGGAGAGAGGTCCCGTAACAGAGAATCTGTCTTCATGTCAGCAGAGAATTAGTCTGCATGTCATAGCAGAGAATGAGGCTTCACGTCAGCCACCACTGCAACAGTCCATTGGCATATATTTAGGCCCAGCACCCAGGCAGAGGAGGGAGGTCCCGTAACAGAGAATCTGTCTTCATGTCAGCAGAGAATTAGTCTGCATGTCATAGCAGAGAATGAGGCTTCACGTCAGCCACCACAGCAACAGTCCATTGGCATATATTTAGGCCCAGCACACACACAGGCAGAGGAGAGAGGTCCCGTAACAGACAATCTGGCTTCATGTCAGCAGAGAATTAGTCTGCATGTCATAGCAGAGAATGAGGCTTCACGTCACCCACCACTGCAACAGTCCATTGGCATATATTCAGGCCCAGCACCCAGGCAGAGGAGAGAGGTCCCGTAACAGAGGATCTGGCTTCATGTCAGCAGAGAATCAGTCTGCATGTCATAGCAGAGAATCAGGCTTCACGTCAGCCACCACTGCAACAGTCCATTGTCATAAATTTAGGCCCAGCACCCAGGCAGAGGAGAGAGGTCCCGTAACAGACAATCTGGCTTCATGTCAGCAGAGAATTAGTCTGCATGTCATAGCAGAGAATCAGGCTTCATGTCAGCCACCACTGCAACAGTCCATTGGCATATATTTAGGCCTAGCACACAGGCAGAGGAGAGGTTCATTCAACTTTGGGTAGCATCGCAATATAATGGTAAAATGAAAATAAAAATAGGATTGAATGAGGAAGTGCCCTGGAGTCCAATAATATATGGTTATGGGGAGGTAGTTAATGTCTAATCTGGACAAGGGACGGACAGGTCCTGTGGGATCCATGCCTGGTTCATTTTTATGAACGTCAGCTTGTCCACATTGGCTGTAGACAGGCGGCTGCGTTTGTCTGTAATGACGCCCCCTGCCGTGCTGAATACACGTTCAGACAAAACGCTGGCTGCCGGGCAGGCCAGCACCTCCAAGGCATAAAAGGCTAGCTCTGGCCACGTGGACAATTTAGAGACCCAGAAGTTGAATGGGGCCGAACCATCAGTCAGTACGTGGAGGGGTGTGCACACGTACTGTTCCACCATGTTAGTGAAATGTTGCCTCCTGCTAACACGTTGCGTATCAGGTGGTGGTGCAGTTAGCTGTGGCGTGTTGACAAAAGTTTTCCACATCTCTGCCATGCTAACCCTGCCCTCAGAGGAGCTGGCCGTGACACAGCTGCCTTGGCGACCTCTTGCTCCTCCTCTGCCTTGGCCTTGGGCTTCCACTTGTTCCCCTGTGACATTTGGGAATGCTCTCAGTAGCGCGTCTACCAACGTGCGCTTGTACTCGCGCATCTTCCTATCACGCTCCAGTGCAGGAAGTAAGGTGGGCACATTGTCTTTGTAGCGTGGATCCAGCAGGGTGGCAACCCAGTAGTCCGCACAGGTTAAAATGTGGGCAACTCTGCTGTCGTTGCGCAGGCACTGCAGCATGTAGTCGCTCATGTGTGCCAGGCTGCCCAGGGGTAAGGACAAGCTGTCCTCTGTGGGAGGCGTATCGTCATCGTCCTGCCTTTCCCCCCAGCCACGCACCAGTGATGGACCCGAGCTGCGTTGGGTGCCACCCCGCTGTGACCATGCTTCATCCTCATCCTCCTCCACCTCCTCCTCATCCTCGTCCTCCTCGTCCTCCAGTAGTGGGCCCTGGCTGGCCACATTTGTACCTGGCCTCTGCTGTTGCAAAAAACCTCCCTCTGAGTCACTTCGAAGAGACTGGCCTGAAAGTGCTAAAAATGACCCCTCTTCCTCATCCTCCTCCTCCTCCTCCTGGGCCACCTCCTGTTCCATCATCGCCCTAAGTGTTTTCTCAAGGAGACATAGAAGTGGTATTGTAACGCTGATAACGGTGTCATCGCCACTGGCCATGTTGGTGGAGTACTCGAAACAGCGCAACAGGGCACACAGGTCTCGCATGGAGGCCCAGTCATTGGTGGTGAAGTGGTGCTGTTCTGTAGTGCGACTGACCCGTGCGTGCTGCAGCTGAAACTCCACTATGGCCTGCTGCTGCTCGCACAGTCTGTCCAGCATGTGCAAGGTGGAGTTCCACCTGGTGGGCACGTCGCATATGAGGCGGTGAGCGGGAAGGCCGAAGTTACGCTGTAGCGCAGACAGGCGAGCAGCGGCAGGATGTGAACGCCGGAAGCGCGAACAGACGGCCCGCACTTTATGCAGCAGCTCTGACATGTCGGGGTAGTTGTGAATGAACTTCTGCACCACCAAATTCAGCACATGCGCCAAGCAAGGGATGTGCGTCAAATTGGCTAGTCCCAGAGCTGCAACGAGATTTCGCCCATTATCACACACCACCAGGCCGGGCTTGAGGCTCACCGGCAGCAACCACTCGTCGGTCTGTTGTTCTATACCCCGCCACAACTCCTGTGCGGTGTGGGGCCTGTCCCCCAAACATATGAGTTTCAGAATGGCCTGCTGACGTTTACCCCGGGCTGTGCTGAAGTTGGTGGTGAAGGTGTGTGGCTGACTGGATGAGCAGGTGGAAGAAGAGGAGGAGGAAGCCGAGAAGGAGGAGGTGGCAACAGGAGGCAAAGAATGTTGCCCTGCGATCCTTGGCGGCGGAAGGACGTGCGCCAAACAGCTCTCCGCCTGGGGCCCAGCTGCCACTACATTTACCCAGTGTGCAGTTAGGGAGATATAGCGTCCCTGGCCGTGCTTACTGGTCCACGTATCTGTGGTTAGGTGGACCTTGCCACAGATGGCGTTGCGCAGTGCACACTTGATTTTATCGGATACTTGGTTGTGCAGGGAAGGCACGGCTCTCTTGGAGAAGTAGTGCCGGCTGGGAACAACATACTGTGGGACAGCAAGCGACATGAGCTGTTTGAAGCTGTCTGTGTCCACCAGCCTAAATGACAGCATTTCATAGGCCAGTAGTTTAGAAATGCTGGCATTCAGGGCCAGGGATCGAGGGTGGCTAGGTGGGAATTTACGCTTTCTATCAAATGTTTGTGAGATGGAGAGCTGAACGCTGGCGTGTGACATGGTTGAGACGCTTGGTGACGGAGGTGGTGGTGGTGGTGTTGGTGGTACATCCCCTGTTTGCTGGGCGGCAGGTGCCAACGTTCCTCCAGAGGCGGAGGAAGAGGCCGAGGCGGCAGCAGCAGAATAGGCCGAGGCGGCAGCAGCAGAAGAGGTAGCAGGGGGAGCCTGAGTGACTTCCTTGGTTTTAAGGTGTTTACTCCACTGCAGTTCATGCTTTGCATGCAGGTGCCTGGTCATGCAGGTTGTGCTCAGGTTCAGAACGTTAATGCCTCGCTTCAGGCTCTGATGGCACAGCGTGCAAACCACTCGGGTCTTGTCGTCAGCACATTGTTTGAAGAAGTGCCATGCCAGGGAACTCCTTGAAGCTGCCTTTGGGGTGCTCGGTCCCAGATGGCGGCGGTCAGTAGCAGGCGGAGTCTCTTGGCGGCGGGTGTTCTGCTTTTGCCCACTGCTCCCTCTTTTGCTACGCTGTTGGCTCGGTCTCACCACTGCCTCTTCCTCCGAACTGTGAAAGTCAGTGGCACGACCTTCATTCCATGTGGGGTCTAGGACCTCATCGTCCCCTGCATCGTCTTCCACCCAGTCTTGATCCCTGACCTCCTGTTCAGTCTGCACACTGCAGAAAGACGCAGCAGTTGGCACCTGTGTTTCGTCATCATCAGAGACATGCTGAGGTGGTATTCCCATGTCCTCATCATCAGGAAACATAAGTGGTTGTGCGTCAGTGCATTCTATGTCTTTCACCGCTGGGGAAGGGCTAGGTGGATGCCCTTGGGAAACCCTGCCAGCGGAGTCTTCAAACAGCATAAGAGACTGCTGCATAACTTGAGGCTGAGACAGTTTCCCTGGTATGCATGGGGGTGATGTGACAGACTGATGGGGTTGGTTTTCAGGCGCCATCTGTGCGCTTTCTGCAGAAGACTGGGTGGGAGATAATGTGAACGTGCTGGATCCACTGTCGGCCACCCAATTGACTAATGCCTGTACCTGCTCAGGCCTTACCATCCTTAGAACGGCATTGGGCCCCACCATATATCGCTGTAAATTCTGGCGGCTACTGGGACCTGAGGTAGTTGGTACACTAGGACGTGTGGATGTGGCAGAACGGCCACGTCCTCTCCCAGCACCAGAGGGTCCACTAACACCACCACGACCATGTCCACGTCCGCGTCCCTTACTAGATGTTTTTCTCATTGTTATGGTTCACCACAACAACAAATATATTATTTGGCCCAATGTATTGTATTCAAATTCAGCGGGATATAAATTTGAGGCCTAGTATTTAGGCGCTGGGTGACCGGTATGGATTTAGTGACAGAATTAGACTTGGAAATGCACAGAAGCGTGTGTGTGAAGTTATTCTGAATGACCCAATGTGCACCTTGAATATTATATACCCTTTTTGGGATAGATTTCAAATAGCTCTGATATAGCAGGAACCACTAAATTATGAAATTGCTAAATTGGGAATTGTACTTCAACCCAGAACAAAAAATGTGCTTTGACGGGCACTAAATAACTTTCCCAGCTACAACAGGACAGCGGTAACGAGAGATTTAGAGGGATTTAAATTTGAGGCCTAGTATTTAGGCGCTGGGTGACAGGTATGGGTTTAGTGACAGAATTAGACTTGGAAATACACAGTAGCGGGTGTGTGTGAAGTTATTCTGAATGACCCAATGTGCACCTTCAATATTATATACCCTTTTTGGGATAGATTTCAAATAGCTCTGATATAGCAGGAACCACTAAATTATGAAATTGCTAAATTGGGAATTGTACTTCAACCCAGAACAAAAAATGTGCTTTGACGGACACTAAATATCTTGCCCAGCAACAACAGTACAGTGGTGGGTAACGAGAGATTTAGAGGGATTTAAATTTGAGGCCTAGTATTTAGGCGCTGGGTCACCGGTATGGATTTAGTGACAGAATTAGACTTGGAAATGCACAGAAGCGTGTGTGTGAAGTTATTCTGAATGACCCTATGTGCACCTTCAATATTATATACCCTTTTAGGGATAGATTTCAAATAGCTCTGATATAGCAGAAACCACTAAATTATGAAATTGCTAAATTGGGAATTGTACTTCAACCCAGAACAAAAAATGTGCTTTGACGGACACTAAATATCTTGCCCAGCAACAACAGTACAGCGGTGGGTAACGAGAGATTTAGAGGGATTTAAATTTGAGGCCTAGTATTTAGGCGCTGGGTCACCGGTATGGATTTAGTGACAGAATTAGACTTGGAAATGCACAGAAGCGTGTGTGTGAAGTTATTCTGAATGACCCTATGTGCACCTTCAATATTATATACCCTTTTAGGGATAGATTTCAAATAGCTCTGATATAGCAGAAACCACTAAATTATGAAATTGCTAAATTGGGAATTGTACTTCAACCCAGAACAAAAAATGTGCTTTGACGGACACTAAATATCTTGCCCAGCAACAACAGTACAGCGGTGGGTAACGAGAGATTTAGAGGGATTTAAATTTGAGGCCTAGTATTTAGGCGCTGGGTCACCGGTATGGATTTAGTGACAGAATTAGACTTGGAAATGCACAGAAGCGTGTGTGTGAAGTTATTCTGAATGACCCTATGTGCACCTTCAATATTATATACCCTTTTAGGGATAGATTTCAAATAGCTCTGATATAGCAGAAACCACTAAATTATGAAATTGCTAAATTGGGAATTGTACTTCAACCCAGAACAAAAAATGTGCTTTGACGGACACTAAATATCTTGCCCAGCAACAACAGTACAGCGGTGGGTAACGAGAGATTTAGAGGGATTTAAATTTGAGGCCTAGTATTTAGGCGCTGGGTCACCGGTATGGATTTAGTGACAGAATTAGACTTGGAAATGCACAGAAGCGTGTGTGTGAAGTTATTCTGAATGACCCTATGTGCACCTTCAATATTATATACCCTTTTAGGGATAGATTTCAAATAGCTCTGATATAGCAGAAACCACTAAATTATGAAATTGCTAAATTGGGAATTGTACTTCAACCCAGAACAAAAAATGTGCTTTGACGGACACTAAATATCTTGCCCAGCAACAACAGTACAGCGGTGGGTAACGAGAGATTTAGAGGGATTTAAATTTGAGGCCTAGTATTTAGGCGCTGGGTCACCGGTATGGATTTAGTGACAGAATTAGACTTGGAAATGCACAGAAGCGTGTGTGTGAAGTTATTCTGAATGACCCTATGTGCACCTTCAATATTATATACCCTTTTAGGGATAGATTTCAAATAGCTCTGATATAGCAGAAACCACTAAATTATGAAATTGCTAAATTGGGAATTGTACTTCAACCCAGAACAAAAAATGTGCTTTGACGGACACTAAATATCTTGCCCAGCAACAACAGTACAGCGGTGGGTAACGAGAGATTTAGAGGGATTTAAATTTGAGGCCTAGTATTTAGGCGCTGGGTGACAGGTATGGGTTTAGTGACAGAATTAGACTTGGAAATACACAGTAGCGGGTGTGTGTGAAGTTATTCTGAATGACCCAATGTGCACCTTCAATATTATATACCCTTTTTGGGATAGATTTCAAATAGCTCTGATATAGCAGGAACCACTAAATTATGAAATTGCTAAATTGGGAATTGTATTTCAACCCAGAACAAGAAATGTGCTTGAACGGACACTAAATAACTCGCCCAGCTACAGCACTAGGGACAGATTTAGCTGGATATAAATTTGAGGCCTAGTATTTAGGCGCTGGGTGACCGGTATGGATTTAGTGACAGAATTAGACTGGGATATGGCCAAAAAATAAACAGACTATTGCTGGTTAAATGCACTTGGTGTGACAGCTTCACCCTGATGTAGGCTTTAGCCAAAAAACAACCACACCATTGAGGGTTAAATGCACTTGGTGACAGGCGCAGCTTGCCCCTGATTTTGTATATGGCCAAAAAATGAACAGACTATTGCTGGTTAAATGCACTTGGTGTGACAGCTTCACCCTGATGTAGGCTTTAGCCAAAAAACAACCACACCATTGAGGGTTAAATGCACTTGGTGACAGGCGCAGCTTGCCCCTGATTTTGTATATGGCCAAAAAATGAACAGACTATTGCTGGTTAAATGCACTTGGTGTCACAGCTTCACCCTGATGTAGGCTTTAGCCAAAAAACAACCACACCATTGAGGGTTAAATGCACTTGGTGACAGGCGCAGCTTGCCCCTGATTTTGTATATGGCCAAAAAATGAACAGACTATTGCTGGATAAATGCACTTGGTGTGACAGCTTCACCCTGATGTAGGCTTTAGCCAAAAAACAACCACACCATTGAGGGTTAAATGCACTTGGTCGCAGCTTGTGCTGGCGCACCACAAGACACAAAATGGCCGCCGATCACCCCAGAAAAATGAGACTGACAAACGGTCTGTGCAGCCTAAAAACAGTGAGCAATTGAGGATCAGCAGCTCAATGATCCACAGCTGCAGATCGATCAGTTAATCAAGTCCTTTGGAGGAGTTAATCTGCCTAATCTCGCCCTACTGTCGCAGCCGCAACCTCTCCCTACGCTAATCAGAGCAGAGTGACGGGCGGCGCTATGTGACTCCAGCTTAAATAGAGGCTGGGTCACATGGTGCTCTGGCCAATCACAGCCATGCCAATAGTAGGCATGGCTGTGATGGCCTCTTGGGGCAAGTAGTATGACGCTTGTTGATTGGCTGCTTTGCAGCCTTTCAAAAAGCGCCAAGAAAGCGTCACAAAAGCGCGAAGAAAGCGACGAACACCGAACCCGAACCCGGACTTTTACGAAAATGTCCGGGTTCGGGTCCGTGTCACGGACACCCCAAAATTCGGTACGAACCCGAACTATACAGTTCGAGTTCGCTCATCCCTAGTTATCCCCATTGGTAGAGTTTTTTCTAGTAGACTATATTTTTCAACTAGGGGCCTTAAGTCTCCTAATTCCCACATTCGGTTGACTAAATGTTTGAAGGAGGATATGGGTGTTTGGTTAGAATTCCTACAGGAATTTAATGGTTCTAGTTGTTGGCAGGAGGAATTTTTGAGTTCTGACGCTTTGGGTTTATTTACGGATGCGGCCGGTAGCTGTGGATATGGGGCTTTTTGGAATGGTAAATGGTCGGCTGAGAGGTGGCCTGCTTCTTGGGTTGTTAATGGTCTTACAAGGAATATTGTTCTATTAGAGCTTTTTCCAGTAATTGTTGCTGTTGTTCTATGGGGATATGATTTTAAGGATAAAAGGATATTATTACACACGGATAACAAAGGGGTTTGTTTTGCGATCAATACTCTTTCATCCAAATGTGATGTAGTTGTAAAATTATTAAGGCATTTAGTTCTGTTGTGTATGAAGTTTAATATATGGATCAAAGCGAAATATATTGTAGGGTCATCTAATGTGTTGGCTGATTCTTTGTCTCGTTCACAGTTCCTGAGGTTCCGGGAATTAGCTCCGGAGGCGGATCTGGATGGGAGCCCATGTCCTCAACATCTGTGGGGCTTGATTTGGGACTGATGTCTGAAGCTATTGAGAGGTCCTTGGCCCCGAGAACATGGGCAGCTTACTCTGCCGCATGGCGGGATTGGTGGTATTTTTTAAATGCTTGCTCAATGGATATTAAAGGGGATGTTTTAAGTTGCGGTGTATTGTTTGTTACTAGCTTATTTAATAGGAAATTGGCGGCTTCATCTGTGGCGAAAGTAGTGTCTGGCGTGTCATTTTTTCAGAAACTGCGGGGTGAGAGGCCGTTATCTTCCTTTTTTCAGATTAAGCAGGCTCTGAAGGGTTACAAGAAAGGTATTGGTAAGTTGGATGCTAGGAGGCCAATTTCTATCTCTTTATTGGGGCAGCTTTGTAAAGTTTTGTCTGACGTGTGTAGGGACCAGGGTGAAATATTGCTTTTTCGTACAGCTTTTGTGTTAGCCTTTTTCGGGGCTTTTAGGATTAGTGAGTTAGTTGCGGCAAGCCGTAATAGTGTGTCAGGTTTGGGTTTTTCTGATGTTATGGTGAGTAATGATAAAGTCGAGATTCTTGTTAGGAAGTCAAAAACTGATCAGTATGGTAGGGGTCAGGTAGTTAGTTTACATTCTTGGGTGGGTTCTGAATTTTTGTCCGGTTAAATTGGTAAGGTGTTTGTATGAGATGCATCCCTCTAAGTGTGGTTCCTTTTTAATGCACCAGGATTCCTCCCCTCTCACTAAATTTCAGTTCAGCGCAATTTTTAAAAAATGTTTGGGGAAATTGGGCCTTAGTTCTGCAAAATTCTCGTCACATTCTTTTAGGATAGGTGCTGCGACGGAGGCTGCCAGGTTTGGGCTGGATGATTCAGTAGTTAAAAGAATTGGGAGGTGGGAATCTAATAGGTTTAAAATTTATGTTAGGCCGAATTTAATGCTGCCAGTCTGAATGCTTTTCTATTTTTGCAGGAAGTCAGTTTGTGATTTGGATTGTGGGACATTCATTTGTTTTTTGGGCTCAGAAGCGAGCTGAAAAAAGAATATACTCAGAGAATTTGTCGTTTAATACATCTGAAGTTCTTATTTTTTGGCAGGGTGTTAGAGGGTTGTGTTGGAAAGGGTTAATGGATGAAATTAATAAGCTTATTAAAAAATGGCCTGTTCCTCATTTGGTTATCATTCATCTTGGGGGGAATGATTTAGGTAAGATAAGGACCTGTGAGCTACTGTGGGTCATGAAGAGGGACCTGGCCTTATTACATCATAGTCTTCCTAGTACTAACTTAGTTTTTTCAGAGATTGTCCCTCGCTTAGTTTGGTCCGGGAGGGACGGTAAATTTATGGAAAAAATCCGGAAAAGAGTGAACAGGGCCCTTGAAAAATTTCTCCCTTTAGTGGGCGGTTTTAGTTATAGGCATTCAGACTTGGAGGGTTTTTTGCCTGGCCTTTTTAGATCCGATAACGTTCATCTTTCTGAGGTAGGGATTGATATTTTTAACTTGGGTTTTCAGAATATAGTGGAGAAATGGCTGCTGTCTTGTGGGGGGCCTCGCCTATGTTAGGCGTGGCTTGTGGGGTAGTGTCGCTCAGCTCATGCTGAGTGGATCTTGGTCTTTATATGGTTAATTTATTATTGGTCTTTTGGTATCGGTTATTATGGTATTTTTAAATTAATTTATTTATTTATTTATGGTTGTTAAATAATTTTAAGTGACCCTTAATAAAGCTCAGCGGCCATTTCCTCCACTATGTTGTTGGTGTCAATCATTTATTAGCGTTAAGTTAGTATTAGAGTGTGTCATTTGCCCCCATGAATTAACCCCACCAGAGCGTTTAGCTTGGGGGGAAGCATGGGGGCAATGACACCATAGGTTTACATAATTAGGATTGAAGTAGGATCCATGTCTCTTTCCCCTGTTTGTCTTTTCCCGCCCTTTTTTCTATTACAGGTACATTTACCTCAGAAAAATGTGTTACCTGTAGTCTAGAAGATTCCTGCTGTACAAGTGAAGAGCGCAGCTGATTGGTGCTGGCTGTTGCTGGGGGAGATTTCCAGCCCTCTGATTTGTTGTTGGTTTAGTGGCGGGAAGCTGTTCCCCTTTATATTTACAGGTTCGGCAGAGCTGGCTCAGATGTGCCTGAAGAACTGACCAGCGTCCCACCCCCCCTTCCCTTATTTTCGCACTGTGTCACCTGTCGCTGGGCTTTATTAGAGGGGTAGTGTCGCTCAGCTCATGCTGAGTGGATCTTGGTCTTTATATGGTTAATTTATTATTGGTCTTTTGGTATCGGTTATTATGGTATTTTTAAATTAATTTATTTATTTATTTATGGTTGTTAAATAATTTTAAGTGACCCTTAATAAAGCTCAGCGGCCATTTCCTCCACTATGTTGTTGGTGTCAATCATTTATTAGCGTTAAGTTAGTATTAGAGTGTGTCATTTGCCCCCATGATAAATCTGGCCCCGTGTGTACAGATATATAGCAGTGTATCGATATGTAAGGTACAAGCTGTAATTTATACCTCATACCTCACATATCAGTAAACTGCTGTATATGCTATACATTGTAGGAGGATGTGTTGTCAGGAGACAATACTGGGTATTTTGTACATCACTGTGACATTTATTCGGCACTGTTGGGGAAATATTTTGCGCTGCAATACTGTATTTACATGGTGAAGTTGGGGAGGTAATTTGACAATGAACGCTGGTATCAGACAAGGCTGGGAATTTTGAGCTTTATCAGTGTGTTTGTTGCTGTTGGGGAGGGTAAAGTATGTCCCTGACCACGTGATATACTGTATATCTGTACATACTGCATATTTTATACATCGTACCTCACATATCAGTACACTGCTGGATATACTATATATCTGTAGACACTACATCTATTATACCTCGCATATCTGTACACTGCTGTGCATACTATATATCTGTACACGCTGCATATATTATAACTCATAACTCACATATCAGTATATTGCTGTGTAAACTAAATATATGTGCATTCTGCGTCCATTATACCTCACATATCTGTACACTGCTCTGTATACTATATATCTGTACACACTGCGTCTATTGTACCTCAAACCTCACATATCAGTGCGATGCTGTATATGCTCTATATCTGTACACACTCGGCCAAATTTATTATTAGCTCAGGTCAGAATAATGGAGTGAAAAAGTCCCCAAAAAGTCCCAAACGCTAAAACTGCGCACAAATTTGCGACTTTTTTCTGCTCTGCACTATGCTTGCCAGTTTTCTGAAAGTGGGCGTGTTTTCTTATGCAAATGAATCTCTAGACAGATTTACTATTGGGACTATTTAAAAAGTCGCAAAAAAGTTGCAAAAAAGTCTCAATTTCACTCCAGTGAGGACCATGCTTATCTTATGAGACTTTTTAATAGAACATGCGACTTTTTCATAAAAACGTGCGACTTTTTCATAAAGATGTGCGACTTATGTAAAGCTGCTTACTGACGGATAAACTGCTACCGTCAAACCACATTTATTACAGTCTTAAAGGGCCGATCATAAATCTGACTTGGCTAAAACTGACTTTAGCCATATGTTAAATTGGAGTGAGCTGTCAGAGTCATGATAAATCTGGCCCACTGTGTCCATTATGCCTCGTTCCTCACATATCAGCACACTGCTGGATATACTATACATCTGTACCCACTGCATCTATTATACTGTATAATACATTACAGACCAAAAGTTTGGACACACCTTCTCATTCAAAGAGTTTTCTTTATTTTCATGACTATGAAAATTGTAGATTCACACTGAAGGCATCAAAACTATAAATTAACACATGTGAAATTATATACATAACAAAAAAGTGTGAAACAACTGAAAATATGTCATATTCTAGGTTCTTCAAAGTAGCCACCTTTTGCTTTGTACAATTTTCATAGACATGAAAATAAAGAAAACTCTTTGAATGAGAAGGTGTGTCCAAACTTTTTGTCTGTACTGTATATGTTGTGTTTATTTATATATATATATATATATATATATATATAGAGAGAGAGAGAGAGAGAGCAGTGTACTGATATGATACGATATGAGAGGTAGAAAAAAAAAGATGAAGTGTGTACAGATATATGTGGTCAGCTACAGTATATATTATGGTTAGGCCTCATGCACACGACCATATGCATTTTGCGGTCCACAA
Organism: Bufo gargarizans; assembly: GCF_014858855.1. Taxonomy (NCBI): domain Eukaryota; kingdom Metazoa; phylum Chordata; class Amphibia; order Anura; family Bufonidae; genus Bufo; species Bufo gargarizans. The sequence continues at coordinate 325,987,409 of NC_058081.1, forward strand.
AAAAAAGGATCCGCAAAAAATACGGATGACGTTTGTGTACATTACGTATTTTGCGGAACAGAACAGCTGGCCCATGTGACAGTGAGGGAAATGGTCTGTGAAAACAGGTATTTTCCTCCCAGCGTGTGCTGCTGGGCTGATTTGCAGCCGGGTGGGGTCAAATACCGGACTGGATTTTAATTGCCGGTTTTTGGCAGCACCTGGCTGTCCTTAAATAGGCAGCTGGGCTCAGCAGCAGGATCTCTGTGTTGGGATCTGAGGCTTGGTGCCAGGTTGGAGGGCTGAGACCCATGGGCCGAGGAAACAGGTCCCCTAAAGCCTGCCGTGGACTGCTAGAGGCAGAACTGACATCAAGGTGACTTGTCTTATATGAACTTTCCAATTTGTGTGAAATAACACCAAGATGTACCATTGTGTGTGACGTAAACACCAAGACTGCAAAGTACCGCATTCTTTTGTGCATTTACCGCAAGTGTGAATAAACACTGAAGTTTTGCGTTAAAAACTTCAGACCTATTTAAATGATGGTTCCGTATATGGTCCGCAAAAAAACGGAATGGACACGGAAAGAAAATACGTTTGTGTGCATTAGTCCTTACTGTGTGAAGTACATGAATGAGGTAGTGGTGGTTGTAACTGTTTGCAGTTCCATATATGAGTGAGATGTGAGTAAAAACAGGGAATGGGGGCAAATGAAGAGAAAAGGTGAGGACCTCCTCTTACCTTTCCATTCTAATCTTAATGGTGAGCTCGTCACACTTCTCCATGCTGTTAGGGTTTGAAGGACCAGTTATGATGTCATATCACATGTCTGTGTGGTCTACCTCTATGACAGGTACACCACTAGCACCATGTTACAGAACAGAAGCCGAGCTGATTTATACATAGTTTTAAGGGGGAAAGATTCAGTAAAACCTGTCATTTATACATGCATATATTTTTCTACCTCCTGTGAAGAGCTATTGATGCAGGAAGAATGTATTATCAGTTATTGATAGCATTATGTGTGCATAAAAGCTGTCAGTCATTGGAAACCCTCCTTTCTGTACCAATAATTTTTCTCGCAGGCTGTTCCAGCAGGCAGAGAAGCATTAGCTGGACACAAACCGCAGCATGTAGCGGTTTGTGTCCAGTGGGTTCTTGTCACGCTTTGGTGAGGGAAAGAAACACCACACCGAAAATAGGAGGGAAGGGGGGACAGGGAATCAGGCCTGAGAACTAGGGAAGGAAAATGGACACCTCCTAGTGAAAACCCTAACCAAAATCCTGACTGACTACTAGTATGAACAGACCCCAAAAGTAGGTGAGTTCATACGCAGGAATACCAAGCCCTATAGGACCCTGGTACTAATGGCAGAGATGAGACTACCTGTTCCTCCAAAAGGAAGGATGAAAAGAAGTCTCCTTCAGGCCTTATACAAACAATAGAGAAATGCAACGCGCAGAACCCAAACAAAATACAAAAGGGAAAGGAAAGACTTAACTTCAAAGGAGCAATGGAAGCACCAGGAACTCAGCTGAGATCCAACCACAATCTATCCAAAGGTCCAAACAGAAGCTATAAACTGCACAGCATTGTGGGAGAAGCAACTATAAATAGAGAAGGTTAAGTGACCCTAATAGCCACACATGGGGAAAGAAGGTGTGGCAAGCACCAGAAACAATACAGACGTCATTTGATCCAAACGGAAAACATGTCAGATCAAACCATGTGTTGCCAGTCTCACCGATCTCCTGCCACCTGTCACGGGAACATCCATGACAGTTCTTCACTTGCCAGCCGGATGCAGGCAGAATGTCCGCCGGATCACATTGTACTTATCTAGCAGTGCTGAATCTGGTGAATTCCAGCAGGCTGTAGATGGCTGGGAGACACAGGCAGGACATACAAAAGAGAGAGAACCTTCCCAAATACAGATGTCACCTCCAAGGGCTTCACAAGGGCGAAAGGAAGAGGTTAGGGAACCGACTGGTCTCATCTGACCAAGAAGGGGGGGTTGGAGGGCTGGGGGAGGAAGGGGGGGAGGGTGGAGTGGGAGGGAAGGGAGGGGCTGGGTGGGAATTTGGGGTATTGGTGGTTGCCACGGGACAATCTTTTACTCTCTCCCTCCCCCTGCCTCCGGCTGGTACCTTTTTGAGTAAGAAACCATATGAACAGAATTTTCACGTGGAACGTACGGGGGATGGCCGAGAGAGCTAAGCGGGTGGTCATATTTGATGTAGTAGCGAGACACCTTCCTGCAATAATATGCCTTTTTGAAACACACCTCAAAGAAATGGGCAAAATGTGACTACCATGCTTGTTGCTCTGCCTATTACCGGGGTGTTAGTGTGTATGCTCATAGAAGTGTTGATTACACTCCAATTGCCAGTAAAACTGATAGCGAGGGTAGATTCGTTTTTCTATACTGCTGTTTAAATGGCACAGTCTGTATAGTGGAATTTGTGTATATTCCTCCCCCTTTCTCCATGTCTGTCATGTCACAACTGGCGGATTTTATTGGTTCTAGAGCTAGGTGCCCAGTTTTAGTAACAGGGGACTTTAATGATGTTATGAACCTAGAGGATCTGTGGATGGCACTATTATGGGGGGTGATCTGTGGATGGCACTGTTATGGGGAGATCTGTGGATGGCACTGTTATGGGGGGTCTGTGGATGGCACTGTTATGGGGGGATCTGTGGATGGCACTGTTATGGGGGATCTGTGGGTGGCACTGTTATGGGGGGATCTGTGGGTGGCACTGTTACGGGGGATCTGTGGATGGCACTGTTATGGGGGGATCTGTGGATGGTAATGTTATGGGGGGATCTGAGAGGGGCACTGTTATGGGGGGTGATCTGTGGATGGCACTGTTATGGGGGGTGATCTGTGGATGGCACTGTTATGGGGGGTGATCTGTGGATGGCACTGTTATGGGGGGTGATCTGTGGATGGCACTGTTATGGAGGGGGATCTGTGGATGGCACTGTTATGGGGGGTGGATCTGTGGATGGCACTGCAATATATGTGTCACCCACAGATCCCCCACACCATAACAGTGCCATCCACATATTCTCCACCCCATAATAGTGGCATCCACAGATGACCTTATGTACCGGAGCTAAACCTGTGGGAGGGGACGGTGGCATGCAAATGCAGCACGGACGATGCGGTCACTGTACTCCGGCCCTGCCACTCACTCACTGCTCTATTGACTAAACCTAATATAATAATAACTTTATTTGAAGTTCCGATCCCTGGCCCCATCTGTATTACTTACTAAATGTCCTGTAGCAGGCAGAGCAGGGCGGGCAGGCGGCCGTAACTCACTGATGTCATGTGCCTGCGCCGCCTACTTTATGAATAAAGTAGGCGGCACAGGTATGTGACATCAGTGAGTTACGGCCGGCCGTCCGCCCTGCTCTGCCTGCTACAGGACATTTAGTAAGTACAAACCGGATTCCCAAAAAGTTGGGACACTAAACAAATTGTGACTAAAAACTGAATGCAATGATGTGGAGATGGCAAATGTCAATATTTTATTTGTAATAGAACGTAGATGACAGATCAAACGTTTAATCCGAGTAAATGTATCATTTTAAAGGAAAAATGCGTTGATTAAAATTTTCACGGTGTCAACAAATCCCCAAAAAGTTGGGACAAGTAGCAATAAGAGGCTGGAAAAAGTAAATTTGAGCATAACGAAGAGCTGGAAGACCAATTAACACTAATTAGGTCAATTGGCAACATGATTGGGTATAAAAAGAGCTTCTCAGAATGGCAGTGTCTCTCAGAAGGGTAGAGGATCACCAATTCCCACAATGTTGCGCAGAAAGATAGTGGAGCAATATCAGAAAGGTGTTACCCAGTGAAAAATTGCAAAGACTTTGCATCTATCATCATCAACTGTGCATAACATCATCCGAAGATTCAGAGAATCTGGAACAATCTCTGTGCGTAAGGGTCAAGGCCGTAAAACCATACTGGATGCCCGTGATCTCCGGGCCCTTAAACGACACTGCACCACAAACAGGAATGCTACTGTAAAGGAAATCACAGAATGGGCTCAGGAATACTTCCAGAAACCATTGTCAGTGAGCACAATCCACCGTGCCATCCGCCGTTGCCAGCTGAAACTCTACAGTGCAAAGAAGAAGCCATTTCTAAGCAAGATCCACAAGCTCAGGCGTTTTCACTGGGCCAGTGATCATTTAAAATGGAGTGTGGCAAAATGGAAGACTGTTCTGTGGTCGCGATTCGAAGTTCTTTTTGGAAATCTGGGACGCCATGTCATCCGGACCAAAGAGGACAAGGACAACCCAAGTTGTTATCAACACTCAGTTCAGAAGCCTGCATCTCTGATGGTATGGGGTTGCATGAGTGCGTGTGGCATGGGCAGCTTGCATGTCTGGAAAGGCACCATCAATGCAGAAAAATATATTCAGGTTCTAGAACAACATATGCTCCCATCCAGACGTCACCTCTTTCAGGGAAGACCCTGCATTTTTCAACAAGATAATGCCAGTCCACATTCTGCATCAATCACAACATCATGGCTGCGTAGGAAAAGGATCTGGGTACTGAGATGGCCAGTCTGCAGTCCAGATCTTTCACCTATAGAGAACATTTGGCGCATCATAAAGAGGAAGGTGCAACAAAGAAGGCCTTAGACGATTGAACAGTTAGAGGCCTGTATTAGACAAGAATGGGAGAGCATTCCTATTTCTAAACTTGAGAAACTGGTCTCCTCGGTACCCAGACGTCTGTTGAGTGTTGTAAGAAGAAGGGGAGATGCCACACAGTGGTGAAAATGGCCTTGTCCCAACTTTTTGGGGATTTGTTGACACCATGAAATTCTGATTCAACATATTTTTCCCTTAAAATGGTACATTTTCTCAGTTTAAACTTTTGTTCCGTGATTTATGTTCTATTCTGAATAAAATATTAGAAGTTGGCACCTCCACATCAATGCATTCAGTTTTTATTCACGATTTGTATAGTGTCCCAACTTTTTGGGAATCCGGTTTGTAGTACAGATGGGGCTGGGGATCGGAACTTCAATTAAAGTCATTATTATAAAAGGTTTAGGCATTAAGGAAGTAAGTGAGCGGCGGGGCCAGAGTACAGTGACCGCACCGACTCCGCCGCATTTGCATGACACCGGCCCCTCCTCCCTCCCCCCTCCAGCTCATACATCGCAGACTGCAATGTAAAATGGCAGCATTTGCCCCATAAGACGCAGTGGGAAAGTGCATCTTATGGGGCTAAAAATACGGTACATACCATATCTGACCACTCTCCTATTGTAGTAACAATCAAAATGGGATGTATGGTGAAAAAAAATGGAAGTTTCAGATTAAATCCCCATTGGATGAAGCTGGTCAAGGATCAGGAAAATATAACTAAGGAGATTTGGGAATTCTGGCTGTTGAATGCTCCATCAGCACCCATGCATATTGTATGGGGCACCTTTAAAGCGTTTTTACGTGGAGTGTATATAGCCAGAGTTAATTGGGGGGGGAAAATACGCCGCAAACAAATTGACCTTAAAAACAAGAGTTCAGTCTATACTGGGAAAGATAGTTAATAATCAAAATCCTGTTAAACAATCACAGCTTGAAGAAGCTAGACTGGAGTATAAAAATGATTTAATAGAAAAAGCACAACATAGGGTCTTCTTCAAAGGCGCTAAATATTTTTCTCAAGTCGGGAAACCTGGAAACCTTTTGTCATCTCTGATCCAAAACAAAAAAAATATTAATAAGATCAATAATATTTGATTGGAAAATGGGGCGGTTACTAAGTGCCCGGAGAAGATTGAGTGAGAGTTCGTCAGGTACTATAAAGCCCTATAAACAAACAATAAAAACTATCAGGGTGGAGAAGTTGAAAAATTTCTGGAGAAATTTAACCTTCCTAAATTAACAGACCAGGAACGTGAAATATTAAACCGACCAATAGACCTAAAGGAACTATTTGAGGTTGTCGGGACTATTAGTGGAAACTCCTTCCTGGCTCCCGTTTGAAATCTATCATCAGTATGGAGAGATAATTTTGCCAAAGTTACTACAGGTACTAAATAAAACGTATCAGACTGGTGAACTTCCCTCATCTTTATCTGAAACCGTGTGACTATAAAATCTGCGCAAAAATATTTGCCAATAGATTAAAGAGTATTATTGATAGGTTAATCTATCCAGATCAGACGGGGTTTATACCCAGGAGACTTGTACAGTCTAGTATTTGTAGAGCTTTTCTGAAAACGTAGGTTTAGGAGGGTATAGGTTCCCGCTCCATGCTATCTTTAGACGCTGAGAAGGCGTTTGACAGGGTGGAGTGGGAATATTTATGGCCAGTAATGTACAAAATGAACCTGGGCCAATACTTTATTAAGTGGGTCCAGATTCTATATAATCATCTTAAAGCGAGAATTAATATTAATGGAGTATGGTCTGAACAAATATTGCTGTGCAGAGGAGCTAGACAGGAATGCCCCCTTTCTCCTTTATTGTTTGCTATATTTATAGAACTGTTGGCCGCTAGAATTACATCGGATGAAAGGATCAGCGGCTTCGGTATGAAGGGGACCTTAGATATGATAAGTATGTATGCAGATGACATCTTAATTTTTTGGGAGAATCCAACATCCCAGCTGTCTTATCTTATGGAACTAATAAATAAGTTCAGTGACATTTCGGGATATAGAATTAACTGGGCAAAATCAGTACTGCTACCGCTCGATCAGGTAACCCCACTGAACTCCCTAGGGATCAGGGTATTAAAATCTACGAAATCTCTGGAATATTTGGGGGTAAAGTTGAGTGCAAGTATACTAGACTTTACAAGACTGAATGTCTCTCCCTTGTTGATTAGATGTAAGAACAAAATTGGTGTTTGGCAGAAGTTATCGATTGGACAGGCAGATAGAATTGCACTAATAAAGATGGTGTTACTTCCCCAGATTCTGTACATTTTGGCAGTCTGCCCCATTTGGATAGAGGATTGTTTCTTCAATCATCTGGAACGGCTGCTGAATGACTTAATCTGGGGAAATAAAAGGGAAAAACTAAAACAAAAATATCTTTGATTAGCAGAAGAGGATTGAGGGCTATCGGTTCCCTTTTTTCAGGGAAACTATTTAGCCTCCCAAATTCAATGGATAAAGTCAGGGGGAAATAAAATAGATGAATACCTAGTAAGGGGCTTCAACTTAGACTTGATGAGTCAATATCGATACCATCAAGTAAAACATGCATTTGAAGCTACACAAAATAGGGAATATTTTGTAACAACAAAGCACAAATTTACAGATTTCTGACACCAACACATGATAACCAGGGTGACTATTTCTCAAGTGTATAAGACGATAAGGAAGGGTTTGGGGAAAATAGTAAAATTCAACAGCGAGGGAAATGGGCAAAGGATATAGGATTAAACTCAATAGATTGGGTGAATACATATAAAAATATAAAAAAGACAATGATCTCAAGCAACTTAATATATATATGAGAATATATATTATAATATATATGACTACCATATTGCTAAGCAAGATTTATAAAGAGAGAGAATCAAACTGTATGAGATGCAGAGACTATATGCACATAATATGGAGTTGCCCAAGTGTGCAAACCTATTGGAGAGAGGTTTTCCGTCTGTTGAGTGTAGAGTCCTCAATATCTCTCCCATGTAATTTGGAAGTGGCTGTGTTAGGAAGCATGCCATTATTAATTAGGGAGAAAAAGAAAAAAAGGGTATGGATAAGAGGACTTATGGTGGCAAGAGTGATCATAGCGAGAGAGTGGGGCTCAAAAAGAGCACCCAATATCATGTAGTGGAAATTTTTATTGATTCTGATTGAGAGGTTTGAGGATGTAGCTGGCAGTGGATGAGTGATGTCGTTGCCTGGGGGGGGAGAGTGGAGGGAGCAGGAGAGAGATGAGAGTAATCGTCATCAGCGATGTGTACCGAAACAACCACCAAGTGGAGGGGGGGTTGGGGGGGGTGTAATTAATGTAGGCGACAAACAATCCAGATTAAATGCAATGAAATATTGAATTGGGAATCTGGAAACCTCCCAAAACAAAGTGGATAATTTATTATAGCTGTAAATGCCTTTGATTAATGTATTTTATTAAGCTGTCTTGGTAGACTATACATTAAGGAATCCAGATTTTTTGCATTGTTAAATTGTTATACAAAATGAAATAAAAACAAACTTAAATATAAAAAAAAAACTGTATCAGCAAAAAAAAAAAAAGAAAGCCTAAGGCCTCTTTCACACGGGCGTCATATTTTTGGCCCGGATAAGAGGCGGGTGCGTTGCGGTAACACGTGTGAGGGCAAAACATTGTAATGCGTTTTGCACTCGCGTTAGAAAAATCGTGCATGTTTGGTACCCAAACCCGAACTTCTTCACAGAAGTTCGAGCTTGGGATTGATGTTCTGAAGATTGTATTATTTTCCCTTATAACATGGTTATAAGGGAAAATAATAGCATTCGGAATACAGAATGCTTAGTATAATAGTGCTGAAGAGGTTAAAAAAATAAAAAAGTTAACTCACCTTCTCCTCTTGATCGCGTAGTTCCCGGTCTCTTTACTTCTTGAATGATGAGCTGTGGGCTAAATGACCTGTGGTGACGTCAGATCACATGCTCCAATCACATGTTCCATCACTGTGGTGATGGAGCATGTGATCTGATGTCACCACAGGTCCTTTAGCCCACAGCTCATCATTCAAGAAGTAAAGAGACCAGGAACTCGGCGATCAAGAGGAGAAGGTGAGTTAACTTTTTTATATTTTTTTTAACCCCTCCAGCACTATTATACTATGCATTCTGTATTAATATTCAGAATACTATTATTTTCCCTTATAACCATGTTATAAGGGAAAATAATACAGTGAATAGACTGTCACCTAGAACCCATGCGTGAAAATCGCACCGCATCAGCACTTGCTTGCGGATGCTTGCGATTTTCACGCAACCCCATTCATTTCTATGGGGCCTGCGTTACGTGAAAAACGCAGAATATAGAACATGCTGCGATTTTCACGCAACGCAAAAGTGATGCGTGAAAATCACCGCTCATGTGAACAGCCTCATAGAACTGAATGAAAAATTTGAAATAAATTAATACTGGATCCGTTTTTCCAGATGACACTGGAGAGAATGATCCGGTATTTCAATACATTTGTCAGACGGATCCGCATCCGGATCCGGAAACAAATGGTATCCGTTTGCATGTGGATTTCCGGATCCGGCAGGCAGTTCCGGCAACGGAACTGCCTGCTGGATTCCTCTAACGCAAGTGTGAAAGTACCCTTAGATAGCCTGAGTCTATCCACTTGCATGGCTATAGGTGCCTAAGTAGAAGAAGAAGTTTGCTGTGTCAGGAAAGAAGGTGCCATAAGCCTAGAACCTGAAACCAATACAGGTAATAAGGGAGATCAAAGCTTCTAAAGTGACTGGCACATCACAACCCTACAATTTGTTCTTAATTTGCCATGACAGACGCTCCCAGAATGCTGCCACTAAAGCCTCATTATTCCAGGCCAACTTAGAAGCCAGGGTACGGAACTGAATGATATATTGACCAACTGTGAGGGGTTAAATCAGGAAATATAATTATTTGCCTTTTAAGATTTGGATACCATAAGAGGCAAATTAATAAAGGAATTTTAGCAATAATTAAAGAGGAGCATGTATGCAATAGTCACCATAATTAATAAGGAACGGGCATTCCTGGAGGCAATCTGTATAACAACATGTAAGATGGAATGACCAGTATCCCTGATGAAGGAGACTGAGTTCTCTGAAACACGTTGGAATTTTTCTGGTTCCCAGAGGCTGCTGTACATGTGTGATGTCACACCAACACTTCGGGAAGCCCGTTCTGATTCTAAGACACAAGCAAATTCTGCCGGCTGGAGCGTCGTCATGTGCAGAAGCCGAAGACGAAAGCAAGCAGGTTTAAGCATCGGAGCTTATTGGCAGGACTAAACTACAGGATCACTACAAATATAAATACAAACAAGGCATGTGACTGTAGTAGACTATTTTTGAGCATTTTAGAAAATTGTATGTATCGGAATAAGGCATAGAAGTTTCTTTGTGGGAGTCTTATTTCTATTTACATTGCAGTTGACGCAAAAGGGTATCGATGGGTTTGGAATATTAATATTAAAACTAGCATCCAACTGATATCAGCACCAATACCCCACAAGAAGTGATAGGTGCCTACTAGTAAGCACAGGTTGATTGCCATTTACAACTGTGAGGTTGCCCTGACATAGTTACAATAGAAAGGAGGTAGGAAAAAAGGAGAAAGAAGTCCCGGGTTCTTCCAAAACTCTGATAGAATTAGGATTAGATTGTTCACAGTATCTCCTCTTTCCCATAGTGGATTGGCCCGGAAAGAGCCTCACCAGACAGCAACAAGTTCAGGAATGCCACTTTACCCTGGTCAGAAAGAAGGTAGTATGGCTGCAGTTCAAAATGGATGGGACATAGGTTGATGAAATCACGACACAGCTTGAGGCCCCATCAGAGCCTGGAGAAATGATAGGCATAAGTCGAATCATCCTGTGGGTGTAACTTGTGGTGAAGGAAATGGTACTGTGGCTGCAACTGAAGGTTGCATTACCATTGCGGTAGTGGTCAGGATATTCAGGCAGGCTGATACATTGTGCATAAAGAACAGTAATTGTTCCTGGTAGTCACACTGTTGAGCCAGTTCATGTAAAACCGTCTGCAATAAGTTGACTAAATCCCCATTAATCTCTTATTTTATATATAGAATTACTGTGCCTCAGTATTAAATGGCGCTCTAATATATCGCCGCATGCATCTTGTTCAACTGCTCATACAATTCCCGTTAATCTTTTAGTTGATATATAGAATTACTGTGTCTCAGTATTAAAGGGTGGTCTAATATATCACAATCTGCATCTTGTTGAACTATTTACACAATCCCCGTTAATCTCTTATGTTATAAATAGAATTACCGTGCCTCACTATTAAAGGGCGGTCAAATATATCCCCGTCTGCATCTTGTTGAACTGCTGACACATTTGCTACACATCTGTTACATTACTGATTCAGTTAGTGTACACTGTGGTTGACAGACAGTTGTCTTGGGCCCTCCAAAAGAATGGACAGTGCCAAAAATCTTGCTGTAGCCGGCAAAAGTAGCAGCAGAAAAAGGGTTGGTGGTAGCAGCAGCTGCAGCAACAGGTCAGAGCTTCCACTGTCATCCAATGGTTGTGTTTTGATCAAAAAATCCAACTCTACTGGAATGGTTGACTCGCTCTCCAACTTCATCTCTGGTCAATCGATGGATTCCTCTGACACCACGCTTTTGGCATGTCCCAGAAACTGCCTCTGTGCCCTCACCTGTCCCTAACCTGCATCTTGCTTTTGCTGCTCCTTCTGCTAGCCAAGTAATGTATTCTGCAAACTCTGCTCCGCTTTTCAGTGAGGATGAGCTTTTTAAGGACAGACTTGGAGGTGAGGTCCACTGCAGACTCCTCTGGGCGTGCAACTACCAATGACAACATTCGGGTGGGAGTGCATGTTGCGAGAGGTCAGAATCATGTGCAAGACACAGATGAGGATGACCTTAGTGAGCAACAAAAAGATGTGGATGTAGTCGATCTCATGTGGGAGACGGGTTAAGAGGGGGGCATCATCATCATCAGGGACACACATGGAATTGTGCCTGTGAGACAGCACGGTGACATCGTACCCATAAGACAGCAGCGTTCAAGGTAGCCCATGAGACAGCAGGCGGGAAGCAGTGGGAGATCTACAGCCAAACACAGGAGGGATACACCGTCTGCTAGTCAGGAGACAACCTGTGAGGAACCCACTAGCAATGCACGGGTTCATAAAAGCAGTGCAAGGCAGCATCACTTAGTGGTGGATAGAAAATGCCATACTCAGCAGTGTGGACATTTTTAAGCAAATTGCTGGTGGATGTTAGTGAGGCGGTATGCAGGATATGTGGGCAGGAGGTAAGGCGCAGCCAGGGTGCTTATGTTGGCACGACAGCCCTGCGTAAACAGTAGTGTTGAGCGTATTGAAAAGTCCGAAGTGGAGTTCAATCCGAAGTTTAGGAAAAATTAGATTAAACACAAACACCTTTACAACTGTGCAGGGGAGCCAAATTTATCATAGCTAATAAATTGTTAGCGGTGTCAGTATTAGGCCACGGTTAAATATTTAGCCCTGTTCAACTGTGCAGTGGAGCGAAATTTATCATAGCAAATGGCTTCTGCTAGCTGTTGCGTTACATTGCATCAGTATTATGTTGTGGTTCAATATTTAGACCTGGTCAACTGTGTAGTGGAGCAAATTTTATCATAGTGAATGGCTTCTGTTAGCTGTTGCGTTACATAGCATCAGTATTAGGCCATGGTTAAATATTTTGTCCTGTTCAATTGTGCAGTGGAGATAAATTTATCATAGTGAAAGGCTTCTGTTAGCTGTTGCATTACATAGCATCAATATTAGGCCATGATTAAAGATCTAACTACAAGTTTCATAACTTCGCAAATCTTTAATACATGCTGGAGCTTTACTGCAGCTGCAGGTGTAACATATCGCAGTGTGCATCATGTTCTAGTTCACCGACATTCAGAGTTAGTCCATTATTTTAATGATACAGTTAGTAAATTATTTCACACTGTACAAGTGTGCAGTGGACCCAAATTCATCATTGCTAATATGAATTGCTATATAAAAAAGTAAAAAGCAATCCTCCATTCCTTTCATCAACAGCATTGAGCAGGTTACCCGCACTTGTCGGCGAAGGGTAGACACACAGTGATGCCTTTAGTATAGCCCATGTGCAGCCTGGACATCTAAGGGCATCACAGACCTGTTTTTGCTGAATGCCACTTGTGCTTCGAAGATGTTGGACCCAAACTGCCTGGGGTCAAATAACTACTTAGCACAGAGGAGTCTCGTTGATTATTGGAATAAACCACACAAATCGCTCCAACAACTCGACCCAAATTCATCTCAGCTAATACATTCTTTTAGAGAAAAAATTTGTCTGCATTATTATTGCAATTGTTTATGGTTGCAACTACAACGGTATTACCAGACAAATCGCTCCACCAACTGGACCCAAATGAATAATTCCTAGCTAACACATTCTGCGTTAGTGATGAGCGGCAGGGGTCATATTCAAATTTGTGCTATTTCGCAGAATATTCATTAAATATACGCAAATTCGAATATTCGTTCTATTCTACTTTTTTTTACAAAAAAAATCAGCAAGATAAGGATCACGTAATATGCAAATATTACGCGATCAATACAGGCGTGGGTCAAAAACGAATAAATAGCACTATAGAAGTTACTTAAGCAGGAAGGAATCATGACTTCAGATGGAAAAAAAGCATGAATATTCTAAAAAACTAATATATAGAGCAATAAAGCTGATATAGTGCTATATTTGTTTGCGAATTTTAAGAATGCAAATTTTTATCAGCGATTAATTAACTTAAGCAGGGAGGAATCATGACTTCAGATGGGAAAAAAATGACGAATATTCTAAAAAATTAATATATTTGCTATAGTGCTTGTGACGGACTAAATCATCACTGGGGCTGCTGGAGAAGCCTGAGGGCCAGCCACCTTCCTACGGACTATGAACCCAGAACTATGGAGACACCCTCAGACCTTTTGGGGTTACAAGGAACTATGAACCCTGATTTATGTGTGGAATTTATATGCCACATACTTCCTATTGTCCATTAAAGGTGCAGTGTGTGAATTCTGCAACACAAAAAGGGTTAACTCTGCACTGCGACTCCCACTTATTGTGTTAGTGATGGGATTAAGATAGCTGACTCTAGGAGCAGCCACCTCCTAGATGAGTAGATCACCCTATGATACACTCAGGTGATAATCCCATCACATGTGTCTCCTCTCTCACTATTCATTCATTATGGAGGGGGGTGGGGGGTGGGAAGATGTCTGTTGCAAGTTGTTCATGGTTGATTGATTTATGTTGTTAGACTTCTTGAACTGTATATACACTGAGTTGGTCTTCAATAAAGTGAGTTCCTGTTTTACCCTCAACATAGAGTGTCATCTCATGTGTGGGGGAACAGCTATATTTACTCTGGGGATTGCTATCGGTATTATACTCCCCTGGGATTACAACAAGGTTCTACCCACTGGAAGTTGTATCCTGGTCTTGGGCCCTGGGTGGGTGGAAGACGGCGAGACCTCAACCAAGCTGTGGCAGTTCGTGTGGTCGGCAGTGATTACGGTGTCAAGTGGAGTGCTTGGAGCCCTCAGGAAGCACTAGGAGCATCCATCAACGGAGGTACCCAGTTAGGGTACCAGAATATCGGTTACAGTGCTATATATTCGTTTTTTAGAATAGGTTTAATATTCTAAAACAAGAATATATAGCAATATAGCGAATATTCCCCCCAAAAAACAAATATAGACCAATTTAGCTCATATAGTGCTAGAATCTTTTTTTAATAGTTGCAATTTTTTTCCAATCTGAACTTCAAATGAGAAAAAAATTACAACTATCAGACAAAGAAGATTATAGCAGAATATTTTGCATTACAAAAATTTGCATTATGAAAATTCACAATCAACACTACTCCTAAAGTCAAAGATATTGCAGCCTTCTCATTGGCCCACAAGCTATAAGCAGGGAGGGATCATGTGTACTGATTAGAAAAAAAATCTCGAATATTCGAAATTACGAATATATATCACTATATTCTAAATATTTGCGAATTATCGAAGTGCCGATATTCGCAATAAAAATTCTCAATTTGAATATTCGTGATCAACACTATTCTGCGTCACTCTGACAGCCACAGCAAATTTCAAACAAATGCTAGGTCACTGTGCAGTGCAAACAATTTTAACCCATGTGGATCCCTCCATGCTATGAACCTAATGGTATTTTGCTGTCAAAATGTATTTGGGTTAACTCCTTAGGGACCTACCACTGTTACAAATCTGAGGTTTCAAAGTATTATCACAGAACAAAATTATAAACCCCCATTAAAACATAACCTTTAATAAATATCACTAAAAGATCAACAAAACTCCCACAATAATATCACTCAATTTTCCATGCATTGAAGGCACTACCGTATTAAATATGGGTTATTAAGGTAGATACAGATTATACTGGAGCCGGAACACTGAGCGTGTCCGGCCCTTCTTTATTCACGGTTCTGCCAATAGTTTTTTTTTCACCATCAGATGATTCTTCGATGAATGTGGTTCCACTGCATTAAGGCTTCTTTTGAAGAGAAGTGGGGTCCATAGCGAAGTTAGGTGTGCTGTCCTTATATGTTCCTTCACTACCCCTGCCTACAAGCGGAGCACCTCCCTTCCCCGAAAGGTGCGACCCCACTTCTCAGTGGCTAAACCCTTAATTCCCCTACAATAACCCTCATGTAGTGCCCAACTTTCACAGGTTGGATCCCAAGATTTGAACTTCCTGATGCATTTCTCCAGTGCCTAGAATGTACTAGTTCTTCAAGGGAGCTTAGGTTAACTAGGCGATGCAGACAATACTGTATAGGAGATCCATATGCCACCTCACATATATGTTTTTGCACACTAACATCTATGTGAGATGTGCCTTCAAAGCATGGAATATTGAGTGATATTATTGTGGGAGTTTTGTTGATCTTTTAGCGATATTTATTAAAAGTTATGTTTTATGTTTTAATGGGTGTTTATCATTTTGTTCTGTGATAATCCTTAAGGATCTAGGAGAAAAATGCTCATCCTAAATTACCAGTACTTGGTTCACCAGGGCGAGGATTCTCGTCCTGTAGTCTGTCCCTTGTCCCACATGCGCAGCAGGGGCCCGGCTGTTACTGACGGCTAGGCCCCTGCTGCATCCACCAGCATCAGTGACAACACCAATGCCGGCAGATTAACCCCTCATATGCCGCAGCCCATGCTGCCTGCAGCATACGGGAGGTTTGCGTTCCCTCTGCTGGCTGATCTATCAGGTCCCTGCGCTGTGATGACAGGGGCCCGATGGTTGCCATGGCAGCCTCAAGCTTTTCAAAGGCCTTGGGGCCCAGCAGCTACGGAGACCTATTTGGCCCAGCACCCAGGCTGGGTCTTAAAGGCGAACAGTCAGCATATTACACACTGATAGTATGTATTGTACAGCATTGAAACAGGGATCAAACCCTGAAATGTTGAATTCCCATAGTGGAACAAAAATAAAAAAAACGGGTGAAAAAGTGTGTTTTAACAGTAAAATAAAATAAAGTTTCAAGTGAAAAAAATACCCCTTTCCCATTATAAATACATATAAAATAGAAAGAAAAAAAAATACATATTAGGTATTGTCACATGCATAATGACTAGCTCTATACAATTATCATGATCCACCCCCGGTGAACGCCGTTAAAAGAAAAAAAAAAAACATTTTTGGTCACCTTAAATCACAAAAGTATAATACCAAGTGATCAAAAAAGGTGTAAATGGCTTTCAGAATATGGAGACACAAAAACATGATTGTTTTCTTTCAATAATGCTTTTATTGTGTAAAACCTAAACGAATAGACAAATTAGGTATTGCTGTATCCGTAACAACCTGCTCTATAAAAATATCACATGATCCACCCTGTCAGGTAAATGCCATAAAAAAATAAAAATAAAAACTGTGCCAAAAAGCTATTTTTTGTCACCTTACACCACAAAAAGTGTTAAACCAAGCTACCAAAAGATGTACGTTCCCCAAATAAGTACTAATCAAACCATCACCTCATGCCGCAAAAATAAAAACATCCTGAAAAATCTTTTAAAGAATTGTCTGTTTTCATGATATTGATCCTATCCTCAGGATAAGTCATCAATATCAAATAAGTGGGGGCAAGACTCCTACATCCCTGCCGAACAGCTGTTTGAAGAGGCCACAGCACTCATGCACCTACACCCCCTCTACTGGCAGTGCAGTATAATTACAGTTGCCATTACCTTGAATAGGGAGAGGGCAACTTCAGTGTCGCAGAGGATGAGTGAAAAGGAATAATCATTGCTAAAATTGCATCATCTTTATTCCATCGTAGATACAGTCAATGTACAAAAGCAGTGGTCATCACCTCCCATCACCTCCTGTCAGACTGACCTATTTTCGAACCAGACGGTTCTTAAATGGCCAGAACTCGGACGAACTTGTAAGACTCATCAGATGCGGGGAGGAGGAGAAAAAAAAAACCAGGTGATTGGAGGCATAGAACAAGAGAGTACAAGCCCGGACAATTCTTTTTTCACACATAATAAAATCCCACCAAAACATGTGTAAATATATATATATATATATATATATATATATGAAAACTAGAATATGTAAAGCACAATTGTCAATAAAGGGAGAACATGTCAAATACAGACAAATATAGTATAAAAGCACTGTGTAATAAAGAATAATAAACATAGTGCACACGTCTCCTTATAGTAGGAAAGAAAAAAAAAGAGGGGGAAAGGAATAGTGCACCTGGAAAATAGGAGTAAATGAGAAAACGTAGGTAACGTCATTCCAACAATAAACCAGACACAGGCAAATAATACAACCAAAAACACTCATGTTAGAAGAGAAAAGTTAATAAAAATGCATAATTTCCTTTTTAATGTCACCCCCTCTCACCGGAGATTTGACCTTTTCTTTACCGTAAGTGCACAGACAGTCAATATTCCGATTATGAGATCTGATAAAGTGTTGGGCTACATTAGATATGTTAACAGCCTGGGGATTTGAGATAATTAAGATGTTTTCTGAATCTTATTTTAAATTGGCGACTGGTACTTCCCTCATACAGCAGGTCACATATAGTGCACTTAATAACATAGACAACACCTGAGGTATTACAATTGATATAATCTTTAATAGAAAATGTGTCAGTATGTAAGGAGTTATCAAACGCCTTAGTTTTATGGGTAAATCCACAGGTCTTACAGAGGTGACCCCCACATTTAGTGAACCCAACAAATTTGAGCCATATATCACTAGATGTTGTGGGGGTGTGGGAAAAGAAAGATGGTGATAAAATGTCAGTTAAAATTCTAGGCCTCCTAGATACAATATGACATCCATTCTTGAGATAATCAAAGAGAATTTTATCGTCATAAAGTATAGGAAGGCATTTTCTAATTGCTTGCTGTAATTCAGGAAATTATCGACTAAATGTAAGTATC
The DNA here is from genome assembly GCF_014858855.1 of Bufo gargarizans. NCBI lineage: Eukaryota > Metazoa > Chordata > Amphibia > Anura > Bufonidae > Bufo > Bufo gargarizans. Next base: position 326,005,601 of record NC_058081.1, read on the forward strand.
AAGGTGGGTATATCTTTCTTGTTGTTCTCAGTTGTTATACACTTGATATTTTTACTTTTACTTTTGCTGGCATTAATGGTATTGGCCAGTTGACTTGGATATTTTCTATCTTTTTTGAAAAGTAAATCTTCCCTATTTTTGGTGACAGCAATATTATAGGCCCTATGTAGCATCCACTTGGGATAACTCCTACTACCGCAGGAGTGCTGCAATTGCGACGGGCACGAATAAATTCGCCAACGAGGATCGCCCTGATAGTATGAGGAGGGTGGTGACTAGAAGCCTTAGGCCCCTTTCACATGAGCGAGTTTTCCACGCGGGTGCAATGCGTGACGTGAACGCATAGCACCCGCACTGAATCCTGACCCATTCATTTCAATGGCTCTGTGTACATGAGCGTTGTTTTTCACGTATCAGTTCTGCGTTGCGTGAAAATCGCAGCATGTTCTATATTCTGCGTTTTTCACGCAGCCCTGGCTCCATAGACGTGAACGGGGCTGCGTGAAAAACGCATTGCATCCGCAAGCAAGTGCGGGTGCGATGCGTTTTTCATTGATGGTTGCTAAGAGATGTTGTTTGTAAACCAGTTTTTTTATCACGCGTGTGAAAAAACGCATCAAAACGCATTGCACCAGCGCGGAAACAACTGAATAACTGAACGCAATCGCAGACAAAACTGACTGAACTTGCTTGCAAAATAGTGCGAGTTTCACTGAACGCACCATGAATGCATCTGGACCTAATCCGTCACGCTCATGTGAAAGAGGCCTTAGGAATGGTGTTGCCTGACCATAGGTTTACGGAAAGTTTTAGTATTTATAACTAAACCTGAAATTTTTCATTTTTTTTCTTTCCTACTATAAGGAGACGTGTGCACTATGTTTATTATTCTTTATTACACAGTGCTTTTATACTATATTTGTCTGTATTTGACTTGTTCTCCCTTTATTGACAATTGTGCTTTACATATTCTAGTTTTCATATATATATATATATATATATATATATATATCCATAGAAAAGATCAGGCAGCACTCCTTTCACATGCAGCTGTAGTTGTAAGGTGCCCACGGTGGTCCCTCGATTCAGGACGGAAGACAACACAGAAAATCCGCAGCACTCCTTGAAGTATAAAAAATGTGTAGTTTATTCACACATGTCGAAATTTGACAACATTTCGGTTCTCTCACAGAACCTTTCTCAAGTCAGGTATAGAGTTGAGTGAACACCTGGATGTTTGGGTTCGAAAAGTTCGGCCGAACTTCCCGGAAATGTTCGGGTTTAGGATCCGTACCCGAACTTTTCGGCACTAAAAAGGCTTTAAAACAGCCCAGGAAAGAGCTAGAGGGCTGCAAAAGGCAGCAACATGTAGGTAAATCCCCTGCAAACAAATGTGGATAGGGAAATGAATAAAAATAAAATAAATAAAAATTAACCAATATCAATTGGAGAGAGGTCCCATAGCAGAGAATCTGGCTTCACGTCACCCACCACTGTAACAGTCCATTGTCATATATTTAGGCCCCGGCACCCAGGCAGAGGAGAGAGGTCCCGTAACAGAGAATCTGGCTTCATGTCAGCAGAGAATCAGTTTGCATGTCATAGCAGAGAATCAGGCTTCACGTCAGCCACCACTGTAACAGTCCATTGTCATATATTTAGGCCCAGGCACCCAGGCAGAGGAGAGAGGTCCCGTAACAGAGAATCTGGCTTCATGTCAGCAGAGAATTAGTCTGCATGTCATAGCAGAGAATCAGGCTTCACGTCACCCAACATTGGAACAGTCCATTGGCATATATTTAGGCCCCGGCACCCAGACAGAGGAGAGGTTCATTCAACTTTGGGTTGCCTCGCAATATAATGGTAAAATGAAAATAAAAATAGGATTGAATGAGGAAGTGCCCTGGAGTTCAATAATATATGGTTAAGGGGAGGTAGTTAATGTCTAATCTGCACAAGGGATGGACAGGTCCTGTGGGATCCATGCCTGGTTCATTTTTATGAACGTCAGCTTGTCCACATTGGCTGTAGACAGGCGGCTGCGTTTGTCAGTAATGACGCCCCCTGCCGTGCTGAATACACGTTCAGACAAAACGCTGGCCACCGGGCAGGCCAGCACCTCCAAGGCATAAAAGGCTAGCTCTGGCCACGTGGACAATTTAGAGACCCAGTAGTTGAATGGGGCTGAACCATCAGTCAGTACGTGGAGGGGTGTGCACACGTACTGTTCCACCATGTTAGTGAAATGTTGCCTCCTGCTAACACGTTGCGTATCAGGTGGTGGTGCAGTTAGCTGTGGCGTGTTGACAAAACTTTTCCACATCTCTGCCATGCTAACCCTGCCCTCAGAGGAGCTGGCCGTGACACAGCTGCCTTGGCGACCTCTTGCTCCTCCTCTGCCTTGGCCTTGGGCTTCCACTTGTTCCCCTGTGACATTTGGGAATGCTCTCAGTAGCGTATCTACCAACGTGCGCTTGTACTCGTGCATCTTCCTATCACGCTCCAGTGCAGGAAGTAAGGTGGGCACATTGTCTTTGTACCGTGGATCCAGCAGGGTGGCAACCCAGTAGTCCGCACACGTTACAATGTGGGCAACTCTGCTGTCGTTGCGCAGGCACTGCAGCATGTAGTCGCTCATGTGTGCCAGGCTGACCAGGGGTGAGGACAAGCTGTCCTCTGTGGGAGGCGTATCGTCATTGTCCTGCGTTTCCCCCCAGCCACGCACCAGTGATGGGCCCGAGCTGCGTTGGGTGCCACCCCGCTGTGACCATGCTTCATCCTCATCCTCGTCCTCCTCATCCTCCAGTAGTGGGCCCTGGCTGGCCACATTTGTACCTGGCCTCTGCTGTTGCAAAAAACCTCCCACTGAGTCACTTCGAAGAGACTGGCCTGAAAGTGCTAAAAATGACCCCTCTTTCTCCTCCTCCTCCTCCTGGGCCACCTCCTCTTCCATCATCGCCCTAAGTGTTTTCTCAAGGAGACATAGAAGTGGTATTGTAACGCTGATAACGGCGTCATCGCCACTGGCCATGTTGGTGGAGTACTCGAAACAGCGCAACAGGGCACACAGGTCTCGCATGGAGGCCCAGTCATTGGTGGTGAAGTGGTGCTGTTCCGCAGTGCGATTGACCCGTGCGTGCTGCAGCTGAAACTTCACTATGGCCTGCTGCTGCTCACACAGTCTGTCCAGCATGTGCAAGGTGGAGTTCCACCTGGTGGGCACGTCGCATATGAGGTGGTGAGCGGGAAGGCCGAAGTTACGCTGTAGCGCAGACAGGCGAGCAGCGGCAGGATGTGAACGCCGGAAGCGCGAACAGACGGCCCGCACTTTAGGCAGCAGCTCTGACATGTTGGGGTAGTTGTGAATGAACTTCTGCACCACCAAATTCAGCACATGCGCCAAGCAAAGGATGTGCGTCAAACCAGCAAGTCCCAGAGCTGCAACGAGATTTCGCCCAATATCGCACACCACCAGGCCGGGCTTGAGGCTCACCGGCAGCAACCACTTGTCGGTCTGTTGTTCTCTACCCCGCCACAACTCCTGTGCGGTGTGGGGCCTGTCCCCCAAACATATGAGCTTCAGAATGGCCTGCTGATGTTTGCCCCGGGCTGTGCTGAAGTTGGTGGTGAAGGTGTGTGGCTGACTGGATGAGCAGGTGGAAGAAGAGGAGGAGGAAGCTGAGTAGGAGGAGGTGGCAACAGGAGGCAAAGAATGTTGCCCTGCGATCCTTGGCGGCGGAAGGACGTGCGCCAAACAGCTCTCCGCCTGGGGCCCAGCTGCCACTACATTTACCCAGTGTGCAGTTAGGGAGATATAGCGTCCCTGGCCGTGCTTACTGGTCCACGTATCTGTGGTTAGGTGGACCTTGCCACAGATGGCGTTGCACAGTGCACACTTGATTTTATCGGATACTTGGTTGTGCAGGGAAGGCACGGCTCTCTTGGAGAAGTAGTGCCGGCTGGGAACAACATACCGTGGGACAGCAAGCGACATGAGCTGTTTGAAGCTGTCTGTGTCCACCAGCCTAAATGACAGCATTTCATAGGCCAGTAGTTTAGAAATGCTGGCATTCAGGGCCAGGGATCGAGGGTGGCTAGGTCGGAATTTACGCTTTCTCTCAAATGTTTGTGAGATGGAGAGCTGAACGCTGCTGTGTGACATGGTTGAGATGCTTGGTGACGGAGGTGGTGGTGTTGGTGGTACATCCCCTGTTTGCTGGGCGGCAGGTGCCAACGTTCCTCCAGAGGCGGAGGAAGAGGCCGAGGCGGCAGCAGCAGAAGAAGCCGAGGCGGCAGCAGCAGAAGAGGTAGCAGGGGGAGCCTGAGTGACTTCCTTGTTTTTAAGGTGTTTATTCCACTGCAGTTCATACTTTGCATGCAGGTGCCTGGTCATGCAGGTTGTGCTAAGGTTCAGAACGTTAATGCCTCGCTTCAGGCTCTGATGGCACAGCGTGCAAACCACTCGGGTCTTGTCGTCAGCACATTGTTTGAAGAAGTGCCATGTCAGGGAACTCCTTGAAGTTGCCTTTGGGGTGCTCGGTCCCAGATGGCGCGGTCAGTAGCAGGCGGAGTCTCTTGGCGGCGGGTGTTCTGCTTTTGCCCACTGCTCCCTCTTTTGCTACGCTGTTGGCTCGGTCTCACCACTGCCTCTTCCTCCGAACTGTGAAAGTCAGTGGCACGACCTTCATTCCATGTGGGGTCTAGGACCTCATCGTCCCCTGCATCGTCTTCCACCCAGTCTTCCTCCCTGACCTCCTGTTCAGTCTGCACACTGCAGAAAGACGCAGCAGTTGGCACCTGTGTTTCGTCATCATCAGAGACATGCTGAGGTGGTATTCCCATGTCCTCATCATCAGGAAACATAAGTGGTTGTGCGTCAGTGCATTCTATGTCTTTCATGTCTGGGGAAGGGCTAGGTGGATGCCCTTGGGAAACCCTACCAGCGGAGTCTTCAAACAGCATAAGAGACTGCTGCATAACTTGAGGCTCAGACAGTTTTCCTGGTATGCATGGGGGTGATGTGACAGACTGATGGGCTTGGTTTTCAGGCGCCATCTGTGCGCTTTCTGCAGAAGACTGGGTGGGAGATAATGTGAACGTGCTGGATCCACTGTCAGCCACCCAATTGACTAATGCCTGTACCTGCTCAGGCCTTACCATCCTTAGAACGGCATTGGGCCCCACCAAATATCGCTGTAAATTATGGCGGCTACTGGGACCTGAGGTAGTTGGTACACTAGGACGTGTGGCTGTGGCAGAATGGCCACGTCCTCTCCCAGCACCAGAGGGTCCACTAACACCACCACGACCATGTCCGCGTCCGCGTCCTTTACTAGATGTTTTCCTCATTGTTATCGTTCACCACAACAACAACAATATTATTTGGCCCAATGTATTGAATTCAAATTCAGGCCTTTTTTTAAAGACACCTAACACTATCTGGCTATCTATTTAGGTACCGTATTACACTAATACAGGCACAGCAGTAACCACAGATTTAGCTGACTATAAATTTGAGGCCTATTATTTAGGCGCTGGGTGACAGGTATACGTTTACAGACAGAATTAGACTGGGATATGCACAGTAGCGTGTGTGTGAAGTTATTGAGAATGACCCTATGTGCACCTTGAATCTTATATACCCTTTTAGGGATAGATTTAAAGGAGGTCTGATACAGCAGAAACCACTAATTTAGAGAATTGCTAAATTGGGAATTGTATTTCAACCCAGAACAAAAACTGTGCTTTGACGGACACGAAATAACTTGACCAGATACAGCAATAACCACAGATTTAGCTGACTATAAATTTGAGGCCTATTATTTAGGCGCTGGGTGACAGGTATACGTTTACAGACAGAATTAAACTGGGATATGCACAGTAGCGTGTGCGTGAAGTTATTGAGAATGACCCTATGTGCACCTTGAATCTTATATACCCTTTTAGGGATAGATTTAATGTAGGTCTGATACAGCAGAAACCACTAAATTAGGAAATTGCAAAATTGGGAATTGTATTGAAACCCAGAACAAAAAGTGTGCTTTGACGGACACTAAATAACTTGACCAGCTACAGCAATAATGACAGATTTGGATGAATATAAATTTGAGGCCTATTATTTAGGCGCTGGGTGACAGGTATACGTTTACAGTCAGAATTAGACTGGGATATGGCCAAAAAATAACCACACTATTGATGGTTAAATGCACTTGGTGTGACAGCTTGACCCTGATGTAGGATATAGCCAAAAAACAACCACACTATTGAGGGTTAAATGCACTTGGTGACAGCTTGCCCCTGATGTAGTCTATGGCCAAAAAATAACCACACTATTGAGGGTTAAATGCACTTGGTGGCAGCTTGTGCTGGCACACCACAATACACAAAATGGCCGCCGATCACCCCAGAAAAAAGTGACTGAAAAACGCTCTGGGCAGCCTAAAAACAGTAAGCAATTCAATAGCAGCAGTTCAATCATACACAGCTGCAGATCGATCTCTGAATGAAGTCTTTTGGAGGAGTTAATCACTGCCTAATCTCGCCCTAACGTCGCAGCTGCAACCTCTCCCTATACTGATCAGAGCAGAGGGACGTGCGGCGCTACGTGACTCCAGCTTAAATAGAGGCTGGGTCACATGCTGCACTGGCCAATCACAGCCATGCCAAGAGTAGGCATGGCTGTGACGGCCTCTTGGGGCAAGTAGTATGACGCTTGTTGATTGGCTGCTTTGCAGCCTTTCAAAAAGCGCCAAGAAAGCGACGAACACCGAACCCGGACTTTTACGAAAATGTCCGGGTTCGGGTCCGTGTCACGGACACCCCAAAATTCGGTACGAACCTGAACTATACAGTTCGGGTTCGCTCATCCCTAGTCAGGTATATATATATTTACACATGTTTGGGTGGGATTTTATTATGTGTGGAAAAAGGATTGTCCGGGCTAGTACTCTATTGTTCCATGCCTCCAATCACCTGTGTTATTTTTTTTTTCCTCTCCCCCTCCCCCCCCCCCCTATTTTTATTTTTTTCTCTCCTCCTCCCCGCATCTGATTGGAGGATGGGTCTTACAAGTTCGTCCGAGTTCCGGCCATTTACAGATCATTAATAAGAACCGTCTGGTTCGAAACATGTCAGTCTGACAGGAGGTGAAGGGAGGTGATGACCACTGCTTTTGTACATTGACTGTATCTACGATGGAATAAAGATAATGCAGCGTTTCAACCTACTACGTGCTGGACGTTTCTTCTGTTTCAAGTGTCTATACTGAGCCAGTCTTGGCTTGTCTGTGCACTGTGGATTACTAGTGAGCTGGACTATTACTCTTTCTATTGTATAAGTTATACATACCATTTACACAGTACTGAAGCACCTTTGACACAGATTACAGCCTCCAGTTCTTGTGTATAATGTTACAAGGTTTACACACCTGGATTTGCTTATTTTCTGTCATTATTCTCTGCAGATCCTCTTAAGCTCTGTCAGTTAAGATGGGGACCGTCGGTGGACAGACACTTTCAGGACTTTCCAGAGATGTTTGATTGGGTTCAAGTCATGGCTTTTGCTGGGCTACGCAAAGACATTCACAAAGTTGTTCCTAAGCCACTCCAGTATTGTCTTGTCTATGTGCTTAGGATCATTGTTTTGTTGGAAGGTAAACCTTCAGTCTGAGGTCCAGATCTCTCTGGATCAGGTTTTCATTAAGAATATGTACTTTGCTCCATTAAGCTTTCCCTCAATTCTGACCCTGTTCCAGCCACTGAAAACACCCCATACAGCATGATGCTACCACTAGAGATGAGCAAATTTCTAAAAAATGCAATTTGGCCGGTTCGCCAAATTTTTGTAAAAAATGTGGTTCAATCTGAATTTATTCGCGGCAAATCACATTAAAAAACGTCTATTTCCTGGCTTCAGAGAGCCATTATAGTGGTGTAGAACACTGTGCTTGCAGTAACACGCATAGGGAGTCTGCTGTGGTAGTGAAATAATACTGTAAGTCAGTATGACAAACACATGACAGGTGTCGCTCTTAGAATCACTGCACACTTCACTTATTTAGGCAGTAACGGGGCCCAAACTGACCAAATAACTATGAACTCAGCCTTACAGATCAATGTTAGCATCAAGAAGAAGTGCACTCCTTTCACACTGTCGTCAGTTGACATAGATGTCTACAGAACCTGTTCTATTCAACGCTTATACAAGTAGAGTCCCCCGACAGAGTGTAGAGGGTGTCAGCAGTATGTTTCTGTTGATATTACTGATTATTTTGCCCTTCCTCTGATCCGTCAGAGCAATAACTCCAAAAAAACGGATCCTGTCTGTTGAGCATCCACCTTCATTCGGTCAGCATTTGGTCAGTAATCCATAAGTATTGCTAATGCCAAAATAAACAGGAGTGGATCCAAAACAGAGATGACTGAGTCAACCATTCAAGAACCGCTGGGTTGCTGGTCAAGACTCAACCGCTAGATGACACAGGGAGCTCAGGCCTCTCACTGCGACTCCTGCTGCCACACCCAGGGCCAGCGCTACCATAAGGCAGACCAAGCGGCTGCCTTAGGGCGCGCCCTGCGCAGGGCGGAAGAATGAATGAATGAATGCCTTTTTTTTTTTTTTTTTTAGCACTTACTTGTGCCGCAGCGCCGCCGCCGCCCGTTCACCTGCCCTGCCCCCAGCCTGCGTGTGCCGGCTTTCGGCCGCAGCGCTCGTAGTCACGGCAACATTACACAACACTTTAACATAGGCTCAGGCTGCCTGCCACGGGGGCCTGACTGGTGTGTGAGCGCCGTGGTGGCGGGTAGCGCAGGTACCATAGGCGAGACCCGAGCTGACTGATTGTGTCTGAGTCAGACAGACACAGGCAGCCGTCAGCCAGATTAGATCAGATAATTCAGATCAGAGTCAGACTGACACTGGCAGCCAGCAGCAGCAGACGTGGTCAGGACAGACAGGTCAGGACTTGTTAGGTTAAGTCCGAATTGAATTTTAAATGGTATTTTATAATAATTAATATGATAATTTGATTTTAAATGAATTAAAAATCACACAAACTAGTGCCAGAGCAGAGGCGCTCAGGCTTAGCACGGCATCAATGATGTGTTTGTTTAAAAAAAGCAATTACAAAACAACAATCAATAATATTGGGGGGGTATCTCCCCCCCCCCCAATATTAATGATTGTTGTTTTGTAATTGCTTTTTTTAAACAAACACATCGTTGATGCCGTGCTAAGCCTGAGCACCTCTGCTCTGGCGCTAGTTTGTGGATCGGCGGGGGAAAATGATGTGCCATGGGGGGCAAAAGGTGACACAATAGGGGGTAATGATGTGATCATGGATGTGGCCAGAGCCGTCCGGGTGGGGGGGGATTAACTGCCATGGGGGGGAGAAATGTGACACAATAGCCTATTGTGTTACATTTCTCCTCCCCTCATGGAACATCATTCCCCCTCCCTGGCCGGACGGCCATGGCCCCATCCATGATCACATCATTACCCCCTATTGTCAATAGGTGGTAATGATGTGATAATGGACGTGGCCAGGGCCGTCCAGGCGGAGGGGTAATTTTGTGATCATGGATGGGGCCAGGGCTGTCCGGGCGGGGGGGGAATGATGTGCCATGGGTGGAGGAGAAATGTGACACAATAGGGGGTAATTATGTGATCATGGATGGGGCCAGGGCCGTCCGGGCGGGGGGTAATGATGTGATCATGGATGTGGCCAGGGCCGTCCGGGCTGGGGGGGGTCGATGATGTGCCATGGGGGAGCGCCAAAATTTAGCTTCGCTTGTGTTGGCAAAAATCCTTGCACCGGCCCTGGCCACACCCCCTTACTCTGCTGTAACCAGTGACTGCACCAGAAATATTTAGGTCTCTGGCACTCCCCTGTGCAGGGGCTGGCACTTCTTTGTCTGACATACTGTTAGATCAGATAAAGAAATAAATAGGAAATTAAAACACCCCAAAAAGGGCTGTAATTTTCTCACTTCACCACACAACGGCAAATATTTTTTTATGCCCCTAATACACGCAATAAAGGACTTTATAACATATAACTACACTGCTGAACGGCAAATATATTTTTCTTTTGCCACTAATACACAACATAAAGGGCTTTAGAACATATAACTGGCTGCACTGCTGAACAGAAAATATATTTTTCATTTTTCCACTTATACACTCTACAAAAGCCTTTAGAACATATAACTGCACCGCTGAATGGCAAATATATTTTTCTTTTTTCCACTTATACACTCCAAAAAAAGGCTTTAGAACATATAACTGCAGCGCTGAACGGCAAATGTATTTTTCTTTTGCCACTAGTACATGACAAAAAGGGCTTTAAAACATAAAACTGCACCGCTGAATGTCAAATAGGCCCTTATTTTTTTCCACTCATGCACTCCACAAAAGGCTTTAGAACATATAACGCACTAATACACGACAAAAAGGGCTTTAGAACATATAACTGCACCTGCTGAACAGCAAATATATTTTTCTTTTGCCACTAATGCACGATAAAAAGGAATTTAGAATATTTAACTGCACCGCTGAACGGCAAATACATTATTTTTTGTGCTACTAATACATGCCAAAAAGGGCTATAATTTTTCCACTTCACCACACAAAGGCTAATAAACCCCTTTTTCCCACTAATACAAGCCAAAAAATGCTTTAGAATATATAACTGCACTGCACAAGAGCAAATAAGACGTATAAATATTTCCTTGTAATAAACCCTGTTAATGGCTGTATCAAACAGTACTTGCACCCCAATAAAAAGAATGATTTTCTGGAATTGCAGAGCTATATAATGGCAATTTGGATCCCCAGTCAGTGCAGCAAGGTGTAATAGGAATGTTCCTATTACCCAGGCTGTAACTTCCCCTACTGAACCCTGTTCTACATAAATGCTGTGGAATGATTCCTCACTATCCTTTCCCTACACCTTGAATAATCTTTCCCTGAACTTGTAAATATATATTTTTTTTTTTTAGCAAAATGAAGTCTTCCCTAGCATTGTCCCTAGTGCCTGCTGATATCTCTCTCCCTGCACTAAGTACAAATGGCAAATGGAAAATTGCAGAATCCAAGATGGCTGAGGTTATTTATAGGGCTGTGACATCACAGGGCTGGCTGGCTGCTGATTGGCTGCATGCATGGCATTATGGGTGATCCCCCATCCCCAGAGTTACTTGCTTCATGTCCTCACATGTGCAGCAGCCATTTTACGAAAAAATGTGATTCGTTACCACAAAGTGTGAGGAAATTCGGATTCGGTTAGAATCAAATTTTTCCTGAAATTCGAACTGAACTCCACTTCGCAACTTCGATTCGCTAATCTCTAGCTACCACCATTATGCTTCACTGTAGGGATGGTATTGGAAAGTGCCTGGTTTCCTCCAAACATTATGCTTAAAACTGAGGCCAAAAAGTTAAATCAGAGAATTTTGTTTCTCCTAGTCCTTTAGTATATCTGTAAAGAATAAATCAAGGCAACTGGACGTACTGGACGTACTCAGCCAGGGAGAAATCTACAGTACGTCCAGTTGCCTTGATTTATTCTTTACAGATATACAATGACCTGGATAAATGAGAACCTTCACAGACCTAGTCCTTTAGGTGATTTTTTGCAAACTTTAATGCATCTTACTGATTAGAGGCTTCTTTGTGGCCACTCTGCCATAATGCACAGATTGGTGGAGTGCTGCAGTGATGGTTTAGCTTCTAGAAGTTTCTCTCAGCTTCATACAGAATCTTTGGAGCTCCTCCAGAGTGACGATTGAGCTCTTGGTCACTTCTCTTACCAATGCCATTTTCTCGCAATTTTTTACTTTGGTGGAGCGGCCAGTTCAAGGAAGATTCCCGGTTGTTTCAAACTTCCACCTTTTAAGAATTATGGAGGCCACTGTGCTCTTGGGAACTTTCAGTGTAGCAGAATTTTTTTGGTACTCTTTGCCTGATCTGTGCCTCCATAAAATGTGTCTACAGTCTCTGGGCTCCACAGGCAGTTTTTTCTCCTCGTGTTTTTTTGCTCTAATATGTATCGTCAGCTGTAAAACCTTATAAAGACAGGGGTGTATCTTCCCAAATCACATCCAATCAACTGAATTTACCATAAATTGCCTCCTATCAAGGTGTAGAAACATCTAGGAGAAACGAGGCCTCTAGAATGAAAGTCTTGTCATAGCAAAGGGTCTGAGTGCTGATTGGTATTTGTTTTATTTTATCACAAGGCTGCAACTTAATAAAATAAAAAGTGAAAGGGTCTGAGGACTTTCCAGATGCACTGTAGATGGTGTAATGCCAGGAGTCAGTCTCCCACTGATCTGATATTGATGGCATAGTCTGAGTATAGATTATTAGTGTTGTGCGAATCAAAGTTAAACAAATTGACTTCAATCCAAATTTCAGGAATAATTTGATTCGCCACAAATCTGAATTTTTTTGCAGGGTAGCATATAATATTTTTCCCTAAAATGGCAGCTACACATCTGATACCCATCCCTTGTGATGTTACAGCCCTATAAAACCCTCATCCTGTACAGTCTCCACCATTTCACTGTGAACTGAGCGTGGGTAGAGACGTGGCAAGTGCTAGGGACAGTGTGTTAGAAAGCTTTCAATTGTAGAATATTGGATAGGGACAGTGCACGGATAGTGCAGTGGCAGTGTAGGGAAAACATAGGAAGAGTTTTTAGACACTGTAGGGAGAGCATAGGAAGACTGCATGGACAATGCGGGCTCAGTTTAATTGCACTCTGTCTGGTAGCCAGAGAGACAGACACAGTCTGACCGGAAGCATGTCACCACGCAAAGACGTGTCTCTCATTCTCCCAGGGGTCTCTGGCCCTCCAGCGGGACATCCCTGACCTCTCGCTGGCAATGAAGGGTGGGTTGTCACTTCCGGAGGGCGCCCATCACTCTGTGGAATCCATTCTCGATCTTAGTGCTGCTGGGAGATGGGATGCAGTCATTCCCAGCGCTGACGCTGGTCAGGGGTCCTGGGATGTCAGAACCCCTAGTGTCAGCTGTTGCCAGGGAACCTCTGTTGTCATGTCTTCTGACTTAGACATATGATGGGAGGTTCCTTCCTCTGCACACTCTTAGCCCTCACCTGTGCTTCACTGGTCTGAGGGTGGAGATTGGGTGTGACCTCAGCTGTGTCAGGAAATCTGTGGAGGAATATTTAAACCTGGTCTTTTCCCCCACTCACTGCTGATTATTCATTTTCTTCCCTGGCTCTGGATTTGAAGCTATCTGGTGAGTGGTTTCTGTGCTTATTGACTCTGGCTTTGGTTTTGGTTGTCTTCTGGTTCTTGTGCCCTGGATTACGTTTACTGACCTTTCTCATGTTTCCCTATTCCCCATTGCATAGTGTCACAGTATTTACTTAGGTTTTTTTTACCCAACTGTGGCCGGTGTGCCCAGCCACCAGCCTCCCTGCTATTTGACACCTGGCAAGGGCTCTGTCAAAGTCCCCCTGCTGGAGGCGGGTGAAGAGTACATCGGCCCTCAAGGGTATTCAGAGTGTGACGGCTTCTGCAAAGTGTGTCTGGTATGCCGCATTTGCTGGCCGTCAGTTTGGCTTTATCATTTCATTAGCATTACACTGTGTGCATCTTGTTCACCTTCTGCGCCATTCATGCTTAAAGTGTAACTGTCAGATGATTTTTTTCTTTGCTAGTTTATTAGAGCCAGGCATGTATACTTGAGTTAGTCTGTCAATGATTGTCAAAGATCTGTAATAACCTTATACTAACATCTTTCATTAATGTCCCCTTGTCTTTTTCCACTGGTCCCTTAAAAGACCATTGCTATGGCTTTTCTGTCTTCCCTTTAGTATAACCAGAAGTGAGTGGGATATTGTATGCCTGCATTAGGCTTCAGATTGAGGAGGCGTGTCTCCCAGTAATCCAATCTGATTGGCTGGCAGGAAGCC